>NW_027640368.1:0-670843 GCF_949752795.1 Hyperoodon ampullatus
TTCAGGTACGATGATTCTAAGTGAAATAAGTCACACAGAAAAAGAAACTTATCATAAGATATCACTTATGAAGATCCTGTAAACATGGCTACACTTGAACTGAGTTAGGAAAGAGAACAGTGTCTCACATTTAGAAAACACTCTTTACCTGCTTAAGGGGGAAGGAGAGGTGGGGTGATGCATAAAACCAGAGTTTGATATAAGCACAGGTACCGTTCCAAAAACCAACTATGGAATAGACAAGACCTACACCGTCCTCAGTGAAAGGGACTCAAAACCCCATATTTCCCGCAGAGGAAAATATCTGACTAGTAAGAATCTTAAAACCTATGTATTGATATGTCTCCGTAAGGGAATCAAGTGTGTCTAGACTGGCATAAACATGGCAGCGAGAATCAGCTCAAACCCACTATAAAAAGGAATTTCAAAAACAAAACAAAAAAACTGGGAAATTCTTTACAATTCCTTCAGGGTCTCTGATGAAAGCTGGAATGACCCTATCTACAACGACAGCTGGATGTGGCATAAGGAGGGACACTTGGGACTGAGACGATTGGTGAGATTGGGTGAGCAAATGCAGACCCTTTAAAGCAATAATACATGGCACCCATTCCATGGGTCCGAACTCTCCAGGTTGAAGGGAATATTACTACAGCTATAACATGTGCGGGAAACCTAGAGAACGGACACACTGTGAATACGAAAGGTTTCTAAAACTCAACGAATAGTCCCTCTCCTGGTGCTCCGGTTTGACTTTCCGTCTGCTTTACTATCAACCTCCCAACTTGGAGAGACAGCCCCTTTAACCTCTTGGTTCGCACAGGTTGCCAATTTGGCAGAGGATGAAAGGGAAGAGGGAGAACCAATGAGAGAGTAGCTGTTAGGCATTTGGACGGGCACATATCACTGTAATTTCCCGGCAGGAAGAAGAATTAACCAAATTCTCAGCCACCCACCGGGAACCAGTATAGGTCCTGAACCAAAATTTTGGACTTGCGGTCAGCTCACCAAAAACGAGTTGAAAAATGGAGCTCAGGGGCACAGCAATTCACAAACTGGCCGAGTAATAAAGGACAACTATCGTCCAAAAATCTGTTGAGGGAAGGCAACGAGGCGGACTTGAAAGCGAGGCAGAATAGCAGGAAACAGATTTCAAGAGGTACGTTGGAATCGCCTTTAAAGCACAGGAAGAGGGGCACAACTTCGACAATGATGCACTTGGCCAAAAAGGGCGTATGCGTTTTCTCCTGAATATATTCAGGAGAAAACGCATACGCCCTTTTTGGCCAAGCAAGCAAGCGGGCAATGCAAATCTGCACTACAAAGAAGTATCACTTCCCACCGGTCAAAAGGGACATCCACAAAATGTGTAAGAACAAGAAAGGCAAGACAGGCCCTGGAGAACAGGGAGCCTTGTTATGCTGATGGGCGGGATGTAAATTGCCAACTGCCTCTCTGGAGGAGTGCATTCTGTTCCCTAAAACAAGTAAAGAACAGAGCTACAGAGCCAAGGGCACTACCAGTCTAGGGAATATACCTTGGGAAAACTGAAAATCAATAAGACAGAGCCACCACAAAATTTAGGGCTGCACTGCATACAAGGACCTCAACTTGGATACACCTTAAGTATCCCAGAAAATATAAACATGGTTCAAAAAATTGTGGTACTTACGTACGATGGAATATCCCTCAGCCATGAAATCAATGTCATAAGACCAGTAGCAGCAAAATGGGTGGATTCAGGTACGATGATTCTAACTGAAATAAGTCACACAGAAAAAGAAACTTATCATAAGATATCACTTATGAAGATCCTGTAAACATGGCTACACTTGAACTGAGTTAGGAAAGAGAACAGTGTCTCACATTTAGAAAACACTCTTATACCTGCTTAAGGGGGAAGGAGAGGTGGGGTGATGCATAAAACCAGAGTTTGATATAAGCACAGGTACCGTTCCAAAAACCAACTATGGAATAGACAAGACCTACACCGTCCTCAGTGAAAGGGACTCAAAACCCCGTATTTCCCGCAGAGGAAAATATCTGACTAGTAAGAATCTTAAAACCTATGTATTGATATGTCTCCGTAAGGGAATCAAGTGTGTCTAGACTGGCATAAACATGGCAGCGAGAATCAGCTCAAACCCACTATAAAAAGGAATTTCAAAAACAAAACAAAAAAACTGGGAAATTCTTTACAATTCCTTCAGGGTCTCTGATGAAAGCTGGAATGACCCTATCTACAACGACAGCTGGATGTGGCATAAGGAGGGACACTTGGGACTGAGACGATTGGTGAGATTGGGTGAGCAAATGCAGACCCTTTAAAGCAATAATGCATGGCACCCATTCCATGAGTCCGAACTCTCCAGGTTGAAGGGAATATTACTACAGCTATAACATGTGCGGGAAACCTAGAGAACGGACACACTGTGAATACGAAAGGTTTCTAAAACTCAACGAATAGTCCCTCTCCTGGTGCTCCGGTTTGACTTTCCGTCTGCTTTACTATCAACCTCCCAACTTGGAGAGACAGCCCCTTTAACCACTTGGTTCGCACAGGTTGCCAATTTGGCAGAGGATGAAAGGGAAGAGGGAGAACCAATGAGAGAGTAGCTGTTAGCTATTTGGACGGGCACATATCACTGTAATTTCCCGGCAGGAAGAAGAATTAACCAAATTCTCAGCCACCCACCGGGAACCAGTATAGGTCCTGAACCAAAATTTTGGACTTGCGGTCAGCTCACCAAAAACGAGTTGAAAAATGGAGCTCAGGGGCACAGCAATTCACAAACTGGCCGAGTAATAAAGGACAACTATCTTCCAGAAATCTGTTGAGGGAAGGCAACGAGGCGGACTTGAAAGTGAGGCAGCATAGCAGGAAACAGATTACAAGAGGTACGTTGGAATCGCCTTTAAAGCACAGGAAGAGGGGCACAACTTCGACAATGATGCACTTGGCCTAAAAGGGCGTATGCGTTTTCTCCTGAATATATTCAGGAGAAAACGCATACGCCCTTTTTGGCCAAGCAAGCAAGCAGGCAATGCAAATCTGCACTACAAAGAAGTATCACTTCCCACCGGTCAAAAGGGACATCCACAAAATGTGTAAGAACAAGAAAGGCAAGACAGGCCCTGGAGAACAGGGTGCCTTGTTATGCTGATGGGCGGGATGTATATTGCCAACTGCCTCCCTGGAGGAGTGCATTCTGTTCCCTAAAACAAGTAAAGAACAGAGCTACAGAGCCAAGGGCACTACCAGTCTAGGGAATATACCTTGGGAAAACTGAAAATCAATAAGACAGAGCCACCCCAAAATTTAGGGCTGCACTGCACACAAGGACCTCAACTTGGATGCACCTTAAGTATCCCAGAAAATATAAACATGGTTCAAAAAATTGTGGTACTTACGTACGATGGAATATCCCTCAGCCATGAAATCAATGTCATAAGACCAGTAGCAGCAAAATGGGTGGATTCAGGTACGATGATTCTAAGTGAAATAAGTCACACAGAAAAAGAAACTTATCATAAGATATCACTTATGAAGATCCTGTAAACATGGCTACACTTGAACTGAGTTAGGAAAGAGAACAGTGTCTCACATTTAGAAAACACTCTTATACCTGCTTAAGGGGGAAGGAGAGGTGGGGTGATGCATAAAACCAGAGTTTGATATAAGCACAGGTACCGTTCCAAAAACCAACTATGGAATAGACAAGACCTACACCGTCCTCAGTGAAAGGGACTCAAAACCCCATATTTCCCGCAGAGGAAAATATCTGACTAGTAAGAATCTTAAAACCTATGTATTGATATGTCTCCGTAAGGGAATCAAGTGTGTCTAGACTGGCATAAACATGGCAGCGAGAATCAGCTCAAACCCACTATAAAAAGGAATTTCAAAAACAAAACAAAAAAAACTGGGAAATTCTTTACAATTCCTTCAGGGTCTCTGATGAAAGCTGGAATGACCCTATCTACAACGACAGCTGGATGTGGCATAAGGAGGGACACTTGGGACTGAGACGATTGGTGAGATTGGGTGAGCAAATGCAGACCCTTTAAAGCAATAATGCATGGCACCCATTCCATGGGTCCGAACTCTCCAGGTTGAAGGGAATATTACTACAGCTATAACATGTGCGGGAAACCTAGAGAACGGACACACTGTGAATAAGAAAGGTTTCTAAAACTCAACGAATAGTCCCTCTCCTGGTGCTCCGGTTTGACTTTCCGTCTGCTTTACTATCAACCTCCCAACTTGGAGAGACAGCCCCTTTAACCTCTTGGTTCGCACAGGTTGCCAATTTGGCAGAGGATGAAAGGGAAGAGGGAGAACCAATGAGAGAGTAGCTGTTAGGCATTTGGACGGGCACATATCACTGTAATTTCCCGGCAGGAAGAAGAATTAACCAAATTCTCAGCCACCCACCGGGAACCAGTATAGGTCCTGAACCAAAATTTTGGACTTGCGGTCAGCTCACCAAAAACGAGTTGAAAAATGGAGCTCAGGGGCACAGCAATTCACAAACTGGCCGAGTAATAAAGGACAACTATCGTCCAAAAATCTGTTGAGGGAAGGCAACGAGGCGGACTTGAAAGCGAGGCAGCATAGCAGGAAACAGATTTCAAGAGGTACGTTGGAATCGCCTTTAAAGCACAGGAAGAGGGGCACAACTTCGACAATGATGCACTTGGCCAAAAAGGGCGTATGTGTTTTCTCCTGAATATATTCAGGAGAAAACGCATACGCCCTTTTTGGCCAAGCAAGCAAGCGGGCAATGCAAATCTGCACTACAAAGAAGTATCACTTCCCACCGGTCAAAAGGGACATCCACAAAATGTGTAAGAACAAGAAAGGCAAGACAGGCCCTGGAGAACAGGGAGCCTTGTTATGCTGATGGACGGGATGTAAATTGCCAACTGCCTCCCTGGAGGAGTGCATTCTGTTCCCTAAAACAAGTAAAGAACAGAGCTACAGAGTCAAGGGCACTACCAGTCTAGGGAATATACCTTGGGAAAACTGAAAATCAATAAGACAGAGCCACCCCAAAATTTAGGGCTGCACTGCATACAAGGACCTCAACTTGGATACACCTTAAGTATCCCAGAAAATATAAACATGGTTCAAAAAATTGTGGTACTTACGTACGATGGAATATCCCTCAGCCATGAAATCAATGTCATAAGACCAGTAGCAGCAAAATGGGTGGATTCAGGTACGATGATTCTAAGTGAAATAAGTCACACAGAAAAAGAAACTTATCATAAGATATCACTTATGAAGATCCTGTAAACATGGCTACACTTGAACTGAGTTAGGAAAGAGAACAGTGTCTCACATTTAGAAAACACTCTAATACCTGCTTAAGGGGGAAGGAGAGGTGGGGTGATGCATAAAACCAGAGTTTGATATAAGCACAGGTACCGTTCCAAAAACCAACTATGGAATAGACAAGACATACACCGTCCTCAGTGAAAGGGACTCAAAACCCCATATTTCCCGCAGAGGAAAATATCTGACTAGTAAGAATCTTAAAACCTATGTATTGATATGTCTCCGTAAGGGAATCAAGTGTGTCTAGACTGGCATAAACATGGCAGCGAGAATCAGCTAAAACCCACTATAAAAAGGAATTTCAAAAACAAAACAAAAAAACTGGGAAATTCTTTACAATTCCTTCAGGGTCTCTGATGAAGGCTGGAATGACCCTATCTACAACGACAGCTGGATGTGGCATAAGGAGGGACACTTGCGACTGAGACAATTGGTGATATTGGGTGAGCAAATGCAGACCCTTTAAAGCAATAATGCATGGCACCCATTCCATGGTTCCGAACTCTCCAGGTTGAAGGGAATATTACTACAGCTATAACATGTGCGGGAATCCTAGGGAACGGACACACTGTGAATACGAAAGGTTTCTAAAACTCAACGAATAGTCCCTCTCCTGGTGCTCCGGTTTGACTTTCCGTCTGCTTTACTATCAACCTCCCAACTTGGAGAGACAGCCCCTTTAACCTCTTGGTTCGCACAGGTTGCCAATTTGGCAGAGGATGAAAGGGAAGAGGGAGAACCAATGAGACAGTAGCTGTTAGGCATTTGGACGGGCACATATCACTGTAATTTCCCGGCAGGAAGAAGAATTAACCAAATTCTCAGCCACCCACCGGGAACCAGTATAGGTCCTGAACCAAAATTTTGGACTTGCGGTCAGCTCACCAAAAACGAGTTGAAAAATGGAGCTCAGGGGCACAGCAATTCACAAACTGGACGAGTAATAAAGGACAACTATCGTCCAAAAATCTGTTGAGGGAAGGCAACGAGGCGGACTTGAAAGCGAGGCAGCATAGCAGGAAACAGATTTCAAGAGGTACGTTGGAATCGCCTTTAAAGCACAGGAAGAGGGGCACAACTTCGACAATGATGCACTTGGCCAAAAAGGGCGTATGCGTTTTCTCCTGAATATATTCAGGAGAAAACGCATACGCCCTTTTTGGCCAAGCAAGCAAGCGGGCAATGCAAATCTGCACTACAAAGAAGTATCACTTCCCACCGGTCAAAAGGGACATCCACAAAATGTGTAAGAACAAGAAAGGCAAGACAGGCCCTGGAGAACAGGGAGCCTTGTTATGCTGATGGGCGGGATGTAAATTGCCAACTGCCTCTCTGGAGGAGTGCATTCTGTTCCCTAAAACAAGTAAAGAACAGAGCTACAGAGCCAAGGGCACTACCAGTCTAGGGAATATACCTTGGGAAAACTGAAAATCAATAAGACAGAGCCACCCCAAAATTTAGGGCTGCACTGCATACAAGGACCTCAACTTGGATACACCTTAAGTATCCCAGAAAATATAAACATGGTTCAAAAAATTGTGGTACTTACGTACGATGGAATATCCCTCAGCCATGAAATCAATGTCATAAGACCAGTAGCAGCAAAATGGGTGGATTCAGGTACGATGATTCTAAGTGAAATAAGTCACACAGAAAAAGAAACTTATCATAAGATATCACTTATGAAGATCCTGTAAACATGGCTACACTTGAACTGAGTTAGGAAAGAGAACAGTGTCTCACATTTAGAAAACACTCTTATACCTGCTTAAGGGGGAAGGAGAGGTGGGGTGATGCATAAAACCAGAGTTTGATATAAGCACAGGTACCGTTCCAAAAACCAACTATGGAATACACAAGACCTACACCGTGCTCAGTGAAAGGGACTCAAAACCCCATATTTCCCGCAGAGGAAAATATCTGACTAGTAAGAATCTTAAAACCTATGTATTGATATGTCTCCGTAAGGGAATCAAGTGTGTCTAGACTGGCATAAACATGGCAGCGATAATCAGCTCAAACCCACTATAAAAAGGAATTTCAAAAACAAAACAAAAAAACTGGGAAATTCTTTACAATTCCTTCAGGGTCTCTGATGAAAGCTGGAATGACCCTATCTACAACGACAGCTGGATGTGGCATAAGGAGGGACACTTGGGACTGAGACGATTGGTGAGATTGGGTGAGCAAATGCAGACCCTTTAAAGCAATAATGCATGGCACCCATTCCATGGGTCCGAACTCTCCAGGTTGAAGGGAATATTACTACAGCTATAACATGTGCGGGAAACCTAGAGAACGGACACACTGTGAATACGAAAGGTTTCTAAAACTCAACGAATAGTCCCTCTCCTGGTGCTCCGGTTTGACTTTCCGTCTGCTTTACTATCAACCTCCCAACTTGGAGAGACAGCCCCTTTAACCTCTTGGTTCGCACAGGTTGCCAATTTGGCAGAGGATGAAAGGGAAGAGGGAGAACCAATGAGAGAGTAGCTGTTAGGCATTTGGACGGGCACATATCACTGTAATTTCCCGGCAGGAAGAAGAATTAACCAAATTCTCAGCCACCCACCGGAAACCAGTATAGGTCCTGAACCAAAATTTTGGACTTGCGGTCAGCTCACCAAAAACGAGTTGAAAAATGGAGCTCAGGGGCACAGCAATTCACAAACTGGCCGAGTAATAAAGGACAACTATCGTCCAAAAATCTGTTGAGGGAAGGCAACGAGGCGGACTTGAAAGCGAGGCAGAATAGCAGGAAACAGATTTCAAGAGGTACGTTGGAATCGCCTTTAAAGCACAGGAAGAGGGGCACAACTTCGACAATGATGCACTTGGCCAAAAAGGGCGTATGCGTTTTCTCCTGAATATATTCAGGAGAAAACGCATACGCCCTTTTTGGCCAAGCAAGCAAGCGGGCAATGCAAATCTGCACTACAAAGAAGTATCACTTCCCACCGGTCAAAAGGGACATCCACAAAATGTGTAAGAACAAGAAAGGCAAGACAGGCCCTGGAGAACAGGGAGCCTTGTTATGCTGATGGGCGGGATGTAAATTGCCAACTGCCTCTCTGGAGGAGTGCATTCTGTTCCCTAAAACAAGTAAAGAACAGAGCTACAGAGGCAAGGGCACTACCAGTCTAGGGAATATACCTTGGGAAAACTGAAAATCAATAAGACAGAGCCACCCCAAAATTTAGGTCTGCACTGCATACAAGGACCTCAACTTGGATACACCATAAGTATCCCAGAAAATATAAACATGGTTCAAAAAATTGTGGTACTTACGTACGATGGAATATCCCTCAGCCATGAAATCAATGTCATAAGACCAGTAGCAGCAAAATGGGTGGATTCAGGTACGATGATTCTAAGTGAAATAAGTCACACAGAAAAAGAAACTTATCATAAGATATCACTTATGAAGATCCTGTAAACATGGCTACACTTGAACTGAGTTAGGAAAGAGAACAGTGTCTCACATTTAGAAAACACTCTTATACCTGCTTAAGGGGGAAGGAGAGGTGGGGTGATGCATAAAACCAGAGTTTGATATAAGCACAGGTACCGTTCCAAAAACCAACTATGGAATAGACAAGACCTACACCGTCCTCAGTGAAAGGGACTCAAAACCCCATATTTCCCGCAGAGGAAAATATCTGACTAGTAAGAATCTTAAAACCTATGTATTGATATGTCTCCGTAAGGGAATCAAGTGTGTCTAGACTGGCATAAACATGGCAGCGAGAATCAGCTCAAACCCACTATAAAAGGGAATTTCAAAAACAAAACAAAAAAACTGGGAAATTCTTTACAATTCCTTCAAGGTCTCTGATGAAAGCTGGAATGACCCTATCTACAACGACAGCTGGATGTGGCATAAGGAGGGACACTTGGGACTGAGACGATTGGTGAGATTGGGTGAGCAAATGCAGACCCTTTAAAGCAATAATGCATGGCACCCATTCCATGGGTCCGAACTCTCCAGGTTGAAGGGAATATTACTACAGCTATAACATGTGCGGGAAACCTAGAGAACGGACACACTGTGAATACGAAAGGTTTCTAAAACTCAACGAATAGTCCCTCTCCTGGTGCTCCGGTTTGACTTTCCGTCTGCTTTACTATCAACCTCCCAACTTGGAGAGACAGCCCCTTTAACCTCTTGGTTCGCACAGGTTGCCAATTTGGCAGAGGATGAAAGGGAAGAGGGAGAACCAATGAGACAGTAGCTGTTAGGCATTTGGACGGGCACATATCACTGTAATTTCCCGGCAGGAAGAAGAATTAACCAAATTCTCAGCCACCCACCGGGAACCAGTATAGGTCCTGAACCAAAATTTTGGACTTGCGGTCAGCTCACCAAAAACGAGTTGAAAAATGGAGCTCAGGGGCACAGCAATTCACAAACTGGACGAGTAATAAAGGACAACTATCGTCCAAAAATCTGTTGAGGGAAGGCAACGAGGCGGACTTGAAAGCGAGGCAGAATAGCAGGAAACAGATTTCAAGAGGTACGTTGGAATCGCCTTTAAAGCACAGGAAGAGGGGCACAACTTCGACAATGATGCACTTGGCCAAAAAGGGCGTATGCGTTTTCTCCTGAATATATTCAGGAGAAAACGCATACGCCCTTTTTGGCCAAGCAAGCAAGCGGGCAATGCAAATCTGCACTACAAAGAAGTATCACTTCCCACCGGTCAAAAGGGACATCCACAAAATGTGTAAGAACAAGAAAGGCAAGACAGGCCCTGGAGAACAGGGAGCCTTGTTATGCTGATGGGCGGGATGTAAATTGCCAACTGCCTCTCTGGAGGAGTGCATTCTGTTCCCTAAAACAAGTAAAGAACAGAGCTACAGAGCCAAGGGCACTACCAGTCTAGGGAATATACCTTGGGAAAACTGAAAATCAATAAGACAGAGCCACCCCAAAATTTAGGGCTGCACTGCATACAAGGACCTCAACTTGGATACACCTTAAGTATCCCAGAAAATATAAACATGGTTCAAAAAATTGTGGTACTTACGTACGATGGAATATCCCTCAGCCATGAAATCAATGTCATAAGACCAGTAGCAGCAAAATGGGTGGATTCAGGTACGATGATTCTAAGTGAAATAAGTCACACAGAAAAAGAAACTTATCATAAGATATCACTTATGAAGATCCTCTAAACATGGCTACACTTGAACTGAGTTAGGAAAGAGAACAGTGTCTCACATTTAGAAAACACTCTTATACCTGCTTAAGGGGGAAGGAGAGGTGGGGTGATGCATAAAACCAGAGTTTGATATAAGCACAGGTACCGTTCCAAAAACCAACTATGGAATAGACAAGACCTACACCTTCCTCAGTGAAAGGGACTCAAAACCCCATATTTCCCGCAGAGGAAAATATCTGACTAGTAAGAATCTTAAAACCTATGTATTGATATGTCTCCGTAAGGGAATCAAGTGTGTCTAGACTGGCATAAACATGGCAGCGAGAATCAGCTCAAACCCACTATAAAAAGGAATTTCAAAAACAAAACAAAAAAACTGGGAAATTCTTTACAATTCCTTCAGGGTCTCTGATGAAAGCTGGAATGACCCTATCTACAACGACAGCTGGATGTGGCATAAGGAGGGACACTTGGGACTGAGATGATTGGTGAGATTGGGTGAGCAAATGCAGACCCTTTAAAGCAATAATGCATGGCACCCATTCCATGGGTCCGAACTCTCCAGGTTGAAGGGAATATTACTACAGCTGTAACAAGTGCGGGAAACCTAGAGAACGGACACACTGTGAATACGAAAGGTTTCTAAAACTCAACGAATAGTCCCTCTCCTGGTGCTCCGGTTTGACTTTCCGTCTGCTTTACTATCAACCTCCCAACTTGGAGAGACAGCCCCTTTAACCTCTTGGTTCGCACAGGTTTCCAATTTGGCAGAGGATGAAAGGGAAGAGGGAGAACCAATGAGAGAGTAGCTGTTAGGCATTTGGACGGGCACATATCACTGTAATTTCCCGGCAGGAAGAAGAATTAACCAAATTCTCAGCCACCCACCGGGAACCAGTATAGGTCCTGAACCAAAATTTTGGACTTGCGGTCAGCTCACCAAAAACGAGTTGAAAAATGGAGCTCAGGGGCACAGCAATTCACAACCTGGCCGAATAATAAAGGACAACTATCTTCCAAAAATCTGTTGAGGGAAGGCAACGAGGCGGACTTGAAAGCGAGGCAGCATAGCAGGAAACAGATTACAAGAGGTACGTTGGAATCGCCTTTAAAGCACAGGAAGAGGGGCACAACTTCGACAATGATGCACTTGGCCAAAAAGGGCGTATGCGTTTTCTCCTGAATATATTCAGGAGAAAACGCATACGCCCTTTTTGGCCAAGCAAGCAAGCGGGCAATGCAAATCTGCACTACAAAGAAGTATCACTTCCCACCGGTCAAAAGGGACATCCACAAAATGTGTAAGAACAAGAAAGGCAAGACAGGCCCTGGAGAACAGGGAGCCTTGTTATGCTGATGGGCGGGATGTAAATTGCCAACTGCCTCTCTGGAGGAGTGCATTCTGTTCCCTAAAACAAGTAAAGAACAGAGCTACAGAGCCAAGGGCACTACCAGTCTAGGGAATATACCTTGGGAAAACTGAAAATCAATAAGACAGAGCCACCCCAAAATTTAGGGCTGCACTGCATACAAGGACCTCAACGTGGATGCACCTTAAGTATCCCAGAAAATATAAACATGGTTCAAAAAATTGTGGTACTTACGTACGATGGAATATCCCTCAGCCATGAAATCAATGTCATAAGACCAGTAGCAGCAAAATGGGTGGATTCAGGTATGATGATTCTAAGTGAAATAAGTCACACAGAAAAAGAAACTTATCATAAGATATCACTTATGAAGATCCTGTAAACATGGCTACACTTGAACTGAGTTAGGAAAGAGAACAGTGTCTCACATTTAGAAAACACTCTTATACCTGCTTAAGGGGGAAGGAGAGGTGGGTTGATGCATAAAACCAGAGTTTGATATAAGCACAGGTACCGTTCTAAAAACCAACTATGGAATAGACAAGACCTACACCGTCCTCAGTGAAAGGGACTCAAAACGCCATATTTCCCGCAGAGGAAAATATCTGACTAGTAAGAATCTTAAAACCTATGTATTGATATGTCTCCGTAAGGGAATCAAGTGTGTCTAGACTGGCATAAACATGGCAGCGAGAATCAGCTCAAACCCACTATAAAAAGGAATTTCAAAAACAAAACAAAAAAAACTGGGAAATTCTTTACAATTCCTTCAGGGTCTCTGATGAAAGCTGGAATGACCCTATCTACAACGACAGCTGGATGTGGCATAAGGAGGGACACTTGGGACTGAGACGATTGGTGAGATTGGGTGAGCAAATGCAGACCCTTTAAAGCAATAATGCATGGCACCCATTCCATGGGTCCGAACTCTCCAGGTTGAAGGGAATATTACTACAGCTATAACATGTGCGGGAAACCTAGAGAACGGACACACTGTGAATACGAAAGGTTTCTAAAACTCAACGCATAGTCCCTCTCCTGGTGCTCCGGTTTGACTTTCCGTCTGCTTTACTATCAACCTCCCAACTTGGAGAGACAGCCCCTTTAACCTCTTGGTTCGCACAGGTTTCCAATTTGGCAGAGGATGAAAGGGAAGAGGGAGAACCAATGAGAGAGTAGCTGTTAGGCATTTGGACGGGCACATATCACTGTAATTTCCCGGCAGGAAGAAGAATTAACCAAATTCTCAGCCACCCACCGGGAACCAGTATAGGTCCTGAACCAAAATTTTGGACTTGCGGTCAGCTCACCAAAAACGAGTTGAAAAATGGAGCTCAGGGGCACAGCAATTCACAAACTGGCCGAGTAATAAAGGACAACTATCGTCCAAAAATCTGTTGAGGGAAGGCAACGAGGCGGACTTGAAAGCGAGGCAGAATAGCAGGAAACAGATTTCAAGAGGTACGTTGGAATCGCCTTTAAAGCACAGGAAGAGGGGCACAACTTCGACAATGATGCACTTGGCCAAAAAGGGCGTATGCGTTTTCTCCTGAATATATTCAGGAGAAAACGCATACGCCCTTTTTGGCCAAGCAAGCAAGCGGGCAATGCAAATCTGCACTACAAAGAAGTATCACTTCCCACCGGTCAAAAGGGACATCCACAAAATGTGTAAGAACAAGAAAGGCAAGACAGGCCCTGGAGAACAGGGAGCCTTGTTATGCTGATGGGCGGGATGTAAATTGCCAACTGCCTCTCTGGAGGAGTGCATTCTGTTCCCTAAAACAAGTAAAGAACAGAGCTACAGAGCCAAGGGCACTACCAGTCTAGGGAATATACCTTGGGAAAACTGAAAATCAATAAGACAGAGCCACCCCAAAATTTAGGGCTGCACTGCATACAAGGACCTCAACTTGGATACACCTTAAGTATCCCAGAAAATATAAACATGGTTCAAAAAATTGTGGTACTTACGTACGATGGAACATCCCTCAGCCATGAAATCAATGTCATAAGACCAGTAGCAGCAAAATGGGTGGATTCAGGTACGATGATTCTAAGTGAAATAAGTCACACAGAAAAAGAAACTTATCATAAGATATCACTTATGAAGATCCTGTAAACATGGCTACACTTGAACTGAGTTAGGAAAGAGAACAGTGTCTCACATTTAGAAAACACTCTTATACCTGCTTAAGGGGGAAGGAGAGGTGGGGTGATGCATAAAACCAGAGTTTGATATAAGCACAGGTACCGTTCCAAAAACCAACTATGGAATAGACAAGACCTACACCGTGCTCAGTGAAAGGGACTCAAAACCCCATATTTCCCGCAGAGGAAAATATCTGACTAGTAAGAATCTTAAAACCTATGTATTGATATGTCTCCGTAAGGGAATCAAGTGTGTCTAGACTGGCATAAACATGGCAGCGAGAATCAGCTCAAACCCACTATAAAAAGGAATTTCAAAAACAAAACCAAAAAACTGGGAAATTCTTTACAATTCCTTCAGGGTCTCTGATGAAAGCTGGAATGACCCTATCTACAACGACAGCTGGATGTGGCATAAGGAGGGACACTTGGCACTGAGACGATTGGTGAGATTGGGTGAGCAAATGCAGACCCTTTAAAGCAATAATGCATGGCACCCATTCCATGGGTCCGAACTCTCCAGGTTGAAGGGAATATTACTACAGCTATAACATGTGCGGGAAACCTAGAGAACGGACACACTGTGAATACGAAAGGTTTCTAAAACTCAACGAATAGTCCCTCTCCTGGTGCTCCGGTTTGACTTTCCGTCTGCTTTACTATCAACCTCCCAACTTGGAGAGACAGCCCCTTTAACCTCTTGGTTCGCACAGGTTGCCAATTTGGCAGAGGATGAAAGGGAAGAGGGAGAACCAATGAGAGAGTAGCTGTTAGGCATTTGGACGGGCACATATCACTGTAATTTCCCGGCAGGAAGAAGAATTAACCAAATTCTCAGCCACCCACCGGGAACCAGTATAGGTCCTGAACCAAAATTTTGGACTTGCGGTCAGCTCACCAAAAACGAGTTGAAAAATGGAGCTCAGGGGCACAGCAATTCACAAACTGGCCGAGTAATAAAGGACAACTATCGTCCAAAAATCTGTTGAGGGAAGGCAACGAGGCGGACTTGAAAGCGAGGCAGAATAGCAGGAAACAGATTTCAAGAGGTACGTTGGAATCGCCTTTAAAGCACAGGAAGAGGGGCACAACTTCGACAATGATGCACTTGGCCAAAAAGGGCGTATGCGTTTTCTCCTGAATATATTCAGGAGAAAACGCATACGCCCTTTTTGGCCAAGCAAGCAAGCGGGCAATGCAAATCTGCACTACAAAGAAGTATCACTTCCCACCGGTCAAAAGGGACATCCACAAAATGTGTAAGAACAAGAAAGGCAAGACAGGCCCTGGAGAACAGGGAGCCTTGTTATGCTGATGGGCGGGATGTAAATTGCCAACTGCCTCTCTGGAGGAGTGCATTCTGTTCCCTAAAACAAGTAAAGAACAGAGCTACAGAGCCAAGGGCACTACCAGTCTAGGGAATATACCTTTGGAAAACTGAAAATCAATAAGACAGAGCCACCCCAAAATTTAGGTCTGCACTGCATACAAGGACCTCAACTTGGATACACCTTAAGTATCCCAGAAAATATAAACATGGTTCAAAAAATTGTGGTACTTACGTACGATGGAATATCCCTCAGCCATGAAATCAATGTCATAAGACCAGTAGCAGCAAAATGGGTGGATTCAGGTACGATGATTCTAAGTGAAATAAGTCACACAGAAAAAGAAACTTATCATAAGATATCACTTATGAAGATCCTGTAAACATGGCTACACTTGAACTGAGTTAGGAAAGAGAACAGTGTCTCACATTGAGAAAACACTCTTTACTTGCTTAAGGGGGAAGGAGAGGTGGGGTGATGCATAAAACCAGAGTTTGATATAAGCACAGGTACCGTTCCAAAAACCAACTATGGAATAGACAAGACCTACACCGTCCTCAGTGAAAGGGACTCAAAACCCCATATTTCCCGCAGAGGAAAATATCTGACTAGTAAGAATCTTAAAACCTATGTATTGATATGTCTCCGTAAGGGAATCAAGTGTGTCTAGACTGGCATAAACATGGCAGCGAGAATCAGCTCAAACCCACTATAAAAAGGAATTTCAAAAACAAAACAAAAAAACTGGGAAATTCTTTACAATTCCTTCAGGGTCTCTGATGAAAGCTGGAATGACCCTATCTACAACGACAGCTGGATGTGGCATAAGGAGGGACACTTGGGACTGAGACGATTGGTGAGATTGGGTGAGCAAATGCAGACCCTTTAAAGCAATAATACATGGCACCCATTCCATGGGTCCGAACTCTCCAGGTTGAAGGGAATATTACTACAGCTATAACATGTGCGGGAAACCTAGAGAACGGACACACTGTGAATACGAAAGGTTTCTAAAACTCAACGAATAGTCCCTCTCCTGGTGCTCCGGTTTGACTTTCCGTCTGCTTTACTATCAACCTCCCAACTTGGAGAGACAGCCCCTTTAACCTCTTGGTTCGCACAGGTTGCCAATTTGGCAGAGGATGAAAGGGAAGAGGGAGAACCAATGAGAGAGTAGCTGTTAGGCATTTGGACGGGCACATATCACTGTAATTTCCCGGCAGGAAGAAGAATTAACCAAATTCTCAGCCACCCACCGGGAACCAGTATAGGTCCTGAACCAAAATTTTGGACTTGCGGTCAGCTCACCAAAAACGAGTTGAAAAATGGAGCTCAGGGGCACAGCAATTCACAAACTGGCCGAGTAATAAAGGACAACTATCGTCCAAAAATCTGTTGAGGGAAGGCAACGAGGCGGACTTGAAAGCGAGGCAGAATAGCAGGAAACAGATTTCAAGAGGTACGTTGGAATCGCCTTTAAAGCACAGGAAGAGGGGCACAACTTCGACAATGATGCACTTGGCCAAAAAGGGCGTATGCGTTTTCTCCTGAATATATTCAGGAGAAAACGCATACGCCCTTTTTGGCCAAGCAAGCAAGCGGGCAATGCAAATCTGCACTACAAAGAAGTATCACTTCCCACCGGTCAAAAGGGACATCCACAAAATGTGTAAGAACAAGAAAGGCAAGACAGGCCCTGGAGAACAGGGAGCCTTGTTATGCTGATGGGCGGGATGTAAATTGCCAACTGCCTGTCTGGAGGAGTGCATTCTGTTCCCTAAAACAAGTAAAGAACAGAGCTACAGAGGCAAGGGCACTACCAGTCTAGGGAATATACCTTTGGAAAACTGAAAATCAATAAGACAGAGCCACCCCAAAATTTAGGTCTGCACTGCATACAAGGACCTCAACTTGGATACACCTTAAGTATCCCAGAAAATATAAACATGGTTCAAAAAATTGTGGTACTTACGTACGATGGAATATCCCTCAGCCATGAAATCAATGTCATAAGACCAGTAGCAGCAAAATGGGTGGATTCAGGTACGATGATTCTAAGTGAAATAAGTCACACAGAAAAAGAAACTTATCATAAGATATCACTTATGAAGATCCTGTAAACATGGCTACACTTGAACTGAGTTAGGAAAGAGAACAGTGTCTCACATTTAGAAAACACTCTTTACTTGCTTAAGAGGGAAGGAGAGGTGGGGTGATGCATAAAACCAGAGTTTGATATAAGCACAGGTACCGTTCCAAAAACCAACTATGGAATAGACAAGACCTACACCGTCCTCAGTGAAAGGGACTCAAAACCCCATATTTCCCGCAGAGGAAAATATCTGACTAGTAAGAATCTTAAAACCTATGTATTGATATGTCTCCGTAAGGGAATCAAGTGTGTCTAGACTGGCATAAACATGGCAGCGAGAATCAGCTCAAACCCACTATAAAAAGGAATTTCAAAAACAAAACAAAAAAACTGGGAAATTCTTTACAATTCCTTCAGGGTCTCTGATGAAAGCTGGAATGACCCTATCTACAACGACAGCTGGATGTGGCATAAGGAGGGACACTTGGGACTGAGACGATTGGTGAGATTGGGTGAGCAAATGCAGACCCTTTAAAGCAATAATACATGGCACCCATTCCATGGGTCCGAACTCTCCAGGTTGAAGGGAATATTACTACAGCTATAACATGTGCGGGAAACCTAGAGAACGGACACACTGTGAATACGAAAGGTTTCTAAAACTCAACGAATAGTCCCTCTCCTGGTGCTCCGGTTTGACTTTCCGTCTGCTTTACTATCAACCTCCCAACTTGGAGAGACAGCCCCTTTAACCTCTTGGTTCGCACAGGTTGCCAATTTGGCAGAGGATGAAAGGGAAGAGGGAGAACCAATGAGAGAGTAGCTGTTAGGCATTTGGACGGGCACATATCACTGTAATTTCCCGGCAGGAAGAAGAATTAACCAAATTCTCAGCCACCCACCGGGAACCAGTATAGGTCCTGAACCAAAATTTTGGACTTGCGGTCAGCTCACCAAAAACGAGTTGAAAAATGGAGCTCAGGGGCACAGCAATTCACAAACTGGCCGAGTAATAAAGGACAACTATCGTCCAAAAATCTGTTGAGGGAAGGCAACGAGGCGGACTTGAAAGCGAGGCAGAATAGCAGGAAACAGATTTCAAGAGGTACGTTGGAATCGCCTTTAAAGCACAGGAAGAGGGGCACAACTTCGACAATGATGCACTTGGCCAAAAAGGGCGTATGCGTTTTCTCCTGAATATATTCAGGAGAAAACGCATACGCCCTTTTTGGCCAAGCAAGCAAGCGGGCAATGCAAATCTGCACTACAAAGAAGTATCACTTCCCACCGGTCAAAAGGGACATCCACAAAATGTGTAAGAACAAGAAAGGCAAGACAGGCCCTGGAGAACAGGGAGCCTTGTTATGCTGATGGGCGGGATGTAAATTGCCAACTGCCTCTCTGGAGGAGTGCATTCTGTTCCCTAAAACAAGTAAAGAACAGAGCTACAGAGGCAAGGGCACTACCAGTCTAGGGAATATACCTTTGGAAAACTGAAAATCAATAAGACAGAGCCACCCCAAAATTTAGGTCTGCACTGCATACAAGGACCTCAACTTGGATACACCTTAAGTATCCCAGAAAATATAAACATGGTTCAAAAAATTGTGGTACTTACGTACGATGGAATATCCCTCAGCCATGAAATCAATGTCATAAGACCAGTAGCAGCAAAATGGGTGGATTCAGGTACGATGATTCTAAGTGAAATAAGTCACACAGAAAAAGAAACTTATCATAAGATATCACTTATGAAGATCCTGTAAACATGGCTACACTTGAACTGAGTTAGGAAAGAGAACAGTGTCTCACATTTAGAAAACACTCTTTACCTGCTTAAGGGGGAAGGAGAGGTGGGGTGATGCATAAAACCAGAGTTTGATATAAGCACAGGTACCGTTCCAAAAACCAACTATGGAATAGACAAGACCTACACCGTCCTCAGTGAAAGGGACTCAAAACCCCATATTTCCCGCAGAGGAAAATATCTGACTAGTAAGAATCTTAAAACCTATGTATTGATATGTCTCCGTAAGGGAATCAAGTGTGTCTAGACTGGCATAAACATGGCAGCGAGAATCAGCTCAAACCCACTATAAAAAGGAATTTCAAAAACAAAACAAAAAAACTGGGAAATTCTTTACAATTCCTTCAGGGTCTCTGATGATAGCTGGAATGACCCTATCTACAACGACAGCTGGATGTGGCATAAGGAGGGACACTTGGGACTGAGACGATTGGTGAGATTGGGTGAGCAAATGCAGACCCTTTAAAGCAATAATACATGGCACCCATTCCATGGGTCCGAACTCTCCAGGTTGAAGGGAATATTACTACAGCTATAACATGTGCGGGAAACCTAGGGAACGGACACACTGTGAATACGAAAGGTTTCTAAAACTCAACGAATAGTCCCTCTCCTGGTGCTCCGGTTTGACTTTCCGTCTGCTTTACTATCAACCTCCCAACTTGGAGAGACAGCCCCTTTAACCTCTTGGTTCGCACAGGTTGCCAATTTGGCAGAGGATGAAAGGGAAGAGGGAGAACCAATGAGAGAGTAGCTGTTAGGCATTTGGACGGGCACATATCACTGTAATTTCCCGGCAGGAAGAAGAATTAACCAAATTCTCAGCCACCCACCGGGAACCAGTATAGGTCCTGAACCAAAATTTTGGACTTGCGGTCAGCTCACCAAAAACGAGTTGAAAAATGGAGCTCAGGGGCACAGCAATTCACAAACTGGCCGAGTAATAAAGGACAACTATCGTCCAAAAATCTGTTGAGGGAAGGCAACGAGGCGGACTTGAAAGCGAGGCAGAATAGCAGGAAACAGATTTCAAGAGGTACGTTGGAATCGCCTTTAAAGCACAGGAAGAGGGGCACAACTTCGACAATGATGCACTTGGCCAAAAAGGGCGTATGCGTTTTCTCCTGAATATATTCAGGAGAAAACGCATACGCCCTTTTTGGCCAAGCAAGCAAGCGGGCAATGCAAATCTGCACTACAAAGAAGTATCACTTCCCACCGGTCAAAAGGGACATCCACAAAATGTGTAAGAACAAGAAAGGCAAGACAGGCCCTGGAGAACAGGGAGCCTTGTTATGCTGATGGGCGGGATGTAAATTGCCAACTGCCTCTCTGGAGGAGTGCATTCTGTTCCCTAAAACAAGTAAAGAACAGAGCTACAGAGCCAAGGGCACTACCAGTCTAGGGAATATACCTTTGGAAAACTGAAAATCAATAAGACAGAGCCACCCCAAAATTTAGGGCTGCACTGCATACAAGGACCTCAACTTGGATACACCTTAAGTATCCCAGAAAATATAAACATGGTTCAAAAAATTGTGGTACTTACGTAGGATGGAATATCCCTCAGCCATGAAATCAATGTCATAAGACCAGTAGCAGCAAAATGGGTGGATTCAGGTACGATGATTCTAAGTGAAATAAGTCACACAGAAAAAGAAACTTATCATAAGATATCACTTATGAAGATCCTGTAAACATGGCTACACTTGAACTGAGTTAGGAAAGAGAACAGTGTCTCACATTTAGAAAACACTCTTATACCTGCTTAAGGGGGAAGGAGAGGTGGGGTGATGCATAAAACCAGAGTTTGATATAAGCACAGGTACCGTTCCAAAAACCAACTATGGAATAGACAAGACCTACACCGTCCTCAGTGAAAGGGACTCAAAACCCCGTATTTCCCGCAGAGGAAAATATCTGACTAGTAAGAATCTTAAAACCTATGTATTGATATGTCTCCGTAAGGGAATCAAGTGTGTCTAGACTGGCATAAACATGGCAGCGAGAATCAGCTCAAACCCACTATAAAAAGGAATTTCAAAACCAAAACAAAAAAACTGGGAAATTCTTTACAATTCCTTCAGGGTCTCTGATGAAAGCTGGAATGACCCTATCTACAACGACAGCTGGATGTGGCATAAGGAGGGACACTTGGGACTGAGACGATTGGTGAGATTGGGTGAGCAAATGCAGACCCTTTAAAGCAATAATGCATGGCACCCATTCCATGGGTCCGAACTCTCCAGGTTGAAGGGAATATTACTACAGCTATAACATGTGCGGGAAACCTAGAGAACGGACACACTGTGAATACGAAAGGTTTCTAAAACTCAACGAATAGTCCCTCTCCTGGTGCTCCGGTTTGACTTTCCGTCTGCTTTACTATCAACCTCCCAACTTGAAGAGACAGCCCCTTTAACCTCTTGGTTCGCACAGGTTGCCAATTTGGCAGAGGATGAAAGGGAAGAGGGAGAACCAATGAGAGAGTAGCTGTTAGGCATTTGGACGGGCACATATCACTGTAATTTCCCGGCAGGAAGAAGAATTAACCAAATTCTCAGCCACCCACCGGGAACCAGTATAGGTCCTGAACCAAAATTTTGGACTTGCGGTCAGCTCACCAAAAACGAGTTGAAAAATGGAGCTCAGGGGCACAGCAATTCACAAACTGGCCGAGTAATAAAGGACAACTATCGTCCAAAAATCTGTTGAGGGAAGGCAACGAGGCGGACTTGAAAGCGAGGCAGAATAGCAGGAAACAGATTTCAAGAGGTACGTTGGAATCGCCTTTAAAGCACAGGAAGAGGGACACAACTTCGACAATGATGCACTTGGCCAAAAAGGGCGTATGCGTTTTCTCCTGAATATATTCAGGAGAAAACGCATACGCCCTTTTTGGCCAAGCAAGCAAGCGGGCAATGCAAATCTGCACTACAAAGAAGTATCACTTCCCACTGGTCAAAAGGGACATCCACAAAATGTGTAAGAACAAGAAAGGCAAGACAGGCCCTGGAGAACAGGGAGCCTTGTTATGCTGATGGGCGGGATGTAAATTGCCAACTGCCTCTCTGGAGGAGTGCATTCTGTTCCCTAAAACAAGTAAAGAACAGAGCTACAGAGCCAAGGGCACTACCAGTCTAGGGAATATACCTTGGGAAAACTGAAAATCAATAAGACAGAGCCACCCCAAAATTTAGGGCTGCACTGCATACAAGGACCTCAACTTGGATACACCTTAAGTATCCCAGAAAATATAAACATGGTTCAAAAAATTGTGGTACTTACGTACGATGGAATATCCCTCAGCCATGAAATCAATGTCATAAGACCAGTAGCAGCAAAATGGGTGGATTCAGGTACGATGATTCTAAGTGAAATAAGTCACACAGAAAAAGAAACTTATCATAAGATATCACTTATGAAGATCCTGTAAACATGGCTACACTTGAACTGAGTTAGGAAAGAGAACAGTGTCTCACATTTAGAAAACACTCTTATACCTGCTTAAGGGGGAAGGAGAGGTGGGGTGATGCATAAAACCAGAGTTTGATATAAGCACAGGTACCGTTCCAAAAACAAACTATGGAATACACAAGACCTACACCGTGCTCAGTGAAAGGGACTCAAAACCGCATATTTCCCGCAGAGGAAAATATCTGACTAGTAAGAATCTTAAAACCTATGTATTGATATGTCTCCGTAAGGGAATCAAGTGTGTCTAGACTGGCATAAACATGGCAGCGATAATCAGCTCAAACCCACTATAAAAAGGAATTTCAAACACAAAACAAAAAAACTGGGAAATTCTTTACAATTCCTTCAGGGTCTCTGATGAAAGCTGGAATGACCCTATCTACAACGACAGCTGGATGTGGCATAAGGAGGGACACTTGGGACTGAGACGATTGGTGAGATTGGGTGAGCAAATGCAGACCCTTTAAAGCAATAATGCATGGCACCCATTCCATGGGTCCGAACTCTCCAGGTTGAAGGGAATATTACTACAGCTATAACATGTGCGGGAAACCTAGAGAACGGACACACTGTGAATACGAAAGGTTTCTAAAACTCAACGAATAGTCCCTCTCCTGGTGCTCCGGTTTGACTTTCCGTCTGCTTTACTATCAACCTCCCAACTTGGAGAGACAGCCCCTTTAACCTCTTGGTTCGCACAGGTTGCCAATTTGGCAGAGGATGAAAGGGAAGAGGGAGAACCAATGAGAGAGTAGCTGATAGGCATTTGGACGGGCACATATCACTGTAATTTCCCGGCAGGAAGAAGAATTAACCAAATTCTCAGCCACCCACCGGGAACCAGTATAGGTCCTGAACCAAAATTTTGGCCTTGCGGTCAGCTCACCAAAAACGAGTTGAAAAATGGAGCTCAGGGGCACAGCAATTCACAAACTGGCCGAGTAATAAAGGACAACTATCGTCCAAAAATCTGTTGAGGGAAGGCAACGAGGCGGACTTGAAAGGGAGGCAGAATAGCAGGAAACAGATTTCAAGAGGTACGTTGGAATCGCCTTTAAAGCACAGGAAGAGGGGCACAACTTCGACAATGATGCACTTGGCCAAATGGGCGTATGCGTTTTCTCCTGAATATATTCAGGAGAAAACGCATACGCCCTTTTTGGCCAAGCAAGCAAGCGGGCAATGCAAATCTGCACTACAAAGAAGTATCACTTCCCACCGGTCAAAAGGGACATCCACAAAATGTGTAAGAACAAGAAAGGCAAGACAGGCCCTGGAGAACAGGGAGCCTTGTTATGCTGATGGGCGGGATGTAAATTGCCAACTGCCTCTCTGGAGGAGTGCATTCTGTTCCCTAAAACAAGTAAAGAACAGAGCTACAGAGGCAAGGGCACTACCAGTCTAGGGAATATACCTTGGGAAAACTGAAAATCAATAAGACAGAGCCACCCCAAAATTTAGGTCTGCACTGCATACAAGGACCTCAACTTGGATACACTTTAAGTATCCCAGAAAATATAAACATGGTTCAAAAAATTGTGGTACTTACGTACGACGGAATATCCCTCAGCCATGAAATCAATGTCATAAGACCAGTAGCAGCAAAATGGGTGGATTCAGGTACGATGATTCTAAGTGAAATAAGTCACACAGAAAAAGAAACTTATCATAAGATATCACTTATGAAGATCCTGTAAACATGGCTACACTTGAACTGAGTTAGGAAAGAGAACAGTGTCTCACATTTAGAAAACACTCTAATACCTGCTTAAGGGGGAAGGAGAGGTGGGGTGATGCATAAAACCAGAGTTTGATATAAGCACAGGTACCGTTCCAAAAACCAACTATGGAATAGACAAGACCTACACCGTCCTCAGTGAAAGGGACTCAAAACCCCATATTTCCCGCAGAGGAAAATATCTGACTAGTAAGAATCTTAAAACCTATGTATTGATATGTCTCCGTAAGGGAATCAAGTGTGTCTAGACTGGCATAAACATGGCAGCGAGAATCAGCTCAAACCCACTATAAAAAGGAATTTCAAAAACAAAACAAAAAAACTGGGAAATTCTTTACAATTCCTTCAGGGTCTCTGATGAAAGCTGGAATGACCCTATCTACAACGACAGCTGGATGTGGCATAAGGAGGGACACTTGGGACTGAGACGATTGGTGAGATTGGGTGAGCAAATGCAGACCCTTTAAAGCAATAATGCATGGCACCCATTCCATGGGTCCGAACTCTCCAGGTTGAAGGGAATATTACTACAGCTATAACATGTGCGGGAAACCTAGAGAACGGACACACTGTGAATACGAAAGGTTTCTAAAACTCAACGAATAGTCCCTCTCCTGGTGCTCCGGTTTGACTTTCCGTCTGCTTTACTATCAACCTCCCAACTTGGAGAGACAGCCCCTTTAACCTCTTGGTTCGCACAGGTTGCCAATTTGGCAGAGGATGAAAGGGAAGAGGGAGAACCAATGAGAGAGTAGCTGTTAGGCATTTGGACGGGCACATATCACTGTAATTTCCCGGCAGGAAGAAGAATTAACCAAATTCTCAGCCACCCACCGGAAACCAGTATAGGTCCTGAACCAAAATTTTGGACTTGCGGTCAGCTCACCAAAAACGAGTTGAAAAATGGAGCTCAGGGGCACAGCAATTCACAAACTGGCCGAGTAATAAAGGACAACTATCGTCCAAAAATCTGTTGAGGGAAGGCAACGAGGCGGACTTGAAAGCGAGGCAGAATAGCAGGAAACAGATTTCAAGAGGTACGTTGGAATCGCCTTTAAAGCACAGGAAGAGGGGCACAACTTCGACAATGATGCACTTGGCCAAAAAGGGCGTATGCGTTTTCTCCTGAATATATTCAGGAGAAAACGCATACGCCCTTTTTGGCCAAGCAAGCAAGCGGGCAATGCAAATCTGCACTACAAAGAAGTATCACTTCCCACCGGTCAAAAGGGACATCCACAAAATGTGTAAGAACAAGAAAGGCAAGACAGGCCCTGGAGAACAGGGAGCCTTGTTATGCTGATGGGCGGGATGTAAATTGCCAACTGCCTCTCTGGAGGAGTGCATTCTGTTCCCTAAAACAAGTAAAGAACAGAGCTACAGAGGCAAGGGCACTACCAGTCTAGGGAATATACCTTGGGAAAACTGAAAATCAATAAGACAGAGCCACCCCAAAATTTAGGTCTGCACTGCATACAAGGACCTCAACTTGGATACACCATAAGTATCCCAGAAAATATAAACATGGTTCAAAAAATTGTGGTACTTACGTACGATGGAATATCCCTCAGCCATGAAATCAATGTCATAAGACCAGTAGCAGCAAAATGGGTGGATTCAGGTACGATGATTCTAAGTGAAATAAGTCACACAGAAAAAGAAACTTATCATAAGATATCACTTATGAAGATCCTGTAAACATGGCTACACTTGAACTGAGTTAGGAAAGAGAACAGTGTCTCACATTTAGAAAACACTCTTATACCTGCTTAAGGGGGAAGGAGAGGTGGGGTGATGCATAAAACCAGAGTTTGATATAAGCACAGGTACCGTTCCAAAAACCAACTATGGAATAGACAAGACCTACACCGTCCTCAGTGAAAGGGACTCAAAACCCCATATTTCCCGCAGAGGAAAATATCTGACTAGTAAGAATCTTAAAACCTATGTATTGATATGTCTCCGTAAGGGAATCAAGTGTGTCTAGACTGGCATAAACATGGCAGCGAGAATCAGCTCAAACCCACTATAAAAGGGAATTTCAAAAACAAAACAAAAAAACTGGGAAATTCTTTACAATTCCTTCAGGGTCTCTGATGAAAGCTGGAATGACCCTATCTACAACGACAGCTGGATGTGGCATAAGGAGGGACACTTGGGACTGAGACGATTGGTGAGATTGGGTGAGCAAATGCAGACCCTTTAAAGCAATAATGCATGGCACCCATTCCATGGGTCCGAACTCTCCAGGTTGAAGGGAATATTACTACAGCTATAACATGTGCGGGAAACCTAGAGAACGGACACACTGTGAATACGAAAGGTTTCTAAAACTCAACGAATAGTCCCTCTCCTGGTGCTCCGGTTTGACTTTCCGTCTGCTTTACTATCAACCTCCCAACTTGGAGAGACAGCCCCTTTAACCTCTTGGTTCGCACAGGTTGCCAATTTGGCAGAGGATGAAAGGGAAGAGGGAGAACCAATGAGAGAGTAGCTGTTAGGCATTTGGACGGGCACATATCACTGTAATTTCCCGGCAGGAAGAAGAATTAACCAAATTCTCAGCCACCCACCGGGAACCAGTATAGGTCCTGAACCAAAATTTTGGACTTGCGGTCAGCTCACCAAAAACGAGTTGAAAAATGGAGCTCAGGGGCACAGCAATTCACAAACTGGCCGAGTAATAAAGGACAACTATCGTCCAAAAATCTGTTGAGGGAAGGCAACGAGGCGGACTTGAAAGCGAGGCAGCATAGCAGGAAACAGATTTCAAGAGGTACGTTGGAATCGCCTTTAAAGCACAGGAAGAGGGGCACAACTTCGACAATGATGCACTTGGCCAAAAAGGGCGTATGCGTTTTCTCCTGAATATATTCAGGAGAAAACGCATACGCCCTTTTTGGCCAAGCAAGCAAGCGGGCAATGCAAATCTGCACTACAAAGAAGTATCACTTCCCACCGGTCAAAAGGGACATCCACAAAATGTGTAAGAACAAGAAAGGCAAGACAGGCCCTGGAGAACAGGGAGCCTTGTTATGCTGATGGGCGGGATGTAAATTGCCAACTGCCTCTCTGGAGGAGTGCATTCTGTTCCCTAAAACAAGTAAAGAACAGAGCTACAGAGCCAAGGGCACTACCAGTCTAGGGAATATACCTTGGGAAAACTGAAAATCAATAAGACAGAGCCACCCCAAAATTTAGGGCTGCACTGCATACAAGGACCTCAACTTGGATACACCTTAAGTATCCCAGAAAATATAAACATGGTTCAAAAAATTGTGGTACTTACGTACGATGGAATATCCCTCAGCCATGAAATCAATGTCATAAGACCAGTAGCAGCAAAATGGGTGGATTCAGGTACGATGATTCTAAGTGAAATAAGTCACACAGAAAAAGAAACTTATCATAAGATATCACTTATGAAGATCCTCTAAACATGGCTACACTTGAACTGAGTTAGGAAAGAGAACAGTGTCTCACATTTAGAAAACACTCTTATACCTGCTTAAGGGGGAAGGAGAGGTGGGGTGATGCATAAAACCAGAGTTTGATATAAGCACAGGTACCGTTCCAAAAACCAACTATGGAATAGACAAGACCTACACCTTCCTCAGTGAAAGGGACTCAAAACCCCATATTTCCCGCAGAGGAAAATATCTGACTAGTAAGAATCTTAAAACCTATGTATTGATATGTCTCCGTAAGGGAATCAAGTGTGTCTAGACTGGCATAAACATGGCAGCGAGAATCAGCTCAAACCCACTATAAAAAGGAATTTCAAAAACAAAACAAAAAAACTGGGAAATTCTTTACAATTCCTTCAGGGTCTCTGATGAAAGCTGGAATGACCCTATCTACAACGACAGCTGGATGTGGCATAAGGAGGGACACTTGGGACTGAGATGATTGGTGAGATTGGGTGAGCAAATGCAGACCCTTTAAAGCAATAATGCATGGCACCCATTCCATGGGTCCGAACTCTCCAGGTTGAAGGGAATATTACTACAGCTGTAACAAGTGCGGGAAACCTAGAGAACGGACACACTGTGAATACGAAAGGTTTCTAAAACTCAACGAATAGTCCCTCTCCTGGTGCTCCGGTTTGACTTTCCGTCTGCTTTACTATCAACCTCCCAACTTGGAGAGACAGCCCCTTTAACCTCTTGGTTCGCACAGGTTTCCAATTTGGCAGAGGATGAAATGGAAGAGGGAGAACCAATGAGAGAGTAGCTGTTAGGCATTTGGACGGGCACATATCACTGTAATTTCCCGGCAGGAAGAAGAATTAACCAAATTCTCAGCCACCCACCGGGAACCAGTATAGGTCCTGAACCAAAATTTTGGACTTGCGGTCAGCTCACCAAAAACGAGTTGAAAAATGGAGCTCAGGGGCACAGCAATTCACAACCTGGCCGAGTAATAAAGGACAACTATCTTCCAAAAATCTGTTGAGGGAAGGCAACGAGGCGGACTTGAAAGCGAGGCAGCATAGCAGGAAACAGATTACAAGAGGTACGTTGGAATCGCCTTTAAAGCACAGGAAGAGGGGCACAACTTCGACAATGATGCACTTGGCCAAAAAGGGCGTATGCGTTTTCTCCTGAATATATTCAGGAGAAAACGCATACGCCCTTTTTGGCCAAGCAAGCAAGCGGGCAATGCAAATCTGCACTACAAAGAAGTATCACTTCCCACCGGTCAAAAGGGACATCCACAAAATGTGTAAGAACAAGAAAGGCAAGACAGGCCCTGGAGAACAGGGAGCCTTGTTATGCTGATGGGCGGGATGTAAATTGCCAACTGCCTCTCTGGAGGAGTGCATTCTGTTCCCTAAAACAAGTAAAGAACAGAGCTACAGAGCCAAGGGCACTACCAGTCTAGGGAATATACCTTGGGAAAACTGAAAATCAATAAGACAGAGCCACCCCAAAATTTAGGGCTGCACTGCATACAAGGACCTCAACGTGGATGCACCTTAAGTATCCCAGAAAATATAAACATGGTTCAAAAAATTGTGGTACTTACGTACGATGGAATATCCCTCAGCCATGAAATCAATGTCATAAGACCAGTAGCAGCAAAATGGGTGGATTCAGGTATGATGATTCTAAGTGAAATAAGTCACACAGAAAAAGAAACTTATCATAAGATATCACTTATGAAGATCCTGTAAACATGGCTACACTTGAACTGAGTTAGGAAAGAGAACAGTGTCTCACATTTAGAAAACACTCTTATACCTGCTTAAGGGGGAAGGAGAGGTGGGTTGATGCATAAAACCAGAGTTTGATATAAGCACAGGTACCGTTCTAAAAACCAACTATGGAATAGACAAGACCTACACCGTCCTCAGTGAAAGGGACTCAAAACGCCATATTTCCCGCAGAGGAAAATATCTGACTAGTAAGAATCTTAAAACCTATGTATTGATATGTCTCCGTAAGGGAATCAAGTGTGTCTAGACTGGCATAAACATGGCAGCGAGAATCAGCTCAAACCCACTATAAAAAGGAATTTCAAAAACAAAACAAAAAAAACTGGGAAATTCTTTACAATTCCTTCAGGGTCTCTGATGAAAGCTGGAATGACCCTATCTACAACGACAGCTGGATGTGGCATAAGGAGGGACACTTGGGACTGAGACGATTGGTGAGATTGGGTGAGCAAATGCAGACCCTTTAAAGCAATAATGCATGGCACCCATTCCATGGGTCCGAACTCTCCAGGTTGAAGGGAATATTACTACAGCTATAACATGTGCGGGAAACCTAGAGAACGGACACACTGTGAATACGAAAGGTTTCTAAACCTCAACGCATAGTCCCTCTCCTGGTGCTCCGGTTTGACTTTCCGTCTGCTTTACTATCAACCTCCCAACTTGGAGAGACAGCCCCTTTAACCTCTTGGTTCGCACAGGTTGCCAATTTGGCAGAGGATGAAAGGGAAGAGGGAGAACCAATGAGAGAGTAGCTGTTAGGCATTTGGACGGGCACATATCACTGTAATTTCCCGGCAGGAAGAAGAATTAACCAAATTCTCAGCCACCCACCGGGAACCAGTATAGGTCCTGAACCAAAATTTTGGACTTGCGGTCAGCTCACCAAAAACGAGTTGAAAAATGGAGCTCAGGGGCACAGCAATTCACAAACTGGCCGAGTAATAAAGGACAACTATCGTCCAAAAATCTGTTGAGGGAAGGCAACGAGGCGGACTTGAAAGCGAGGCAGAATAGCAGGAAACAGATTTCAAGAGGTACGTTGGAATCGCCTTTAAAGCACAGGAAGAGGGGCACAACTTCGACAATGATGCACTTGGCCAAAAAGGGCGTATGCGTTTTCTCCTGAATATATTCAGGAGAAAACGCATACGCCCTTTTTGGCCAAGCAAGCAAGCGGGCAATGCAAATCTGCACTACAAAGAAGTATCACTTCCCACCGGTCAAGAGGGACATCCACAAAATGTGTAAGAACAAGAAAGGCAAGACAGGCCCTGGAGAACAGGGAGCCTTGTTATGCTGATGGGCGGGATGTAAATTGCCAACTGCCTCTCTGGAGGAGTGCATTCTGTTCCCTAAAACAAGTAAAGAACAGAGCTACAGAGCCAAGGGCACTACCAGTCTAGGGAATATACCTTGGGAAAACTGAAAATCAATAAGACAGAGCCACCCCAAAATTTAGGGCTGCACTGCATACAGGGACCTCAACTTGGATACACCTTAAGTATCCCAGAAAATATAAACATGGTTCAAAAAATTGTGGTACTTACGTACGATGGAATATCCCTCAGCCATGAAATCAATGTCATAAGACCAGTAGCAGCAAAATGGGTGGATTCAGGTACGATGATTCTAAGTGAAATAAGTCACACAGAAAAAGAAACTTATCATAAGATATCACTTATGAAGATCCTGTAAACATGGCTACACTTGAACTGAGTTAGGAAAGAGAACAGTGTCTCACATTTAGAAAACACTCTTATACCTGCTTAAGGGAGAAGGAGAGGTGGGGTGATGCATAAAACCAGAGTTTGATATAAGCACAGGTACCGTTCCAAAAACCAACTATGGAATAGACAAGACCTACACCGTGCTCAGTGAAAGGGACTCAAAACCCCATATTTCCCGCAGAGGAAAATATCTGACTAGTAAGAATCTTAAAACCTATGTATTGATATGTCTCCGTAAGGGAATCAAGTGTGTCTAGACTGGCATAAACATGGCAGCGAGAATCAGCTCAAACCCACTATAAAAAGGAATTTCAAAAACAAAACAAAAAAACTGGGAAATTCTTTACAATTCCTTCAGGGTCTCTGATGAAAGCTGGAATGACCCTATCTACAACGACAGCTGGATGTGGCATAAGGAGGGACACTTGGGACTGAGACGATTGGTGAGATTGGGTGAGCAAATGCAGACCCTTTAAAGCAATAATGCATGGCACCCATTCCATGGGTCCGAACTCTCCAGGTTGAAGGGAATATTACTACAGCTATAACATGTGCGGGAAACCTAGAGAACGGACACACTGTGAATACGAAAGGTTTCTAAAACTCAACGAATAGTCCCTCTCCTGGTGCTCCGGTTTGACTTTCCGTCTGCTTTACTATCAATCTCCCAACTTGGAGAGACAGCCCCTTTAACCTCTTGGTTCGCACAGGTTGCCAATTTGGCAGAGGATGAAAGGGAAGAGGGAGAACCAATGAGAGAGTAGCTGTTAGGCATTTGGACGGGCACATATCACTGTAATTTCCCGGCAGGAAGAAGAATTAACCAAATTCTCAGCCACCCACCGGGAACCAGTATAGGTCCTGAACCAAAATTTTGGACTTGCGGTCAGCTCACCAAAAACGAGTTGAAAAATGGAGCTCAGGGGCACAGCAATTCACAAACTGGCCGAGTAATAAAGGACAACTATCGTCCAAAAATCTGTTGAGGGAAGGCAACGAGGCGGACTTGAAAGCGAGGCAGAATAGCAGGAAACAGATTTCAAGAGGTACGTTGGAATCGCCTTTAAAGCACAGGAAGAGGGGCACAACTTCGACAATGATGCACTTGGCCAAAAAGGGCGTATGTGTTTTCTCCTGAATATATTCAGGAGAAAACGCATACGCCCTTTTTGGCCAAGCAAGCAAGCGGGCAATGCAAATCTGCACTACAAAGAAGTATCACTTCCCACCGGTCAAGAGGGACATCCACAAAATGTGTAAGAACAAGAAAGGCAAGACAGGCCCTGGAGAACAGGGAGCCTTGTTATGCTGATGGGCGGGATGTAAATTGCCAACTGCCTCTCTGGAGGAGTGCATTCTGTTCCCTAAAACAAGTAAAGAACAGAGCTACAGAGCCAAGGGCACTACCAGTCTAGGGAATATACCTTGGGAAAACTGAAAATCAATAAGACAGAGCCACCCCAAAATTTAGGGCTGCACTGCATACAGGGACCTCAACTTGGATACACCTTAAGTATCCCAGAAAATATAAACATGGTTCAAAAAATTGTGGTACTTACGTACGATGGAATATCCCTCAGCCATGAAATCAATGTCATAAGACCAGTAGCAGCAAAATGGGTGGATTCAGGTACGATGATTCTAAGTGAAATAAGTCACACAGAAAAAGAAACTTATCATAAGATATCACTTATGAAGATCCTGTAAACATGGCTACACTTGAACTGAGTTAGGAAAGAGAACAGTGTCTCACATTTAGAAAACACTCTTATACCTGCTTAAGGGAGAAGGAGAGGTGGGGTGATGCATAAAACCAGAGTTTGATATAAGCACAGGTACCGTTCCAAAAACCAACTATGGAATAGACAAGACCTACACCGTGCTCAGTGAAAGGGACTCAAAACCCCATATTTCCCGCAGAGGAAAATATCTGACTAGTAAGAATCTTAAAACCTATGTATTGATATGTCTCCGTAAGGGAATCAAGTGTGTCTAGACTGGCATAAACATGGCAGCGAGAATCAGCTCAAACCCACTATAAAAAGGAATTTCAAAAACAAAACAAAAAAACTGGGAAATTCTTTACAATTCCTTCAGGGTCTCTGATGAAAGCTGGAATGACCCTATCTACAACGACAGCTGGATGTGGCATAAGGAGGGACACTTGGGACTGAGACGATTGGTGAGATTGGGTGAGCAAATGCAGACCCTTTAAAGCAATAATGCATGGCACCCATTCCATGGGTCCGAACTCTCCAGGTTGAAGGGAATATTACTACAGCTATAACATGTGCGGGAAACCTAGAGAACGGACACACTGTGAATACGAAAGGTTTCTAAAACTCAACGAATAGTCCCTCTCCTGGTGCTCCGGTTTGACTTTCCGTCTGCTTTACTATCAACCTCCCAACTTGGAGAGACAGCCCCTTTAACCTCTTGGTTCGCACAGGTTGCCAATTTGGCAGAGGATGAAAGGGAAGAGGGAGAACCAATGAGAGAGTAGCTGTTAGGCATTTGGACGGGCACATATCACTGTAATTTCCCGGCAGGAAGAAGAATTAACCAAATTCTCAGCCACCCACCGGGAACCAGTATAGGTCCTGAACCAAAATTTTGGACTTGCGGTCAGCTCACCAAAAACGAGTTGAAAAATGGAGCTCAGGGGCACAGCAATTCACAAACTGGCCGAGTAATAAAGGACAACTATCGTCCAAAAATCTGTTGAGGGAAGGCAACGAGGCGGACTTGAAAGCGAGGCAGAATAGCAGGAAACAGATTTCAAGAGGTACGTTGGAATCGCCTTTAAAGCACAGGGAGAGGGGCACAACTTCGACAATGATGCACTTGGCCAAAAAGGGCGTATGCGTTTTCTCCTGAATATATTCAGGAGAAAACGCATACGCCCTTTTTGGCCAAGCAAGCAAGCGGGCAATGCAAATCTGCACTACAAAGAAGTATCACTTCCCACCGGTCAAAAGGGACATCCACAAAATGTGTAAGAACAAGAAAGGCAAGACAGGCCCTGGAGAACAGGGAGCCTTGTTATGCTGATGGGCGGGATGTAAATTGCCAACTGCCTCTCTGGAGGAGTGCATTCTGTTCCCTAAAACAAGTAAAGAACAGAGCTACAGAGCCAAGGGCACTACCAGTCTAGGGAATATACCTTGGGAAAACTGAAAATCAATAAGACAGAGCCACCCCAAAATTTAGGGCTGCACTGCATACAGGGACCTCAACTTGGATACACCTTAAGTATCCCAGAAAATATAAACATGGTTCAAAAAATTGTGGTACTTACGTACGATGGAATATCCCTCAGCCATGAAATCAATGTCATAAGACCAGTAGCAGCAAAATGGGTGGATTCAGGTACGATGATTCTAAGTGAAATAAGTCACACAGAAAAAGAAACTTATCATAAGATATCACTTATGAAGATCCTGTAAACATGGCTACACTTGAACTGAGTTAGGAAAGAGAACAGTGTCTCACATTTAGAAAACACTCTTATACCTGCTTAAGGGGGAAGGAGAGGTGGGGTGATGCATAAAACCAGAGTTTGATATAAGCACAGGTACCGTTCCAAAAACCAACTATGGAATAGACAAGACCTACACCGTGCTCAGTGAAAGGGACTCAAAACCCCATATTTCCCGCAGAGGAAAATATCTGACTAGTAAGAATCTTAAAACCTATGTATTGATATGTCTCCGTAAGGGAATCAAGTGTGTCTAGACTGGCATAAACATGGCAGCGAGAATCAGCTCAAACCCACTATAAAAAGGAATTTCAAAAACAAAACAAAAAAACTGGGAAATTCTTTACAATTCCTTCAGGGTCTCTGATGAAAGCTGGAATGACCCTATCTACAACGACAGCTGGATGTGGCATAAGGAGGGACACTTGCGACTGAGACGATTGGTGAGATTGGGTGAGGAAATGCAGACCCTTTAAAGCAATAATGCATGGCACCCATTCCATGGGTCCGAACTCTCCAGGTTGAAGGGAATATTACTACAGCTATAACAAGTGCGGGAAACCTAGAGAACGGACACACTGTGAATACGAAAGGTTTCTAAAACTCAACGAATAGTCCCTCTCCTGGTGCTCCGGTTTGACTTTCCGTCTGCTTTACTATCAACCTCCCAACTTGGAGAGACAGCCCCTTTAACCTCTTGGTTCGCACAGGTTTCCAATTTGGCAGAGGATGAAAGGGAAGAGGGAGAACCAATGAGAGAGTAGCTGTTAGGCATTTGGACGGGCACATATCACTGTAATTTCCCGGCAGGAAGAAGAATTAACCAAATTCTCAGCCACCCACCGGGAACCAGTATAGGTCCTGAACCAAAATTTTGGACTTGCGGTCAGCTCACCAAAAACGAGTTGAAAAATGGAGCTCAGGGGCACAGCAATTCACAACCTGGCCGAGTAATAAAGGACAACTATCGTCCAAAAATCTGTTGAGGGAAGGCAACGAGGCGGACTTGAAAGTGAGGCAGCATAGCAGGAAACAGATTACAAGAGGTACGTTGGAATCGCCTTTAAAGCACAGGAAGAGGGGCACAACTTTGACAATGATGCACTTGGCCAAAAAGGGCGTATGCGTTTTCTCCTGAATATATTCAGGAGAAAACGCATACGCCCTTTTTGGCCAAGCAAGCAAGCAGGCAATGCAAATCTGCCCTACAAAGAAGTATCACTTCCCACCGGTCAAAAGGGACATCCACAAAATGTGTAAGAACAAGAAAGGCAAGACAGGCCCTGGAGAACAGGGAGCCTTGTTATGCTGATGGGCGGGGTGTATATTGCCAACTGCCTCCCTGGAGGAGTGCATTCTGTTCCCTAAAACAAGTAAAGAACAGAGCTACAGAGCCAAGGGCACTACCAGTCTAGGGAATATACCTTGGGAAAACTGAAAATCAATAAGACAGAGCCACCCCAAAATTTAGGGCTGCACTGCATACAAGGACCTCAACTTGGATGCACCTTAAGTATCCCAGAAAATATAAACATGGTTCAAAAAATTGTGGTACTTACGTAATATGGAATATCCCTCAGCCATGAAATCAATGTCATAAGACCAGTAGCAGCAAAATGGGTGGATTCAGTTATGATGATTCTAAGTGAAATAAGTCACACAGAAAAAGAAACTTATCATAAGATATCACTTATGAAGATCCTGTAAACATGGCTACACTTGAACTGAGTTAGGAAAGAGAACAGTGTCTCACATTTAGAAAACACTCTTATACCTGCTTAAGGGGGAAGGAGAGGTGGGGTGATGCATAAAACCAGAGTTTGATATAAGCACAGGTACCGTTCCAAAAACCAACTATGGAATAGACAAGACCTACACCGTCCTCAGTGAAAGGGACTCAAAACGCCATATTTCCCACAGAGGAAAATATCTGACTAGTAAGAATCTTAAAACCTATGTATTGATATGTCTCCGTAAGGGAATCAAGTGTGTCTAGACTGGCATAAACATGGCAGCGAGAATCAGCTCAAACCCACTATAAAAAGGAATTTCAAAAACAAAACAAAAAAACTGGGAAATTCTTTACAATTCCTTCAGGGTCTCTGATGAAAGCTGGAATGACCCTATCTACAACGACAGCTGGATGTGGCATAAGGAGGGACACTTGGGACTGAGACGATTGGTGAGATTGGGTGAGCAAATGCAGACCATTTAAAGCAATAATGCATGGCACCCATTCCATGGGTCCGAACTCTCCAGGTTGAAGGGAATATTACTACAGCTATAACAAGTGCGGGAAACCTAGAGAACGGACACACTGTGAATACAAAAGGTTTCTAAAACTCAACGAATAGTCCCTCTCCTGGTGCTCCGGTTTGACTTTCCGACTGCTTTACTATCAACCTCCCAACTTGGAGAGACAGCCCCTTTAACCTCTTGGTTCGCACAGGTTGCCAATTTGGCAGAGGATGAAAGGGAAGAGGGAGAACCAATGAGAGAGTAGCTGTTAGGCATTTGGACGGGCACATATCACTGTAATTTCCCGGCAGGAAGAAGAATTAACGAAATTCTCAGCCACCCACCGGGAACCAGTATAGGTCCTGACCTAAATTTTGGACTTGCGGTCAGCTCACCAAAAACGAGTTGAAAAATGGAGCTCAGGGGCACAGCAATTCACAAACTGGCCGAGTAATAAAGGACAACTATCGTCCAAAAATCTGTTGAGGGAAGGCAACGAGGCGGACTTGAAAACGAGGCAGCATAGCAGGAAACAGATTTCAAGAGGTACGTTGGAATCGCCTTTAAAGCACAGGAAGAGGGGCACAACTTCGACAATGATGCACTTGGCCAAAAAGGGCGTATGTGTTTTCTCCTGAATATATTCAGGAGAAAACGCATACGCCCTTTTTGGCCAAGCAAGCAAGCGGGCAATGCAAATCTGCACTACAAAGAAGTATCACTTCCCACCGGTCAAAAGGGACATCCACAAAATGTGTAAGAACAAGAAAGGCAAGACAGGCCCTGGAGAACAGGGAGCCTTGTTATGCTGATGGACGGGATGTAAATTGCCAACTGCCTCCCTGGAGGAGTGCATTCTGTTCCCTAAAACAAGTAAAGAACAGAGCTACAGAGTCAAGGGCACTACCAGTCTAGGGAATATACCTTGGGAAAACTGAAAATCAATAAGACAGAGCCACCCCAAAATTTAGGGCTGCACTGCATACAAGGACCTCAACTTGGATACACCTTAAGTATCCCAGAAAATATAAACATGGTTCAAAAAATTGTGGTACTTACGTACGATGGAATATCCCTCAGCCATGAAATCAATGTCATAAGACCAGTAGCAGCAAAATGGGTGGATTCAGGTACGATGATTCTAAGTGAAATAAGTCACACAGAAAAAGAAACTTATCATAAGATATCACTTATGAAGATCCTGTAAACATGGCTACACTTGAACTGAGTTAGGAAAGAGAACAGTGTCTCACATTTAGAAAACACTCTTATACCTGCTTAAGGGGGAAGGAGAGGTGGGGTGATGCATAAAACCAGAGTTTGATATAAGCACAGGTACCGTTCCAAAAACCAACTATGGAATAGACAAGACCTACACCGTCCTCAGTGAAAGGGACTCAAAACCCCATATTTCCCGCAGAGGAAAATATCTGACTAGTAAGAATCTTAAAACCTATGTATTGATATGTCTCCGTAAGGGAATCAAGTGTGTCTAGACTGGCATAAACATGGCAGCGAGAATCAGCTCAAACCCACTATAAAAAGGAATTTCAAAAACAAAACAAAAAAACTGGGAAATTCTTCACAATTACTTCAGGGTCTCTGATGAAAGCTGGAATGACCCTATCTACAACGACAGCTGGATGTGGCATAAGGAGGGACACTTGGGACTGAGACGATTGGTGAGATTGGGTGAGCAAATGCAGACCCTTTAAAGCAATAATGCATGGCACCCATTCCATGGGTCCGAACTCTCCAGGTTGAAGGGAATATTACTACAGCTATAACAAGTGCGGGAAACCTAGAGAACGGACACTCTGTGAATACGAAAGGTTTCTAAAACTCAACGAATAGTCCCTCTCCTGGTGCTCCGGTTTGACTTTCCGTCTGCTTTACTATCAACCTCCCAACTTGGAGAGACAGCCCCTTTAACCTCTTGGTTCGCACAGGTTGCCAATTTGGCAGAGGATGAAAGGGAAGAGGGAGAACCAATGAGAGAGTAGCTGTTAGGCATTTGGACGGGCACATATCACTGTAATTTCCCGGCAGGAAGAAGAATTAACCAAATTCTCAGCCACCCACCGGGAACCAGTATAGGTCCTGAACCAAAATTTTGGACTTGCGGTCAGCTCACCAAAAACGAGTTGAAAAATGGAGCTCAGGGGCACAGCAATTCACAACCTGGCCGAGTAATAAAGGACAACTATCTTCCAAAAATCTGTTGAGGGAAGGCAACGAGGCGGACTTGAAAGTGAGGCAGCATAGCAGGAAACAGATTACAAGAGGTACGTTGGAATCGCCTTTAAAGCACAGGAAGAGGGGCACAACTTCGACAATGATGCACTTGGCCAAAAAGGGCGTATGCGTTTTCTCCTGAATATATTCAGGAGAAAACGCATACGCCCTTTTTGGCCAAGCAAGCAAGCAGGCAATGCAAATCTGCACTACAAAGAAGTATCACTTCCCACCGGTCAAAAGGGACATCCACAAAATGTGTAAGAACAAGAAAGGCAAGACAGGCCCTGGAGAACAGGGAGCCTTGTTATGCTGATGGGCGGGATGTATATTGCCAACTGCCTCCCTGGAGGAGTGCATTCTGTTCCCTAAAACAAGTAAAGAACAGAGCTACAGAGCCAAGGGCACTACCAGTCTAGGGAATATACCTTGGGAAAACTGAAAATCAATAAGACAGAGCCACCCCAAAATTTAGGGCTGCACTGCATACAAGGACCTCAACTTGGATGCACCTTAAGTATCCCAGAAAATATAAACATGGTTCAAAAAATTGTGGTACTTACGTACGATGGAATATCCCTCAGCCATGAAATCAATGTCATAAGACCAGTAGCAGCAAAATGGGTGGATTCAGGTATGATGATTCTAAGTGAAATAAGTCACACAGAAAAAGAAACTTATCATAAGATATCACTTATGAAGATCCTGTAAACATGGCTACACTTGAACTGAGTTAGGAAAGAGAACAGTGTCTCACATTTAGAAAACACTCTTATACCTGCTTAAGGGGGAAGGAGAGGTGGGGTGATGCATAAAACCAGAGTTTGATATAAGCACAGGTACCGTTCCAAAAACCAACTATGGAATAGACAAGACCTACACCATGCTCAGTGAAAGGGACTCAAAACCCCATATTTCCCGCAGAGGAAAATATCTGACTAGTAAGAATCTTAAAACCTATGTATTGATATGTCTCCGTAAGGGAATCAAGTGTGTCTAGACTGGCATAAACATGGCAGCGAGAATCAGCTCAAACCCACTATAAAAAGGAATTTCAAAAACAAAACCAAAAAACTGGGAAATTCTTTACAATTCCTTCAGGGTCTCTGATGAAAGCTGGAATGACCCTATCTACAACGACAGCTGGATGTGGCATAAGGAGGGACACTTGGGACTGAGACGATTGGTGAGATTGGGTGAGCAAATGCAGACCCTTTAAAGCAATAATGCATGGCACCCATTCCATGGGTCCGAACTCTCCAGGTTGAAGGGAATATTACTACAGCTATAACATGTGCGGGAAACCTAGAGAACGGACACACTGTGAATACGAAAGGTTTCTAAAACTCAACGAATAGTCCCTCTCCTGGTGCTCCGGTTTGACTTTCCGTCTGCTTTACTATCAACCTCCCAACTTGGAGAGACAGCCCCTTTAACCTCTTGGTTCGCACAGGTTGCCAATTTGGCAGAGGATGAAAGGGAAGAGGGAGAACCAATGAGAGAGTAGCTGTTAGGCATTTGGACGGGCACATATCACTGTAATTTCCCGGCAGGAAGAAGAATTAACCAAATTCTCAGCCACCCACCGGGAACCAGTATAGGTCCTGAACCAAAATTTTGGACTTGCGGTCAGCTCACCAAAAACGAGTTGAAAAATGGAGCTCAGGGGCACAGCAATTCACAAACTGGCCGAGTAATAAAGGACAACTATCGTCCAAAAATCTGTTGAGGGAAGGCAACGAGGCGGACTTGAAAGGGAGGCAGAATAGCAGGAAACAGATTTCAAGAGGTACGTTGGAATCGCCTTTAAAGCACAGGAAGAGGGGCACAACTTCGACAATGATGCACTTGGCCAAATGGACGTATGCGTTTTCTCCTGAATATATTCAGGAGAAAACGCATACGCCCTTTTTGGCCAAGCAAGCAAGCGGGCAATGCAAATCTGCACTACAAAGAAGTATCACTTCCCACCGGTCAAAAGGGACATCCACAAAATGTGTAAGAACAAGAAAGGCAAGACAGGCCCTGGAGAACAGGGAGCCTTGTTATGCTGATGGGCGGGATGTAAATTGCCAACTGCCTCCCTGGAGGAGTGCATTCTGTTCCCTAAAACAAGTAAAGAACAGAGCTACAGAGCCAAGGGCACTACCAGTCTAGGGAATATACCTTGGGAAAACTGAAAATCAATAAGACAGAGCCACCCCAAAATTTAGGGCTGCACTGCATACAAGGACCTCAACTTGGATACACCTTAAGTATCCCAGAAAATATAAACATGGTTCAAAAAATTGTGGTACTTACGTACGATGGAATATCCCTCAGCCATGAAATCAATGTCATAAGACCAGTAGCAGCAAAATGGGTGGATTCAGGTAAGATGATTCTAAGTGAAATAAGTCACACAGAAAAAGAAACTTATCATAAGATATCACTTATGAAGATCCTGTAAACATGGCTACACTTGAACTGAGTTAGGAAAGAGAACAGTGTCTCACATTTAGAAAACACTCTTTACCTGCTTAAGGGGGAAGGAGAGGTGGGGTGATGCATAAAACCAGAGTTTGATATAAGCACAGGTACCGTTCCAAAAACCAACTATGGAATAGACAAGACCTACACCGTCCTCAGTGAAAGGGACTCAAAACCCCATATTTCCCGCAGAGGAAAATATCTGACTAGTAAGAATCTTAAAACCTATGTATTGATATGTCTCCGTAAGGGAATCAAGTGTGTCTAGACTGGCATAAACATGGCAGCGAGAATCAGCTCAAACCCACTATAAAAAGGAATTTCAAAAACAAAACAAAAAAACTGGGAAATTCTTTACAATTCCTTCAGGGTCTCTGATGAAAGCTGGAATGACCCTATCTACAACGACAGCTGGATGTGGCATAAGGAGGGACACTTGCGACTGAGACGATTGGTGAGATTGGGTGAGCAAATGCAGACCCTTTAAAGCAATAATACATGGCACCCATTCCATGGGTCCGAACTCTCCAGGTTGAAGGGAATATTACTACAGCTATAACATGTGCGGGAAACCTAGAGAACGGACACACTGTGAATACGAAAGGTTTCTAAAACTCAACGAATAGTCCCTCTCCTGGTGCTCCGGTTTGACTTTCCGTCTGCTTTACTATCAACCTCCCAACTTGGAGAGACAGCCCCTTTAACCTCTTGGTTCGCACAGGTTTCCAATTTGGCAGAGGATGAAAGGGAAGAGGGAGAACCAATGAGAGAGTAGCTGTTAGGCATTTGGACGGGCACATATCACTGTAATTTCCCGGCAGGAAGAAGAATTAACCAAATTCTCAGCCACCCACCGGGAACCAGTATAGGTCCTGAACCAAAATTTTGGACTTGCGGTCAGCTCACCAAAAACGAGTTGAAAAATGGAGCTCAGGGGCACAGCAATTCACAAACTGGCCGAGTAATAAAGGACAACTATCGTCCAAAAATCTGTTGAGGGAAGGCAACGAGGCGGACTTGAAAGCGAGGCAGAATAGCAGGAAACAGATTTCAAGAGGTACGTTGGAATCGCCTTTAAAGCACAGGAAGAGGGGCACAACTTCGACAATGATGCACTTGGCCAAAAAGGGCGTATGCGTTTTCTCCTGAATATATTCAGGAGAAAAGGCATACGCCCTTTTTGGCCAAGCAAGCAAGCGGGCAATGCAAATCTGCACTACAAAGAAGTATCACTTCCCACCGGTCAAAAGGGACATCCACAAAATGTGTAAGAACAAGAAAGGCAAGACAGGCCCTGGAGAACAGGGAGCCTTGTTATGCTGATGGGCGGGATGTAAATTGCCAACTGCCTCTCTGGAGGAGTGCATTCTGTTCCCTAAAACAAGTAAAGAACAGAGCTACAGAGCCAAGGGCACTACCAGTCTAGGGAATATACCTTGGGAAAACTGAAAATCAATAAGACAGAGCCACCCCAAAATTTAGGGCTGCACTGCATACAAGGACCTCAACTTGGATACACCTTAAGTATCCCAGAAAATATAAACATGGTTCAAAAAATTGTGGTACTTACGTACGATGGAATATCCCTCAGCCATGAAATCAATGTCATAAGACCAGTAGCAGCAAAATGGGTGGATTCAGGTACGATGATTCTAAGTGAAATAAGTCACACAGAAAAAGAAACTTATCATAAGATATCACTTATGAAGATCCTGTAAACATGGCTACACTTGAACTGAGTTAGGAAAGAGAACAGTGTCTCACATTTAGAAAACACTCTTATACCTGCTTAAGGGGGAAGGAGAGGTGGGGTGATGCATAAAACCAGAGTTTGATATAAGCACAGGTACCGTTCCAAAAACCAACTATGGAATAGACAAGACCTACACCGTCCTCAGTGAAAGGGACTCAAAACCCCATATTTCCCGCAGAGGAAAATATCTGACTAGTAAGAATCTTAAAACCTATGTATTGATATGTCTCCGTAAGGGAATCAAGTGTGTCTAGAGTGGCATAAACATGGCAGCGAGAATCAGCTCAAACCCACTATAAAAAGGAATTTCAAAAACAAAACAAAAAAACTGGGAAATTCTTTACAATTCCTTCAGGGTCTCTGATGAAAGCTGGAATGACCCTATCTACAACGACAGCTGGATGTGGCATAAGGAGGGACACTTGGGACTGAGACGATTGGTGAGATTGGGTGAGCAAATGCAGAGCCTTTAAAGCAATAATGCATGGCACCCATTCCATGGGTCCGAACTCTCCAGGTTGAAGGGAATATTACTACAGCTATAACAAGTGCGGGAAACCTAGAGAACGGACACACTGTGAATACGAAAGGTTTCTAAAACTCAACGAATAGTCCCTCTCCTGGTGCTCCGGTTTGACTTTCCGTCTGCTTTACTATCAACCTCCCAACTTGGAGAGACAGCCCCTTTAACCTCTTGGTTCGCACAGGTTTCCAATTTGGCAGAGGATGAAAGGGAAGAGGGAGAACCAATGAGAGAGTAGCTGTTAGGCATTTGGACGGGCACATATCACTGTAATTTCCCGGCAGGAAGAAGAATTAACCAAATTCTCAGCCACCCACCGGGAACCAGTATAGGTCCTGAACCAAAATTTTGGACTTGCGGTTAGCTCACCAAAAACGAGTTGAAAAATGGAGCTCAGGGGCACAGCAATTCACAACCTGGCCGAGTAATAAAGGACAACTATCGTCCAAAAATCTGTTGAGGGAAGGCAACGAGGCGGACTTGAAAGCGAGGCAGAATAGCAGGAAACAGATTTCAAGAGGTACGTTGGAATCGCCTTTAAAGCACAGGAAGAGGGGCACAACTTCGACAATGATGCACTTGGCCAAAAAGGGCGTATGCGTTTTCTCCTGAATATATTCAGGAGAAAACGCATACGCCCTTTTTGGCCAAGCAAGCAAGCAGGCAATGCAAATCTGCACTACAAAGAAGTATCACTTCCCACCGGTCAAAAGGGACATCCACAAAATGTGTAAGAACAAGAATGGCAAGACAGAGCCTGGAGAACAGGGAGCCTTGTTATCCTGATGGGCGGGATGTATATTGCCAACTGCCTCCCTGGAGGAGTGCATTCTGTTCCCTAAAACAAGTAAAGAACAGAGCTACAGAGCCAAGGGCACTACCAGTCTAGGGAATATACCTTGGGAAAACTGAAAATCAATAAGACAGAGCCACCCCAAAATTTAGGGCTGCACTGCACACAAGGACCTCAACTTGGATGCACCTTAAGTATCCCAGAAAATATAAACATGGTTCAAAAAATTGTGGTACTTACGTACGATGGAATATCCCTCAGCCATGAAATCAATGTCATAAGACCAGTAGCAGCAAAATGGGTGGATTCAGGTACGATGATTCTAAGTGAAATAAGTCACACAGAAAAAGAAACTTATCATAAGATATCACTTATGAAGATCCTGTAAACATGGCTACACTTGAACTGAGTTAGGAAAGAGAACAGTGTCTCACATTTAGAAAACACTCTTATACCTGCTTAAGGGGGAAGGAGAGGTGGGGTGATGCATAAAACCAGAGTTTGATATAAGCACAGGTACCGTTCCAAAAACCAACTATGGAATAGACAAGACCTACACCGTGCTCAGTGAAAGGGACTCAAAACCCCATATTTCCCGCAGAGGAAAATATCTGACTAGTAAGAATCTTAAAACCTATGTATTGATATGTCTCCGTAAGGGAATCAAGTGTGTCTAGACTGGCATAAACATGGCAGCGAGAATCAGCTCAAACCCACTATAAAAAGGAATTTCAAAAACAAAACAAAAAAACTGGGAAATTCTTTACAATTCCTTCAGGGTCTCTGATGAAAGCTGGAATGACCCTATCTACAACGACAGCTGGATGTGGCATAAGGAGGGACACTTGGGACTGAGACGATTGGTGAGATTGGGTGAGCAAATGCAGACCCTTTAAAGCAATAATGCATGGCACCCATTCCATGGGTCCGAACTCTCCAGGTTGAAGGGAATATTACTACAGCTATAACAAGTGCGGGAAACCTAGAGAACGGACACACTGTGAATACGAAAGGTTTCTAAAACTCAACGAATAGTCCCTCTCCTGGTGCTCCGGTTTGACTTTCCGTCTGCTTTACTATCAACCTCCCAACTTGGAGAGACAGCCCCTTTAACCTCTTGGTTCGCACAGGTTGCCAATTTGGCAGAGGATGAAAGGGAAGAGGGAGAACCAATGAGAGAGTAGCTGTTAGGCATTTGGACGGGCACATATCACTGTAATTTCCCGGCAGGAAGAAGAATTAACCAAATTCTCAGCCACCCACTGGGAACCAGTATAGGTCCTGAACCAAAATTTTGGACTTGCGGTCAGCTCACCAAAAACGAGTTGAAAAATGGAGCTCAGGGGCACAGCAATTCACAACCTGGCCGAGTAATAAAGGACAACTATCTTCCAAAAATCTGTTGAGGGAAGGCAACGAGGCGGACTTGAAAGTGAGGCAGCATAGCAGGAAACAGATTACAAGAGGTACGTTGGAATCGCCTTTAAAGCACAGGAAGAGGGTCACAACTTCGACAATGATGCACTTGGCCAAAAAGGGCGTATGCGTTTTCTCCTGAATATATTCAGGAGAAAACGCATACACCCTTTTTGGCCAAGCAAGCAAGCGGGCAATGCAAATCTGCACTACAAAGAAGTATCACTTCCCACCGGTCAAAAGGGACATCCACAAAATGTGTAAGAACAAGAAAGGCAAGACAGGCCCTGGAGAACAGGGAGCCTTGTTATGCTGATGGGCGGGATGTATATTGCCAACTGCCTCCCTGGAGGAGTGCATTCTGTTCCCTAAAACAAGTAAAGAACAGAGCTACAGAGCCAAGGGCACTACCAGTCTAGGGAATATACCTTGGGAAAACTGAAAATCAATAAGACAGAGCCACCCCAAAATTTAGGGCTGCACTGCATACAAGGACCTCAACTTGGATGCACCTTAAGTATCCCAGAAAATATAAACATGGTTCAAAAAATTGTGGTACTTACGTACGATGGAATATCCCTCAGCCATGAAATCAATGTCATAAGACCAGTAGCAGCAAAATGGGTGGATTCAGGTATGATGATTCTAAGTGAAATAAGTCACACAGAAAAAGAAACTTATCATAAGATATCACTTATGAAGATCCTGTAAACATGGCTACACTTGAACTGAGTTAGGAAAGAGAACAGTGTCTCACATTTAGAAAACACTCTTATACCTGCTTAAGGGGGAAGGAGAGGTGGGGTGATGCATAAAACCAGAGTTTGATATAAGCACAGGTACCGTTCCAAAAACCAACTATGGAATAGACAAGACCTACACCGTCCTCAGTGAAAGGGACTCAAAACGCCATATTTCCCGCAGAGGAAAATATCTGACTAGTAAGAATCTTAAAACCTATGTATTGATATGTCTCCGTAAGGGAATCAAGTGTGTCTAGACTGGCATAAACATGGCAGCGAGAATCAGCTCAAACCCACTATAAAAAGGAATTTCAAAAACAAAACAAAAAAACTGGGAAATTCTTTACAATTCCTTCAGGGTCTCTGATGAAAGCTGGAATGACCCTATCTACAACGACAGCTGGATGTGGCATAAGGAGGGACACTTGGGACTGAGACGATTGGTGAGATTGGGTGAGCAAATGCAGACCCTTTAAAGCAATAATGCATGGCACCCATTCCATGGGTCCGAACTCTCCAGGTTGAAGGGAATATTACTACAGCTATAACATGTGCGGGAAACCTAGAGAACGGACACACTGTGAATACGAAAGGTTTCTAAAACTCAACGAATAGTCCCTCTCCTGGTGCTCCGGTTTGACTTTCCGTCTGCTTTACTATCAACCTCCCAACTTGGAGAGACAGCCCCTTTAACCTCTTGGTTCGCACAGGTTGCCAATTTGGCAGAGGATGAAAGGGAAGAGGGAGAACCAATGAGAGAGTAGCTGTTAGGCATTTGGACGGGCACATATCACTGTAATTTCCCGGCAGGAAGAAGAATTAACCAAATTCTCAGCCACCCACCGGAAACCAGTATAGGTCCTGAACCAAAATTTTGGACTTGCGGTCAGCTCACCAAAAACGAGTTGAAAAATGGAGCTCAGGGGCACAGCAATTCACAAACTGGCCGAGTAATAAAGGACAACTATCGTCCAAAAATCTGTTGAGGGAAGGCAACGAGGCGGACTTGAAAGCGAGGCAGAATAGCAGGAAACAGATTTCAAGAGGTACGTTGGAATCGCCTTTAAAGCACAGGAAGAGGGGCACAACTTCGACAATGATGCACTTGGCCAAAAAGGGCGTATGCGTTTTCTCCTGAATATATTCAGGAGAAAACGCATACGCCCTTTTTGGCCAAGCAAGCAAGCGGGCAATGCAAATCTGCACTACAAAGAAGTATCACTTCCCACCGGTCAAGAGGGACATCCACAAAATGTGTAAGAACAAGAAAGGCAAGACAGGCCCTGGAGAACAGGGAGCCTTGTTATGCTGATGGGCGGGATGTAAATTGCCAACTGCCTCTCTGGAGGAGTGCATTCTGTTCCCTAAAACAAGTAAAGAACAGAGCTACAGAGCCAAGGGCACTACCAGTCTAGGGAATATACCTTGGGAAAACTGAAAATCAATAAGACAGAGCCACCCCAAAATTTAGGGCTGCACTGCATACAGGGACCTCAACTTGGATACACCTTAAGTATCCCAGAAAATATAAACATGGTTCAAAAAATTGTGGTACTTACGTACGATGGAATATCCCTCAGCCATGAAATCAATGTCATAAGACCAGTAGCAGCAAAATGGGTGGATTCAGGTACGATGATTCTAAGTGAAATAAGTCACACAGAAAAAGAAACTTATCATAAGATATCACTTATGAAGATCCTGTAAACATGGCTACACTTGAACTGAGTTAGGAAAGAGAACAGTGTCTCACATTTAGAAAACACTCTTATACCTGCTTAAGGGGGAAGGAGAGGTGGGGTGATGCATAAAACCAGAGTTTGATATAAGCACAGGTACCGTTCCAAAAACCAACTATGGAATAGACAAGACCTACACCATGCTCAGTGAAAGGGACTCAAAACCCCATATTTCCCGCAGAGGAAAATATCTGACTAGTAAGAATCTTAAAACCTATGTATTGATATGTCTCCGTAAGGGAATCAAGTGTGTCTAGACTGGCATAAACATGGCAGCGAGAATCAGCTCAAACCCACTATAAAAAGGAATTTCAAAAACAAAACAAAAAAACTGGGAAATTCTTTACAATTCCTTCAGGGTCTCTGATGAAAGCTGGAATGACCCTATCTACAACGACAGCTGGATGTGGCATAAGGAGGGACACTTGGGACTGAGACGATTGGTGAGATTGGGTGAGCAAATGCAGACCCTTTAAAGCAATAATGCATGGCACCCATTCCATGGGTCCGAACTCTCCAGGTTGAAGGGAATATTACTACAGCTATAACATGTGCGGGAAACCTAGAGAACGGACACACTGTGAATACGAAAGGTTTCTAAAACTCAACGAATAGTCCCTCTCCTGGTGCTCCGGTTTGACTTTCCGTCTGCTTTACTATCAACCTCCCAACTTGGAGAGACAGCCCCTTTAACCTCTTGGTTCGCACAGGTTGCCAATTTGGCAGAGGATGAAAGGGAAGAGGGAGAACTAATGAGAGAGTAGCTGTTAGGCATTTGGACGGGCACATATCACTGTAATTTCCCGGCAGGAAGAAGAATTAACCAAATTCTCAGCCACCCACCGGGAACCAGTATAGGTCCTGAACCAAAATTTTGGACTTGCGGTCAGCTCACCAAAAACGAGTTGAAAAATGGAGCTCAGGGGCACAGCAATTCACAAACTGGCCGAGTAATAAAGGAAAACTATCGTCCAAAAATCTGTTGAGGGAAGGCAACGAGGCGGACTTGAAAGCGAGGCAGAATAGCAGGAAACAGATTTCAAGAGGTACGTTGGAATCGCCTTTAAAGCACAGGAAGAGGGGCACAACTTCGACAATGATGCACTTGGCCAAAAAGGGCGTATGCGTTTTCTCCTGAATATATTCAGGAGAAAACGCATACGCCCTTTTTGGCCAAGCAAGCAAGCGGGCAATGCAAATCTGCACTACAAAGAAGTATCACTTCCCACCGGTCAAGAGGGACATCCACAAAATGTGTAAGAACAAGAAAGGCAAGACAGGCCCTGGAGAACAGGGAGCCTTGTTATGCTGATGGGCGGGATGTAAATTGCCAACTGCCTCTCTGGAGGAGTGCATTCTGTTCCCTAAAACAAGTAAAGAACAGAGCTACAGAGCCAAGGGCACTACCAGTCTAGGGAATATACCTTGGGAAAACTGAAAATCAATAAGACAGAGCCACCCCAAAATTTAGGGCTGCACTGCATACAGGGACCTCAACTTGGATACACCTTAAGTATCCCAGAAAATATAAACATGGTTCAAAAAATTGTGGTACTTACGTACGATGGAATATCCCTCAGCCATGAAATCAATGTCATAAGACCAGTAGCAGCAAAATGGGTGGATTCAGGTACGATGATTCTAAGTGAAATAAGTCACACAGAAAAAGAAACTTATCATAAGATATCACTTATGAAGATCCTGTAAACATGGCTACACTTGAACTGAGTTAGGAAAGAGAACAGTGTCTCACATTTAGAAAACACTCTTATACCTGCTTAAGGGGGAAGGAGAGGTGGGGTGATGCATAAAACCAGAGTTTGATATAAGCACAGGTACCGTTCCAAAAACCAACTATGGAATAGACAAGACCTACACCATGCTCAGTGAAAGGGACTCAAAACCCCATATTTCCCGCAGAGGAAAATATCTGACTAGTAAGAATCTTAAAACCTATGTATTGATATGTCTCCGTAAGGGAATCAAGTGTGTCTAGACTGGCATAAACATGGCAGCGAGAATCAGCTCAAACCCACTATAAAAAGGAATTTCAAAAACAAAACAAAAAAACTGGGAAATTCTTTACAATTCCTTCAGGGTCTCTGATGAAAGCTGGAATGACCCTATCTACAACGACAGCTGGATGTGGCATAAGGAGGGACACTTGGGACTGAGACGATTGGTGAGATTGGGTGAGCAAATGCAGACCCTTTAAAGCAATAATGCATGGCACCCATTCCATGGGTCCGAACTCTCCAGGTTGAAGGGAATATTACTACAGCTATAACATGTGCGGGAAACCTAGAGAACGGACACACTGTGAATACGAAAGGTTTCTAAAACTCAACGAATAGTCCCTCTCCTGGTGCTCCGGTTTGACTTTCCGTCTGCTTTACTATCAACCTCCCAACTTGGAGAGACAGCCCCTTTAACCTCTTGGTTCGCACAGGTTGCCAATTTGGCAGAGGATGAAAGGGAAGAGGGAGAACTAATGAGAGAGTAGCTGTTAGGCATTTGGACGGGCACATATCACTGTAATTTCCCGGCAGGAAGAAGAATTAACCAAATTCTCAGCCACCCACCGGGAACCAGTATAGGTCCTGAACCAAAATTTTGGACTTGCGGTCAGCTCACCAAAAACGAGTTGAAAAATGGAGCTCAGGGGCACAGCAATTCACAAACTGGCCGAGTAATAAAGGAAAACTATCGTCCAAAAATCTGTTGAGGGAAGGCAACGAGGCGGACTTGAAAGCGAGGCAGAATAGCAGGAAACAGATTTCAAGAGGTACGTTGGAATCGCCTTTAAAGCACAGGAAGAGGGGCACAACTTCGACAATGATGCACTTGGCCAAAAAGGGCGTATGCGTTTTCTCCTGAATATATTCAGGAGAAAAGGCATACGCCCTTTTTGGCCAAGCAAGCAAGCGGGCAATGCAAATCTGCACTACAAAGAAGTATCACTTCCCACCGGTCAAAAGGGACATCCACAAAATGTGTAAGAACAAGAAAGGCAAGACAGGCCCTGGAGAACAGGGAGCCTTGTTATGCTGATGGGCGGGATGTAAATTGCCAACTGCCTCTCTGGAGGAGTGCATTCTGTTCCCTAAAACAAGTAAAGAACAGAGCTACAGAGCCAAGGGCACTACCAGTCTAGGGAATATACCTTGGGAAAACTGAAAATCAATAAGACAGAGCCACCCCAAAATTTAGGGCTGCACTGCATACAAGGACCTCAACTTGGATACACCTTAAGTATCCCAGAAAATATAAACATGGTTCAAAAAATTGTGGTACTTACGTACGATGGAATATCCCTCAGCCATGAAATCAATGTCATAAGACCAGTAGCAGCAAAATGGGTGGATTCAGGTACGATGATTCTAAGTGAAATAAGTCACACAGAAAAAGAAACTTATCATAAGATATCACTTATGAAGATCCTGTAAACATGGCTACACTTGAACTGAGTTAGGAAAGAGAACAGTGTCTCACATTTAGAAAACACTCTTTACCTGCTTAAGGGGGAAGGAGAGGTGGGGTGATGCATAAAACCAGAGTTTGATATAAGCACAGGTACCGTTCCAAAAACCAACTATGGAATAGACAAGACCTACACCGTCCTCAGTGAAAGGGACTCAAAACCCCATATTTCCCGCAGAGGAAAATATCTGACTAGTAAGAATCTTAAAACCTATGTATTGATATGTCTCCGTAAGGGAATCAAGTGTGTCTAGACTGGCATAAACATGGCAGCGAGAATCAGCTCAAACCCACTATAAAAAGGAATTTCAAAAACAAAACAAAAAAAACTGGGAAATTCTTTACAATTCCTTCAGGGTCTCTGATGAAACCTGGAATGACCCTATCTACAACGACAGCTGGATGTGGCATAAGGAGGGACACTTGGGACTGAGACGATTGGTGAGATTGGGTGAGCAAATGCAGACCCTTTAAAGCAATAATGCATGGCACCCATTCCATGGGTCCGAACTCTCCAGGTTGAAGGGAATATTACTACAGCTATAACATGTGCGGGAAACCTAGAGAACGGACACACTGTGAATACGAAAGGTTTCTAAAACTCAACGAATAGTCCCTCTCCTGGTGCTCCGGTTTGACTTTCCGTCTGCTTTACTATCAACCTCCCAACTTGGAGAGACAGCCCCTTTAACCTCTTGGTTCGCACAGGTTGCCAATTTGGCAGAGGATGAAAGGGAAGAGGGAGAACCAATGAGAGAGTAGCTGTTAGGCATTTGGACGGGCACATATCACTGTAATTTCCCGGCAGGAAGAAGAATTAACCAAATTCTCAGCCACCCACCGGGAACCAGTATAGGTCCTGAACCAAAATTTTGGACTTGCGGTCAGCTCACCAAAAACGAGTTGAAAAATGGAGCTCAGGGGCACAGCAATTCACAAACTGGCCGAGTAATAAAGGACAACTATCGTCCAAAAATCTGTTGAGGGAAGGCAACGAGGCGGACTTGAAAGCGAGGCAGAATAGCAGGAAACAGATTTCAAGAGGTACGTTGGAATCGCCTTTAAAGCACAGGAAGGGGGGCACAACTTCGACAATGATGCACTTGGCCAAAAAGGGCGTATGCGTTTTCTCCTGAATATATTCAGGAGAAAACGCATACGCCCTTTTTGGCCAAGCAAGCAAGCGGGCAATGCAAATCTGCACTACAAAGAAGTATCACTTCCCACCGGTCAAAAGGGACATCCACAAAATGTGTAAGAACAAGAAAGGCAAGACAGGCCCTGGAGAACAGGGAGCCTTGTTATGCTGATGGGCGGGATGTAAATTGCCAACTGCCTCTCTGGAGGAGTGCATTCTGTTCCCTAAAACAAGTAAAGAACAGAGCTACAGAGCCAAGGGCACTACCAGTCTAGGGAATATACCTTGGGAAAACTGAAAATCAATAAGACAGAGCCACCCCAAAATGTAGGGCTGCACTGCATACAAGGACCTCAACTTGGATACACCTTAAGTATCCCAGAAAATATAAACATGGTTCAAAAAATTGTGGTACTTACGTACGATGGAATATCCCTCAGCCATGAAATCAATGTCATAAGACCAGTAGCAGCAAAATGGGTGGATTCAGGTACGATGATTCTAAGTGAAATAAGTCACACAGAAAAAGAAACTTATCATAAGATATCACTTATGAAGATCCTGTAAACATGGCTACACTTGAACTGAGTTAGGAAAGAGAACAGTGTCTCACATTTAGAAAACACTCTTTACCTGCTTAAGGGGGAAGGAGAGGTGGGGTGATGCATAAAACCAGAGTTTGATATAAGCACAGGTACCGTTCCAAAAACCAACTATGGAATAGACAAGACCTACACCGTCCTCAGTGAAAGGGACTCAAAACCCCATATTTCCCGCTGAGGAAAATATCTGACTAGTAAGAATCTTAAAACCTATGTATTGATATGTCTCCGTAAGGGAATCAAGTGTGTCTAGACTGGCATAAACATGGCAGCGAGAATCAGCTCAAACCCACTATAAAAAGGAATTTCAAAAACAAAACAAAAAAACTGGGAAATTCTTTACAATTCCTTCAGGGTCTCTGATGAAAGCTGGAATGACCCTATCTACAACGACAGCTGGATGTGGCATAAGGAGGGACACTTGGGACTGAGACGATTGGTGAGATTGGGTGAGCAAATGCAGACCCTTTAAAGCAATAATGCATGGCACCCATTCCATGGGTCCGAACTCTCCAGGTTGAAGGGAATATTACTACAGCTATAACATGTGCGGGAAACCTAGAGAACGGACACACTGTGAATACGAAAGGTTTCTAAAACTCAACGAATAGTCCCTCTCCTGGTGCTCCGGTTTGACTTTCCGTCTGCTTTACTATCAACCTCCCAACTTGGAGAGACAGCCCCTTTAACCTCTTGGTTCGCACAGGTTGCCAATTTGGCAGAGGATGAAAGGGAAGAGGGAGAACCAATGAGAGAGTAGCTGTTAGGCATTTGGACGGGCACATATCACTGTAATTTCCCGGCAGGAAGAAGAATTAACCAAATTCTCAGCCACCCACCGGGAACCAGTATAGGTCCTGAACCAAAATTTTGGACTTGCGGTCAGCTCACCAAAAACGAGTTGAAAAATGGAGCTCAGGGGCACAGCAATTCACAAACTGGCCGAGTAATAAAGGACAACTATCGTCCAAAAATCTGTTGAGGGAAGGCAACGAGGCGGACTTGAAAGCGAGGCAGAATAGCAGGAAACAGATTTCAAGAGGTACGTTGGAATCGCCTTTAAAGCACAGGAAGAGGGGCACAACTTCGACAATGATGCACTTGGCCAAAAAGGGCGTATGCGTTTTCTCCTGAATATATTCAGGAGAAAACGCATACGCCCTTTTTGGCCAAGCAAGCAAGCGGGCAATGCAAATCTGCACTACAAAGAAGTATCACTTCCCACCGGTCAAAAGGGACATCCACAAAATGTGTAAGAACAAGAAAGGCAAGACAGGCCCTGGAGAACAGGGAGCCTTGTTATGCTGATGGGCGGGATGTAAATTGCCAACTGCCTCTCTGGAGGAGTGCATTCTGTTCCCTAAAACAAGTAAAGAACAGAGCTACAGAGCCAAGGGCACTACCAGTCTAGGGAATATACCTTTGGAAAACTGAAAATCAATAAGACAGAGCCACCCCAAAATTTAGGTCTGCACTGCATACAAGGACCTCAACTTGGATACACCTTAAGTATCCCAGAAAATATAAACATGGTTCAAAAAATTGTGGTACTTACGTACGATGGAATATCCCTCAGCCATGAAATCAATGTCATAAGACCAGTAGCAGCAAAATGGGTGGATTCAGGTACGATGATTCTAAGTGAAATAAGTCACACAGAAAAAGAAACTTATCATAAGATATCACTTATGAAGATCCTGTAAACATGGCTACACTTGAACTGAGTTAGGAAAGAGAACAGTGTCTCACATTTAGAAAACACTCTTTACTTGCTTAAGGGGGAAGGAGAGGTGGGGTGATGCATAAAACCAGAGTTTGATATAAGCACAGGTACCGTTCCAAAAACCAACTATGGAATAGACAAGACCTACACCGTCCTCAGTGAAAGGGACTCAAAACCCCATATTTCCCGCAGAGGAAAATATCTGACTAGTAAGAATCTTAAAACCTATGTATTGATATGTCTCCGTAAGGGAATCAAGTGTGTCTAGACTGGCATAAACATGGCAGCGAGAATCAGCTCAAACCCACTATAAAAAGGAATTTCAAAAACAAAACAAAAAAACTGGGAAATTCTTTACAATTCCTTCAGGGTCTCTGATGAAAGCTGGAATGACCCTATCTACAACGACAGCTGGATGTGGCATAAGGAGGGACACTTGGGACTGAGACGATTGGTGAGATTGGGTGAGCAAATGCAGACCCTTTAAAGCAATAATACATGGCACCCATTCCATGGGTCCGAACTCCCTTCCAGGTTGAAGGGAATATTACTACAGCTATAACATGTGCGGGAAACCTAGAGAACGGACACACTGTGAATACGAAAGGTTTCTAAAACTCAACGAATAGTCCCTCTCCTGGTGCTCCGGTTTGACTTTCCGTCTGCTTTACTATCAACCTCCCAACTTGGAGAGACAGCCCCTTTAACCTCTTGGTTCGCACAGGTTGCCAATTTGGCAGAGGATGAAAGGGAAGAGGGAGAACCAATGAGAGAGTAGCTGTTAGGCATTTGGACGGGCACATATCACTGTAATTTCCCGGCAGGAAGAAGAATTAACCAAATTCTCAGCCACCCACCGGGAACCAGTATAGGTCCTGAACCAAAATTTTGGACTTGCGGTCAGCTCACCAAAAACGAGTTGAAAAATGGAGCTCAGGGGCACAGCAATTCACAAACTGGCCGAGTAATAAAGGACAACTATCGTCCAAAAATCTGTTGAGGGAAGGCAACGAGGCGGACTTGAAAGCGAGGCAGAATAGCAGGAAACAGATTTCAAGAGGTACGTTGGAATCGCCTTTAAAGCACAGGAAGAGGGACACAACTTCGACAATGATGCACTTGGCCAAAAAGGGCGTATGCGTTTTCTCCTGAATATATTCAGGAGAAAACGCATACGCCCTTTTTGGCCAAGCAAGCAAGCGGGCAATGCAAATCTGCACTACAAAGAAGTATCACTTCCCACCGGTCAAAAGGGACATCCACAAAATGTGTAAGAACAAGAAAGGCAAGACAGGCCCTGGAGAACAGGGAGCCTTGTTATGCTGATGGGCGGGATGTAAATTGCCAACTGCCTCTCTGGAGGAGTGCATTCTGTTCCCTAAAACAAGTAAAGAACAGAGCTACAGAGGCAAGGGCACTACCAGTCTAGGGAATATACCTTTGGAAAACTGAAAATCAATAAGACAGAGCCACCCCAAAATTTAGGTCTGCACTGCATACAAGGACCTCAACTTGGATACACCTTAAGTATCCCAGAAAATATAAACATGGTTCAAAAAATTGTGGTACTTACGTACGATGGAATATCCCTCAGCCATGAAATCAATGTCATAAGACCAGTAGCAGCAAAATGGGTGGATTCAGGTACGATGATTCTAAGTGAAATAAGTCACACAGAAAAAGAAACTTATCATAAGATATCACTTATGAAGATCCTGTAAACATGGCTACACTTGAACTGAGTTAGGAAAGAGAACAGTGTCTCACATTTAGAAAACACTCTTTACCTGCTTAAGGGGGAAGGAGAGGTGGGGTGATGCATAAAACCAGAGTTTGATATAAGCACAGGTACCGTTCCAAAAACCAACTATGGAATAGACAAGACCTACACCGTCCTCAGTGAAAGGGACTCAAAACCCCATATTTCCCGCAGAGGAAAATATCTGACTAGTAAGAATCTTAAAACCTATGTATTGATATGTCTCCGTAAGGGAATCAAGTGTGTCTAGACTGGCATAAACATGGCAGCGAGAATCAGCTCAAACCCACTATAAAAAGGAATTTCAAAAACAAAACAAAAAAACTGGGAAATTCTTTACAATTCCTTCAGGGTCTCTGATGAAAGCTGGAATGACCCTATCTACAACGACAGCTGGATGTGGCATAAGGAGGGACACTTGGGACTGAGACGATTGGTGAGATTGGGTGAGCAAATGCAGACCCTTTAAAGCAATAATACATGGCACCCATTCCATGGGTCCGAACTCTCCAGGTTGAAGGGAATATTACTACAGCTATAACATGTGCGGGAAACCTAGAGAACGGACACACTGTGAATACGAAAGGTTTCTAAAACTCAACGAATAGTCCCTCTCCTGGTGCTCCGGTTTGACTTTCCGTCTGCTTTACTATCAACCTCCCAACTTGGAGAGACAGCCCCTTTAACCTCTTGGTTCGCACAGGTTTCCAATTTGGCAGAGGATGAAAGGGAAGAGGGAGAACCAATGAGAGAGTAGCTGTTAGGCATTTGGACGGGCACATATCACTGTAATTTCCCGGCAGGAAGAAGAATTAACCAAATTCTCAGCCACCCACCGGGAACCAGTATAGGTCCTGAACCAAAATTTTGGACTTGCGGTCAGCTCACCAAAAACGAGTTGAAAAATGGAGCTCAGGGGCACAGCAATTCACAAACTGGCCGAGTAATAAAGGACAACTATCGTCCAAAAATCTGTTGAGGGAAGGCAACGAGGCGGACTTGAAAGCGAGGCAGAATAGCAGGAAACAGATTTCAAGAGGTACGTTGGAATCGCCTTTAAAGCACAGGAAGAGGGACACAACTTCGACAATGATGCACTTGGCCAAAAAGGGCGTATGCGTTTTCTCCTGAATATATTCAGGAGAAAACGCATACGCCCTTTTTGGCCAAGCAAGCAAGCGGGCAATGCAAATCTGCACTACAAAGAAGTATCACTTCCCACCGGTCAAAAGGGACATCCACAAAATGTGTAAGAACAAGAAAGGCAAGACAGGCCCTGGAGAACAGGGAGCCTTGTTATGCTGATGGGCGGGATGTAAATTGCCAACTGCCTCTCTGGAGGAGTGCATTCTGTTCCCTAAAACAAGTAAAGAACAGAGCTACAGAGGCAAGGGCACTACCAGTCTAGGGAATATACCTTTGGAAAACTGAAAATCAATAAGACAGAGCCACCCCAAAATTTAGGTCTGCACTGCATACAAGGACCTCAACTTGGATACACCTTAAGTATCCCAGAAAATATAAACATGGTTCAAAAAATTGTGGTACTTACGTACGATGGAATATCCCTCAGCCATGAAATCAATGTCATAAGACCAGTAGCAGCAAAATGGGTGGATTCAGGTACGATGATTCTAAGTGAAATAAGTCACACAGAAAAAGAAACTTATCATAAGATATCACTTATGAAGATCCTGTAAACATGGCTACACTTGAACTGAGTTAGGAAAGAGAACAGTGTCTCACATTTAGAAAACACTCTTTACCTGCTTAAGGGGGAAGGAGAGGTGGGGTGATGCATAAAACCAGAGTTTGATATAAGCACAGGTACCGTTCCAAAAACCAACTATGGAATAGACAAGACCTACACCGTCCTCAGTGAAAGGGACTCAAAACCCCATATTTCCCGCAGAGGAAAATATCTGACTAGTAAGAATCTTAAAACCTATGTATTGATATGTCTCCGTAAGGGAATCAAGTGTGTCTAGACTGGCATAAACATGGCAGCGAGAATCAGCTCAAACCCACTATAAAAAGGAATTTCAAAAACAAAACAAAAAAACTGGGAAATTCTTTACAATTCCTTCAGGGTCTCTGATGAAAGCTGGAATGACCCTATCTACAACGACAGCTGGATGTGGCATAAGGAGGGACACTTGGGACTGAGACGATTGGTGAGATTGGGTGAGCAAATGCAGACCCTTTAAAGCAATAATACATGGCACCCATTCCATGGGTCCGAACTCTCCAGGTTGAAGGGAATATTACTACAGCTATAACATGTGCGGGAAACCTAGAGAACGGACACACTGTGAATACGAAAGGTTTCTAAAACTCAACGAATAGTCCCTCTCCTGGTGCTCCGGTTTGACTTTCCGTCTGCTTTACTATCAACCTCCCAACTTGGAGAGACAGCCCCTTTAACCTCTTGGTTCGCACAGGTTGCCAATTTGGCAGAGGATGAAAGGGAAGAGGGAGAACCAATGAGAGAGTAGCTGTTAGGCATTTGGACGGGCACATATCACTGTAATTTCCCGGCAGGAAGAAGAATTAACCAAATTCTCAGCCACCCACCGGGAACCAGTATAGGTCCTGAACCAAAATTTTGGACTTGCGGTCAGCTCACCAAAAACGAGTTGAAAAATGGAGCTCAGGGGCACAGCAATTCACAAACTGGCCGAGTAATAAAGGACAACTATCGTCCAAAAATCTGTTGAGGGAAGGCAACGAGGCGGACTTGAAAGCGAGGCAGAATAGCAGGAAACAGATTTCAAGAGGTACGTTGGAATCGCCTTTAAAGCACAGGAAGAGGGGCACAACTTCGACAATGATGCACTTGGCCAAAAAGGGCGTATGCGTTTTCTCCTGAATATATTCAGGAGAAAACGCATACGCCCTTTTTGGCCAAGCAAGCAAGCGGGCAATGCAAATCTGCACTACAAAGAAGTATCACTTCCCACCAGTCAAAAGGGACATCCACAAAATGTGTAAGAACAAGAAAGGCAAGACAGGCCCTGGAGAACAGGGAGCCTTGTTATGCTGATGGGCGGGATGTAAATTGCCAACTGCCTCTCTGGAGGAGTGCATTCTGTTCCCTAAAACAAGTAAAGAACAGAGCTACAGAGCCAAGGGCACTACCAGTCTAGGGAATATACCTTGGGAAAACTGAAAATCAATAAGACAGAGCCACCACAAAATTTAGGGCTGCACTGCATACAAGGACCTCAACTGGATACACCTTAAGTATCCCAGAAAATATAAACATGGTTCAAAAAATTGCGGTACTTACGTACGATGGAATATCCCTCAGCCATGAAATCAATGTCATAAGACCAGTAGCAGCAAAATGGGTGGATTCAGGTACGATGATTCTAAGTGAAATAAGTCACACAGAAAAAGAAACTTATCATAAGATATCACTTATGAAGATCCTGTAAACATGGCTACACTTGAACTGAGTTAGGAAAGAGAACAGTGTCTCACATTTAGAAAACACTCTTATACCTGCTTAAGGGGGAAGGAGAGGTGGGGTGATGCATAAAACCAGAGTTTGATATAAGCACAGGTACCGTTCCAAAAACCAACTATGGAATAGACAAGACCTACACCGTCCTCAGTGAAAGGGACTCAAAACCCCGTATTTCCCGCAGAGGAAAATATCTGACTAGTAAGAATCTTAAAACCTATGTATTGATATGTCTCCGTAAGGGAATCAAGTGTGTCTAGACTGGCATAAACATGGCAGCGAGAATCAGCTCAAACCCACTATAAAAAGGAATTTCAAAAACAAAACAAAAAAACTGGGAAATTCTTTACAATTCCTTCAGGGTCTCTGATGAAAGCTGGAATGACCCTATCTACAACGACAGCTGGATGTGGCATAAGGAGGGACACTTGGGACTGAGACGATTGGTGAGATTGGGTGAGCAAATGCAGACCCTTTAAAGCAATAATGCATGGCACCCATTCCATGAGTCCGAACTCTCCAGGTTGAAGGGAATATTACTACAGCTATAACATGTGCGGGAAACCTAGAGAACGGACACACTGTGAATACGAAAGGTTTCTAAAACTCAACGAATAGTCCCTCTCCTGGTGTTCCGGTTTGACTTTCCGTCTGCTTTACTATCAACCTCCCAACTTGGAGAGACAGCCCCTTTAACCACTTGGTTCGCACAGGTTGCCAATTTGGCAGAGGATGAAAGGGAAGAGGGAGAACCAATGAGAGAGTAGCTGTTAGCTATTTGGACGGGCACATATCACTGTAATTTCCCGGCAGGAAGAAGAATTAACCAAATTCTCAGCCACCCACCGGGAACCAGTATAGGTCCTGAACCAAAATTTTGGACTTGCGGTCAGCTCACCAAAAACGAGTTGAAAAATGGAGCTCAGGGGCACAGCAATTCACAAACTGGCCGAGTAATAAAGGACAACTATCGTCCAAAAATCTGTTGAGGGAAGGCAACGAGGCGGACTTGAAAGCGAGGCAGAATAGCAGGAAACAGATTTCAAGAGGTACGTTGGAATCACCTTTAAAGCACAGGAAGAGGGGCACAACTTCGACAATGATGCACTTGGCCAAAAAGGGCGTATGCGTTTTCTCCTGAATATATTCAGGAGAAAAGGCATACGCCCTTTTTGGCCAAGCAAGCAAGCGGGCAATGCAAATCTGCACTACAAAGAAGTATCACTTCCCACCGGTCAAAAGGGACATCCACAAAATGTGTAAGAACAAGAAAGGCAAGACAGGCCCTGGAGAACAGGGAGCCTTGTTATGCTGATGGGCGGGATGTAAATTGCCAACTGCCTCTCTGGAGGAGTGCATTCTGTTCCCTAAAACAAGTAAAGAACAGAGCTACAGAGGCAAGGGCACTACCAGTCTAGGGAATATACCTTGGGAAAACTGAAAATCAATAAGACAGAGCCACCCCAAAATTTAGGGCTGCACTGCATATAAGGACCTCAACTTGGATACACCTTAAGTATCCCAGAAAATATAAACATGGTTCAAAAAATTGTGGTACTTACGTACGATGGAATATCCCTCAGCCATGAAATCAATGTCATAAGACCAGTAGCAGCAAAATGGGTGGATTCAGGTACGATGATTCTAAGTGAAATAAGTCACACAGAAAAAGAAACTTATCATAAGATATCACTTATGAAGATCCTGTAAACATGGCTACACTTGAACTAAGTTAGGAAAGAGAACAGTGTCTCACATTTAGAAAACACTCTTATACCTGCTTAAGGGGGAAGGAGAGGTGGGGTGATGCATAAAACCAGAGTTTGATATAAGCACAGGTACCGTTCCAAAAACCAACTATGGAATAGACAAGACCTACACCGTCCTCAGTGAAAGGGACTCAAAACCCCATATTTCCCGCAGAGGAAAATATCTGACTAGTAAGAATCTTAAAACCTATGTATTGATATGTCTCCGTAAGGGAATCAAGTGTGTCTAGACTGGCATAAACATGGCAGCGAGAATCAGCTCAAACCCACTATAAAAAGGAATTTCAAAAACAAAACAAAAAAACTGGGAAATTCTTTACAATTCCTTCAGCGTCTCTGATGAAAGCTGGAATGACCCTATCTACAACGACAGCTGGATGTGGCATAAGGAGGGACACTTGGGACTGAGACGATTGGTGAGATTGGGTGAGCAAATGCAGACCCTTTAAAGCAATAATGCATGGCACCCATTCCATGGGTCCGAACTCTCCAGGTTGAAGGGAATATTACTACAGCTATAACAAGTGCGGGAAACCTAGAGAACGGACACACTGTGAATACGAAAGGTTTCTAAAACTCAACGAATAGTCCCTCTCCTGGTGCTCCAGTTTGACTTTCCGTCTGCTTTACTATCAACCTCCCAACTTGGAGAGACAGCCCCTTTAACCTCTTGGTTCGCACAGGTTGCCAATTTGGCAGAGGATGAAAGGGAAGAGGGAGAACCAATGAGAGAGTAGCTGTTAGGCATTTGGACGGGCACATATCACTGTAATTTCCCGGCAGGAAGAAGAATTAACCAAATTCTCAGCCACCCACCGGGAACCAGTATAGGTCCTGAACCAAAATTATGGACTTGCGGTTAGCTCACCAAAAACGAGTTGAAAAATGGAGCTCAGGGGCACAGCAATTCACAACCTGGCCGAGTAATAAAGGACAACTATCTTCCAAAAATCTGTTGAGGGAAGGCAACGAGGCGGACTTGAAAGTGAGGCAGCATAGCAGGAAACAGATTACAAGAGGTACGTTGGAATCGCCTTTAAAGCACAGGAAGAGGGGCACAACTTCGACAATGATGCACTTGGCCAAAAAGGGCGTATGCGTTTTCTCCTGAATATATTCAGGAGAAAACGCATACGCCCTTTTTGGCCAAGCAAGCAAGCAGGCAATGCAAATCTGCACTACAAAGAAGTATCACTTCCCACCGGTCAAAAGGGACATCCACAAAATGTGTAAGAACAAGAAAGGCAAGACAGGCCCTGGAGAACAGGGTGCCTTGTTATGCTGATGGGCGGGATGTATATTGCCAACTGCCTCCCTGGAGGAGTGCATTCTGTTCCCTAAAACAAGTAAAGAACAGAGCTACAGAGCCAAGGGCACTACCAGTCTAGGGAATATACCTTGGGAAAACTGAAAATCAATAAGACAGAGCCACCCCAAAATTTAGGGCTGCACTGCACACAAGGACCTCAACTTGGATGCACCTTAAGTATCCCAGAAAATATAAACATGGTTCAAAAAATTGTGGTACTTACGTACGATGGAATATCCCTCAGCCATGAAATCAATGTCATAAGACCAGTAGCAGCAAAATGGGTGGATTCAGGTACGATGATTCTAAGTGAAATAAGTCACACAGAAAAAGAAACTTATCATAAGATATCACTTATGAAGATCCTGTAAACATGGCTACACTTGAACTGAGTTAGGAAAGAGAACAGTGTCTCACATTTAGAAAACACTCTTATACCTGCTTAAGGGGGAAGGAGAGGTGGGGTGATGCATAAAACCAGAGTTTGATATAAGCACAGGTACCGTTCCAAAAACCAACTATGGAATAGACAAGACCTACACCGTCCTCAGTGAAAGGGACTCAAAACCCCATATTTCCCGCAGAGGAAAATATCTGACTAGTAAGAATCTTAAAACCTATGTATTGATATGTCTCCGTAAGGGAATCAAGTGTGTCTAGACTGGCATAAACATGGCAGCGAGAATCAGCTCAAACCCACTATAAAAAGGAATTTCAAAAACAAAACAAAAAAACTGGGAAATTCTTTACAATTCCTTCAGGGTCTCTGATGAAAGCTGGAATGACCCTATCTACAACGACAGCTGGATGTGGCAAAAGGAGGGACACTTGGGACTGAGACGATTGGTGAGATTGGGTGAGAAAATGCAGACCCTTTAAAGCAATAATGCATGGCACCCATTACATGGGTCCGAACTCTCCAGGTTGAAGGGAATATTACTACAGCTATAACATGTGCGGGAAACCTAGAGAACGGACACACTGTGAATACGAAAGGTTTCTAAAACTCAACGAATAGTCCCTCTCCTGGTGCTCCGGTTTGACTTTCCGTCTGCTTTACTATCAACCTCCCAACTTGGAGAGACAGCCCCTTTAACCTCTTGGTTCGCACAGGTTGCCAATTTGGCAGAGGATGAAAGGGAAGAGGGAGAACCAATGAGAGAGTAGCTGTTAGGCATTTGGACGGGCACATATCACTGTAATTTCCCGGCAGGAAGAAGAATTAACCAAATTCTCAGCCACCCACCGGGAACCAGTATAGGTCCTGAACCAAAATTTTGGACTTGCGGTCAGCTCACCAAAAACGAGTTGAAAAATGGAGCTCAGGGGCACAGCAATTCACAAACTGGCCGAGTAATAAAGGACAACTATCGTCCAAAACTCTGTTGAGGGAAGGCAACGAGGCGGACTTGAAAGCGAGGCAGAATAGCAGGAAACAGATTTCAAGAGGTACGTTGGAATCGCCTTTAAAGAACAGGAAGAGGGGCACAACTTCGACAATGATGCACTTGGCCAAAAAGGGCGTATGCGTTTTCTCCTGAATATATTCAGGAGAAAACGCATACGCCCTTTTTGGCCAAGCAAGCAAGCGGGCAATGCAAATCTGCACTACAAAGAAGTATCACTTCCCACCGGTCAAAAGGGACATCCACAAAATGTGTAAGAACAAGAAAGGCAAGACAGGCCCTGGAGAACAGGGAGCCTTGTTATGCTGATGGGCGGGATGTAAATTGCCAACTGCCTCTCTGGAGGAGTGCATTCTGTTCCCTAAAACAAGTAAAGAACAGAGCTACAGAGCCAAGGGCACTACCAGTCTAGGGAATATACCTTGGGAAAACTGAAAATCAATAAGACAGAGCCACCCCAAAATTTAGGGCTGCACTGCATACAAGGACCTCAACTTGGATACACCTTAAGTATCCCAGAAAATATAAACATGGTTCAAAAAATTGTGGTACTTACGTACGATGGAATATCCCTCAGCCATGAAATCAATGTCATAAGACCAGTAGCAGCAAAATGGGTGGATTCAGGTACGATGATTCTAAGTGAAATAAGTCACACAGAAAAAGAAACTTATCATAAGATATCACTTATGAAGATCCTGTAAACATGGCTACACTTGAACTGAGTTAGGAAAGAGAACAGTGTCTCACATTTAGAAAACACTCTTATACCTGCTTAAGGGGGAAGGAGAGGTGGGGTGATGCATAAAACCAGAGTTTGATATAAGCACAGGTACCGTTCCAAAAACCAACTATGGAATAGACAAGACCTACACCATGCTCAGTGAAAGGGACTCAAAACCCCATATTTCCCGCAGAGGAAAATATCTGACTAGTAAGAATCTTAAAACCTATGTATTGATATGTCTCCGTAAGGGAATCAAGTGTGTCTAGACTGGCATAAACATGGCAGCGAGAATCAGCTCAAACCCACTATATAAAGGAATTTCAAAAACAAAACAAAAAAACTGGGAAATTCTTTACAATTCCTTCAGGGTCTCTGATGAAAGCTGGAATGACCCTATCTACAACGACAGCTGGATGTGGCATAAGGAGGGACACTTGGGACTGAGACGATTGGTGAGATTGGGTGAGCAGATGCAGACCCTTTAAAGCAATAATGCATGGCACCCATTCCATGGGTCCGAACTCTCCAGGTTGAAGGGAATATTACTACAGCTATAACATGTGCGGGAAACCTAGAGAACGGACACACTGTGAATACGAAAGGTTTCTAAAACTCAACGAATAGTCCCTCTCCTGGTGCTCCGGTTTGACTTTCCGTCTGCTTTACTATCAACCTCCCAACTTGGAGAGACAGCCCCTTTAACCTCTTGGTTCGCACAGGTTGCCAATTTGGCAGAGGATGAAAGGGAAGAGGGAGAACCAATGAGAGAGTAGCTGTTAGGCATTTGGACGGGCATATATCACTGTAATTTCCCGGCAGGAAGAAGAATTAACCAAATTCTCAGCCACCCACCGGGAACCAGTATAGGTCCTGAACCAAAATTTTGGACTTGCGGTCAGCTCACCAAAAACGAGTTGAAAAATGGAGCTCAGGGGCACAGCAATTCACAAACTGGCCGAGTAATAAAGGACAACTATCGTCCAAAAATCTGTTGAGGGAAGGCAACGAGGCGGACTTGAAAGCGAGGCAGAATAGCAGGAAACAGATTTCAAGAGGTACGTTGGAATCGCCTTTAAAGCACAGGAAGAGGGACACAACTTCGACAATGATGCACTTGGCCAAAAAGGGCGTATGCGTTTTCTCCTGAATATATTCAGGAGAAAACGCATACGCCCTTTTTGGCCAAGCAAGCAAGCGGGCAATGCAAATCTGCACTACAAAGAAGTATCACTTCCCACTGGTCAAAAGGGACATCCACAAAATGTGTAAGAACAAGAAAGGCAAGACAGGCCCTGGAGAACAGGGAGCCTTGTTATGCTGATGGGCGGGATGTAAATTGCCAACTGCCTCTCTGGAGGAGTGCATTCTGTTCCCTAAAACAAGTAAAGAACAGAGCTACAGAGGCAAGGGCACTACCAGTCTAGGGAATATACCTTGGGAAAACTGAAAATCAATAAGACAGAGCCACCCCAAAATTTAGGGCTGCACTGCATACAAGGACCTCAACTTGGATACACCTTAAGTATCCCAGAAAATATAAACATGGTTCAAAAAATTGTGGTACTTACGTACGATGGAATATCCCTCAGCCATGAAATCAATGTCATAAGACCAGTAGCAGCAAAATGGGTGGATTCAGGTACGATGATTCTAAGTGAAATAAGTCACACAGAAAAAGAAACTTATCATAAGATATCACTTATGAAGATCCTGTAAACATGGCTACACTTGAACTGAGTTAGGAAAGAGAACAGTGTCTCACATTTAGAAAACACTCTTATACCTGCTTAAGGGGGAAGGAGAGGTGGGGTGATGCATAAAACCAGAGTTTGATATAAGCACAGGTACCGTTCCAAAAACAAACTATGGAATACACAAGACCTACACCGTGCTCAGTGAAAGGGACTCAAAACCCCATATTTCCCGCAGAGGAAAATATCTGACTAGTAAGAATCTTAAAACCTATGTATTGATATGTCTAGGTAAGGGAATCAAGTGTGTCTAGACTGGCATAAACATGGCAGCGATAATCAGCTCAAACCCACTATAAAAAGGAATTTCAAACACAAAACAAAAAAACTGGGAAATTCTTTACAATTCCTTCAGGGTCTCTGATGAAAGCTGGAATGACCCTATCTACAACGACAGCTGGATGTGGCATAAGGAGGGACACTTGCGACTGAGACGATTGGTGAGATTGGGTGACCAAATGCAGACCCTTTAAAGCAATAATGCATGGCACCCATTCCATGGGTCCGAACTCTCCAGGTTGAAGGGAATATTACTACAGCTATAACATGTGCGGGAAACCTAGAGAACGGACACACTGTGAATACAAAAGGTTTCTAAAACTCAACGAATAGTCCCTCTCCTGGTGCTCCGGTTTGACTTTCCGTCTGCTTTACTATCAACCTCCCAACTTGGAGAGACAGCCCCTTTAACCTCTTGGTTCGCACAGGTTGCCAATTTGGCAGAGGATGAAAGGGAAGAGGGAGAACCAATGAGAGAGTAGCTGATAGGCATTTGGACGGGCACATATCACTGTAATTTCCCGGCAGGAAGAAGAATTAACCAAATTCTCAGCCACCCACCGGGAACCAGTATAGGTCCTGAACCAAAATTTTGGCCTTGCGGTCAGCTCACCAAAAACGAGTTGAAAAATGGAGCTCAGGGGCACAGCAATTCACAAACTGGCCGAGTAATAAAGGACAACTATCGTCCAAAAATCTGTTGAGGGAAGGCAACGAGGCGGACTTGAAAGGGAGGCAGAATAGCAGGAAACAGATTTCAAGAGGTACGTTGGAATCGCCTTTAAAGCACAGGAAGAGGGGCACAACTTCGACAATGATGCACTTGGCCAAATGGGCGTATGCGTTTTCTCCTGAATATATTCAGGAGAAAACGCATACGCCCTTTTTGGCCAAGCAAGCAAGCGGGCAATGCAAATCTGCACTACAAAGAAGTATCACTTCCCACCGGTCAAAAGGGACATCCACAAAATGTGTAAGAACAAGAAAGGCAAGACAGGCCCTGGAGAACAGGGAGCCTTGTTATGCTGATGGGCGGGATGTAAATTGCCAACTGCCTCTCTGGAGGAGTGCATTCTGTTCCCTAAAACAAGTAAAGAACAGAGCTACAGAGCCAAGGGCACTACCAGTCTAGGGAATATACCTTGGGAAAACTGAAAATCAATAAGACAGAGCCACCCCAAAATTTAGGGCTGCACTGCATACAAGGACCTCAACTTGGATACACTTTAAGTATCCCAGAAAATATAAACATGGTTCAAAAAATTGTGGTACTTACGTACGACGGAATATCCCTCAGCCATGAAATCAATGTCATAAGACCAGTAGCAGCAAAATGGGTGGATTCAGGTACGATGATTCTAAGTGAAATAAGTCACACAGAAAAAGAAACTTATCATAAGATATCACTTATGAAGATCCTGTAAACATGGCTACACTTGAACTGAGTTAGGAAAGAGAACAGTGTCTCACATTTAGAAAACACTCTAATACCTGCTTAAGGGGGAAGGAGAGGTGGGGTGATGCATAAAACCAGAGTTTGATATAAGCACAGGTACCGTTCCAAAAACCAACTATGGAATAGACAAGACATACACCGTCCTCAGTGAAAGGGACTCAAAACCCCATATTTCCCGCAGAGGAAAATATCTGACTAGTAAGAATCTTAAAACCTATGTATTGATATGTCTCCGTAAGGGAATCAAGTGTGTCTAGACTGGCATAAACATGGCAGCGAGAATCAGCTAAAACCCACTATAAAAAGGAATTTCAAAAACAAAACAAAAAAACTGGGAAATTCTTTACAATTCCTTCAGGGTCTCTGATGAAGGCTGGAATGACCCTATCTACAACGACAGCTGGATGTGGCATAAGGAGGGACACTTGCGACTGAGACAATTGGTGATATTGGGTGAGCAAATGCAGACCCTTTAAAGCAATAATGCATGGCACCCATTCCATGGGTCCGAACTCTCCAGGTTGAAGGGAATATTACTACAGCTATAACATGTGCGGGAAACCTAGGGAACGGAGACACTGTGAATACGAAAGGTTTCTAAAACTCAACGAATAGTCCCTCTCCTGGTGCTCCGGTTTGACTTTCCATCTGCTTTACTATCAACCTCCCAACTTGGAGAGACAGCCCCTTTAACCTCTTGGTTCGCACAGGTTGCCAAAATGGCAGAGGATGAAAGGGAAGAGGGAGAACCAATGAGAGAGTAGCTGTTAGGCATTTGGACGGGCACATATCACTGTAATTTCCCGGCAGGAAGAAGAATTAACCAAATTCTCAGCCACCCACCGGGAACCAGTATAGGTTCTGAACCAAAATTTTGGACTTGCGGTCAGCTCACCAAAAACGAGTTGAAAAATGGAGCTCAGGGGCACAGCAATTCACAAACTGGCCGAGTAATAAAGGACAACTATCGTCCAAAAATCTGTTGAGGGAAGGCAACGAGGCAGACTTGAAAGCGAGGCAGAATAGCAGGAAACAGATTTCAAGAGGTACGTTGGAATCGCCTTTAAAGCACAGGAAGAGGGGCACAATTTCGACAATGATGCACTTGGCCAAAAAGGGCGTATGCGTTTTCTCCTGAATATATTCAGGAGAAAACGCATACGCCCTTTTTGGCCAAGCAAGCAAGCGGGCAATGCAAATCTGCACTACAAAGAAGTATCACTTCCCACCGGTCAAAAGGGACATCCACAAAATGTGTAAAAACCAGAAAGGCAAGACAGGCCCTGGAGAACAGGGAGCCTTGTTATGCTGATGGGCGGGATGTAAATTGCCAACTGCCTCTCTGGAGGAGTGCATTGTGTTCCCTAAAACAAATAAACAACAGAGCTACAGAGCCAAGGGCACTTCCAGTCTAGGGAATATACCTTGGGAAAACTGAAAATCAAAAAGAGAGAGCCACCTCAAAATTTAGGGCTGCACTGCTTATAAGGACCTCAACTTGGGTACACCTTAAATATCCCAGGAAATATAAAAATGGTTCAAAAAATTGTGGTACTTACGTACGATGGAATATCCCTCAGCCATGAAATCAATGTCATAAGACCAGTAGCAGCAAAATGGGTGGATTCAGGTACGATGATTCTAAGTGAAATAAGTCACACAGAAAAAGAAACTTATCATAAGATATCACTTATGAAGATCCTGTAAACATGGCTACACTTGAACTGAGTTAGGAAAGAGAACAGTGTCTCACATTTAGAAAACACTCTTATGCCTGCTTAAGGGGGAAGGAGAGGTGGGGTGATGCATAAAACCAGAGTTTGATATAAGCACAGGTACCGTTCCAAAAACCAACTATGGAATAGACAAGACCTACACCTTCCTCAGTGAAAGGGACTCAAAACCCCATATTTGCCGCAGAGGAATATATCTGACTAGTAAGAATCTTAAAACCTATGTATTGATGTGTCTCCATAAGGGAATCAAGTGTGTCTAGACTGGGATAAATATGGCAGCGAGAATCAGCTCAAACCCACTATAAGAAGGAATTTCAAAAATAAAACAAAAAAACTGGGAAATTCTTTACAATTCCTTCAGGGTCTCTGATGAAACCTGAAATGACCCTATCTACAATGACAGCTGGATGTGGCATAAGGCTGGACACTTGGGACTGAGAGGATTGGTGAGATTGGGTGAGCAAATGCAGACCCTTTAAAGCAATAATGCATGGCACACATTCCATGGGTCCCAACTCTCCAGGTTGAAGGGAATATTACTACAGATATAACATGTACGGGAATCCTAGAGAACGGACACACTGTGAATACGAAAGGTTTCTAAAACTCAACGAATAGTCCCTCTCCTGGTGCTCCGGTTTGACTTTCCATCTGCTTTATTATCAACCTCCCAACTTGGAGAGGCAGCCCCTTTAACCTCCTGGTTCGCACAGGTTGCCAATTTGGCAGAAGATGAAAGGGAAGAGGGAGAACCAATGAGAGAGTAGCTGTTAGGCATTTGGACGGGCACATATCACTGTAATTTCCCGGCAGGAAGAAGAATTAACCAAATTCTCAGCCACCCACCGGGAACCAGTATAGGTCCTGAACCAAAATTTTGGCCTTGCGGTCAGCTCACCAAAAACGAGTTGAAAAATGGAGCTCAGGGGCACAGCAATTCACAAACTGGCCGAGTAATAAAGGACAACTATCGTCCAAAAATCTGTTGAGGGAAGGCAACGAGGCGGACTTGAAAGGGAGGCAGAATAGCAGGAAACAGATTTCAAGAGGTACGTTGGAATCGCCTTTAAAGCACAGGAAGAGGGGCACAACTTCGACAATGATGCACTTGGCCAAATGGGCGTATGCGTTTTCTCCTGAATATATTCAGGAGAAAACGCATACGCCCTTTTTGGCCAAGCAAGCAAGCGGGCAATGCAAATCTGCACTACAAAGAAGTATCACTTCCCACCGGTCAAAAGGGACATCCACAAAATGTGTAAGAACAAGAAAGGCAAGACAGGCCCTGGAGAACAGGGAGCCTTGTTATGCTGATGGGCGGGATGTAAATTGCCAACTGCCTCTCTGGAGGAGTGCATTCTGTTCCCTAAAACAAGTAAAGAACAGAGCTACAGAGCCAAGGGCACTACCAGTCTAGGGAATATACCTTGGGAAAACTGAAAATCAATAAGACAGAGCCACCCCAAAATTTAGGGCTGCACTGCATACAAGGACCTCAACTTGGATACACTTTAAGTATCCCAGAAAATATAAACATGGTTCAAAAAATTGTGGTACTTACGTACGACGGAATATCCCTCAGCCATGAAATCAATGTCATAAGACCAGTAGCAGCAAAATGGGTGGATTCAGGTACGATGATTCTAAGTGAAATAAGTCACACAGAAAAAGAAACTTATCATAAGATATCACTTATGAAGATCCTGTAAACATGGCTACACTTGAACTGAGTTAGGAAAGAGAACAGTGTCTCACATTTAGAAAACACTCTAATACCTGCTTAAGGGGGAAGGAGAGGTGGGGTGATGCATAAAACCAGAGTTTGATATAAGCACAGGTACCGTTCCAAAAACCAACTATGGAATAGACAAGACATACACCGTCCTCAGTGAAAGGGACTCAAAACCCCATATTTCCCGCAGAGGAAAATATCTGACTAGTAAGAATCTTAAAACCTATGTATTGATATGTCTCCGTAAGGGAATCAAGTGTGTCTAGACTGGCATAAACATGGCAGCGAGAATCAGCTAAAACCCACTATAAAAAGGAATTTCAAAAACAAAACAAAAAAACTGGGAAATTCTTTACAATTCCTTCAGGGTCTCTGATGAAGGCTGGAATGACCCTATCTACAACGACAGCTGGATGTGGCATAAGGAGGGACACTTGCGACTGAGACAATTGGTGATATTGGGTGAGCAAATGCAGACCCTTTAAAGCAATAATGCATGGCACCCATTCCATGGTTCCGAACTCTCCAGGTTGAAGGGAATATTACTACAGCTATAACATGTGCGGGAATCCTAGGGAACGGACACACTGTGAATACGAAAGGTTTCTAAAACTCAACGAATAGTCCCTCTCCTGGTGCTCCGGTTTGACTTTCCGTCTGCTTTACTATCAACCTCCCAACTTGGAGAGACAGCCCCTTTAACCTCTTGGTTCGCACAGGTTTCCAATTTGGCAGAGGATGAAAGGGAAGAGGGAGAACCAATGAGAGAGTAGCTGTTAGGCATTTGGACGGGCACATATCACTGTAATTTCCAGGCAGGAAGAAGAATTAACCAAATTCTCAGCCACCCACCGGGAACCAGTATAGGTCCTGAACCAAAATTTTGGACTTGCGGTCAGCTCACCAAAAACGAGTTGAAAAATGGAGCTCAGGGGCACAGCAATTCACAAACTGGCCGAGTAATAAAGGACATCTATCGTCCAAAAATCTGTTGAGGGAAGGCAACGAGGCGGACTTGAAAGCGAGGCAGAATTGCAGGAAACAGATTTCAAGAGGTACGTTGGAATCGCCTTTAAAGCACAGGAAGAGGGGCACAACTTCGACAATGATGCACTTGGCCAAAAAGGGCGTATGCGTTTTCTCCTGAATATATTCGGGAGAAAACGCATACGCCCTTTTTGGCCAAGCAAGCAAGCGGGCAATGCAAATCTGCACTACAAAGAAGTATCACTTCCCACCGGTCAAAAGGGACATCCACAAAATGTGTAAGAACAAGAAAGGCAAGACAGGCCCTGGAGAACAGGGAGCCTTGTTATGCTGATGGGCGGGATGTAAATTGCCAACTGCCTCTCTGGAGGAGTGCATTCTGTTCCCTAAAACAAGTAAAGAACAGAGCTACAGAGCCAAGGGCACTACCAGTCTAGGGAATATACCTTGGGAAAACTGAAAATCAATAAGACAGAGCCACCCCAAAATTTAGGGCTGCACTGCATACAAGGACCTCAACTTGGATACACCTTAAGTATCCCAGAAAATATAAACATGGTTCAAAAAATTGTGGTACTTATGTACGATGGAATATCCCTCAGCCATGAAATCAATGTCATAAGACCAGTAGCAGCAAAATGGGTGGATTCAGGTACGATGATTCTAAGTGAAATAAGTCACACAGAAAAAGAAACTTATCATAAGATATCACTTATGAAGATCCTGTAAACATGGCTACACTTGAACTGAGTTAGGAAAGAGAACAGTGTCTCACATTTAGAAAACACTCTTATACCTCCTTAAGGGGGAAGGAGAGGTGGGGTGATGCATAAAACCAGAGTTTGATATAAGCACAGGTACCGTTCCAAAAACAAACTATGGAATACACAAGACCTACACCGTCCTCAGTGAAAGGGACTCAAAACCCCATATTTCCCGCAGAGGAAAATATCTGACTAGTAATAATCTTAAAACCTATGTATTGATATGTCTCCGTAAGGGAACCAAGTGTGTCTAGACTGGCATAAACATGGCAGCGAGAATCAGCTCAAACCCACTATAAAAAGGAATTTCAAAAACAAAACAAAAAAACTGGGAAATTCTTTATAATTCCTTCAGGGTCTCTGATGAAAGCTGGAATGACCCTATCTACAACGACAGCTGGATGTGGCATAAGGCTGGACACTTGGGACTGAGATGCTTGGTGAGATTGGGTGAGCAAATGCAGACCCTTTAAAGCAATAATGCATGGCACCCATTCCATGGGTCCGAACTCTCCAGGTTGAAGGGAATATTACTACAGCTATAACATGTGCGGGAAACCTAGGGAACGGAGACACTGTGAATACGAAAGGTTTCTAAAACTCAACGAATAGTCCCTCTCCTGGTGCTCCGGTTTGACTTTCCGTCTGCTTTACTATCAACCTCCCAACTTGGAGAGACAGCCCCTTTAACCTCTTGGTTCGCACAGGTTGCCAAAATGGCAGAGGATGAAAGGGAAGAGGGAGAACCAATGAGAGAGTAGCTGTTAGGCATTTGGACGGGCACATATCACTGTAATTTCCCAGCAGGAAGAAGAATTAACCAAATTCTCAGCCACCCACCGGGAACCAGTATAGGTCCTGAACCAAAATTTTGGACTTGCGGTCAGCTCACCAAAAATGAGTTGAAAAATGGAGCTCAGGGGCACAGCAATTCACAAACTGGCCGAGTAATAAAGGACAACTATCGTCCAAAAATCTGTTGAGGGAAGGCAACGAGGCGGACTTGAAAGCGAGGCAGAATAGCAGGAAACAGATTTCAAGAGGTACGTTGGAATCGCCTTTAAAGCACAGGAAGAGGGGCACAACTTCGACAATGATGCACTTGGCCAAAAAGGGCGTATGCGTTTTCTCCTGAATATATTCAGGAGAAAACGCATACGCCCTTTTTGGCCAAGCAAGCAAGCGGGCAATGCAAATCTGCACTACAAAGAAGTATCACTTCCCACCGGTCAAAAGGGACATCCACAAAATGTGTAAAAACCAGAAAGGCAAGACAGGCCCTGGAGAACAGGGAGCCTTGTTATGCTGATGGGCGGGATGTAAATTGCCAACTGCCTCTCTGGAGGAGTGCATTGTGTTCCCTAAAACAAATAAACAACAGAGCTACAGAGCCAAGGGCACTTCCAGTCTAGGAAATATACCTTGGGAAAACTGAAAATCAAAAAGAGAGAGCCACCTCAAAATTTAGGGCTGCACTGCTTATAAGGACCTCAACTTGGGTACACCTTAAATATCCCAGGAAATATAAAAATGGTTCAAAAAATTGTGGTACTTACGTACGATGGAATATCCCTCAGCCATGAAATCAATGTCATAAGACCAGTAGCAGCAAAATGGGTGGATTCAGGTACGATGATTCTAAGTGAAATAAGTCACACAGAAAAAGAAACTTATCATAAGATATCACTTATGAAGATCCTGTAAACATGGCTACACTTGAACTGAGTTAGGAAAGAGAACAGTGTCTCACATTTAGAAAACACTCTTATGCCTGCTTAAGGGGGAAGGAGAGGTGGGGTGATGCATAAAACCAGAGTTTGATATAAGCACAGGTACCGTTCCAAAAACCAACTATGGAATAGACAAGACCTACACCTTCCTCAGTGAAAGGGACTCAAAACCCCATATTTCCCGCAGAGGAATATATCTGACTAGTAAGAATCTTAAAACCTATGTATTGATGTGTCTCCATAAGGGAATCAAGTGTGTCTAGACTGGGATAAATATGGCAGCGAGAATCAGCTCAAACCCACTATAAGAAGGAATTTCAAAAATAAAACAAAAAAACTGGGAAATTCTTTACAATTCCTTCAGGGTCTCTGATGAAACCTGAAATGACCCTATCTACCATGACAGCTGGATGTGGCATAAGGCTGGACACTTGGGACTGAGAGGATTGGTGAGATTGGGTGAGCAAATGCAGACCCTTTAAAGCAATAATGCATGGCACACATTCCATGGGTCCCAACTCTCCAGGTTGAAGGGAATATTACTACAGATATAACATGTACGGGAATCCTAGAGAACGGACACACTGTGAATACGAAAGGTTTCTAAAACTCAACGAATAGTCCCTCTCCTGGTGCTCCGGTTTGACTTTCCATCTGCTTTATTATCAACCTCCCAACTTGGAGAGGCAGCCCCTTTAACCTCCTGGTTCGCACAGGTTGCCAATTTGGCAGAAGATGAAAGGGAAGAGGGAGAACCAATGAGAGAGTAGCTGTTAGGCATTTGGACGGGCACATATCACTGTAATTTCCCGGCAGGAAGAATTAACCAAAGTCTCAGCCACCCACCGGGAATCAGTATAGATCCTGAACCAAAATTTTGGACTTGCGGTCAGCTCACCAAAAACGAGTTGAAAAATGGAGCTCAGGGGCACAGCAATTCACAAACTGGCCGAGTAATAAAGGACAACTATCATCCAAAAATCTGTTGAGGGAAGGCAACGAGGCGGACTTGAAAGCGAGGCAGAATAGCAGGAAACAGATTTCAAGAGGTACGTTGGAATCGCCTTTAAAGCACAGGAAGAGGGGCACAACTTCGACAATGATGCACTTGGCCAAAAAGGGCGTATGCGTTTTCTCCTGAATATATTCAGGAGAAAACGCATACGCCCTTTTTGGCCAAGCAAGCAAGAGGGCAATGCAAATCTGCACTACAAAGAAGTATCACTTCCCACCGGTCAAAAGGGACATCCACAAAATGTGTAAAAACCAGAAAGGCAAGACAGGCCCTGGAGAACAGGGAGCCTTGTTATGCTGATGGGCGGGATGTAAATTGCCAACTGCCTCTCTGGAGGAGTGCATTGTGTTCCCTAAAACAAGTAAACAACAGAGCTACAGAGCCAAGGGCACTTCCAGTCTAGGGAATATACCTGGGAAAAACTGAAAATCAATAAGACAGAGCCACCCCAAAATTTAGGGCTGCACTGCTTACAAGGACCTCAACTTGGGTACACCTTAAATATCCCAGTAAATATAAAATTGGTTCAAAAAATTGTGGTACTTACGTACGATGGAATATCCCTCAGCCATGAAATCAATGTCATAAGACCAGTAGCAGCAAAATGGGTGGATTCAGGTACGATGATTCTAAGTGAAATAAGTCACAGAGAAAAAGAAACTTATCATAAGTTATCACTTATGAAGATCCTGTAAACATGGCTACACTTGAACTGAGTTAGGAAAGAGAACAGTGTCTCACATTTAGAAAACACTCTTATGCCTGCTTAAGGGGGAAGGAGAGGTGGGGTGATGCATAAAACCAGAGTTTGATATAAGCACAGGTACCGTTCCAAAAACCAACTATGGAATAGACAAGACCTACACCTTCCTCAGTGAAAGGGACTCAAAACCCCATATTTCCCGCAGAGGAATATATCTGACTAGTAAGAATCTTAAAACCTATGTATTGATATGTCTCCGTAAGGGAATCAAGTGTGTCTAGACTGGCATAAACATGGCAGCGAGAATCAGCTCAAACCCATTATAAAAAGGAATTTCAAAAACAAAACAAAAAAACTGGGAAATTCTTTACAATTGATTCAGGGTCTCTGATGAAACCTGTAATGACCCTATCTACAATGACAGCTGGATGTGGCATAAGGCTGGACACTTGGGACTGAGAGGATTGGTGAGATTGGGTGAGCAAATGCAGACCCTTTAAAGCAGTAATGCATGGCACACATTCCATGGGTCCCAACTCTCCAGGTTGAAGGCAATATTACTACAGATATAACATGTACGGGAATCCTAGAGAACGGACACACTGTGAATACGAAAGGTTTCTAAAACTCAACGAATAGTCCCTCTCCTGGTGCTCCGGTTTGACTTTCCATCTGCTTTATTATCAACCTCCCAACTTGGAGAGACAGCCCCTTTAACCTCCTGGTTCGCACAGGTTGCCAATTTGGCAGAGGATGAAAGGGAAGAGGGAGAACCAATGAGAGAGTAGCTGTTAGGCATTTGGACGGGCACATATCACTGTAATTTCCCGGCAGGAAGAAGAATTAACCAAAGTCTCAGCCACCCACCGGGAATCAGTATAGATCCTGAACCAAAATTTTAGACTTGCGGTCAGCTCACCAAAAACGAGTTGAAAAATGGAGCTCAGGGGCACAGCAATTCACAAACTGACCGAGTAATAAAGGACAACTATCGTCCAAAAATCTGTTGAGGGAAGGCAATGAGGCGGACTTGAAAGCGAGGCAGAATAACAGGAAACAGATTTCAAGAGGTACGTTGAAATCGCCTTTAAAGCACAGGAAGAGGGGCACAACTGCGACAATGATGCACTTGGCCAAAAAGGGCGTAGGCGTTTTCACCTGAATATATTCAGGAGAAAACGCATACACCCTTTTTGGCCAATCAAGCAAGCGGGCAATGCAAATCTGCACTACAAAGAAGTATCACTTCCCACCGGTCAAAAGGGACATTCACAGGGCTTCCCTGGTGGCGCAGTGGTGGCGAGTCCGCCTGCCGAAGCAGGGGATGCCGGTTCGTGCCCCGGTCCGGGAGGATCCCACATGCCACGGAGCTGCTGGGCCCGTGAGCCATGGCCGCTGAGCCTGCGCGTCCGGAGCATGTGCTCCGCAACGGGAGAGACCACAACAGTGAGAGGCCCGCGTACCGCAAAAAAAAAAAAAAAAAAAAGGGACCTCCACAAAATGTGTAAAAACCAGAAAGGCAAGACAGGCCCTGGAGAACAGGGTGCCTTGTTATGCTGATGGGCGGGATGTAAATTGCCAGCTGCCTCTCTGGAGGAGTGCATTGTGTTCCCTAAAACCAGTAAACAACAGAGCTACAGAGGCAAGGGCACTTCCAGTCTAGGGAATATACCTTGGGAAAACTGAAAATCAAAAAGACACAGCCACCCCAAAATTTAGGGCTGCACTGCTTACAAGAACCTCAACTTGGGTACACCTTAAATATCCCAGGAAATATAAAAATGGTTCAAAAAATTGTGGTACTTACGTACGATGGAATATCCCTCAGCCATGAAATCAATGTCATAAGACCAGTAGCAGCAAAATGGGTGGATTCAGGTACGATGATTCTAAGTGAAATAAGTCACACAGAAAAAGAAACTTATCATAAGATATCACTTATGAAGATCCTGTAAACATGGCTACACTTGAACTGAGTTAGGAAAGAGAACAGTGTCTCACATTTAGAAAACACTCTTATGCCTGCTTAAGGGGGAAGGAGAGGTGGGGTGATGCATAAAACCAGAGTTTGATATAAGCACAGGTACCGTTCCAAAAACCAACTATGGAATAGACAAGACCTACACCTTCCTCAGTGAAAGGGACTCAAAACCCCATATTTCCCGCAGAGGAATATATCTGACTAGTAAGAATCTTAAAACCTATGTATTGATATGTCTCCGTAAGGGAATCAAGTGTGTCTAGACTGGGATAAATATGGCAGCGAGAATCAGCTCAAACCCACTATAAAAAGGAATTTCAAAAATAAAACAAAAAAACTGGGAAATTCTTTACAATTCCTTCAGGGTCTCTGATGAAACCTGAAATGACCCTATCTACAATGACAGCTGGATGTGGCATAAGGCTGGACACTTGGGACTGAGAGGATTGGTGAGATTGGGTGAGCAAATGCAGACCCTTTAAAGCAATAATGCATGGCACACATTCCATGGGTCCCAACTCTCCAGGTTGAACGGAATATTACTACAGATATAACATGTACGGGAATCCTAGAGAACGGACACACTGTGAATACGAAAGGTTTCTAAAATTCAAAGAATAGTCCCTCTCCTGGTGCTCCGGTTTGACTTTCCATCTGCTTTACTATCAACCTCCCAACTTGGAGAGACAGCCCCTTTAACCTCCTGGTTCGCACAGGTTGCCAATTTGGCAGAGGATGAAAGGGAAGAGGGAGAACCAATGAGAGAGTAGCTGTTAGGCATTTGGACGGGCACATATCACTGTAATTTCCCGGCAGGAAGAAGAATTAACCAAAGTCTCAGCCACCCACCGGAATCAGTATAGGTCCTGAACCAAAATTTTTGACTTGCGGTCAGCTCACCAAAAACGAGTTGAAAAATGGAGCTCAGGGGCACAGCAATTCACAAACTGGCCGAGTAATAAAGGACAACTATCGTCCAAAAATCTGATGAGGGAAGGCAACGAGACAGACTTGAAAGCGAGGCAGAATAGCAGGAAACAGATTTCAAGAGGTACGTTGGAATCGCCTTTAAAGCACAGGAAGAGGGGCACAACTTCGACAATGATGCACTTGGCCAAAAAGGGCGTATGCGTTTTCTCCTGAATATATTCAGGAGAAAACGCATACGCCCTTTTTGGCCAAGCAAGCAAGCGGGCAATGCAAATCTGCACTACAAAGAAATATCACTTCCCACCGGTCAAAAGGGACATCCACAAAATGTGTACAAACCAGAAAGGCAAGACAGGCCCTGGAGAACAGGGAGCCTTGTTATGCTGATGGGCGGTATGTAAATTGGCAACTGCCTCTCTGGAGGAGTGCATTGGGTTCCCTAAAACAAGTAAAGAACAGAGCTACAGAGCCAAGGGCACTTCCAGTCTAGGGAATATACCTTGGGAAAACTGAAAATCAATAAGACAGAGCCACCCCAAACTTTAGGGCTGCACTGCTTACAAGGACCTCAACTTGGGTACACCTTAAATATCCCAGGAAATATAAAAATGGTTCAAAAAATTGTGGTACTTACGTACGATGGAATATCCCTCAGCCATGAAATCAATGTCATAAGACCAGTAGCAGCAAAATGGGTGGATTCAGGTACGATGATTCTAAGTGAAATAAGTCACAGAGAAAAAGAAACTTATCATAAGTTATCACTTATGAAGATCCTGTAAACATGGCTACACTTGAACTGAGTTAGGAAAGAGAACAGTGTCTCACATTTAGAAAACACTCTTATGCCTGCTCAAGGGGGAAGGAGAGGTGGGGTGATGCATAAAACCAGAGTTTGATATAAGCACAGGTACCGTTCCATAAATCAACTATGGAATAGACAAGAACTACACCGTCCTCAGTGAAAGGGACTCAAAACCCCATATTTCCCGCAGAGGAATATATCTGACTAGTAAGAATCTTAAAACCTATGTATTGATATGTCTCCGTAAGGGAATCAAGTGTGTCTAGACTGGCATTAACATGGCAGCGAGAATCAGCTCAAACCCAGTATAAAAAGGAATTTCAAAAACAAAACAAAAAAACTGGGAAATTCTTTACAATTCCTTCAGGGTCTCTGATGAAACCTGGAATGACCCTATCTACAACGACAGCTGGATGTGGCATAAGGCTGGACACTTGGGACTGAGAGGATTGGTGAGATTGGGTGAGCAAATGCAGACCCTTTAAAGCACAAATGCCTGGCACCCATTCCATGGGTCCCAACTCTCCAGGTTGAAGGGAATATTACTACAGCTATAACATGTACGGGAAACCTACAGAACGGACACACTGTGAATACGAAAGGTTTCTAAACATGAACGAATAGTCCCTCTCCTGGTGCTCCAGTTTGACTTTCCATCTGCTTTACTATCAACCTCCCTACTTGGAGAGACAGCCCCTTTAACCTCCTGGTTCGCACAGGTTGCCAATTGGGCAGAGGATGAAAGGGAAGAGGGAGAACCAATGAGAGAGTAGCTGTTAGGCATTTGGACGGGCACATATCACTCTAATTTCCCGGCAGGAAGAAGTATTAACCAAAGTCTCAGCCCCCCTCCGGGAACCAGCATAGGTCCTGAACCAAAATTTTGGACTTGCGGTCAGCTCACCAAAAACGAGTTGAAAAATGGTGCTCAGAGTCACAGCAATTCACAAACTGGACGAATAATAAAGGACAACTATCGTCCAAAAATCTGTTGAGGGAAGGCAACGAGGCGCACTTGAAAGCGAGGCAGAATAGCAGGAAACAGATTTCAAGAGGTACGTTGGAATCGCCTTTAAAGCACAGGAAGAGGGGCACAACTTCGACAATGATGCACTTGGCCAAAAAGGGCGTATGCGTTTTCTCCTGAATATATTCAGGAGAAAATGCATACGCCCTTTTTGGCCAAGCAAGCAAGCGGGCAATGCAAATCTGCACTACAAAGAAGTATCACTTCCCACCGGTCAAAAGGGACATCCACAAAATGTGTAAAAACCAGAAAGGCAAGACAGGCCCTGGAGAACAGTGTGCCTTCTTATGCTGATAGGCGTGATGTAAATTGCCAACTGCCTCTCTGGAGGAGTACATTGTGTTCCCTAAAACAAGTAAAGAAGAGAGCTACAGAGCCAAGGGCACTTCCAGTCTAGGGAATATACCTTGGGAAAACTGAAAATCAATAAGACAGAGCCACCCCAAAATTTAGGGCTGCACTGCTTACAAGGACCTCAACTTGGGTACACCTTAAATATCCCAGGAAATATATAAATGGTTCTAAAAATTGTGGTACTTACGTACGATGGAATATCCCTCAGCCATGAAATCAATGTCATAAGACCAGTAGCAGCAAAATGGGTGGATTCAGGTACGATGATTCTAAGTGAAATAAGTCACAGAGAAAAAGAAACTTATCATAAAACATCACTTATGAAGATCCTGTAAACATGGCTACACTTGAACTGAGTTAGGAAAGAGAACAGTGTCTCACATTTAGAAAACACTCTTATGCCTGCTTAAGGGGGAAAGAGAGGTGGGGTGATGCATAAAACCAGAGTTTGATATAAGCACAGGTACCGTTCCAAAAACCAACTATGGAATAGGCAAACCTACACCTTCCTCACTGAAAGGGACTCAAAACCCCATATTTCCGGCAGAGGAATATATCTGACTAGTAAGAATCTTAAAACATACGTATTGATATGTCTCCGTAAGGGAAACAAGTGTGTCTAGACTGGCATAAACATGGCAGCGAGAATTAGCTCAAACCCAGTATAAAAAGGAATTTCAAAAACAAAACAAAAAAACTGGGAAATTCTTTACAATTCCTTCAGGGTCTCTGATGAAACCTGGAATGACCCTATCTACAACGACAGCTGGATGTGGCATAAGGAGGGACACTTGGGACTGAGATGATTGGTGAGATTGGGTGATCAAATGCAGACCCTTTAAAGCACAAATGCCTGGCACCCATTCCATGGGTCACAACTCTCCAGGTTGAAGGGAATATTACTACAGCTATAACATGTACTGGAAAACTAGAGAACGGACACACTGTGAATACGAAAGGTTTCTAAAACTCAACGAATAGTCCCTCTCCTGGTGCTCCGGTTTGACTTTCCATCTGCTTTACTATCAACCTCCCAACTTGGAGAGACAGCCCCTTTAACCTCCTGGTTCGCACAGGTTGCCAATTTGGCAGAGGATGAAAGGGAAGAGGGAGAACCAATGAGAGAGTAGCTGTTAGGCATTTGGACGGGCACATATCACTATAACTTCCCGGCAGGAAGAAGAATTAACCAAAGTCTCAGCCACCCACCGGGAACCAGCATAGGTCCTGAACCAAAATTTTGGACTTGCGGTCAGCTCACAAAAAACGAGTTGAAAAATGGAGCTCAGGGGCACAGCAATTCACAAACTGGCCGAGTAATAAACGACAACTATCGTCCAAAAATCCGTTGAGGGAAGGCAACGAGGAGGAATTGAAAGCGAGGCAGAATAGCAGGAAACAGATTTCAAGAAGGTACGTTGGAATCGCCTTTAAAGCACAGGAAGAGGGGCACAACTTCGACAATGATGCACTTGGCCAAAAAGGGCGTATGTGTTTTCTCCTGAATATATTCAGGAGAAAACACATACGCCCTTTTTGGCCAAGCAAGCAAGCGGGCAATGCAAATCTGCACTAAAAAGAAATATCACTTCCCACCGGTCAAAAGGGACATCCACAAAATGGGTACAAACCAGAAAGGAAAGACAGGCCCTGGAGAACAGGGAGCCTTGTTATGCTGATGGGCGGGATGTAAATTGCCAACTGCCTCTCTGGAGGAGTACATTGTGTTCCCTAAAACAAGTAAAGAGCAGAGCTACAGCGCCAAGGGCACTTCCAGTCTAGGGAATATACCTTGGGAAAACTGAAAATCAATAAGACAGAGCCACCCCAAACTTTAGGGCTGCACTGCTTACAAGGACCTCAACTTGGGTACACCTTAAATATCCCAGGAAATATAAAAATGGTTCAAAAAATTGTGGTACTTACGTACGATGGAATATCCCTCAGCCATGAAATCAATGTCATAAGACCAGTAGCAGCAAAATGGGTGGATTCAGGTACTATGATTCTAAGTGAAATAAGTCACACAGAAAAAGAAACTTATCATAAGATATCACTTATGAAGATCCTGTAAACATGGCTACACTTGAACTGAGTTTGGAAAGAGAACAGTGTCTCACATTTAGAAAACACTCTTATGCCTGCTTAAGGGGGAAGGAGAGGTGGGGTGATGCATAAAACCAGAGTTTGATATAAGCACAGGTACCGTTCCAAAAACCAACTATGGAATACACAAGACCTACACCTTCCTCAGTGAAAGGGACTCAAAACCCCATATTTCCCGCAGAGGAATATATCTGACTAGTAAGAATCTTAAAACCTATGTATTGATATGTCTCCATAAGGGAATCAAGTGTGTCTAGACTGGCATAAACATGGCAGCAAGAATCAGCTCAAACCCACTATAAAAGGAATTTCAAAAACAAAACAAAAAAACTGGGAAATTCTTAACAATTCCTTCAGGGTCTCTGATGAAACCTGGAATGACCCTATGTACAACGACAGCTGGATGAGGAATAAGGCTGGACACATGGAACTTAGAGGATTGGTGAGATTGGGTGAGCAAATGCAGACCCTTTAAAGCACAAAGGCCTGGCACCCATTCCATGGGTCCCAACTCTCCAGGTTGAAGGGAATATTACTACAGATATAACATGTACAGGAAACCTAGAGAATGGACCCACAGTGAAAACGAAATGTTTCTAAAACTCAACGAATTGTCCCTCTCCTGGTGCTCGGATTTGACTTTCCATCTGCTTTACTATCAATCTCCCAACTTGGAGAGACAGCCCCTTTAACCTCCTGGTTCGCACAGGTTTCCAAATTGGCAGAGGATGAAAGGGAAGAGGGAAAACCAATGAGAGAAGAGCTGTTATGCATTAGGATGGGCACATATCACTCTAACTTCCCGGCAGGAAAAAGAATTAACCAAAGTCTCAGCCCACAACCGGGAACCAGCATAGGTCCTGAACCAAAATTTTGGACTTGCGGTCAGCTCACAAAAAACGGCTTGCAAAATGGAGCTCAAGGGCACAGCAATTCACAAACTGGCCGAGTAATAAAGGACAACTATCGTCCAAAAATCTGTTAAGGGAAGGCAACGAGGCGGACTTGAATGCAAGGCAGAATAGCAGGAAACAGATTTCAACAGGTACGTTGGAATCGCCTTTAAAGCACAGGAAGAGGGGCACAACTTCGACAATGATGCACTTGGCCAAAAAGTGCGTATGCGTTTTCTCCTGAATCCGGAGAAAACGCATACGCCCTTTTTGGCCAAGCAAGCAAGCGGGCAATGCAAATCTGCACTACTAAGAAGTATCACTTCCCACCGGTCAAAAGGGACATCCACAAAATGTGTAAAAACCAGAAAGGCAAGACATGCCCTGGAGAACAGGGAGCCTTGTTATGCTGATGGGCGGGATATAAATTGCCAACTGCCTCACTGGAGGAGTGCATTGTGTTCCCTAAAAGAATTAAACAACAGAGGTACAGAGCCAAGGGCACTTCCAGTCTAGTGAATATACCTTGGGAAAACTGAAAATCAATAAGACAGAGCCACCCCAAAATTTAAGGCTGCACTGCTTACAAGGACCTCAACTTGGGTACACCTTAAATATCCAAGGAAATATAAATATGGTTCAAAAAATTGTGGTACTTACATACGATGGAATATCCCTCAGCCATGAAATCAATGTCATAAGACCAGTAGCAGCAAAATGGGTGGATTCATGTACGATGATTGTAAGTGAAATAAGTCACACAGAAAAAGAATCTTATCATAAGATATCACTTATGAAGATCCTGTAAACATGGCTACACTTGAACTGAGATAGGAAAGAGAGCAGTGTCTCACATATAGAAAACACTCTTATGCCTGCTTAAGGGGGAAGGAGAGGTGGGGTGATGCATAAAACCAGAGTTTGATATAAGCACAGGTACCGTTCCAAAAACCAACTATAGAATAGACAAGACCTAGACCTTCCTCAGTGAAAGGGACTCAAAACCCCATAGTTCCCGCAGAGGAATATATCTGACTAGTAAGAATCTTAAAACCTATGTATTGATATGTCTCCATAAGGGAATCAAGTGTGTCTAGACTGGCATAAACATGGCAGCGAGAATCAGCTCAAACCCACTATAAAAAGGAATTTCAAAAACAAAACAAAAAAACTGGGAAATTCTTTACAATTCCTTCAGGGTCTCTGATGAAACCTGGAATGACCCTATCTACAATGACAGCTGGATGTGGCATAAGGCTGGACACTTGGGTCTGAGACGATTGGTGAGATTGGGTGAGAAAATTCAGACCCTTTGAGTCACAAATGCCTGGCAGACATTCCATGGGTCCCAACTCTCCAGTTTGAAGGGAATATTACTACAGATATAACATGTAAGGGAAAAATAGAGAATGGACAAACTGTGAATATGAAAGGTTTCTAAAACTCAATGAATAGTCCCTCTCCTGTTGCTCCGGTTTGATTTTCCAACTGCTTTTCTATCAATCTCCCAACTTGGAGAAACAGCCCCTTTAACCTCCTGGTTCGCACAGGTTGCCAATTTGGCAGAGGATGAAAGGGAAGAAGGAGAACCAGTGAGAGAGTAGCTCTAAGGCATTTGGACGGGCACATGTCACTCTAGTTTCCCAGCAGGAAGAAGAATTTACCAAAGTCTCAGCCCCCCACCGGGAACCAGAATAGGTCCTGAACCACAATTTTGGACTTTCGGTCAGCTCACAAAAAACAAGTTGAAAAATGGAGCTAAGGGGCACAGCAATTCACAAACTGGCAGAGTAATAAAGACAACTATTGTCCAAAAATCTGTTGAGGGAAGGCAACGAGGTGGACTTGAAAGCTAGGCAGAATAGCAGGAAACAGATTTCAAGTGGTACAATGGAATTGAATTTAAAGCACAGGATGAGGGGCACAACTTCAACAATGTTGCACTTGAGCAAAAAGGGCATATGCGTTTTCTCCTGAATATATTCAGGAGAAAATGCATACGCCCTTTTTGGCCAAGCAATCAAGCGAGAAATGCAAATCTGCACTACAAAGAAGTATCACTTCCGACTGTTCAAAAGGGACATCCACAAAATGTGTAAAATCCAGAAAGGCAAGACAGGCCCCGGAGAACAGGGAGGCTTGTTTTGCTGATGGGCGGGTTGTAAACTGCCAACTGCATCTCTGGAGGAGTGCATTGTGTTCCCTAAAACAAGAAAACAACAGAGCTACAGAGCCAAGGGCACTTCCAGTCTAGGGAATATACCTTGGGAAACCTGAAAATCAATAAGACAGATCCACCCCAAAATATAGCGGTGCACTGCTTACAAGAACCTCAACTTGGGTACACCTTAAATATCCCAGGAAATATAAAAATGGTTCAGAAATTTGTGGTACTTCCGTACGATGGAATATCCCTCAGCCATGCAATCAATGGCATAAGACCAGTAGCAGCAAAATGAGTGGATTGAGGTATGATGCTTCTAAGTGAAATAAGTCACACAGAAAAAGAAACTTATATTAAGATATCAATTATAAAGATCCTATAAACATGGCTACACTTGAACTCAGTTAAGAAAGAGAACAGAGTCTCACCTTTGGAAAACAATCTGATGCCTGCTTAAGGGGGAATGAGAGGTGGGGTGATGCATAAAACCAGAGTTTGATATAAGCACAGGTACCGTTCCAAACACAAACTATTGAATAGACAAGACCTGCTCCTTCATCATTGAAAGGGACCCGAGGCATCTGTGAGTAACTGTGAGCTGAGCCCCAGGCCAGCTGCTGTTGAACTTTTCCTACCCTTCCCAGGTAAAACACCTGAATATGTACAAGGGCTTGAAAGCCTAGAGGAAGGGGCGTGGAGCCACACCAGCGACAGCACACAGGCCAACTTGGTGCCTGCAGGCCAGCCAGTATGGTCCTGGACCTGGTCGCTCTTCTGGAAGCTTTCCATTGCCCTGCCTGAGATACCCCTCCTGTCCCGGCACCCACTGCTTTTTTCCTTCCTCACCTCTGTCCGGAGAGAAATTCCAGTGGAAGGTATGTGTGCCACATCCACTTCTTTACAGGTGGAAGCCTGGCAACTCCTGCAGAAAGTCCAGCAAAGACCCACTCACACCGGGCCACCCACAAAGCCATGGCCCCTCACTCCCTCCCACCAGCACAGCCCCGAGACTGCTGACGGGGCAGAGAATATGGAGTCAGGCACAGCTTCAGGGGCTATTGCTGCCTGCAGCGCTGTTTATATTGACCTCAACCCAGGCACACCTAGGGAGGTCCGGCCGGCAGGGTCAGGCTACCCAGGTCAGCTAATCTTCAGCCCACAGGGAATCACATTGTTGAAAATGGACCTCGCTAAGGCAGAATAGAAGCCAAGGAATAAAAGGACACAATGCCATTTGCAGCACCGTAGGTGTGTCTAGAGGTAAGCACGTGACTTTTAGTAAGTCAGAAAGTGAAAGACACATATCATATCATATCTCTTATAGGTGTGACCGAAAAATGGATACCAGGGCAGATATTTCCACGGAGAAGGGCAATCAGAGATTCATTCAACAAACTTATGGTTCACCAATGGAAAGGTGTGAGGATTGGTTTCATTATGATATTGGGGTTAACAGACATATACAAACACAGGTGACATATATAATCACCAAAGACCTACAGAATACCAAGAGAAGACTACTCAACATTCTGTCATAAGGTACATGGGAAAAGGATCCCAGGAAGAACAGACATATGTGTATGTGTAAAAGAACCACATCTTCCACACCTACAACAAGCCAAACATTGTAATCAAATTTGCTGTAATAAAAAATAAAAAATTAAATTAAAAACACGAACAAGAAGTAGTGAGACAAACTTGAGGGGCTTTCTCCTGGCACATTCCATTCTAAATTCCAATCTAGAAAACGACTTCCATTGAGGCTCTGTTGCCCCAGTAACCAGATTTGGTAAGGGAGACCTGCTGTCACCTTGTGGCCGTTTCACACAACAGCAGCTTTAATCCCAGCGCTAATGGTCAGTTGATATTCAAAATCATTGCAGGCCTGTAAATGACACCTGCCCTGAAAACAAATCCTGGGTTCATATATCGACCAAAAAATTCAAAGGACGTCCATATTTCAAAACGACAGTTTCAAAAGGCATATTTTACTCACATTAGTGTTCTGCTTCTTTTTCTTTCTTTCTTTTTTTGTTAAAAAAACGGGAATGGCAAAAAGCATCCCTCAGAATGGGCGAAAATATTTGCAAACGAATCAATGGACAAAGGTTTAATCTCCAATATATATAAAGAGCTCATGCAGCTTAATATTAAAAAAACAAACAACCCAACACAAAAATGGGCAGAAGATCTAAAGAGACGTTTCTTCAAAGAAGACACAGAGATGGCCAAGACACACATGAAAAGCTGCTCAACATCACTAATTATTAGAGAAATGCAAATCAAATCTACAATGAGGTATCACCTCACACCTGTTACAACTAGCATCATCAGAAAATATACAAACAACGAATTCTGGGGAGGGTGTGGACAAAAGGATCCCTCTTCCACTAGTGGTGGAAATGTAAATTGATACAGTCACGATGGAGAACAGTATGGAGTTTCCTTAAAAAAACTAGAAATAGAATTACCATATGATCCAGCAATCCCACTTCTGGGCATATACCCAGATAAAACCATAAATCAAAAAGGCACATTCACCACAATGCTCATTTCAGCACTATTTACGATAGCCAGGTAATGGTAGCAACCTAAATACCCACAGACAGACGAATGGATAAAGATGTGGTACATATATAAAATGGAATATTACTCAGCCATAAGAAGGAATGAAACTGGTTCATTTGTAGAGACGTCGATGGATCTAGAGACTGTCATACAGAATGAAGTAAGTCAGAAAGAGACAAACAAATATTGTATATTAATGCATATATGTGGAACCTAGAAAAATGGTACAGATGAACTGGTTTGCAGGGAAGAAATAGAGACACAGAGGTAGAGAACACACGTATGGACACCAAGTGTGGGAAGCCACGGGGAGGTGGTGTTGGGGTGAGTTGGGAGATTGGGATTGACCTGTATACATGTATATGCATAAAATACATAACTAATAATAACCTGCTGTATAAAAAATAAATAAAATTAAATTTCAAAATTTTAAAAAATAAAATTTAAAAATAAAACAGAAAAAAGTTCTTCCCTTCACACAGATGTATTTATATGAATGAATTATTCCCATGCTTATATCTATAAATACATAAAAGAGGAATAAAATCTAACTTGAACCAAAAAAGAAAAAAAAAACCTGAACCCACGAGTTAGACAGAGGAAAACACAATCAGGGCACTTGCTCCATCGGTAAACAATTCTGAAATTGGTCAGAGGTGGGGAATCATCTCCCATAGAGCCAGCAGCCCACTCTTACGCAAGGAGCGTCCTCATTGCAAAGCGTGGGGCCATGCCGAGGCATCTGTGAGTAACCGTGAGCTGAGCCCCAGGCCAGCTGCTGTTGAACTTTTCCCACCCTTCCCAGGTAAAACACCTGAATATGTACAAGGGCTTGAAAGCCTAGAGGAAGGGCCGTGGAGCCACACCAGCGACAGCACGCAGGCCAACTTGGTGCCTGCAGGCCAGTCAGGATGGTCCTGGCCCTGGGCGCTCTTCTGGAAGCTTTCCATTGCCCTGCCTGAGATACCCCTCCTGTCCCGGCCCCCACTGCTTTTTTCCTTCCTCACCTCTGTCCGGAGAGAAATTTCAGCGGAAGGTATGGGTGACACATCCTCTTCATTACAGGTGGAAGCCTGGCAACTCCTGCAGAAAGTCCAGCAGAGACCCACTCACACCGGGCCACCCACAAAGCCGTGGCCCCTCACTCCCTCCCACCAGCACAGCCCCGACACTGCTGACGGGGCAGAGAATATGGAGTCAGGCACAGCTTCAGGGGCTATTGCTGCCTGCAGCGCTGTTTATATTGACCTCAACCCAGGCACACCTGGGGAGGGCCGGCCGGCAGGGTCAGGCTACCCAGGTCAGCTAATCCTCAGCCCTCAGGGAATCACATTGTTGAAAATGGACCTCGCTAAGGCAGAATAGAAGCCAAGGAATAAAAGGACACAATGCCATTTGTAGCACCGTAGGTGTGTCTAGAGGTAAGCACGTGAGTTGTTGTAAGTCAGAAAGTGAAAGACACATATCATATCATATCTCTTATAGGTGTGACCGAAAAATGGATACCAGGGCAGATATTTCCACGGAGAAGGGCAATCACAGATTCATTCAACAAACTTATGGTTCACCAATGGAAAGGTGTGAGGATTGGTTTCATTATGATATTGGGGTTAACAGACATATACAAACACAGGTGACATATATAATCACCAAAGACCTACAGAATACCAAGAGAAGACTACTCAACATTCTGTCATAAGGTACATGGGAAAAGGATCCCAGGAAGAACAGACATATGTGTATGTGTAAAAGAACCACATCTTCCACACCTACAACAAGCCAAACATTGTAATCAAATTTGCTGTAATAAAAAATAAAAAATTAAATTAAAAACACGAACAAGAAGTAGTGAGGCAAACTTGAGGGGCTTTCTCCTGGCACATTCCATTCTAAATTCCAATCTAGAACACGACTTCCATTGAGGCTCTGTTGCCCCAGTAACCAGATTTGGTAAGGGAGACCTGCTGCCACCTTGTGGCCGTTTCACACAACAGCAGCTTTAATCCCAGCGCTAATGGTCAGTTGATATTCAAAATCATTGCAGGCCTGTAAATGACACCTGCCCTGAAAACAAATCCTGGGTTCATATATCGACCAAAAAATTCAAAGTACGTCCATATTTCAAAACGACAGTTTCAAAAGGCATATTTTACACACATTAGTGTTCTGCTTCTTTTTCTTTCTTTCTTTTTTTGTTAAAAAAACGGGAATGGCAAAAAGCATCCCTCAGAATGGGCGAAAATATTTGCAAACGAATCAATGGACAAAGGTTTAATCTCCAATATATATAAAGAGCTCATGCAGCTTAATATTAAAAAAACAAACAACCCAATACAAAAATGGGCAGAAGATCTAAAGAGACGTTTCTTCAAAGAAGACACAGAGATGGCCAAGACGCACATGAAAAGCTGCTCAACATCACTAATTATTAGAGAAATGCAAATCAAATCTACAATGAGGTATCACCTCACACCTGTTACAACTGGCATCATCAGAAAATCTACAAACAACGAATTCTGGGGAGGGTGTGGACAAAAGGATCCCTCTTCCACTAGTGGTGGAAATGTAAATTGATACAGTCACGATGGAGAACAGTATGGAGTTTCCTTAAAAAAACTAGAAATAGAATTACCATATGATCCAGCAATCCCACTTCTGGGCATAAACCCAGATAAAACCATAAATCAAAAAGGCACATTCACCACAATGCTCATTTCAGCACTATTTACGATAGCCAGGTAATGGAAGCAACCTAAATACCCACAGACAGACGAATGGATAAAGATGTGGTACATATATAAAATGGAATATTACTCAGCCATAAGAAGGAATGAAACTGGGTCATTTGTAGAGACGTCGATGGATCTAGAGACTGTCATACAGAATGAAGTAAGTCAGAAAGAGACAAACAAATATTGTATATTAATGCATATATGTGGAACCTAGAAAAATGGTACAGATGAACTGGTTTGCAGGGAAGAAATAGAGACACAGAGGTAGAGAACCCACGTATGGACACCAAGTGTGGGAAGCCACGGGGAGGTGGTGTTGGGGTGAGTTGGGAGATTGGGATTGACCTGTATACATGTATATGCATAAAATACATAACTAATAATAACCTGCTGTATAAAAAATAAATAAAATTAAATTTCAAAATTTTGAAAAATATAATTTAAAAATAAAACAGAAAAAAGTTCTTCCCTTCACACAGATGTATTTATATGAATGAATTATTCCCATGCTTATATCTATAAATACATAAAAGAGGAATAAAATCTAACTTGAACCAAAAAAGAAAAAAAAAAACCTGAAGCCACGAGTTAGACAGAGGAAAACACAATCAGGGCACTTGCTCCATCGGTAAACAATTCTGAAATTGGTCAGAGGTGGGGAATCATCTCCCATAGAGCCAGCAGCTCACTCCTACGCAAGGAGCGTCCTCATTGAAAAGCGGGGGGCCATGCCGAGGCATCTGTGAGTAACCGTGAGCTGAGCCCCAGGCCAGCTGCTGTTGAACTTTTCCCACCCTTCCCAGGTAAAACACCTGAATATGTACAAGGGCTTGAAAGCCTAGAGGAAGGGCCATGGAGCCACACCAGCGACAGCATGCAGGCCAACTTGGTGCCTGCAGGCCAGTCAGGATGGTCCTGGCCCTGGGCGCTCTTCTGGAAGCTTTCCATTGCCCTGCCTGAGATACCCCTCCTGTCCCGGCCCCCACTGCTTTTTTCCTTCCTCACCTCTGTCCGGAGAGAAATTCCAGCGGAAGGTATGGGTGACACATCCTCTTCATTACAGGTGGAAGCCTGGCAACTCCTGCAGAAAGTCCAGCAGAGACCCACTCACACCGGGCCACCCACAAAGCCGTGGCCCCTCACTCCCTACCACCAGCACAGCACCGACACTGCTGACGGGGCAGAGAATATGGAGTCAGGCACAGCTTCAGGGGCTATTGCTGCCTGCAGCGCTGTTTATATTGACCTCAACCCAGGCACACCTGGGGAGGGCCGGCCGGCAGGGTCAGGCTACCCAGGTCAGCTAAACCTTAGCCCTCAGGGAATCACATTGTTGAAAATGTACCTCGCTAAGTTAGAATAGAAGCCAAGGAATAAAAGGACACAATGCCATTTGTAGCACCGTAGGTGTGTCTAGAGGTAAGCACGTGAGTTGTTGTAAGTCAGAAAGTGAAAGACACATATCATATCATATCTCTTATAGGTGTGACCGAAAAATGGATACCAGGGCAGATATTTCCACGGAGAAGGGCAATCACAGATTCATTCAACAAACTTATGGTTCACCAATGGAAAGGTGTGAGGATTGGTTTCATTATGATATTGGGGTTAACAGACATATACAAACACAGGTGACATATATAATCACCAAAGACCTACAGAATACCAAGAGAAGACTACTCAACATTCTGTCATAAGGTACATGGGAAAAGGATCCCAGGAAGAACAGACATATGTGTATGTGTAAAAGAACCACATCTTCCACACCTACAACAAGCCAAACATTGTAATCAAATTTGCTGTAATAAAAAATAAAAAATTAAATTAAAAACACGAACAAGAAGTAGTGAGACAAACTTGAGGGGCTTTCTCCTGGCACATTCCATTCTAAATTCCAATCTAGAACACGACTTCCATTGAGGCTCTGTTGCCCCAGTAACCAGATTTGGTAAGGGAGACCTGCTGCCACCTTGTGGCCGTTTCACACAACAGCAGCTTTAATCCCAGCGCTAATGGTCAGTTGATATTCAAAATCATTGCAGGCCTGTAAATGACACCTGCCCTGAAAACAAATCCTGGGTTCATATATCGACCAAAAAATTCAAAGGACGTCCATATTTCAAAACGACAGTTTCAAAAGGCATATTTTACACACATTAGTGTTCTGCTTCTTTTTCTTTCTTTCTTTTTTTGTTAAAAAAACGGGAATGGCAAAAAGCATCCCTCAGAATGGGCGAAAATATTTGCAAACGAATCAATGGACAAAGGTTTAATCTCCAATATATATAAAGAGCACATGCAGCTTAATATTAAAAAAACAAACAACCCAATACAAAAATGGGCAGAAGATCTAAAGAGACGTTTCTTCAAAGAAGACACAGAGATGGCCAAGACGCACATGAAAAGCTGCTCAACATCACTAATTATTAGAGAAATGCAAATCAAAACTACATTGAGGTATCACCTCACACCTGTTACAACTGACATCATCAGAAAATCTACAAACAACGAATTCCGGGGAGGGTGTGGACAAAAGGATCCCTCTTCCACTAGTGGTGGAAATGTAAATTGATACAGTCACGATGGAGAACAGTATGGAGTTTCCTTAAAAAAACTAGAAATAGAATTACCATATGATCCAGCAATCCCACTTCTGGGCATATACCCAGATAAAACCATAAATCAAAAAGGCACATTCACCACAATGCTCATTTCAGCACTATTTACGATAGCCAGGTAATGGAAGCAACCTAAATACCCACAGACAGACGAATGGATAAAGATGTGGTACATATATAAAATGGAATATTACTCAGCCATAAGAAGGAATGAAACTGGGTCATTTGTAGAGACGTCGATGGATCTAGAGACTGTCATACAGAATGAAGTAAGTCAGAAAGAGACAAACAAATATTGTATATTAATGCATATATGTGGAACCTAGAAAAATGGTACAGATGAACTGGTTTGCAGAGAAGAAATAGAGACACAGAGGTAGAGAACACACGTATGGACACCAAGTGTGGGAAGCCACGGGGAGGTGGTGTTGGGGTGAGTTGGGAGATTGGGATTGACCTGTATACATGTATATGCATAAAATACATAACTAATAATAACCTGCTGTATAAAAAATAAATAAAATTAAATTTCAAAATTTTAAAAAATAAAATTTAAAAATAAAACAGAAAAAAGTTCTTCCCTTCACACAGATGTATTTATATGAATGAATTATTCCCATGCTTATATCTATAAATACATAAAAGAGGAATAAAATCTAACTTGAACCAAAAAAGAAAAAAAAAAACCTGAACCCACGAGTTAGACAGAGGAAAAAACAATCAGGGCACTTGCTCCATCGGTAAACAATTCTGAAATTGGTCAGAGGTGGGGAATCATCTCCCATAGAGCCAGCAGCCCACTCCTACGCAAGGAGCGTCCTCATTGAAAAGCGGGGGGCCATGCCGAGGCATCTGTGAGTAACCGTGAGCTGAGCCCCAGGCCAGCTGCTGTTGAACTTTTCCCACCCTTCCCAGGTAAAACACCTGAATATGTACAAGGGCTTGAAAGCCTAGAGGAAGGGCCGTGGAGCCACACCAGCGACAGCACGCAGGCCAACTTGGTGCCTGCAGGCCAGCCAGGAAGGTCCTGGCCTTGGGCACTCTTCTAGAAGCTTTCCATTGCCCTGTCTGAGATACCCCTCCTGTCCCGGCCCCCACTGCTTTTTTAATTCCTCACCTCTGTCCGGAGAGAAATTCCAGTGGATGGTAGAGGTGACACATCCTCTTCTTTACAGGTGGAAGCCTGGCAACTCCTGCAGAAAGTTCAGCAGAGACCCACTCACACCGGGCCACCCACAAAGCCGTGGCCGCTCACTCCCTCCCACCAGCACAGCCCCGACACTGCTGACGGGGCAGAGAATATGGAGTCAGGCACAGCTTCAGGGGCTATTGCTGCCTGCAGCGCTGTTTATATTGACCTCAACCCAGGCACACCTGGGGAGGGCCGGCCGGCAGGGTCAGGCTACCCAGGTCAGCTAATCCTCAGCCCTCAGGGAATCACATTGTTGAAAATGGACCTCGCTAAGGCAGAATAGAAGCCAAGGAATAAAAGGACACAATGCCATTTGTAGCACCGTAGGTGTGTCTAGAGGTAAGCACGTGAGTTGTTGTAAGTCAGAAAGTGAAAGACACATATCATATCATATCTCTTATAGGTGTGACCGAAAAATGGATACCAGGGCAGATATTTCCACGGAGAAGGGCAATCACAGATTCATTCAACAAACTTATGGTTCACCAATGGAAAGGTGTGAGGATTGGTTTCATTATGATATTGGGGTTAACAGACATATACAAACACAGGTGACATATATAATCACCAAAGACCTACAGAATACCAAGAGAAGACTACTCAACATTCTGTCATAAGGTACATGGGAAAAGGCTCCCAGGAAGAACAGACATATGTGTATGTGTAAAAGAACCACATCTTCCACACCTACAACAAGCCAAACATTGTAATCAAATTTGCTGTAATAAAAAATAAAAAAAATTAAATTAAAAACACGAACAAGAAGTAGTGAGACAAACATGAGGGGCTTTCTCCTGGCACATTCCATTCTAAATTCCAATCTAGAACACGACTTCCATTGAGGCTCTGTTGCCCCAGTAACCAGATTTGATAAGGGAGACCTGCTGCCACCTTGTGGCCGTTTCACACAACAGCAGCTTTAATCCCAGCGCTAATGGTCAGTTGATATTCAAAATCATTGCAGGCCTGTAAATGACACCTGCCCTGAAAACAAATCCTGGGTTCATATATCGACCAAAAAATTCAAAGGACGTCCATATTTCAAAACGACAGTTTCAAAAGGCACATTTTACACACATTAGTGTTCTGCTTCTTTTTCTTTCTTTCTTTTTTTGTTAAAAAAACGGGAATGGCAAAAAGCATCCCTCAGAATGGGCGAAAATATTTGCAAACGAATCAATGGACAAAGGTTTAATCTCCAATATATATAAAGAGCTCATGCAGCTTAATATTAAAAAAACAAACAACCCAATACAAAAATGGGCAGAATATCTAAAGAGACGTTTCTTCAAAGAAGACACAGAGATGGCCAAGACACACATGAAAAGCTGCTCAACATCACTAATTATTAGAGAAATGCAAATCAAATCTACAATGAGGTATCACCTCACACCTGTTACAACTGGCATCATCAGAAAATCTACAAACAACGAATTCTGGGGAGGGTGTGGACAAAAGGATCCCTCTTCCACTAGTGGTGGAAATGTAAATTGATACAGTCACGATGGAGAACAGTATGGAGTTTCCTTAGAAAAACTAGAAATAGAATTACCATATGATCCAGCAATCCCACTTCGGGGCATATACCCAGATAAAACCATAAATCAAAAAGGCACATTCACCACAATGCTCATTTCAGCACTATTTACGATAGCCAGGTAATGGAAGCAACCTAAATACCCACAGACAGACGAATGGATAAAGATGTGGTACATATATAAAGTGGAATATTACTCAGCCATAAGAAGGAATGAAACTGGGTCATTTGTAGAGACGTCGATGGATCTAGAGACTGTCATACAGAATGAAGTAAGTCAGAAAGAGAAAAACAAATATTGTATATTAATGCATATATGTGGAACCTAGAAAAATGGTACAGATGAACTGGTTTGCAGGGAAGAAATAGAGACACAGAGGTAGAGAACACACGTATGGACACCAAGTGTGGGAAGCCATGGGGAGGTGGTGTTGGGGTGAGTTGGGAGATTGGGATTGACCTGTATACATGTATATGCATAAAATACATAACTAATAATAACCTGCTGTATAAAAAATAAATAAAATTAAATTTCAAAATTTTAAACAATAAAATTTAAAAATAAAACAGAAAAAAGTTCTTCCCTTCACACAGATGTATTTATATGAATGAATTATTTCCATGCTTATATCTATAAATACATAAAAGAGGAATAAAATCTAACTTGAACCAGAAAAGAAATAAAAAAAACCTGAACACACGAGTTAGACAGAGGAAAACACAATCAGGGCACTTGCTCCATCGGTAAACAATTCTGAAATTGGTCAGAGGTGGGGAATCATCACCCATAGAGCCAGCAGCCCACTCCTACGCAAGGAGCGTCCTCATTGCAAAGCGGGGGGCCATGCCGAGGCATCTGTGAGTAACCATGAGCTGAGCCCCAGGCCAGCTGCTGTTGAACTTTTCCCACCCTTCCCAGGTAAAACACCTGAATATGTACAAGGGCTTGAAAGCCTAGAGGAAGGGCCGTGGAGCCACACCAGCGACAGCACGCAGGCCAACTTGGTGCCTGCAGGCCAGTCAGGATGGTCCTGGCCCTGGGCGCTCTTCTGGAAGCTTTCCATTGTCCTGCCTGAGATACCCCTCCTGTCCCGGCCCCCACTGCTTTTTTCCTTCCTCACCTCTGTCCGGAGAGAAATTCCAGCGGAAGGTATGGGTGACACATCCTCTTCATTACAGGTGGAAGCCTGGCAACTCCTGCAGAAAGTCCAGCAGAGACCCACTCACACCGGGCCACCCACAAAGCCGTGGCCCCTCACTCCCTCCCACCAGCACAGCCCCGACACTGCTGACGGGGCAGAGAATATGGAGTCAGGCACAGCTTCAGGGGCTATTGCTGCCTGCAGCGCTGTTTATATTGACCTCAACCCAGGCACACCTGGGGAGGGCCGGCCGGCAGGGTCAGGCTACCCAGGTCAGCTAATCCTCAGCCCTCAGGGAATCACATTGTTGAAAATGGACCTCGCTAAGGTAGAATAGAAGCCAAGGAATAAAAGGAAACAATGCCATTTGTAGCACCGTAGGTGTGTCTAGAGGTAAGCACGTGAGTTGTTGTAAGTCAGAAAGTGAAAGACACATATCATATCATATCTCTTATAGGTGTGACCGAAAAATGGATACCAGGGCAGATATTTCCACGGAGAAGGGCAATCACAGATTCATTCAACAAACTTATGGTTCACCAATGGAAAGGTGTGAGGATTGGTTTCATTATGATATTGGGGTTAACAGACATATACAAACACAGGTGACATATATAATCACCAAAGACCTACAGAATACCAAGAGAAGACTACTCAACATTCTGTCATAAGGTACATGGGAAAAGGATCCCAGGAAGAACAGACATATGTATATGTGTAAAAGAACCACATCTTCCACACCTACAACAAGCCAAACATTGTAATCAAATTTGCTGTAATAAAAAATAAAAAAATAAATTAAAAACATGAACAAGAAGTAGTGAGACAAACTTGAGGGGCTTTCTCCTGGCACATTCCATTCTAAATTCCAATCTAGAACATGACTTCCATTGAGGCTCTGTTGCCCCAGTAACCAGATTTGGTAAGGGAGACTTTGTGCCACCTTGTGGCCGTTTCACACAACAGCAGCTTTAATCCCAGCGCTAATGGTCAGTTGATATTCAAAATCATTGCAGGACTGTAAATGACACCTGCCCTGAAAACAAATCCTGGGTTCATATATCGACCAAAAAATTCAAAGGACGTCCATATTTCAAAACGACAGTTTCAAAAGGCATATTTTACACACATTAGTGTTCTGCTTCTTTTTCTTTCTTTCTTTTTTTGTTAAAAAAAACGGGAATGGCAAAAAGCATCCCTCAGAATGGGCGAAAATATTTGCAAACGAATCAATGGACAAAGGTTTAATCTCCAATATATATAAAGAGCTCATGCAGCTTAATATTAAAAAAACAAACAACCCAATACAAAAATGGGCAGAAGATCTAAAGAGACGTTTCTTCAAAGAAGACACAGAGATGGCCAAGACGGACATGAAAAGCTGCTCAACATCACTAATTATTAGAGAAATGCAAATCAAAACTCCACTGAGGTATCACCTCACACCTGTTACAATTGGCATCATCAGAAAATCTACAAACAACGAATTCTGGGGAGGGTGTGGACAAAAGGATCTCTCTTCCACTAGTGGTCGAAATGTAAATTGATACAGTCACGGTGGAGAACAGTATGGAGTTTCCTTAAAAAAACTAGAAATAGAATTACCATATGATCCAGCAATCCCACTTCTGGGCATATACCCAGATAAAACCATAAATCAAAAAGGCACATTCACCACAATGCTCATTTCAGCACTATTTGCGATAGCCAGGTAATAGAAGCAACCTAAATACCCACAGACAGACGAATGGATAAAGATGTGGTACATATATAAAATGGAATATTACTCAGCCATAAGAAGGAATGAAACTGGGTCATTTGTAGAGACATCGATGGATTTAGAGACTGTCATACAGAATGAAGTAAGTCAGAAAGAGAAAAACAAATATTGTATATTAATGCATATATGTGGAACCTAGAAAAATGGTACAGATGAACTGGTTTGCAGGGAAGAAATAGAGACACAGAGGTAGAGAACACACGTATGGACACCAAGTGTGGGAAGCCATGGGGAGGTGGTGTTGGGATGAGTTGGGAGATTGGGATTGACCTGCATACATGTATATGCATAAAATACATAACTAATAATAACCTGCTGTATAAAAAAATAAATAAAATTAAATTTCAAAATTTTAAAAAATAAAATTTAAAAATAAAACAGAAAAAAGTCCTTCCCTTCACACAGATGTATTTATATGAATGAATTATTCCCATGCTTATATCTATAAATACATAAAAGAGGAATAAAATCTAACTTGAACCAAAAAAGAAAAAAAAAAAAACCTGAACCCTCCAGTTATACAGAGGAAAACCCTATCAGGGCACTTGCTCCAGCGGTAAACAATTCTGAAACTGGTCAAAGGTGGGGAGTCATCTCCCATACAGCCAGCAGCCCACTCCTATGCAAAGAGCGTCCTCATTGCAATGGAGGGGGCCATTCTGAGGCATCTGTGAGTAACCGTGACCTGAGACACAGGCCAGATGCCTTTGAACTTTTCCCACCCTTCCCAGGTAAAACACCTGAATATGTACAAGGGCTTGAAAGCCTAGAGGAAGGGCCGTGGAGCCACACCAGCGACAGCACACAGGCCAACTTGGTGCCAGCAGGCCAGCCAGGATGATCCTGGACCTGGGCGCTCTTCTGGAAGCTTTCCATTGCCCTGCCTGAGATACCCCTCTTGTCCCGGCACCCACTGTTTTTTTCCTTCCTCACCTCTGTCCGGAGAGAAATTCCAGCGGAAGGTATGTGTGCCACATCCTCTTCTTTATAGGTGGAAGCCTGGCAACTCCTGCAGAAAGTCCAGCAGAGACCCACTCACACCGGGCCACCCACAAAGCCGTGGCCCCTCACTCCCTCCCACCAGCACAGCCCCGAGACTGCTGACGGGGCAGAGAATATGGAGTCAGGCACAGCTTCAGGGGCTATTGCTGCCTGCAGCGCTGTTTATATTGACCTCAACCCAGGCACACCTGGGGAGGGCGGGCCGGCAGGGTCAGGCTACCCAGGTCAGCTAATCCTCAGCCCTCAGGAAATCACATTGTTGAAAATGGACCTCGCTAAGGTAGAATAGAAGCCAAGGAATAAAACGACACAATGCCATTTGCAGCACCGTAGGTGTGTCTAGAGGTAATCACGTGACTTTTAGTAAGTCAGAAAGTGTAAGACACATATCATATCATATCTCTTATAGGTGTGACCGAAAAATGGATACCAGGGCAGATATTTCCACGGAGAAGGGCAATCAGAGATTCATTCAACAAACTTATGGTTCACCAATGGAAAGGTGTGAGGATTGGTTTCATTATGATATTGGGGTTAACAGACATATACAAACACAGGTGACATATAGAATCACCAAAGACCTACAGAATACCAAAAGAAGACTACTCAACATTCTGTCATAAGGTACATAGGAAAAGGATCCCAGGAAGAACAGACATATGTGTATGTGTAAAAGAACCACATCTTCCACACCTACAACAAGCCAAACATTGTAATCAAATTTGCTGTAATAAAGAATAAAAAATTAAATTAAAAACACGAACAAGAAGTAGTGAGACAAACTTGAGGGGCTTTCTCCTGGCACATTCCATTCTAAATTCCAATCTAGAACACGACTTCCATTGAGGCTCTGTTGCCCCAGTAACCAGATTTGGTAAGGGAGACCTGCTGCCACCTTGTGGCCGTTTCACACAACAGCAGCTTTAATCCCAGCGCTAATGGTCAGTTGATATTCAAAATCATTGCAGGCCTGTAAATGACACCTGCCCTGAAAACAAATCCTGGGTTCATATATCGACCAAAAAATTCAAAGGACGTCCATATTTCAAAACGACAGTTTCAAAAGGCATATTTTACTCACATTAGTGTTCTGCTTCTTTTTCTTTCTTTCTTTTTTTGTTAAAAAAACGGGAATGGCAAAAAGCATCCCTCAGAATGGGCGAAAATATTTGCAAACGAATCAATGGACAAAGGTTTAATCTCCAATATATATAAAGAGCTCATACAGCTTAATATTAAAAAAACAAACAACGCAATACAAAAATGGGCAGAAGATCTAAAGAGACGTTTCTTCAAAGAAGACACAGAGATGGCCAAGACGCACATGAAAAGCTGCTCAACATCACTAATTATTAGAGAAATGCAAATCAAAACTACAATGAGGTATCACCTCACACCTGTTACAATTGACATCATCAGAATATCTTCAAACAACGAATTCTGGGGAGGGTGTGGACAAAAGGATCCCTCTTCCACTAGTGGTGGAAATGTAAATTGATACAGTCACGATGGAGAACAGTATGGAGTTTCCTTAGAAAAACTAGAAATAGAATTACCATATGATCCAGCAATCCCACTTCTGGGCATATACCCAGATAAAACCATAAATCAAAAAGGCACATTCACCACAATGCTCATTTCAGCACTATTTACGATAGCCAGGTAATGGAAGCAACCTAAATACCCACAGACAGACGAATGGATAAAGATGTGGTACATATATAAAATGGAATATTACTCAGCCATAAGAAGGAATGAAACTGGGTCATTTGTACAGACGTCGATGGATCTAGAGACTGTCATACAGAATGAAGTAAGTCAGAAAGAGACAAACAAATATTGTATATTAATGCATATATGTGGAACCTAGAAAAATGGTACAGATGAACTGGTTTGCAGGGAAGAAATAGAGACACAGAGGTAGAGAACACACGTATGGACACCAAGTGTGGGAAGCCATGGGGAGGTGGTGTTGGGGTGAGTTGGGAGATTGGGATTGACCTGTATACATGTATATGCATAAAATACATAACTAATAATAACCTGCTGTATAAAAAATAAATAAAATTAAATTTCAAAATTTTAAACAATAAAATTTAAAAATAAAACAGAAAAAAGTTCTTCCCTTCACACAGATGTATTTATATGAATGAATTATTTCCATGCTTATATCTATAAATACATAAAAGAGGAATAAAATCTAACTTGAACCAGAAAAGAAATAAAAAAAACCTGAACACACGAGTTAGACAGAGGAAAACACAATCAGGGCACTTGCTCCATCGGTAAACAATTCTGAAATTGGTCAGAGGTGGGGAATCATCACCCATAGAGCCAGCAGCCCACTCCTACGCAAGGAGCGTCCTCATTGCAAAGCGGGGGGCCATGCCGAGGCATCTGTGAGTAACCATGAGCTGAGCCCCAGGCCAGCTGCTGTTGAACTTTTCCCACCCTTCCCAGGTAAAACACCTGAATATGTACAAGGGCTTGAAAGCCTAGAGGAAGGGCCGTGGAGCCACACCAGCGACAGCACGCAGGCCAACTTGGTGCCTGCAGGCCAGTCAGGATGGTCCTGGCCCTGGGCGCTCTTCTGGAAGCTTTCCATTGTCCTGCCTGAGATACCCCTCCTGTCCCGGCCCCCACTGCTTTTTTCCTTCCTCACCTCTGTCCGGAGAGAAATTCCAGCGGAAGGTATGGGTGACACATCCTCTTCATTACAGGTGGAAGCCTGGCAACTCCTGCAGAAAGTCCAGCAGAGACCCACTCACACCGGGCCACCCACAAAGCCGTGGCCCCTCACTCCCTCCCACCAGCACAGCCCCGACACTGCTGACGGGGCAGAGAATATGGAGTCAGGCACAGCTTCAGGGGCTATTGCTGCCTGCAGCGCTGTTTATATTGACCTCAACCCAGGCACACCTGGGGAGGGCCGGCCGGCAGGGTCAGGCTACCCAGGTCAGCTAATCCTCAGCCCTCAGGGAATCACATTGTTGAAAATGGACCTCGCTAAGGTAGAATAGAAGCCAAGGAATAAAAGGAAACAATGCCATTTGTAGCACCGTAGGTGTGTCTAGAGGTAAGCACGTGAGTTGTTGTAAGTCAGAAAGTGAAAGACACATATCATATCATATCTCTTATAGGTGTGACCGAAAAATGGATACCAGGGCAGATATTTCCACGGAGAAGGGCAATCACAGATTCATTCAACAAACTTATGGTTCACCAATGGAAAGGTGTGAGGATTGGTTTCATTATGATATTGGGGTTAACAGACATATACAAACACAGGTGACATATATAATCACCAAAGACCTACAGAATACCAAGAGAAGACTACTCAACATTCTGTCATAAGGTACATGGGAAAAGGATCCCAGGAAGAACAGACATATGTATATGTGTAAAAGAACCACATCTTCCACACCTACAACAAGCCAAACATTGTAATCAAATTTGCTGTAATAAAAAATAAAAAAATAAATTAAAAACATGAACAAGAAGTAGTGAGACAAACTTGAGGGGCTTTCTCCTGGCACATTCCATTCTAAATTCCAATCTAGAACATGACTTCCATTGAGGCTCTGTTGCCCCAGTAACCAGATTTGGTAAGGGAGACTTTGTGCCACCTTGTGGCCGTTTCACACAACAGCAGCTTTAATCCCAGCGCTAATGGTCAGTTGATATTCAAAATCATTGCAGGACTGTAAATGACACCTGCCCTGAAAACAAATCCTGGGTTCATATATCGACCAAAAAATTCAAAGGACGTCCATATTTCAAAACGACAGTTTCAAAAGGCATATTTTACACACATTAGTGTTCTGCTTCTTTTTCTTTCTTTCTTTTTTTGTTAAAAAAAACGGGAATGGCAAAAAGCATCCCTCAGAATGGGCGAAAATATTTGCAAACGAATCAATGGACAAAGGTTTAATCTCCAATATATATAAAGAGCTCATGCAGCTTAATATTAAAAAAACAAACAACCCAATACAAAAATGGGCAGAAGATCTAAAGAGACGTTTCTTCAAAGAAGACACAGAGATGGCCAAGACGGACATGAAAAGCTGCTCAACATCACTAATTATTAGAGAAATGCAAATCAAAACTCCACTGAGGTATCACCTCACACCTGTTACAATTGGCATCATCAGAAAATCTACAAACAACGAATTCTGGGGAGGGTGTGGACAAAAGGATCTCTCTTCCACTAGTGGTCGAAATGTAAATTGATACAGTCACGGTGGAGAACAGTATGGAGTTTCCTTAAAAAAACTAGAAATAGAATTACCATATGATCCAGCAATCCCACTTCTGGGCATATACCCAGATAAAACCATAAATCAAAAAGGCACATTCACCACAATGCTCATTTCAGCACTATTTGCGATAGCCAGGTAATAGAAGCAACCTAAATACCCACAGACAGACGAATGGATAAAGATGTGGTACATATATAAAATGGAATATTACTCAGCCATAAGAAGGAATGAAACTGGGTCATTTGTAGAGACATCGATGGATTTAGAGACTGTCATACAGAATGAAGTAAGTCAGAAAGAGAAAAACAAATATTGTATATTAATGCATATATGTGGAACCTAGAAAAATGGTACAGATGAACTGGTTTGCAGGGAAGAAATAGAGACACAGAGGTAGAGAACACACGTATGGACACCAAGTGTGGGAAGCCATGGGGAGGTGGTGTTGGGATGAGTTGGGAGATTGGGATTGACCTGCATACATGTATATGCATAAAATACATAACTAATAATAACCTGCTGTATAAAAAAATAAATAAAATTAAATTTCAAAATTTTAAACAATAAAATTTAAAAATAAAACAGAAAAAAGTCCTTCCCTTCACACAGATGTATTTATATGAATGAATTATTCCCATGCTTATATCTATAAATACATAAAAGAGGAATAAAATCTAACTTGAACCCAAAAAGAAAAAAAAAAAACCTGAACCCTCCAGTTATACAGAGGAAAACCCTATCAGGGCACTTGCTCCAGCGGTAAACAATTCTGAAACTGGTCAAAGGTGGGGAGTCATCTCCCATACAGCCAGCAGCCCACTCCTATGCAAAGAGCGTCCTCATTGCAATGGAGGGGGCCATTCTGAGGCATCTGTGAGTAACCGTGACCTGAGACACAGGCCAGATGCCTTTGAACTTTTCCCACCCTTCCCAGGTAAAACACCTGAATATGTACAAGGGCTTGAAAGCCTAGAGGAAGGGCCGTGGAGCCACACCAGCGACAGCACACAGGCCAACTTGGTGCCAGCAGGCCAGCCAGGATGATCCTGGACCTGGGCGCTCTTCTGGAAGCTTTCCATTGCCCTGCCTGAGATACCCCTCCTGTCCCGGCACCCACTGTTTTTTTCCTTCCTCACCTCTGTCCGGAGAGAAATTCCAGCGGAAGGTATGTGTGCCACATCCTCTTCTTTATAGGTGGAAGCCTGGCAACTCCTGCAGAAAGTCCAGCAGAGACCCACTCACACCGGGCCACCCACAAAGCCGTGACTCCTCACTCCCTCCCACCAGCACAGCCCCGAGACTGCTTACTGGGCAGAGAATATGGAGTCAGGCACAGCTTCAGGGGCTATTGCTGCCTGCAGCGCTGTTTATATTGACCTCAACCCAGGCACACCTGGGGAGGGCGGGCCGGCAGGGTCAGGCTACCCAGGTCAGCTAATCCTCAGCCCTCAGGAAATCACATTGTTGAAAATGGACCTCGCTAAGGTAGAATAGAAGCCAAGGAATAAAACGACACAATGCCATTTGCAGCACCGTAGGTGTGTCTAGAGGTAATCACGTGACTTTTAGTAAGTCAGAAAGTGTAAGACACATATCATATCATATCTCTTATAGGTGTGACCGAAAAATGGATACCAGGGCAGATATTTCCACGGAGAAGGGCAATCAGAGATTCATTCAACAAACTTATGGTTCACCAATGGAAAGGTGTGAGGATTGGTTTCATTATGATATTGGGGTTAACAGACATATACAAACACAGGTGACATATAGAATCACCAAAGACCTACAGAATACCAAAAGAAGACTACTCAACATTCTGTCATAAGGTACATAGGAAAAGGATCCCAGGAAGAACAGACATATGTGTATGTGTAAAAGAACCACATCTTCCACACCTACAACAAGCCAAACATTGTAATCAAATTTGCTGTAATAAAAAATAAAAAATTAAATTAAAAACACGAACAAGAAGTAGTGAGACAAACTTGAGGGGCTTTCTCCTGGCACATTCCATTCTAAATTCCAATCTAGAACACGACTTCCATTGAGGCTCTGTTGCCCCAGTAACCAGATTTGGTAAGGGAGACCTGCTGCCACCTTGTGGCCGTTTCACACAACAGCAGCTTTAATCCCAGCGCTAATGGTCAGTTGATATTCAAAATCATTGCAGGCCTGTAAATGACACCTGCCCTGAAAACAAATCCTGGGTTCATATATCGACCAAAAAATTCAAAGGACGTCCATATTTCAAAACGACAGTTTCAAAAGGCATATTTTACTCACATTAGTGTTCTGCTTCTTTTTCTTTCTTTCTTTTTTTGTTAAAAAAACGGGAATGGCAAAAAGCATCCCTCAGAATGGGCGAAAATATTTGCAAACGAATCAATGGACAAAGGTTTAATCTCCAATATATATAAAGAGCTCATACAGCTTAATATTAAAAAAACAAACAACGCAATACAAAAATGGGCAGAAGATCTAAAGAGACGTTTCTTCAAAGAAGACACAGAGATGGCCAAGACGCACATGAAAAGCTGCTCAACATCACTAATTATTAGAGAAATGCAAATCAAAACTACAATGAGGTATCACCTCACACCTGTTACAATTGACATCATCAGAATATCTTCAAACAACGAATTCTGGGGAGGGTGTGGACAAAAGGATCCCTCTTCCACTAGTGGTGGAAATGTAAATTGATACAGTCACGATGGAGAACAGTATGGAGTTTCCTTAGAAAAACTAGAAATAGAATTACCATATGATCCAGCAATCCCACTTCTGGGCATATACCCAGATAAAACCATAAATCAAAAAGGCACATTCACCACAATGCTCATTTCAGCACTATTTACGATAGCCAGGTAATGGAAGCAACCTAAATACCCACAGACAGACGAATGGATAAAGATGTGGTACATATATAAAATGGAATATTACTCAGCCATAAGAAGGAATGAAACTGGGTCATTTGTAGAGACGTCGATGGATCTAGAGACTGTCATACAGAATGAAGTAAGTCAGAAAGAGACAAACAAATATTGTATATTAATGCATATATGTGGAACCTAGAAAAATGGAACAGATGAACTGGTTTGCAGGGAAGAAATAGAGACACAGAGGTAGAGAACACACGTATGGACACCAAGTGTGGGAAGCCATGGGGAGGTGGTGTTGGGGTGAGTTGGGAGATTGGGATTGACCTGTATACATGTATATGCATAAAATACATAACTAATAATAACCTGCTGTATAAAAAATAAATAAAATTAAATTTCAAAATTTTAAACAATAAAATTTAAAAATAAAACAGAAAAAAGTTCTTCCCTTCACACAGATGTATTTATATGAATGAATTATTTCCATGCTTATATCAATAAATACATAAATGAGGAATAAAATCTAACTTGAACCAAAAAAGGAAAAAAAAACCTGAACCCACCAGTTATACAGAGGAAAACCCTATCAGGGCACTTGTTCCAGCGGTAAACAATTCTGAAATTGGTCAGAGGTGGGGAATCATCTCCCATACAGCCAGCAACCCACCCCCCAAGCAAGGAGGGTCCTCATTGCAAAGCTGGGGTACCAAGCCAAGGCATCTGTGAGTAAACGTGAGCTAAGCCCCAGTCCTGCTGCAGCTGAACTCTTCCCATCCTTTCCAGTTAAAACACCTGAATATGTACAAGAACTTGCAAGCTTAGAGGAAGGGCTGTGGAGCCACACCAGCGACAGCACACAGGCCGACTTGGTGCCTGCAGGCCAGTCAGGATGGTCCTGGACCCAGATGCTCTTCTGGAAGCTTTCCATTTCCCTGCCTGAGATACCCCTCCTGCCACGGCCCCCACTGCTTTTTTACTTCCTCACCTCTGCCTGCGGAGAAATTCCAGCGGCAGGTATCGGTGACACATCCTCTTCTTTAGCAGGTGGCAGCCTGGCATCTCCTGCAGAAAGTCCAGCAGAGCCCCACTCACACTGGGCCACCCACAAAGCCGTGGCCCCTCACTCCCTCCCACCAGCACAGCCCCGGCACTGCCTACGGGGCAGAGAATATGGCATCAGTCACAGCTACAAGGGCTGTCGCTCACTGGAGAGCTGTTTATATTGCCCTCAACTCAGGCACACCTGTGGAGGGCTGGCAGGCAGTTTCAGGCTGCAAAAATCAGCCAATCCTCACCCCTCAGGGGCTCACAGTTGCAGAAAATGAATCTTGCTAAACGGGCCAGGCCCTAGGAACAGGTGTGGGCTCTTGAGAGTCAGGATAGACAAGGGGCTGCAGCTGCGGCTTGTTTTCTTATCATTTTATCTGGTCCATGAGTGGATAACAACTTCAAGAAGACCCTATCCTAATGAGAGGAACCCAGGAGTCAGGGAGAGGAGTGATGGTGGGTGGAGACAGAGGCCTGGTGCCTTGGCTGCAGTGGAAGTGTCTGGAAGACCAGGCAGAAAGATCCTGCAGAGAGTGATAGCCATGGTCACAGACCTGTCAGAACTGCTGTTTGTTAGTTCAAGTCCTGCTCTGAGGTATTCTGTGTCAGCTGTGAGCGACAGGTGAGCAGGGGGTTCTCTGCAAGGTGGGCTATGTGCACAGTTCCTGTGTGTCCAGCCCTGCTGGGGTACCTGCCCAGGGGAGCTCTGTATCCTGGGAAGGGCCTGAGTAGGAGAGCCCAATGGGCTGCTGGGTAGCTGCAGAGGTGAGCTCCATACCCTGGGAGGGACTTGACCACGAGAGCCCCGTGGGCTGTGGGGTAGGGGTGCAGCCCAGGTGAGCTCCATATCCTGAGATTGGCCTGACCACGAGAGCTCCATGGGCTGCTGGAGACCTGATAAAGTATATCAGGACAGTCAGTGAAGCCACCGAGGATATGCATCCAGTAGCTCCTATTTCCTACTCCCTGCTGGTCATTCTACCTTCCACCAGGCCATGGCATTCTGTATTAGACTTCAATGATGCCTTCTTCTGTATTCCATTCATCTCAGAGTCACAAGAATTTTTGGCTTGTGAGTGGCAGGACACAACATGCAACAAAAGAAATAATGCTGGGCCGTCCTGCCCCAATGGTTCAAAAATCCCCACACCATCATTGGGGAAATGTCCTCTAAAGACCTAAAAGTTCAACCTCTGTAAAAGGGAACCCTCCTTCAATATGCAGATGACATTCTGATCGCCAGGCCTACTAAAGACGCCTCTGAACTACCTAGCCAAGAAAGGATAGAAGGTGTCCAATAAAAACGCTCAAATATCCCAGGCTAAGGTGACATGCCTGGGCTTCATTCTCACAGATATTCGGAGAAACGCATCCCAGGATAGGGAAGAAGCCATTTGCAGCCTTACGTCTTCTAAAACTAGAAGACAGCTTAGGGGTTCTTGGGGAGGCCAAGGTTTTCTGCATCTGGATCCCTAACTACAGTGTCATAGCTGGGCCTCTACATGAAACACTGACACGAAAAGATGATGATCCTTTTGAATAGAATCCAGAAGCAGCCTTTCAAGAATGGAAAGAGCAGTCAATACAGACCCTTGCCCAGGAACTCCCTAATTTAGCTAAACCCTTTGACCTTTACATACCCGGTCAAAGGTTAATCGCCCTTGGAGCCTTAGTGCAAAAACTGGGACCACTTGAAATGGAGCAACACAAGAATGCCCTTCAGGTATGATAAACTATGGTCACCAAGGGCTTTGCCCACCGACTCATCAGGCCAGGATACTGGGGTATCTAAAAAGCTGGAAATCAGCAGCCCGCAAGGCCAGCTCCCTCCTAAGGGAAAAGGACCCCACGTGGTGATCCTAACCACCCATCATGCCCTGAAGTTGCAGGGGTCGCTCTGTGGACACACTGACCTCGAGTGAGGAGGCCCTCCAACTCCAACCTCCAGAGAGATAAACGGGGGCAACGGGCCCCCAAGATGTCTCGTGTGACCATCACTTGACCTGGAGTTTCTCTCAGAAAATGACAAGACTGTGCCCCGAAAGAGCAGACTACTGCTTGCAGGACTTACTGCACCCAGAGGGGAGCTAATAAGCTTGGCGGGGGAAACGTATATCACGCTTTCACCATAGAAAACCCTACAGACACCGCGGTGATGGTGGCCAATATGACCGGCTGGACTGCTGGCTACTTCTAAAGGCCGTTGACTCAGTGGACGTCATGGTCCTGGATCACCACTGACCCTGGACTGTCTGGGAGTTGTGCGGGCAGGGCTCTGACACATGGTGCTGTTTGTACATTAATTCAGGGACCTAATTAAAGAAAGCACAGACTACTGGTCAGAGCATCTAGTCTGGCAAAAACTGTCAGCCTAAGGTCGCCGAACATATGTGGGGTGGGGTGAAACCTGCCACCGCAGCATCTCTGTGCCTCTCTTTCCTGGACCCTTAAAGGTCATTAGAATCTGTAACACTTCCAATGCTGGTGCTCAGGCAGACGAGAAGTGAGGCAGGAGGCCTTGGGACAATCAACCTCACCAGGAGGCTGGTGGGGAGACGTTTTGCCCCTCCCCCCATGTATCAGGGCTCACACCACAGCATGAAGCAGTTACAAAAGAGGGGTCTGCACCCTCAACACCCCAAGAATAAGGAACGGAACAAAAAGCAGAGGAGGTGTTCGTCTCCGGCAACGTTCATTAAAAATTCCTGGGAGATAAAAAGAGAATCTGGGCAATAAAATAAAGTCTAACCTGTTTTTCCTTTGTGCTTTGTCTAATTTCACGTGCTCCTAGGGTTCCTCATGCAGAGGTCCCACACCCGGCACTTCAGACCCGATTTCCTAGTGCAGAATGGCTGGGTCGACACCTCAGCTAGCGGGGTCCCATGCAGACTCTGCGGCATAGAGCCTGAGCTGCAGCCAACGCAGCCCTCGAGAGCTCCATCCCCTCCCTCCCACTGACGCTGCCGGGGACCCTACACAGCAGCCCAGCCCACAGCCCATGGGGGAGTGCACGATCTCACCTCTCCATTCTGTTTTCAAAATAATGTTTCCTTTGCTTCTGAACCAAACTCAGTCTTGATCTGTTGGCTCCAATGACACTGGGCACGGGGACTCCTGTTGGGGTCCACTCTGGAGGATCAGTAACAGAAATTGAGAACATTGTAACTTCAATGAACAGATGTGTGAGCCAAACTGTAGTTAACATAGAGCAGTGTATAATGCTAGGGTAAAATAAGATGTTTCTAAGACTTACATTTGATATTTCCATCACTTTCCTATAAGCAAGTTCAGTGAAGACGTCTGTCTTATTTGTCAGGTCAACATTAGAGAAATGAAGTGATTTATTTCCATGGATGTACATCGAATACTCTTGGCTGAAGCTTCAATCTTGTTTTGAATGCTTTTCCACTGTAAATGATACCTCTCTTTCAGCTACCCCATTTCTGAGAAGTATAAAATCTTATAATTTATTATTACCAAAGGGGAAAGGTAGGAGAAGGGATAAATTAACAGTTTGGGATTAACACATACACACTGCTATGTATAAAATAGATCATCAACAAGGAACTACTGTATAGCAAAGGGAACTACACTGAATATTTTGGAATAACCTACAAGGGGAAATAATCTGAAAAAGAATAGATATTTTTATTGACATCATCTATCAATGACAGATAAAATGTAACCTAAGCAAGGCCGATGGTGAGCGCTTCTGACCCTGAAGATTTCAGTCATCTAAAGTTTGGGCTCTGCCTATTTCCCAAGGCCCTTAAAGGACATACGTGTAGCCGTAGCTTAAAAATTCCCCAGTTTGGGGTTCGGGGAGGCACTGATTTGGAAAAATCCCTGGTGTTCTCCTTACATGCACGGGACCCTTCCTACAGCTAAAACATGCCTGTCACACCTAGAGGATGGTACACCGTTTGATCGGAAAGAGTTTGGAAAAGGCACCTCATCTCCTCATCGCCTGGTGCTCGGGTTCAACCCTCCAGCATCTTTCCTAACAATCTCCTCACTTGGGGATATCAGCACCGTCAACATCCTGTTGCACACAGTTTGGAATTTGTCCAGAGGATGAAGCGGAAGGATGAGAAAAATTTAGAGACAAGTCTTAGGTGTTCGGACAGACACATGCCACTCTAATTTCCAATCCAGAAGACAAATTCATCAAAGGCTAGAATTGCCCACGGAAACAGAATAGGGCTAGAGGAAATCCCGCTATTTTGTGTCCAGTTTCCAAAAACACAAGTTGAAAAATGGAACTCAGGGGCACTAAAATTCATGAAACTGCAGAGTTGAAAATATCTATCGCCGAAAAATGTCTTGAGGTAAGTCACAGAAAAGGACTTGTAAGCAAGGGAGAGTGGCAGGAAACAGATTTGAAGAGGTAGAAAGGACTCCCCATTAAAGCACAAGAAAAGGGGCTGAACATCGCCAATGATGCAGTTGGCCAAAAAGGGTGTATGCATTTTTTCTGAATATATTCAAGTAAAGGCCATACACACTTTTTATCCAACCCAACAGGTGGGCACTGGAAATCAATATCACAAAATGTATCACTTCACATCAGTCAGAAGGGCCATCCACATAAAGTGTAAACACCAGAAATGCAGGACAGGGCGAGGAGAAAAGGGAGCCCTGTGAGGCTGATAGTGGAAATGTAATTTGCCAACGGCCACTCTGGAGAAGTGTATTGTGTTTGCTAAAACATCTAAAAAATGAGCTACAGAGCATAGGGCACTTGCACTCATGGGCGTGTACCTTGGGAAAAACAAAAATCGACAGAAAACAGGCACCCGAACGTTTACCACCTCTCTGTTAAAAAGGGCCTCAACTTGGATATAACCTAAATGTTCCTGGAAGGATAAAATGGATAAAAGAGATGGGGTACTTATGTAGAGTGGAATATTACTCATCCAGAAATCAATGAAATAAGGCCAGTTGTAACAACTCTGGAGGAGTTACATACGATCATTCTAAGTGACATATGTCAGAAAGAAAAAGACACATATCATAAGATGTCACTTAAAGGTGGAATCAAAAATGGCTACACATGAAATAAATTACAAAACAGAAACATAGTCAAATATGTAGAAAATAGACATAAGGCTGCTAAATGGGAAAGGTGGGGAATGGTGACGTATTATCCAGGAGGTTGAAATTAGCAAAGATACCATTCCAAGTACCAAATTGAATAACTGACAAGGCCTACACGGTACCTCAAAGAACTGCACTCAGCCCACTCAAGTCACTGGAAAATAATACATATGACTGGTAAGCATCTGAAAAAGAAGTTATTGTTGTCTCACAGTACATGAATCAAGTGGATGTACAGCAGCAAAAAACAGAGCTTTGAAAATCAGCTGTAACCAATATAAAAATAAATTTAAAACTATTTATAAAAACAGTGAGACAGACCAAAATTCTTACAACTTTAGTTGAAGGGCTACGATGTAACATGGATTGAACACATGTAGACCCACAGCAGGATGATTATATAAGGCTGGAAGCTATGCACGCTAAGAGATGTTAGAGAGGCTGGGTGAGGAAATGCAGACCTTTTAAAGTAATACTGCCTGGTACCCATTCCATGGGTCCCAAATCTGCAGGTTCAAGGGAGTCTTCTGACAGCGAAAACATGCCTGGGAAACCGAGATGAATGTACACCGTGTGCTCAGGAAAGGTGTCTAAAATGCACCTCATTTTTGATCTCCTGGTGCTGGGGTTCGCCATTCCAGCCACATTACTAACAATCTCCCCACTTGGGGAATCAGCACCTTTAACCTCCTGTTTCACACAGTTTGCAATTTGTGCAGAGGATAAATGGGAAGCGGGGGAACCAATGAGAGATTAGCTGTAGGACTTTTGACAGGCACATGTCACTCTAATTTCGCATTAGGAAGAAGAATTAACCAAAGGCTCAGCCTGCCTCCCCAGAACCAGAATAGGGCCAGAAGTAATCCAATGGTTTGGCGGCCAGCTCACAAAAAAAGCAAGTTGCAAAATGGAGCTCAGGAGCAGACAATTCAAAGACCTGCAAAGATATAAATGATAACCAACGTCCAAAAATATATTCAGGTAAGGTAACGAAGAGGATCTGAATGAGAGGCAGAATTGCAGGAAACAGATTTCAAAAGGTAGATTGTACTCACATTTAAAGCATATGAAAAGCAGCAGAATTTCTAAAATGATGCGGTTGGGCAAAAGGGTGTACGCGTTTTTTTCGTGAATATCTTCAGGAAAAAAACACATGCAGAGTTTTTGGCCAACCAAGCAAGAGGGAAATGCAAATCCGCACAACAAAGAAGACTCAATTTCCACTGCTCAGAAAGGCCATCCAAAAAATGTGTACAAACCAGAAATGCAGGAGAGGCCATGGAAAACAGGGAGCCTAGTCACGCTGATGGGTGGGGTATAAATATCCAAGAGCCACTCTGAAGAAGTGTATGCTGTTTTTAAAACATCTAAAATACAAAGCCCCGGAGCAAGGGGACTTCAACTCATGGACATATAACTAGGGAAGACTAAATGTCAATAAGACACAGGCACCCCAAAGTTTAGGGCTGCTCTGCATACAAGAACCTCAACTTTGGTACACCTAAAATATCCCAGGAAAAAGAGAAATGCATAAAGAACTTGTGGTAATTTTGTACAACGGAATATCACTCAGACGTGAAATCAATGTATATAAGGCCAGTAGCAGCATAAAGAGTGGATTTAGGTATGATGATTTTAAGGGAAATTAGTCACACAGAAAAAGAATCTTATCATAAGATATCACTTATAGAGGGAATGTCAATATCACAACACATGAACTGAATTAGGAAAGAGAACAGAGTCTCACATTTAGCAAAAATCTCTTATGCCTGCTTCAGGGGAAAGGAGAGGTGGGGTGATGCATAAAACCAGAGTTTGATATTAGCACAGGTACCATTCCATAAACCAAATACAGAATAGACAAGACCTACACCTTCCTCAGTGAACGGGACTCAACACCCCTATGCCCCACAGAGGAATATATCTGACTACTAAGAATCTTAAAACCTATGTATTGATATGTCTCCGTAAGGGAATCAATTGTGTCTAGACTGGCATAAACACGTCAGTGAAAATCAGCTCAACCCCATTATAAAAATGAATTTCAAAAAACCCCAAAAAAACAGCGAAATTCTTACACAATTCCTTCAGGGTTTCTGATGAAACCTGGAATGACCCTATCTGCAAAGACAGCTGGATGAGACATAAGGCTGACACTTGGGACTGAGAGGACTGGTGAGATTGAGAGAGAAAATGCAGACCTTTTAAAGTAGTAATGCATGCCACCATTCCATGTGTCCCAAATCTCCAGGTAGAAGGGTATATCACTACAATTATAACATGTATGGGAAACCTAGAAAATGGACACCCTGTGATGGTGAAAGGTTTCTAAAACTCTCCTAATTTTTCTTCTCCTTGTGCTCCACTTTGGCATTCCAACTGCTTTACTATCAATGTCCCAACTTAGGAGAGTCAGCCCCTATAACCTCCTGGTTTGCACAATTTGCTAATTGTGCAGAGGATGAAAGGGAAGAGGGAGAACCAATCAGAGAGTAGATGTAGGCATTTGGACGGGCACATGTCACTCTAAGTTCCCGGCAGGAAGAAGAATTAACCAAAGCCTCAACCACCCACAGGGAACCAATATAGCGACCCCTGGAACCAGTATAGGTCCTGAAGCAAAATTGTGGATTTGCGGCCAGCTCACAAAGATGGGATTTGAAAATTGGAGCTCAGGGGCACAGCAATTCACAAACCTGCAGACTTATAAAGGACTACTCTCTTCCAAAAATCTGTTGAGGGAAGGCAATGAAGCGGACTTGAAAATGAGGCAGAATTGCACAAAACATATTTCAAGAGGTAAATTGGAATCGCCTTTAAAGCACAGGAAAAGCATCCCAACTTGGACAGAGATGCACTTGGCCAAAAAGGGCGTATGCCTTTTCTCCTGAATATATTCAGAAGAAAACGCATACGCCCTTTTTGGCCAATCAAGCAAGCGCGCAATACAAATCCACACTACAAAGAATTGTCACTTACCACCGGTCAAAAGGGACATCCGAATATCTGTAAAAACCAGAAAGGCGAGAGAGAGATGGCAAGGGCATGAAGCAATGTGATCCCAATGGTCATGGAGGATTGTGATGACAAGCGCATGGAGAATTGTGATGACAAGATTATGTACCATTTTGTTGACAAAGGCAAGGAGCATTATGATGACAAGGTTCATGGAGCACTGTGATGACAAGCATCACGGAGCATTGTGATTACAGGGGTCATGGAGCATTGGGATGACAAGCGCATGGATCATTGTGATGACAATGGTCATGGAGCATTTTAATGACAAGAGTCCCGGATCATTGTGTTGTCAGGGTTCATGGAGCATTGTGATGACAGTGGTCATGGAGCATTGTGATGACAGGGGTCATGGCGCATTGTGATGAGAAGGTAATGGAGCATTGGGCTGAAAATGTCCATGGAGTACTGTGATGACAGGGGTCATGGAGCATTGTGATGACAAGGTACTGGAGCACTGTGATGAGAAGACCATGGAGCCTTGTGATGACAAGTCTCATGGAGCATTCTGATGAAAAGTGTCATGGAGCATTGTGATTACAGGGGTCTTGGAGCATTGTGATGACAAGGGCATGGAGCATTGGGATGAGAAGGCCATGGAGCGTTCTGATGACATGCATCATGGAGCTTTGTGATGACAAGTGCATGTAGCATTGTGATTACAGCGGTCTTGGAGCACTGTGATGAAAAGGGCATGGATCATTGTGATGAAAAAGGCATGGAGCCTTGTCATGACAGGGTTCAAAGAGCAAACTGACAACAAGTGTCAGGGAGCATTGTGATGACAAGGGTATTGAGTATTGTGATGACAAAGGTCATGGAGCATTGTGATGAGAAGACCATGGATTATTGTGATGACGAGCGTCATGGGGCGTTGTGATGATAAGTGTTATGGAGCATATTGATCTCAAGGATTTGGAGCATTGTGATGAGAGAGTCATGGAGCATTTTGGTTTCATTGTGATGACAATAGCCTGAAGCATTATGATGATGGGCATGGTGCATTGTGATGACAGGGTTCATGGAGCATTGAGATGAAAAGGGGCATGGAGCATTGCGATTACAGGAGTCTTGGAGCATCGTGATGACAAAGGCATGGAACTTCGTGAATGAGAAAGCCATGGAGCATTCTGTTGACATGCATCATGGAGCTTTGTGATGACAAGGGCATGGAGCATTGTGATTACAGGGGTCTTGGAGCATTGTGATGACAAGGGTCATGGAGCCTTTTGATGACAAGGCTGTGGAACATTGTGATGGCAGGGGTCATGGAGCATTGTTATGACAGGGGTAATGGAGCATTGTGATGACAAGGGCATGGAGCATTGGTCTGAAAAGTTTCATGGATTATTGTGATGAGAGGGGGCAAGGAGCATTGTGATGACAAGGGCATGGAACACTGTGATACATGGGTCATGGAGGATTGTAATGAGAAGCGCATGGAGCATTGTGATAAGAATGGCATCGAGCAATGTGATGAAAAGCATCATGGAGCCTGTGATGACAAGGGCATGGAACAATGTGATGAGAGGTTTCATGGAGCATTGTGATGACAATGGCATGCAGCATTGTGATGACAAGGGTCATTGAGCTTTGTGATGACAAAGGTCATGGAGCATTTTGATGACAAGGGTGTGTTGCATTCTGTTGTGAAGGGCAGGGAGCATTGTGATGACAGGGGTTATGGAACATTGTGATGTCAGGGGAATGGAGCATTGTGATGATAAAGGCATGTAGCATTGTTGTGACAAGGGTCATGGAATATTGTGATGACAGGGGTGAGGGAGTATTGTGTTGACTAGTGATGGAACATTGTGATATCAGTGGTGAGAGAGCATTTTGATGAGAAGTACATGGAGCAGTGTGATGACCAGGTTTATGGAGCATTGTGATGACAAAGATGTGGAGCATTGTGATGACAAGCGCATGGCACATTGTGATGCCATGGGTCATGGAGTATTGTGCTAACAAAGGCAATGAGCATTGGAATGACAAGGGTCACCGAGCATTGTGATGAAATGTTCATGGAGCGCTGTGGTGACAAAGGTCACAGAGCCTTGTGATGATGAGGGCATGAACCATTGTGATGACAAAGGTCATGAAGCATTGTGATGACTGGAGTCACGGAGCATTGTGATGACAGGGGTCATAGAGCATTGTGATGAAAGGGCATGGAGCATTGTGATGACAGGGGCATGTTGCATTGGTTTGACAAGTTTCAGGGATTATTTTGATGACAGTGGGCATGGCGCATTGTGATGACAAGGGCATGGAGCATTGTGATGAGAAGGTCATGGAGTATTGTGAAGAAGGGTGTCAGGGAGCATTGTGATGACATATGTCATGGTCCATTGCGATGACAATGGAATGGAGCATTGTGATGCCAAGTGTCATGGAGGATTGTGATGACAAAGGTAATGGAGCATTTTGATGACAAGGGCTTGGAGCATTGTGATGACAAGGGTCATGGCGCATTGTGATAACAAGGGCCATTGAGAATTTTGATGACATGTTCATGAAGCATTGTGATGACAATCACATGGAGCTTGCTGTGACAGGGATCATGGAGCATTGCGATGACAAGTGCATAGAGAATTGTGATGACAAAGCATGTAACACTGTGATGAAAAGCATCATGGAGCACAGTGATGCCAAGAACGTGGAGAATTGTGATGACAGGGGACATGGAGCATTGTGATGACCAGGGCATGGAGTATTGTGATGGCAAGACCGTGGAGCATTGTGATTAGAGGACCATGGATAATTGTGATGATGAGCGTCATGGAGCACTGTAATGACAAGGGGTATGGAACATTGTGATAACAGGGGTCATGGAGCATTGTGATGACAAGTTTCATGGAGCATTCTGATGACAAGCTTGTGGAGTATTTTGATGACAATGACATGGAGCATTTTGATGAAAATGGCATGGGGCATTGTGATGAAAAAGACATGGAGCCTTTTCATGACAGTTTTCAGGGAGCATTCTGACGACAAGTGTCAGGGAGCATTGTGATGACAAAGGTCATGGAGAATTGTGACGACAAGGGCATGGAGTATTGTGATGACAAGCACATGGAGCTTGCTATGACGGGGTCATGGAGCATTGCGATGACAAGTGCATAGAGAATTGTGATGACAAAGCATGTAACACTGTGATGAGAAGTGTCATGGAGCATAGTGATGCCAAGATCGTGGACAATTTTGATGACAGGGGACATGGAGCATTGTGATGACCAGGGCATGGAGCATTGCGATGGCAAGATCGTGGAGCATTGTGATGAGAAGACCATGGATAATTGTGATGACGAGGGTCATGGAGCACTGTAATGACAAGGGGTATAGAGCATTGTGATGACAGTGGTCTTGGAGCATTGTGATGACCGGGGACATGGAGCACTGTGATGCCCAAGGCATGGAGCACTGTGATGGCAAGACCGTGGAGCATTGTGATGAGAAGACCATGGATAATTGTGATGAGGAGCATCATGGAACACTGTAATGAGAAGTGGTATGGAGCCTTGTGATGACAGGGGTCATGGAGCATTGTTATGACAGTGGTCATGGAGCATTGTGATGACAAGGGTCATGAAGCATTTTGATGACAAGGGCGTGGAGCATTGTGATGAGAAGACCATGGACAATTGTGATTACGAGTGTCATGGAGCACTGTAATGACAAGCAGTAGGGAGCATTGTGATGACAGGGGTCATGGAGCATTGTGATGACTGGGGACATGGAGCATTGTGATGACCAGGGCATGGAGCATTGTGATGGCAAGACCGTGGAGCACTGTGATGAGAAGACCATGGATAATTGTGATGACGAACATCATGGAGCACTGTAATGACAAGGGGCATCGAGCATTGTGATGACAGGTGTCATGGAGCATTGTGATGACAGGGGTCATGGATCATTGAGATGACAAGGGTCACGGAGCATTCTGATGACAAGCTTGTGGAGTATTGTGATGACAATGGCATGAAGCATTGTGATGAAAAGAGCATGGATCATTGTGATGAAAAAGGCATGGAGACTTGTCATGAGAGGGTTCAATGAGCATACTGATGACAAGTATCAGGGGGCATTGTGATGACAAGTGTATTGAGAATTGTGATGACAAAGGTCATGGAGCATTGTGATGAGAAGTCCATGGATAATTGTGATGACCAGCGTCATGGGGCGTTGTGATGACAAGTGTTATGGAACATTGTGATCACAAGGGTTTGGAGCATTGTGATGAGAGAGGTCATGGAGAATTTTGATTTCATTGTGATGACAATAGCATGAAGCATTATGATGATGGGCATGGTGCATTGTGATGACAGGGTTCATGGAGCATTGAGATGAAAAGAGGCATGGATCATTGTAATAACAAGGGTCTTGGAGCATTGTGATGACAAGGGCATGGAGTATTGTGATGAGAAGGCCATGGAGCATTCTGATGACATGCATCAGGGAGCTTTATGATGACATGGGCATGGAGCATTGTGATTACAGGGGTCTTGGAGCATTGTGATGACAAGGATCATGGAGTCTTGTGATGACAAGGCCGTAGAACATTGTGATGGCAGGGGTCATGGAGCATTGTTATGACAGGTGTAATGGAGCATTGTGATGACAAGGGCATGGAGCATTGGTCTGAAAAGTTTCATGGATTGTTGTGATGAGAGTGAGCATGGAGCATTGTGATGACAAGGGCACGGAACACAGTGATACATGTGTCATGGAGGATTGCAATGACAAGGGCATGGAGCATTGTGATGACAAGCGTCATGGAGCTTTGTGATGACAACGGCATGGAGCAATGTGATGAGAGGTTTCATGGAGCTTTGTGATGACAATGGCATGGAGCATTGTGATTCCAAGGGTCATGGAGCTTTGTGATGACATAGGCCATAGAGCATTTTGATGACAAGGGCGTGGTGCATTGTGATGAGAAGGGCAGGGAGAATTGTGATGACAGGGTCATGGAGCAATTGGATGAAAAGGGTCATGGAACATTTTGATGACAGTGTTTATGGAACATTGTGATGTTAGGGGTCATGGAGCATTGTGATGAAAAGGGTCATGGAGCATTGTGATGACAGGGGTTATGGAACATTGTGATGTCAGGGGTCATGGAGCATTGTGATGATAAGAGCATGTAGCATTGTTGTGACAAGGGTCATGGAACATTGGGATGACAGGGTGGAGGGAGTATTGTGTTGACTAGTGATGGAACATTGTGATATCAGTGGTGAGAGAGCATTTTGATGAGAGGTGCATGGAGCATTGTGATGACAAGGCTGTGGAGCATTGTGATGAGAAACGCAGGGCACATTGTGATGACATGGGTCATGGAACATTGTGCTGACAAACGCATGGAGCATTGTGATGACAAGGTTTATGGAGCATTGTGATGACAACGATGTGGAGCATTGTGATGACAAGCACATGGCACATTTGATGCCATGTGTCATGGAGTAATGTGCTGACAAAGGCATGGAGCATTGTGATGACAAGGGTCACCGAGCATTGTGATGAAATGTTCATGGAGTGTTGTGGTCACAAAGGTTACAGAGCATTGTGATGACGAGGGCATGGACCATTGTGATGACAAAGGTCATGAAGCATTGTGATGACTGGAGTCACAGAGCATTGTGATGACAGGGATCATAGAGCATTGTGATGAAAGGGCATGGAGCATTGTGATGACAGGGTCATGGAGCATTTTTCTGACAATTTTCATGGATTATTGTGATGACAGTGGGCATGGTGCATTGTGATGACAAGGGCATGGAGCATTGTGATGAGAAGGTCATGGAGTATTGTGAAGAAGGGTGTCAGGGAGCATTGTGATGACATATGTCATGGTCTATTGCAATGACAATGGAATGTAGCATTGTGATGCCAAGTGTCATGGAGGATTGTGATGACAAAGGTAATGGAGCATTTTGATGACAAGGGCTTGGAGCATTGTGATGACAAGGGTCATGGCGCATTGTGATAACAAGGGCCATTGAGAATTTTGATGACATGTTCATGAAGCATTGTGATGACAATCACATGGAGCTTGCTATGACAGGGGTCATGGAGCATTGCGATGACAAGTGCATAGAGAATTGTGATGACAAAACATGTAACACTGTGATGAGAAGTATCATGGAGCATAGTGATGCCAAGTACGTGGAGAATTGTGATGACAGGGGACATGGAGCATTGTGATGACCAGTGCATGGAGCATTGTGATGGCAAGACCGTGGAGCACTGTGATGAGAAGACCATGGATAATTGTGATGACGAGCGTCATGGAGCACTGTAATGACAAGGGGTATAGAGCATTGTGATGACAGTGGTCATGGAGCATTGTGATGACCGGGGACATGGAGCATTGTGATGACTGGGGACATGGAGCATTGTGATGACCAGGGCATGGAGCCCTGTGATGGCAAGGTCGTGGAGCACTGTGATGAGAAGATCATGGATAATTGTGATGACAGTGGTCATGGAGCATTGTGATGACCGGGGACATGGAGCATTGTGATGCCCAAGGCATGGAGCACTGTGATGGCAAGACGGTGGAGCATTGTGAAGAGAAGACCATGGATAATTGTGATGAGGAGCGTCATGGAGCACTGTAATGACAAGTGGTATGGAGCCTTGTGATGACAGGGGTCATGGAGCATTGTTATGACAGTGGTAATGGAGCATTGTGATGACAAGTGTCATGGAGCATTTTGATGGCAAGGTCGTGGAGGATTGTGATGAGAAGACCATGGACAATTGTGATTACGAGTGTCATGGAGCACTGTAATGACAAGCGGTATGGAGCATTGTGATGACAGGGGTCATGGAGCATTGTGATGACTGGGGACATGGAGCATTGTGATGACCAGGGCATGGAGCACTGTGATGGCAAGACCGTGGAGCACTGCGATGAGAAGACCATGGATAATTGTGATGACGAACATCATGGAGCACTGTATTGACAAGGGGCATGGAGCATTGTGATGACAGGTGTCATGGAGCATTGTGATGACAGGGGTCATGGATCATTGAGATGAAAAGTGTCACGGAGCATTCTGATGACAAGCTTGTGGAGTATTGTGATGACAATGGCATGGAGCATTGTGATGAAAAGGGCATGGATCATTGTGATGAAAAAGGCATGGAGACTTGTCATGACAGGGTTCAATGAGCATACTGATGACAAGTATCAGGGAGCATTGTGATGACAAGTGTATTGAGAATTGTGATGACAAAGGTCATGGAACATTGTGATGAGAAGTCCATGGATAATTGTGATGACCAGCGTCATGGGACGTTGTGATGACAAGTGTTATGGAACATTGCGTTCACAAGGGTTTGGAGCATTGTGATGAGAGAGGTCATGGAGAATTTTGATTTCATTGTGATGACAATAGCATGAAGCATTATGATGATGGGCATGGTGCATTGTGATGACAGGGTTCATGGAGCATTGAGATGCAAAGAGGCATGGATCATTGTAATAACAAGGGTCTTGGAGCATTGTGATGACAAGGGCATGGTGTATTGTGATGAGCAGGCCATGGAGCATTCTGATGACATGCGTCAGGGAGCTTTGTGATGACATGGGCATGGAGCATTGTGATTACAGGGATCTTGGAGCATTGTGATGACAACGGCCATGGAGTCTTGTGATGACAAGGCCGTAGAACATTGTGATGGCAGGGGTCATGGAGCATTGTTATGACAGGTGTAATGGAGCATTGTGATGACAAGGGCATGGAGCATTGGTCTGAAAAGTTTCATGGATTATTGTGATGAGAGTGAGCATGGAGCATTGTGATGACAAGGGCACGGAACACAGTGATACATGTGTCATGGAGGATTGCAATGACAAGGGCATAGAGCATTGTGATGACAAGCGTCATGGAGCTTTGTGATGACAACGGCATGGAGCAATGTGATGAGAGGTTTCATGGAGCTTTGTGATGACAATGGCATGGAGCATTGTGATTCCAAGGGTCATGGAGCTTTGTGATGACATAGGCCATGGAGCATTTTGATGACAAGAGCGTGGTGCATTGTGATGAGAAGGGCAGGGAGCATTGTGATGACAGGGTTATGGAGCAATTGGATGAAAAGGGTCATGGAACATTTTGATGACAGTGTTTATGGAACATTGTGATGTTAGGGGTCATGGAGCATTGTGATGAAAAGGGTCATGGAGCATTGTGATGACAGGGGTTATGGAACATTGTGATGTCAGGGGTCATGGAGCATTGTGATGATAAGAGCATGTAGCATTGTTGTGACAAGGGTCATGGAACATTGGGATGACAGGGTGGAGGGAGTATTGTGTTGACTAGTGATGGAACATTGTGATATCAGTGGTGAGAGAGCATTTTGATGAGAGGTGCATGGAGCATTGTGATGACAAGGCTGTGGAGCATTGTGATGAGAAACGCAGGGCACATTGTGATGACATGGGTCATGGATCATTGTGCTGACAAACGCATGGAGCATTGTGATGACAAGGTTTGTGGAGCATTGTGATGACAGCGATGTGGAGCATTGTATGACAAGCGCATGTCACATTTGATGCCATGTGTCATGGAGTAATGTGCTGACAAAGGCATGGAGCATTGTGATGACAAGGGTCACCGAGCATTGTGATGAAATGTTCATGGAGTGTTGTGGTCACAAAGGTCACAGAGTCTTGTGATGACGAGGGCATGGACCATTGTGATGACAAAGGTCATGAAGCATTGTGATAACTGGAGTCACGGAGCATTGTGATGACAGGGGTCATAGAGCATTGTGATGAAAGGGCATGGAGCCTTGTGATGACAGGGTCATGGAGCATTTTTCTGACAAGTTTCATGGATTATTGTGATGACAGTGGGCATGGCGCATTGTGATGACAAGGGCATGGAGCATTGTGATGAGAAGGTCATGGAGTATTGTGAAGAAGGGTGTCAGGGAGCATTGTGATGACATATGTCATGGTCTATTGCAATGACAATGGAATGTAGCATTGTGATGCCAAGTGTCATGGAGGATTGTGATGACAAAGGTAATGGAGCATTTTGATGACAAGGGCTTGGAGCATTGTGATGACAAGGGTCATGGCGCATTGTGATAACAAGGGCCATTGAGAATTTTGATGACATGTTCATGAAGCATTGTGATGACAATCACATGGAGCTTGCTATGACAGGGGTCATGGAGCATTACGATGACAAGTGCATAGAGAATTGTGATGACAAAACATGTGACACTGTGATGAGATGTATCATGGAGCATAGTGATGCCAAGAACGTGGAGAATTGTGATGACAGGGGACATGGAGCATTGTGATCACCAGGGCATGGAGCATTGTGATGGCAAGATCGTGGAGCATTGTGATGAGAAGACCATGGATAATTGTGATGACGAGCGTCATGGAGCACTGTAATGACAAGGGGTATGGAGCATTGTGATGACAGGGATCATGGAGCATTGTGATGACTGGGGACATGGAGCATCGTGATGACCAAGGCATGGAGCATCGTGATGGCAAGACCGTGGAGCATTGTGATGAGAAGACCATGGATAATTGTGATGACGAGCGTCATGGAACACTGTAATGACAAGCGGTATGGAGCATTGTGATGACAGGGGTCATGGAGCATTCTGAAGACAATGATCAGGGAGCATTCTGATGACAAGCTTTGGAGTATTGTGATGACAATGACCTGGAGCGTTGTGATGAAAAGGGCATGGAGCATTCTGATGAAAAAGGCATGGAGCCTTTTCATGACAGTGTTCAAGGAGTATTCTGACGACAAGTGTCAGGGAGCATTGTGATGACAAGTGTATTGAGAATTGTGATGACAAAGGTCATGGAGCATTGTGACGACAAGTGCATGGAGTATTGTCATGACAGTCATCATGGAGTGTTGTGATGACAAGTGTTATGGAACATTGTGATCACAAGGGGTTGGAGCATTGTGATGACAGAAGTCATGGACCATTTTGATTTCAAGGAGCATGGAGCATTGTGATGACAAGGGCATGGAGCAATGTGATCCCAAGATTCATGGAGGATTGTGATGAAAATGGTAATGGAGTATTGTGATGACAAGCTCATGGAGCATTGTGATGACAAGGTCATGTAGGATTTTGATGACACAGGCATGGAGAATTGTGATGATAAGGGTCATGGAGCACTGTGATGATAAGCGTCACGGAGCATTGTGATTACAGGGCTCATGGAGCATTGGGATGACAAGGGCATGGATCATTGTGATGACAAGTGTCATGGAGCATTGGGCTGAAAATGTTCATGGAGCATTTTGATGACAAGGGAATGGAGCATTGTGATGACAAGAGTCCCGGATCATTGTGTTGTCAGGGGTCATGGAGTGTTGTGATGACAGTGGTCATGGAGGACTGTGATGATATGGGTCATGGAGCATTGTGATGAGAAGGTCATGAAGCATTGGGCTGAAAATGTTCATGGAGTATTGTGATGACAGGGGTCATGGAGCATTGTAATGAGAAGGGAATTGAGCACTGTGATGACAAGGTCCTGGAGCATTGTGATGGGAGGTCCATGGAGCCTTGTGATGACAATTCTCATGGAACATTCTGATGAAAAGGGGCATGGAGCATTGTGATTACAGGGTTCTTGGAGCATTGTGATGACAAGGGCATGGAGCATTGTGATGAGAAGGCCATGGAGCATTCTGATGACATGCGTCATGGAGCTTTGTGCAGACAAGTGCATGGAGCATTGTGATGAAAATGGCATGGATCATTGTTATGAAAAAGGCATGGAGCCTTGTCATGACAGGGTTCAAGGAGCATACTGACGACAAGTGTCACGGAGCATTGTGATGACAAGTGTATTGAGCATTGTGATGACAAAGTTCATGGAGCATTGTGATGAGAAGACCATGGATAATTGTGATGATGAGCGTCATGGGGTTTTGTGATGATAAGTTTTATGGAACATTGTGATCACAAGGGTTTGGAGCATTGTGATGACAGAGGTCATGGAGCATTTTGATTTCATTGTGATGACAATAGCCTGAAGCATTATGGTGATGGGCATGGTGCATTGTGATGACAGCGTTCATGGAGCATTGAGATGAAAAGGGGCATGGAGCATTGTGATTACAGGTGTCTTGGAGCATTGTGATGACAAGGGCAAGGAGCATTGTGATGAGAAGGCCATGGAGCATTCTGATGACATGCGTCATTGAGCTTTGTGATGACAAGGGCATGGAGCATTGTGATTACAGGGGTCTTGGAGCATTGTGATGACAAGGGTCATGGAGCCTTGTGATGACAATGGTGTGGAACATTGTGATGGCAGGGGTCATGGAGCATTGTTATGACAGGGGTAATGGAGCATTGTGATGAGAAGGGCATGGAGCATTGGTCTGAAAAGTTTCATGGATTACTGTGATGAGAGTGGGCATGGAGCATTGTGATGACAAGGTCACGGAACACTGTGATCCATGGGTCATGGAGGATTGTAATGACAAGGGCATGGAGCATTGTGATGAGAAGGGCATCGAACATTGTTTTGACAAGCGTCATGGAGCTTTGTGATGACAAGGGCATGGAACAATGTGATGAGAGGGTTCATGGAACATTGTGATTCCAAGGGTTATGGAGCTTTGTGATGACAAAAGTCATGGAGCATTTTGATGTCAAGGGCGTGGTGCATTGTGATGAGAAGGGCAGGGAGCATTTTGATGACAGGGTCATGCAGCAATTTGATGAAAAGTGTAATGGAACATTTTGATGACAGGGGTTATAGAACATTGTGATGTCAGGGGTCATGGAGCTTTGGGATGAAAAGGGTCATGGAGCATTTTGATGACAGGGGTTATGGAACATTGTGATGTCAGGGGTCATGGAACATTGTGATGATAAGGGGATGTAGCATTGTGATGACAGGGGTCATGGAACATTGTGATTACAGGGGTGAGGGAGTATTGTGATGACTAGTGATGGAACATTGTGATATCTCTGTTGAGAGAGCATTTTGATGAGAAGTGCATGGAGCATTGTGATTACAAGGTTTATGGAGCATTACGATGACAAGGTTGTGGACCGTTGTGATGAAAATCACGTGGCACATTGTGATGACAAGGGTCATGGAGCATTGTTCTGACAAAGGCATGGAGCATTGTGATGACAAGGGTCACGGAGCATTGTGATGAAAAGTTCATGGAGTATTGTGGTTACAAAGGTCACAGAGCCTTGTGATGATGTGGGCATGGACCACTGTGATGACAAATGTTATGAAGCATTGTGATGACTGGAGTCACAGAGCATTGTGATGACAGGGGTCATGGAGCATTGTGATGACAGGGGCATGGAGCATTGGTCTGACAAGTTTAATAGATTATTGTGATGACAGTGGGCATGGGGCATTGTGATGACAAGGGCATGGGGCATTGTGATGAGAAGGTCATGGAGTATTGTGAAGACAGGTGTCAGGGAGCATTGTGGTGACATATGTCATGGTCCATTGCGATGACAATGGCATGGAGCATTGTGATGCCAAATGTAATGGAGGATTGTGATGACAAATATAATGGAGCATTGTGATGACTAGGGCTTGGAGCATTATGATGACAAGGGCCATTGAAAATTTTCATGACAAGGTCGTGAAGCATTGTGATGACAAGGTGCTGGAGCATTGTGATGAGAAAACCATGGAGCCTTGTGAGACAAGTCTCATGGAGCATACTGATGAAAAGGGGCATGGAGCATTGTGATTAGAGTGTCTTGGAAAATTGTGATGACAAGGGCATGGAGCATTGTGATGAGAAGGCCAAGGAGCAGTCTGATGACATGCGTCATTGAGCTTTGTGATGACAAGGGCATGGAGCATTGTAATTACAGGTGTCTTGGAGCATTGTGATGAAAAAGGCATGGATCATTGTGATGAAAAAGGCATGGAGCCTTGTCATGACAGGGTTCAAGGAACATACAGAGAACAAGTGTCTGGGAGCATTTTGATGACAAGTGTATTGAGCATTGTGATGACAAAGGTCATGGAGCATTGTGATGAGAAGACCATAGATAATTGTGATGACGAGCGTCATGGGGCATTGTGATGACAAGTGTTATGGAATATTGTGATCACAAGGGTTTGGAGCAGTGTTATGACAGAGGTCATGGAGAATTTTGATTTCATTGTGATGACAATAGCCTGAAGCATTATGATGATGGGCATGGTGCATTGTGATGACAGGGTTCATGGATCATTGAGATAAAAAGGGACATGGAGCATTGTGATTACAGGGGTCTTGGAGCATTGTGATGAGAAGGGTCATGGAGCCTTGTGATGACAAGGCCATGGAATATCGTGATGGCAGGGGTCATGGAACATTGTTATCACAGGGGTAATGGAGCATTGTGATGACAAGGGCATGTAGCACTGTGATTACAGGGGTCTTGGAGCATTGTGATGACAAGGGTCATGGAGCCTTGTGATGACAAGGCCGTGGAACGTTGTGATGGCAGGGGTCATGGAGCATTGTTATGACAGGGGTAATGGAGCATTGTGATGACAAGGGCATGGAACATTTGTCTGAAAAGTTTCATGGATTATTGTGATGAGAGTGGGCATGGAGCACTGTGATGACGAGGGCACGGAACACAGTGATACATGGGTCATGGAGGATTGTAATGACAAGGGCATGGAGCATTGTGATGAGAAGGGCATCGAGCAGTGTGATGACAAGCACCATGGAGCTTTTTGATGACAATTGCATGGAACAATGTGATGAGAGGTTTCATGGAGTATTGTGATGACAATGGCATGGAGCATTGTGATGCCAAGGGTCATGGAGCTTTGTGATGACAAAGGTCATGGAGCATTTTGATGACAAGGGCGTGGTGCATTGTGATGAGAAGGGCAGGGAGCATTGTGATGACATTGTCATGGACCAATTTGATGAAAAGGGTCATGGAACATTTTGATGAGAGGCGTTATGTAACATTGTGATGTCAGGGGCCATGGAGCATTTTGATGAAAAGGGTCATGGAGCATTTTGATGACAGGGGTTATGGAACATTGTGATGTCAGGGATCATCGAACATTGTGATGATAAGTGCATGTAGCATTGTGATGTCAGGAGTCATGGAACATTGTGATGACAGGGTTGAGGGAGTATTGTGATGAATAGTGATGTAACATTGTGATATCAGTGGTGAGAGAGCATTTTGATTTGAAGTGCATGGAGCATTGTGATGACAAGGTTTATGGAGCATTGTGATGACAAGATTGTGGAGCACTGTGACGACAAGCGCATGGTGCATTGTGATGACATGGGTCATGGAGCATTGTGCTGACAAGCGCATGGAGCATTGTGATGACAAGGGTCATGGAGCATTGTGCTGAGAAAGGCATAGAGCATTGTGATGACAAGGGTCAAAGAGCATTGTGATGAAATGTTCATGAAGCATTGTGGTTAAATAGGTCACAGAGACTGTTGATGACAAGGGCATGGACCATTGTGATGACAAAGGTCATGAAGCCTTGTGATGACTGGAGTCACGGAGCATTGTGATGACAGGGGTCATGGAGCATTGTGATAACAAGGGCATGGGGCATTGTGATGACAAGGGCATGGAGCATTGGTCTAATAAGTTTCATGGCTTATTGCGATGACAGTTGGAATGGCGCATTGTGATGACAAGGGCATGGAGCATTGTGATGACCAGGTCATTCATTATTGTGAAGACAGGTGTCAGGGAGCATTGTGATGACATATGTAATGGCCCATTGTGATGACAATGCCATGGAGCATTGTGATGCCAAGTGTCATGGAGGATTCTGATGACAAAGGTAATGGAGCATTGTGATGACAATGGCTTGGAGCATTGTGATGACAAGGGTCAGGGAGCATTGTGCTGACAAGTGCATGGAAAATTGTGATGACAAGGGACATGGAGCATTCTGATGACAAGCTTGTGGAGTATTTTGATGACAATGGCATGGAGCATTGGGATGAAAACGGCATGGTGCATTTTGATGAAAAAGGCATGGAGCCTTTTTGTGACAGGGTTCAAGGAGCATTCTGATGACAAGTGTCAGGGAGCATTGTGATGACAAGTGTATCGAGAATTGTGATGACAAAGGTCATGGAGCATTGTGATGAAAAGGGCATGGAGTATTGTGATGACAGGCATCATGGAGCATTGTGATGACAAGTGTTATGGAACATTGTGATCACAAGGGTTTGGAGCATTGTGATGACAGAGGTCATGGATCATTTTGATTTCAAGGAGCATGGAGCATTGTGATGACAAGGGCATGGAGCAATGTGATCCCAAGGTTCATGGAGGATTGTGATGGCAATGGTAATGGAGTATTGTGATGACAGGTGCATAGAACATTGTAATGACAAGGTCATGTAGCATTTTGCTGACAAAGGCATGGAGCATTGTGATGACAGGTGTCATGGAGCACTGTGATGACAAGCGTCACGGAGCATTGTGATTACAGGGGTCATGGAGCATTGGGATGACAAGGGCATGCATCATTGTGATGACAAGTGTCATGGAGAATTGGGCTGAAAATGTTCATGGAGTATTGTGATGACAGGGGTCATGGAGCATTGTGATAACTAGGGAATGGAGCATTGTGATGACAAGAGTCCCGGATCATTGTGTTGTCAGGTGATATTGAGCGTTGTGATGACTGTGGTCATGGAGCATTGTGATGATATTGGTCATGGAGCATTGTGATGAGAAGGTCATGGAGCATTGGGCTGAAAATGTTCATGGAGTATTGTGATGACAGGGGTCATGGAGCATTGTGATGATAAGGGAATGGAGCATTTTGATGACAATGTCCTGGAGCATTGTGATGAGAAGACCATGGAGCCTTGTGATGACAAGTCTCATGGAGCATTCTGATGAAAAGGGGCATGGACCATTGTGATTACAGGGGTCTTGGAGCATTGTGATGACAAGGGCATGGAGCATTGTGATGAGAAGGCCATGGAGCATTCTGATGACATGCATCATGGAGCTTTGTGATGACAAGGGCATGGAGCATTGTGATTACAGGGGTCTTGGAGCATTGTGATGAAAATGGCATGGATCATTGTGATGAAAAAGGCATGGAGCCTTGTCATGAAAGGGTTCAGGGAGCATACTGATGGCAAGAGTCAGGGAGCATTGTGATGACATGTGTATTGCACATTTTGATGACAAATGTCAGGGGGCATTGTGATGAGAAGTCCATGGATAATTGTGATGACTAGCGTCATGGGGTATTGTGATGACAAGTGTTATGGAACATTGTGATCACAAGGGTTTGTAGCATTGTGATGACAGAGGTCATAGAGCATTTTGATTTCATTGTGATGACAAGAGCATGAAGCATTATGATGATGGGCATGGTGCATTGTGATGACAGGGTTCATGGAGCATTGTGATGAAAGGTGGCGTGGAGCTTTGGTCTGACAAGTTTCATGGATTATTTTGATGACAGTGGGCATGGCACATTGTGATGACAAGGGCATGGAGCATTGTGATGACAAGGTCATGGAGTATTGTGAAGACAGGTGTCAGGGAGCATTGTGATGACATATGTCATGTTCCATTGTGAAGACAATAGCACGGAGCATTGTGATGCCAAGTGTCGTGGGGGATTGTTGTGACAAAGGTAAAGGAGCATTGTGATGATAAGCGCATGGAGCATTGAGATGACAAGGGACATTGATAATTTTAATGTCCATGTCCTGAAACATTGTGATGAAAAGCGCATGGAGCTTCCTATGACAGGGGTCATGGAGCATTGTGATGACAAGTGCATGGAGTATTGTTATGAGAAGAGCATATAACACTGTGATGAGAAGTGCCATGGAGCATTGTGATGACAAGGACGTGGAGAATTGTGAGGACAAGGGACATTGAGCTTTGAGATGACCAGGGCATGGAGCATTGTGATGGCAAAACCGTGGAGCATTGTGATGAGAAGACCATGGGTAATTGTGATGACGAGCATCATGGAGCACTGTAATGACAAGGGGCATGAAGCATTGTGATGGCAGGTGTCAGGGAGCATTGTGATGACAGGGGTCATGGAGCATTGTGATGACAAGGGCATGGAGCATTGTGATGACAAGGGTACGGAACATTGTGATGAAAAGTGCCATTGAGAATTTTGATGATAAAGTCGTGAAGCATTGTGATGACAAACACTTGGAGCTTGCTATGACAGGGGTCATGGAACATTGCAATGACAAGTGCATGGAGAATTGTGATGAAACGAGCATGTAACTTTGTGATGAGAAGTGTCATGTAGCATTGTGATGACAAGTACGTGGAGAATTGTTATGACAAGGGACATGGAGCATTGTGATAACCAGGGAATGGAGCATTGTGTTGACAGGGGTCATGGAGCATTATTATGACAAGGGCCATGGTGCATTCTGATATAAGATATCACTTATGAAGGGAATGTAAACCTGGCTACATATGAACTGAATTAGGAAAGAGAACAGAGTCTCAGATTTAGAAAACACTCTTATGCTTGCTTAAGGGGGAAGGAGAGGTGGGGAGACACACAAAACCAGAGTTTGATATTAACACAGGTACCGTTCCATAATCCAAATACAGAAGAGACAAGCCCGACTCCTTCCTCGGTGAATGGGACTCAACACCCCTATTACCCACAGAGAAATATATCTGACTAGTAAGGATCTTAAAACCTATGTATTGATATGTCTCCATAAGGGAACCAAGTGTGTCTAGAATGACATAAACACGGCAGTGAGAATCAGCTCAAACCCACTATAAAAAGGAATTTCAAAACAAAACAAAGAAACAGTGAAATTCTTACACAACACCTTCAGGGGTTCTGATGAAACTTGGAATGACCCTATCTACAACAACAGCTGGATGTGGCATAAGGTTGTTCACCTGGGACTGAGAGGATTGGTGAGATTGGGTGAGAAAATGCAGACGCTTTAAAGCAATAATGCCTGCCACTGATTCCATGGTTCCCAACTCTCCAGGTAGAAGGGAATATCACTACAGTTATAACATGTATGGGAAACCTAGAGAATGGACACCCTCTGATGGTGAAAGGTTTCTAAAACTCTACTAATTTTTTTCCCTCCATGTGCTGCAGCTTGACATTCCAACTGCTTTAATATCAATCTCCCAACTTGGAGAGTCAGCCCCTATAACCTCCTGGTTCGCACAGTTGGCACATTGTGCAGAGGATATAAGGGAAGAGGGAGAACCAATGAGAGAGTAGCTGTAGGCATTTGGACGGCCACATGTCACTCTAATTTCCCGTCACGAAGAAGAATTAACCAAACTCTCAGCCTGCCCCACCCCCATAACTAGTATAGGTCCTGAAGCAAAATTGTGGGTTTGCGGTCAGCTCACAAAAACACAAGTTGAAAAATGGAGCTCAGGGGCACAGCAATTCACTAACTTGCAGAGTTATAAAGGACTACTCTCTTCCAAAAATCTGTTGAGGAAAAGCCATGAGGCGGACTTGAAAATGAGGGAGATTTGCACGAAACAGATTTCCAGAAGTACATTGGAATCGCCTTTAAACACAGGAAAAGCATCACAATTTCGACAATTATGGAATTGTCCATAAAGGGTGCATGCGTTTTCTCCTGAATATATTCAGGAGAAAACGCATACACCCATTTTGGCCAACCAAGCAACCGCACAATGCAAATCTGCACTACAAAGAAGTATCACTTCTTACCACTCAAAAGGGATATCCGTAAAATGTGTAAAAACCAGAAAGGCAAGAGGGGCTCTAGAGAACAGGGAGCCTTGTTATGCTGATGGGTGGGATGCAGATTGCCAACAGCCACTCTGGAGGAGTGCATTGTGTTCCCTAAAAGAATTAAACAACAGAGTTTAACAACCTAAGGCACTTCCAGTCATGGGAATATACCTTGGGGAAATTGAAAATCAATAAGACACAGCCAACCCAAAATATAGGGCAGCACTGCTTACAAGAACCTCGACTACGGGACACCTTAAATATCCCAGTAAAGACAAAAATAGTAAAGAAATTGTGGTACATACGTACGATGGAATATCCCTCAGCCATGAAATCAATGTCATAAGGCCAGTAGCAGCATAATGAGTGGATTCATGTACGATGGTTCTAACTGAAATAAGTCACACAGAGAAAGAAACTTATCATAAGATATCACTTATGAAGGTCTTGTAAACATGGCTACACATGAACTGAATTAGGAAAGAGAAGAGTCTCACATTTAGAAAACACTCTTATGCCTGCTCAAGTGGAAAGGAGAGGTGGGGTGATGCATAAAACCAGAGTTTGATATTAGCACAGGTACGGTTGCATAATCCAAATACAAAATAGACAAGACCTACTCTTTCCTCACTGAACGGGGCTCAACACCCCTATTCCCCGCAGAGTAGTATATCTGACTAGTAAGAATCTTAAAACCTATGTATTGATATGTCTCCATAAGGTAACCAAGTGTGTCTAGAATGACATAAACACGGCAGAGAGAATCAGCTCAAACCCACTATAAAAATGAATTTCAAAACAAAACAAATAAACATTGAAATTCTTACACAATACCTTCAGGGCTTCTGATGAAACTTACAATGACCCTATCTACAACGACAGCTGGATGTGGCATAAGGCTGGTCACTTGGGACTGAGAGGATTGGTGAGATTGGGTGAGAAAATGCAGACCGTTTAAAGCAATAATACCTGGCACCCATTCTATGGGTCCCAACTCTCCAGGTAGAAGGGAATATCACTACAGTTATAACATGTATGGGAAACCTCGAGAATGGACACCATCTGATGGTGAAAGGTTTCTAAAACTCTACTAATTTTTTTCTCTCCTTGTGCACCAGTTTGACATTCCAACTGCTTTAGTATCAATCTCCCAAATTGGAGATTCAGCACCTATAACATCCTGGTTCGCACAGTTGGCACGTTGTGTAGAGGATATAAGGGAAGAGGGAGAAACAATTAGAGGTAGCTGTAGGCATTTGGAAGGCCACATGTCACTCTAAATTCCCGTCACGAAGAAGAATTAACAAACTCTGAGCCAGCCCCCCCAATGGAACCAGTATAGGTCCTGAAGCAAAATTGTGGATTGGCAGTCAGCTCACAAAAACGCGAGTTGAAAAATGGAACTCAGGGGCACAGCAATTCACTAACTTGCAGAGTTATAAAGGACTACTCTCTTCCAAAAATCTGTTGAGAGAAAGCCATGAGGCGGACTTGAAAATGAGGCAGAAGTGCATGAAACAGATTTCCAGAAGTACATTGGAATCGCCTTTAAACACAGGAAAAGCATCACAACTTCGACAATTATGGAATTGTCCATAAAGGGTGCATGCGTTTTCTCCTGAATATATTCAGGAGAAAACGCATACACCCATTTTGGCCAACCAAGCAACCGCACAATGCAAATCTGCACTACAAAGAAGTATCACTTCCAACCGGTCAAAAGGGACATCCGTAAAATGTGTAAAAACACGAAAGGCAAGACAGGATCTGGAGAACAGGGAGCCTTGTTATGTGGATGGGTGGGATGTAAATTGCCAACAGCCACTCTGGAGGAGTGCATTGTGTTCCCAAAAAGAATTAACAACAGTGCTTCACAACCTAAGGCACTTCCAGTCACGGGAATATACCTTGGGAAAATTGAAAATCAATAAGACACAGCCACCCCAAAATTTATGGCAGCACTGCTTACAAGAACCTCGACTTCGGGACACCTTATAAATACCAGGAAAGACAAAAATGGTAAAGAAATTGTGGTACATACGTATGATGGAATATCCTACAGCCATGAAGTCAATGTCATAAGGCCAGTAGCAGCATAATGAAAGGATTCATGTACGATGATTCTAACTGAAAAAATCACACAGAAAAATAAACTTATCATAAGATATCACTTAGGACGGGTATATAAACATGGCTACACATGGAAGGAATTAGGAAAGGGAACAGAGTCTCATATTTAGAAAACACTCTTATGCATGCTTAAGGGGAAAGCAGAGGTGGGGTGATGAATAAAACCAGAGTTTGATATTAGCACAGGTACGGTTCCATAATCCAAATACAGAATAGACAAGACATACTACTTCCTCTGTGAACGGGACTCAAAACCCCATATTTCCAGCCGAGGAATATATCTTACTAGTAATAATCTTAAAACCTATGTATTGATATGTCTCCGTAAGGGAATCAAGTGTGTCTAGACTGGCATAAACATGGCAGCGAGAATCAGCTCAAACCCACTAGAAAAGGAAATTCAAAAACAAAACAAAAAACAGTGAAATTCTTTACAATTCCTTCAGGGTCTCTGATGAAACCTGGAATGACCCTATCTACAACGACACCTGGATGTGGCATAAGGCTGGACACTTGGGACTGAGAGGGTTGGTGAGAGTGGTTGAGCAAATGCAGACCCTTTAAAACAATAATATGTGGCACCCATTCCATAGGTCTCAACTCTCCAGGTTGAAGGAACTATTACTAGAGCTATAACATGTACGGAAAACCTAGAGAACGGACACACTGTGAATACGAAAGGTTTCTAAAACTCAAAGAATAGTCCCTCTCCTGGTGCTCCAGTTTGACTTTCACACTGCTTTATTATCAGTCTCCCAACTTGAAGAGACAGCCACCTTAACCTGCTGGTTCGCACAGGTTGCCAATTTGGCAGAGGATGAAAGGGAAGAGGGAGAACCAACGAGAGAGTAGCTGTTAGGTATTTGGACGGGCACATGTCACTCTAATTTCCCGGTAGGAATAAGAATTAACAAAAGTCTCAGCCACCCACCGGGAACCAGTATAGGTCCTGAACCAAAATTTTGGACTTGCGTTCAGCTCACAAAAAACGAGTTGAAAAATGGAGCTCAGGGGCACAGCAATTCACAAACTGGCCGAGTAATAAAGGACAGCTATCGTCCAAAAATCTGTTGAGGGAAGGCAACGAGGCAGACTTGAAAGCGAGGCAGAATAGCAGGAAACAGATTTCAAGAGGTACGTTGGAATCGCCTTTAAAGCACAGGAAGAGGGGCACAACTTCGACAATGATGCACTTGGCCAAAAAGGGCATATGCGCTTTCTCCTGAATATATTCAGGAGAAAACGCATACGCACATTTTGGCCAAGCAAGCAAGCGGGCAATGCAAATCTGCACTACAGAGAAGTAGCACTTCCCACCGGTCAAAAGGGACATCCACAAAATGTGTAAAAACCAGAAAGGCAAGACAGGTCCTGGAGAACAGGGAGCCTTGTTATGCTGATGGGCGGGATGTAAATTGCCAACTGCCTCTTTGGAGGAGTGCATTGTGTTCCCTAAAACAAGTAAACAACAGATCTACAGAGCCAAGGGCACTTCCAGTCTAGGGAATATACCTTGGGAAAACTGAAAATCAATAAGACAGAGCCAGCCCAAAATTTAGGGCTGCACTAATTAAAAGAACCTCAACTTGGGTACACCTTAAATATCACAGGAAATATAAAAATGGTTCAAAAAATTGTGGTAATTACGTACGATGGAATATCCCTCAGCCATGAAATCAATGACATAAGACCAGTAGCAGCAAAATGGGTGGATTCAGGTACGATGATTCTAAGTGAAATAAGTCACACAGAAAAAGAAACTTATCATAAGATATCACTTATGAAGATCCTGTAAACATGGCTACACTTGAACTGAGTTAGGAAAGAGAAGAGTGTCTCACATTTAGAAAACACTCTTATGCCTGCTTAAGGGGGAAGGAGAGGTGGGGTGATGCATAAATCCAGAGTTTGATATAAGCACAGGTACCGTTCCAAAAACCAACTATGGAATAGACAAGACTTACACCTTCCTCAGTGAAAGGGCCTCAAAACCCCATATTTCCCGCAGAGGAATATATCTGACTAGTAAGAATCTTAAAACCTATGTATTGATATGTCTCCGTAAGGGAATCAAGTGTGTCTAGACTGGCATAAACATGGCAGCGAGAATCAGCTCAAACCCACTATAAAAAGGAATTTCAAAAACAAAACAAAAAAACTGGGAAATTCTTTACAATTCCTTCAGGGTCTCTGATGAAACCTGGAATGACCCTATCTACAATGACAGCTGGATGTGGCATAAAGCTGGACACTTGGGACTGAGAGGATTGGTGAGATTGGGTGAGCAAATGCAGACCCTTTAAAGCACAAATGCCTGGCACCCATTCCATGGGTCCCAACTCTCCAGGTTGAAGGGAATATTACTACAGTTATAACATGTACGGGAAACCCAGAGAACGGACACACTGTGAATATGAAAGGTTTCTAAAACTCAACGAATAGTCCCTCTCCTGGTGCTCCGGTTTGACTTTCCATCTGCTTTACTATCAATCTCCCAACTTGGAGAGACAGCCCCTTTAACCTCCTGGTTCGAACAGATTGCCAATTTGGCAGAGGATGAAAGGGAAGAGGGAGAACCAATGAGAGAGTAGCTGTTAGGCATTTGGACGGGCACATATCATTCTAACTTCCCGGGAGGAAGAAGAATTAACCAAAGTCTCAGCCCCCCACCGGGAACCAGCATAGGTCCTGAACCAAAATTTTGGACTTGCGGTCAGCTCAACAAAAACGAGTTGAAAAATTGAGCTCAGGGGCACAGCAATTCACAAACTGGCCGAGTAATACAGGACAACTATCGTCCAAAAATCTGTTGAGGGAAGCCAACGAGGTGGACTTGAAAGCGAGGCAGAATAGCAGGAAACAGATTTCAAGAGGTACGTTGGAATCGCCTTTAAAGCACAGGAAGAGGGGCACAACTTCGACAATGATGCACTTGGCCAAAAAGGGCGTATGCGTTTTGTCCTGAATATATTCAGGAGAAAACGCATATGCCATTTTTCGCCAAGCAAGAAAGCGGGAAATGCAAATCTGCACTACAAAGAAGTATCACTTCCCACCGGTCAAAAGGGACATCCACAAAATGTGTAAAAACCAGAAAGGCAAGACAGGCCCTGAAGAACAGGGAGCCTTGTTATGCTGATGGGCGGGATGTAAATTGCCAACTGCCTCTCTGGAGGAGTACATTGTGTTCCCTAAAACAAGTAAAGAACAGAGCTACAGAGCCAAGGGCAATACCAGTCTAGGGAATATACCTTGGGAAAACTGAAAATCAATAAGACAGAGCCACCCCAAAATTTAGGGCTGCACTGTTTACAAGGACCTCAACTTGGGTACACCTTAAATATCAAAGGAAATATAAAAATGGTTCAAAAAATTGTGGTACTTACGTACGATGGAATATGCCTCAGCCATGAAATCAATGTCATAAGACCAGTAGCAGCAAAATGGGTGGATTCAGGTACGATGATTCTAACTGAAATAAGTCACACAGAAAAAGAAACATCATAAGATATCACTTATGAAGATCCTGTAAACATTGCTACACTTGAACTGAGTTAGGAAAGAGAACAGTGTCTCACATTTAGAAAACACTCTTATGCCTGCTTAAGGGGGAAGGAGAGGTGGGGTGATGCATAAAACCAGAGTTTGATATAAGCACAGGTACCGTTCCAAAAACCAACTATGGAATAGACAAGACCTACACCTTCCTCAGTGAAAGGGACTCAAAACCCCATACTTCCCGCAGAGGAATATATCTGGCTAGTAAGAATCTTAAAACCTATGTATTGATATGTCTCCGTGAGGGAATCAAGTGTGTCTAGACTGGCATAAATATGGCAGCGAGAATCAGATCAAACCCACGTTGAAAAGGAATTTCAAATACAAAACAAAAAAACTGGGAAATTCTTTACAATTCCTTCAGAGTCTCTGATGAAACCTGGAATGACCCTATATACAACAACAGCTGGATGTGGCATAAGGCTGGACACTTGGGACTGAGACGATTGGTGAGATTGGGTGAGCAAATGCAGACCCTTTAAAGCAATAATGCATGGCACCCATTCCATGGGTCCCAACTCTCCAGGTTGAAGGGAATATTACTACAGTTATAACATGTACGGGAAACCTAGAGAACGGACACACTGTGAATACGAAAGGTTTCTAAAACTCAACGAATAGTCCCTCTCCTGGTGCTCCGGTTTGACTTTCCACCTGCTTTACTATCAACCTCCGAACTTGGAGAGACAGCCCCTTTAACCTCCTGGTTCGCACAGGTTGCCAATTTGGCAGAGGATGAAAGGGAAGAAGGAGAACCAATGAGAGAGTAGCTGTTAGGCATTTGGACGGGCACATATCACTGTAATTTCCCGGCAGGAAGAAGAATTAACCAAAGTCTCAGCCACCCACCGGGAATCAGTATAGATCCTGAACCAAAATTTTGGACTTGCGGTCAGCTCACCAAAAACGAGTTGAAAAATGGAGCTCAGGGGCACAGCAATTCACAAACTGGCCGAGTAATAAAGGACAACTATCGTCCAAAAATCTGTTGAGGGAAGGCAGCGAGGCGGACTTGAAAGTGAGCCAGAATAGAAGGAAACAGATTTCAAGAGGTACGTTGGAATCGCCTTTAAAGCACAGGAAGAGGGGCACATCTTCAACAATGATGCACTTGGCCAAAAAGGGCATATGCGTTTTCTCAGGAGAAAACGCATAGGCCCTTTTTGGCCAAGCAACCAAGCGGGCAATGCAAATCTGCACTACAAAGAAATATCACTTCCCACCGGTCAAAAGGGACATCCACAAAATGTGTAAAAACCAGAAAGGCAAGACAGGCCCTGGAAAACAGGGAGCCTTGTTATGCTGATGGGCGGGATGTACATTGCCAACTGCCTCTCTGGAGGAGTGCATTGCGTTCCCTAAAACATGTAAAGAACAGAGCTACAGAGCCAAGGGCACTTCCAGTCTAGGGAATATACCTTGGGAAAACTGAAAATCAATAAGACAGAGCCACCCCAAAATGTAGGGCTGCACTGCTTACAAGGACCTCAACTTGGGTACACCTTAAATATCCCATGAAATATAAAAATGGTTCAAAAAATTGTGGTACTTACGTACGATGGAATATCCCTCAGCCATGAAATCAATGACATAAGACCAGTAGCAGCAAAATGGGTGGATTCAGGTACGATGATTCTAAGTGAAATAAGTCACACAGAAAAAGAAACTTATCACAAGATATCACTTATGAAGATCCTGTAAACATGGCTACACTTGAACAGAGATAGGAAAGAGAACAGTGTCTCACATTTAGAAAACATTCTTATGCCTGCTTAAGGGGGAAAGAGAGGTGGGGTGATGCATAAAACCAGAGTTTGATATAAGCACAGGTACCGCTCCAAAAACCAACTATGGAATAGACAAGACCTACACCTTCCTCAGTGAAAGGGACTCAAACACCATATTTCCCGCAGATGAATATATCTGACTAGTAAGAATATTAAAACCTATGTATTGATATGTCTCCGTAAGGGAATCAAGTGTGTCTAGACTGGCATAAACATGGCAGCGAGAATCAGCTCATACCCACGATAAAAAGGAATTTCAAATACAAAACAAAAAACCTGGGAAATTCTTTACAATTCCTTCAGAGTCTCTGATGAAACCTGGAATGACCCTATCTACAACGACAGCTGGATGTGACATAAGGCTGGACACTTGGGACTGAGAGGATTGGTGAGATTGGGTGAGCAAATGCAGACCCTTTAAAGCAATAATGCATGGCACCCATTCCATGGGTCCCAACTCTCCAGGTTTAAGGGAATATTACTACAGTTATAACGTGTACGGGAAACCTAGAGAACGGACACATTGTGAATACGAAAGGTTTCTAAAATTCAATGAATAGTCCCACTCCTGGTGTTCCGGTTTGACTTTCCACCTGCTTTCCTATCAACCCTCCAACTTTGAGAGACAGCCCCTTTAACCTCCTGGTTCGCACAGGTTGCCAATTTGGCAGAGGATGAAAGGGAAGAGGGAGAACCAATGAGAGAGTAGCTGTTAGGCATTTGGACGGGCACATATCACTGTAATTTCCCGGCAGGAAGAAGAATTAACCAAATTCCAGCCCCCCACCGGGAAACAGCATAGGTCCTGAACCAAAATTTTGGACTTGCGGTCAGCTCACCAAAAACGAGTTGAAAAATGGAGCTCAGGGGCACAGCAATTCACAAACTGGCCGAGTAATAAAGGACAACTATCGTGAAAAAATCTGTTGAGGGAAGGCAACGAGGCGGACTTGAAAGCGAGGCAGAATAGCAGGAAACAGATTTCAAGAGGTACGTTGGAATCGCCTTTAAAGCACAGGAAGAGGGGCACAACTTCGACAATGATGCACTTGGCCAAAAAGGGCGTATGCGTTTTCTCCTGCATATATTCAGGAGAAAACGCATACGCCCTTTTTGGCCAAGCAAGCAAGCGGGCAATGCAAACCTGCACTACAAAGAAGTATCACTTCCCACCGCTCAAAAGGGACATCCACAAAATGTGTAAAAAACAGAAAGGCAAGACAGGCCCTGGAAAACAGGGAGCCTTGTTATGCTGATGGGCGGGATGTACATTGCCAACTGCCTCTCTGGAGGAGTGCATTGCGTTCCCTAAAACATGTAAAGAACAGAGCTACAGAGCCAAGGGCACTTCCAGTCTAGGGAATATACCTTGGGAAAACTGAAAATCAATAAGACAGAGCCAGCCCAAAATTTAGGGCTGCACTGCTTACAAGGACCTCAACTTGGGTACAGCTTAAATATCCCAGGAAATATAAAAATGGTTCAAAAAATTGTGGTACTTACGTACGATGGAATATCCCTCAGCCATGAAATCAATGACATAAGACCAGTAGCAGCAAAATGGTTGGATTCAGGTACGATGATTCTAAGTGAAATAAGTCACACAGAAAAAGATCTTATCATAAGATATCACTTATGAAGATCCTGTAAACATGGCTACACTTGAACTGAGTTAGGAAAGAGAACAGTGTCTCACATTTAGAAAACACTCTTATGCCTGCTTAAGGGGGAAAGAGAGGTGGGGTGATGCATAAAACCAGAGTTTGATATAAGCACAGGTACCATTCCAAAAACCAACTATGGAATAGACAAGACCTACACCTTCCTCAGTGAAAGGGACTCAAAACACCATATTTCCCGCAGAGGAATATATCTGACTAGTAAGAATCTTAAAACTTATGTATTGATATGTCTCTGTAAGGGAATCAAGTGTGTCTAGACTGGCATAAACATGGCAGCGAGAATCAGCTCAAACCCACTATAAAAAGGAATTTCAAAAACAAATCAACAAAACTGGGAAATTCTTTACAATTCCTTCAGAGTCTCTGATGAAACCTGGAATGACCCTATCTACAACGACAGCTGGATGTGGCATAAGGCTGGACACTTGGGACTGAGAGGATTGGTGAGATTGGGTGAACAAATGCAGACCCTTTAAAGCAATAATGCATGGCACCCATTCCATGGGTCCCAACTCTCCAGGGTGAAGGGAATATTACTACAGTTATAACATGTACGGGAAACCTAGAGAACGGACACACTGTGAATACGAAAGGTTTCTAAAACTCAACGAATAGTCCCTCTCCTGGTGCTCCGGTTTGACTTTCCATCTGCTTTACTATCAACCTCCCAACTTGGAGAGACAGCCCCTTTAACATCCTGGTTCTCACAGGTTGCCAATTTGGCAGAGGATGAAAGGGAAGAGGGAGAACCAATGAGAGAGTAGCTGTTAGGCATTTGGACGGGCACATATCACTGTAATTTCCCAGCAGGAAGAAGAATTAACCAAAGTCTCAGCCCCCCACTGGGAACCAGTATATGTCCTGAACCAAAATTTTGGACTTGCGGTCAGCTCACCAAAAACGAGTTGAAAAATGGAGCTCAGGGGCACAGCAATTCACAAACTGGCCGAGTAATAAAGGACAACTACCGTCCAAAAATCTGTTGAGGGAAGGCAACGAGGCAGACTTGAAAGCGAGGCAGAATAGCAGGAAAAAGATTTCAAGAGGTACGTTGGAATCCCCTTTAAAGCACAGGAAGAGTGTCACAACTTCGACAATGATGCACTTGGCCAAAAAGGGCCTATGCGTTTTCTCCTGAATATATTCAGGAGAAAACGCATAGGCCCTTTTTGGCCAAGCAAGCAAGCGGGCAATGCAAATCTGCACTACAAAGAAGTATCCCTTCCCACCGGCCAAAAGGGACATCCACAAAATGTGTAAAAACCAGAAAGGCAAGACAGGCCCTAGAGAACAGGGAGCCTTGTTATGCTGATGGGCGGGATGTAACTTGCCAACTGCCTCTCTGGAGGAGTGCATTGTGTTCCCTAAAACAAATAAACAACAGAGCTACAGAGCCAAGGGCACTTCCAGTCTAGGGAATATACCTCGGGAAAACTGAAAATCAATAAGACAGAGCCACCCCAAAATTTAGGGCTGCACTGCTTACAAGGACCTCAACTTGGGTACACCTTAAATATCCCAGGAAATATAAAAATGGTTCAAAAAATTGTGGTACTTTCTTACGATGGAATATCTCTCAGCCATGGAATCAATGTCATAAGACCAGTAGCAGCAAAATGGGTGGATTCAGGTACGATGATTCTAAGTGAAATAAGTCACACGGCAAAAGAAACTTATCATAAGATATCACTTATGAAGATCCTGTAAACATGGCTACACTTGAACTGAGTTAGGAAAGAGAACAGTGTCTCACATTTAGAAAACAATCTTAAGCCTGCTTAAGGGGGAAGGAGAGGTGGGGTGATGCATAAAACCAGAGTTTGATATAAGCACAGGTACCGTTCCAAAAACCAACTATGGAATAGACAAGACCTACACCTTCCTCAGTGAAATGGACTCAAAACCCCATATTTCCCGCAGAGGAATATATCTGACTAGTAAGAATCTTAAAACCTATGTATTGATATGTCTCCGTAAGGGAATCAAGTGTGTCTAGACTGGCATAAACATGGCAGCGAGAATCAGCTCAAACCCACTATAAAAAGGAATTTCAAAAACAAAACAAAAAACTTGGAAATTCTTTACAATTCCTTCAGGGTCTCTGATGAAACCTGGAATGACCTTATGTACAACGGCAGCTGGATGAGGCATAAGGCTGGACACTTAGGACTGAGAGGAATGGTGAGAGTGGGTGAGCAAATGCAGACCCTTTAAAGCAATAATGCATGGCACCCATTCCATGGGTCCGAACTCTCCAGGTTTAAGGGAATATTACTACAGTTATAACATGTACGGGAAACCTAGAGAATGGACACACTGTGAATACGAAAGGTTTCTAAAACTCAACGAATTGTCCCTCTCCTGGTGCTCCGGTTTGACTTTCCACCTGCTTTACTATCAACCTCCCAACTTGGAGAGACAGCCCCTTTAACCTCCTGGTTCGCACAGGTTGCCAATTTGTCAGAGGATGAAAGGGAAGAGGGAGAACCAATGAGAGAGTAGCTGTTAGGCATTTGGACGGGCACATATCACTGTAATTTCCCGGCAGGAAGAAGAATTAACCAAAGTCTCAGCCCCCCACCGGGAACCAGTATATGTCCTGAACCAAAATTTAGGACTTGCGGTCAGCTCACCAAAAACGAGTTGAAAATTGGAGCTCAGGGGCACAGCAATTCACAAAGTGGCCGAGTAATAAAGGACAACTATCGTCCAAAAATCTGTTGAGGGAAAGCAACGAGGCAGACTTGAAAGCGAGGCAGAATAGCAGGAAACAGATTTCAAGAGGTACGTTGGAATCGCCTTTAAAGCACAGGAAGAGGGTCACAACTTCAACAATGATGCACTTGGCCAAAAAGGGCGTATGCGTTTTCTCCTGAATATATTCAGGAGAAAACGCATACGCCCTTTTTGGCCAAGCAAGCAAGCGGGCAATGCAAATCTGCACTACAAAGAAGTATCACTTCCCACCGGTCAAAAGGGACATCCACAAGATGTGTAAAAACCAGAAAGGCAAGACAGGCCCTGGAGAACAGGGAGCCTTGTTATGCTGATGGACGGTATGTAAATTGCCAACTGACTCTCTGGAGGAGTGCATTGTGTTCCCTAAAACAAGTAAACAACAGAGCTACAGAGCCAAGGCAATTCCAGTCTAGGGAATATACCTTGGGAAAACTGAAAATCAATAAGACAGAGCCACCCTAAAATTTAGGGCTGCACTGCTTACAAGGACCTCAACTTGGGTACACCTTAAATATCCCAGGAAATATAAAATGGTTCAAAAAACCGTGGTACTTACGTACGATGGAATATCCCTCAGCCATGAAATCAATGTCAAAAGACCAGTAGCATCGGGCCTCCCTGGTGGCGCAGTGGTTGAGAGTCCGCCTGCCGATGCAGGGGATACGGGTTCGTGCCCCGGTCTGGGAGGATCCCATATGCCGCGGAGCGGCTGGGCCCGTGAGCCATGGCTGCTGAGCCTGCGCATCCGGAGCCTGTGCTCCGCAACGGGAGAGGCCACAACAGTGAGAGGCCCGCATACCACAAAAAAAAAAAAAAAAAAAAAAAAAAAAAAAGACCAGTAGCATCAAAATGGGTGGATTCAGGTACGATGATTCTAAGTGAAATATGTCACACAGAAAAAGAAACTTATCATAAGATATCACTTATGAAGATCCTGTAAACATGGCTACACTTGAACTGAGTTAGGAAAGAGAACAGTGTCTCATATTTAGAAAACACTCTTATGCCTGCTTAAGGGAGAAGGAAAGGTGGGGTGATGCATAAAACCAGAGTTTGATATAAGCATAGGTACCGTTCCAAACACCAACTATGGAATAGACAAGACCTACACCTTCCTCAGTGAAAGGGACTCAAAACACCATATATCCCACAGAGGAATATATCTGACTAGTAAGAATCTTAAAACCTATGTATTGATATGTCTCCGTAAGGGAATCAAGTGTGTCTAGACTGGCATCAACATGGCAGCGAGAATCAGCTCAAACCCACGATAAAAAGGAATTTCAAAAACAAAACGAAAAAACTGGGAAATTCTTTACAATTCCTTCAGAGTCTGTGATGAAACCTGGAATGACCCTATCTACAACAACAGCTGGATGTGGCATAAGGCTGGACACTTGGGACTGAGAGGATAGGTGAGATTGGGTGAGCAAATGCAGACCCTTTAAAGCAGTAATGCGTTGCACCCATTCCATGGGTCCCAACTCTCGAGGTTGAAGGGAATATTACTACAGCTATAACATGTACGGGAAACCTAGAGAACGGACACACTGTGAATACGAAAGTTTTCTAAACCTCAACGAATAATCCCTCTCCTGGTGCTCCGGTTTGACTTTCCATCTGCTTTACTATCAACCTCCCAACTTGGAGAGACGGCCCCTTTAACCTCCTGGTTCACACAGGTTTCCAATTTGGCAGAGGATGAAAGGGAAGAGGGAGAACCAATGAGAGAGTAGCTGTTAGGCATTTGGACGGGCACATATCACTGTAATTTCCCGGCAGAAAGAAGAATTAACCAAAGTCTCAGCCCCCCACCGGGAACCAGTATAGGTCCTGAACCAAAATTTTGGACTTGCGGTCAGCTCAACAAAAACGAGTTGAAAAATGGAACTCAGGGGCACAGCAATTCACAAACTGGCCGAGTAATAAAGGAAAACTATCGTCCAAAAATCTGTTGAGGGAAGGCAAGGAGGCGGATTTGAAAGGCAGGCAGAATAGCAGGAAACAGATTTCAAGAGGTACGTTGGAATCGCCTTTAAAGCACAGGAAGAGGGGCACAACTTCGACAATGATGCACTTAGCCAAAAAGGACGTATGCGTTTTCTCCTGAATATATTCAGGAGAAAACGCATACGCCCTTTTTGGCCAAGCAAGCAAGCGGGCAATGCAAATCTGCACTACAAAGAAGTATCATTTCCCACCGGTCAAAAGGGACATCCACAAAATGTGTAAAAACCAGAAAGGCAAGACAGGCCCTGGAGAACAGGGAGCCTTGTTATGCTGATGGGCGGGATGTAAATTGCCAACTGCCTCTCTGGAGGAGTGCATTGTGTTCCCTAAAACAAGTAAAGAACAGAGATACAGAGCCAAGGGCACTTCCAGTCTAGGGAATATACCTTGGGAAAACTGAAAATCAAAAAGACAGAGCCAACCCAAAATTTAGGGCTGCACTGCTTACAAGGACCTCAACTTGGGTACACCATAAATATCCCAGGAAATATAAAAATGGTTCAAAAAATTGTGGTACTTTTGTACGATGGAATATCCCTCAGCCATGAAATCAATGTCATAAGACCAGTAGCAGCAAAATGGGTGGATTCAGGTACGATGATTCTAAGTGAAATAAGTCACACAGAAAAAGAAACTTATCACAAGATATCACTTATGAAGATCCTGTAAACATGGCTACACTTGAACTGAGTTAGGAAAGAGAACAGTGTCTCACATTTAGAAAACACTCTTATGCCTGCTTAAGGGGGAAGGAGAAGTGGGGTGATGCATAAAACCAGAGTTTGATATAAGCACAGGTACCATTCCAAAAACCAACTATGGAATAGCCAAGACATACACCTTCCTCAGTGAAAGGGACTCAAAACCCCATATTTCCCGCAGAGGAATATATCTGACTAGTAAGAATCTTAAAACCTATGTATTGATATGTCTCCGTAAGGGAATCAAGTGTGTCTAGACTGGCATAAACATGGCAGCGAGAATCAGCTCAAACCGACTGTAAAAAGGAATTTCAAAAACAAAACAGAAAAACTGGGAAATTCTTTACAATTCCTTCAGGGTCTCTGATGAAACCTGGAATGACCCTTTCTACAATGACAGCTGGATGTGGCATAAGGCTGGACACTTGGGACTGAGAGGATTGGTGAGATTGGGTGAACAAATGCAGACCCTTTAAAGAAATAAGGCATGGCACCCATTCCATGGGTCCCAACTCTCCAGGTTGAAGGGAATATTACTACAGCTATAACATGTACGGGAAACCTAGAGAACGGACACACTGTGAATACGAAAGGTTTCTAAAACTCAATGAATAATCCCTCTCCGGGTGCTCCGGTTTGACTTTCCATCTGCTTTACTATCAACCTCCCAACTTGGAGAGACAGCCCCTTTAACCTCATGGTTCGCACAGGTTGCCAATTTGGCAGAGGATGAAAGGGAAGAGGGAGAACCAATGAGAGAGTAGCTGTTAGGCATATGGACGGGCACATATCACTGTAATTTCCCGGCAGGAAGAAGTATTAACCAAAGTCTCAGCCCCGCACTGGGAACCAGCATAGGTCCTGAACCAAAATTTAGGACTTGCGGTCAGCTCACCAAAAACGAGTTGAAAAATGGAGCTCAGGGGCACAGCAATTCACAAACTGGCCGAGTAATAAAGGACAACTATCGTCCAAAAATCTGTTGAGGGAAGGCAACGAGGCGGACTTGAAAGCGAGGCAGAATACCAGGAAACAGATTTCAAGAGGTACTTTGGAATCGCCTTTAAAGCACAGGACGAGGGGCACAACTTCGACAATGATGCACTTGGCCAAAAAGGGCGTATGTGTTTTCTCCTGAATATATTCAGGAGAAAACACATACGCCCTTTTTGGCCAAGCAAGCAAGCGGGCAATGCAAATCTGCACTACAGAGAAGTATCACTTCCCACCGGTCAAAAGGGACATCCACAAAATGTGTAAAAACCAGAAAGGCAAGACAGGCCCTGGAGAACAGGGAGCCTTGTTATGCTGATGGGCGGGATGTAAATTGCCAACTGCCTCTCTGGAGGAGTACATTGTGTTCCCTAAAGCAAGTAAAGAACAGAGCTACAGAGCCAAGGGCACTTCCAGTCTAGGGAATATACCTTGGGAAAACTGAAAATCAATAAGACAGAGCCACCCCAAAATTTAGGGCTGCACGGCTTACAAGGACCTCAACTTGGGTACACCTTAAATATCCCAGGAAATATAAAAATGGTTCAAAAAATTGTGGTACTTACGTACGATGGAATATCGCTCAGCCATGAAATCAATGTCATAAGACCAGTAGCAGCAAAATGGGTGAATTCAGCTACGATGATTCTAAGTGAAATAAGTCACACAGAAAAAGAAACATATCATAAGATATCACTTATGAAGATCCTGTAAACATGGCTACACTTGAACTGAGTTAGGAAAGAGAACAGTGTCTCACATTTAGAAAACACTCTTATGCCTGCTTAATGGGGAAGGAGAGGTGGGGTGATGCATAAAACCAGAGTTTGATATAAGCACAGGTACCGATCCAAAAACCAACTATGGAATAGACAAGACCTACACCTTCCTCAGTGAAAGGAACTCAAAACCCCATATTTCCCGCAGAGGAATATATCTGACTAGTAAGAATCTTAAATCCTATGTATTGATATGTCTCCGTAAGGGAATCAAGTGTGTCTAGACTGGCATAAACATGGCAGCGAGAATCAGCTCAAACCCACTATAAAAAGGAATTTCAAAAATAAAACAAAAAAACTGGGAAATTCTTTACAATTCCTTCAGGGTCTCTGATGAAACCTGGAATGACCCTATCTACAACGACAGCTGGATGTGGCAAAAGGCTGGACACTTGGGACTGAGACGATTGGTGAGATTGGGTGAGCAAATGCAGACCCTTTAAAGCACAAATGCCTGGCACCCATTCCATGTGTCCCAGCTCTCCAGGTTGAAGGGAATATTACTACAGCTATAATATGTACGGGAAACCTAGAGAACGGACACACTGTGAATACGAAAGGTTTCTAAAACTCAACGAATAGTCCCTCTCCTCGTGCTCTGGTTTGACTTTCCACCTGCTTTACTATCAACCTCCCAAGTTGGAGAGGCAGCCCCTTTAACCTCCTGGTTTCCACAGCTTGCCAATTTGGCAGAGGATGAAAGGGAAGAGGGAGAACCAATGAGAGAGTAGCTGTTAGGCATTTGGACGGGCACATATCACTGTAATTCCCCGGCAGGAAGAAGAATTAAACAAAGTCTCAGCCACCCACTGGGAACGAGCATAGGTCCTGAACCAAAATTTTGGACTTGCGGTCAGCTCACCAAAAACGAGTTGAAAAATGGAGCTCAGGGGCACAGCAATTCATAAACTGGCCGAGTAATAAAGGACAACTATCGTCCAAAAATCTGTTGAGGGAAGGCAACGACGCGGACTTGAAAGCGAGGCAGAATAGCAGGAAACAGATTTCAAGAGGTACGTTGGAATCGCCTTTAAAGCACAGGAAGAGGGGCACAACTTCGACAATGATGCACTTGGCCAAAAAGGGCGTATGCGTTTTCTCCTGAATATATTCAGGAGAAAACACATACGCCCTTTTTGGCCAAGCAAGCATGCGGGCAATGCAAATCTGCACTACAAAGAAGTATCACTTCCCACCAGTCAAAAGGGACATCCACAAAATGTGTAAAAACCAGAAGGGCAAGACAGGCCCTGGAGAACAGGGAGCCTTGTTATGCTGATGGGCGGGATGTAAATTGCCAACTGCCTCTCTGGAGGAGTGCATTGTGTTCCCTAAAACAGGTAAAAAACAGAGCTACAGAGCCAAGGGCACTTCCAGTCTAGGGAATATACCTTGGGAAAACTGAAAATCAATAAGACAGAGCCACCCCAAAATTTAGGGCTGCACTGCTTACAAGGACCTCAACTTGGGTACACCTTAAATATCCCAGGAAGTATAAAAATGGTTCAAAAAATTGTGGTACTTACGTACGATGAAGTATCCCTCAGCCATGAAATCAATGTTATAAGAGCAGTAGCAGCAAAATGGGTGGATTCAGGTACGATGATTCTAAGTGAAATAAGTCACACAGAAAAAGAAACTTATCATAAGATATCAGTTATGAAGATCCTGTAAACATGGCTACACTTGAACTGAGTTAGGAAAGAGAACAGTGTCTCACATTTAGAAAACACTCTTATGCCTGCTTAAGGGGGAAGGAGAAGTGGGGTGATGCATAAAACCAGAGTTTGATATAAGCACAGGTACCATTCCAAAAACCAACTATGGAATAGACAAGACCTACACCTTCCTCAAAGGGACTCAAAACCCCATATTTCCTGCAGAGGAATATATCTGACTAGTAAGAATCTTAAAACCTATGTATTGATATGTCTCCGTAAGGGAATCAAGTGTGTCTAGACTGGCATAAACATGGCAGCGAGAATCAGCTCAAACCCACTATAAAAAGGAATTTCAAAAACAAAACAGAAAAACTGGGAAATTCTTTACAATTCCTTCAGGGTCTCTGATGAAACCTGGAATGACCCTTTCTACAATGACAGCTGGATGTGGCATAAGGCTGGACACTTGGGACTGAGAGGATTGGTGAGATTGGGTGAACAAATGCAGACCCCTTAAAGCAATAATGCATGGCACCCATTCCATGGGTCCCAACTCTCCAGGTTGAAGGGAATATTACTACAGCTATAACATGTACGGGAAACCTAGAGAACGGACACACTGTGAATACGAAAGGTTTCTAAAACTCAACGAATAATCCCTCTCCGGGTGCTCCGGTTTGACTTTCCAGCTGCTTTACTATCAACCTCCCAACTTGGAGAGACAGCCCCTTTAACCTCCTGGTTCGCACAGGTTGCCAATTTGGCAGAGGATGAAAGGGAAGAGGGAGAACCAATGAGAGAGTAGCTGTTAGGCATATGGACGGGCACATATCACTGTAATTTCCCGGCAGGAAGAAGAATTAACCAAAGTCTCAGCCACCCACCGGGAACCAGTATATGTCCTGAACCAAAATTTTGGACATGCGGTCAGCTCACCAAAAACGAGTTGAAAAATGGAGCTCAGGGTCACAGCAATTCACAAACTGGCCGAGTAATAAAGGACAACTATCGTCGAAAAATCTGTTGAGGGAAGGCAACGAGGCGGACTTGAAAGCGAGGCCGAATAGCAGAAAACAGATTTCAAGAGGTACGTTGGAATCGCCTTTAAAGCACAGGAAGAGGGGCACAACTTCGACAATGATGCACTTGGCCAAAAAGGGCGTATGAGTTTTCTCCTGAATATATTCAGGAGAAAACGCACATGCCCTTTTTGGCCAAGCAAGCAAGCGGGCAATGCAAATCTGCACTACAAAGGAGTATCACTTCCCACTGGTCAAAAGGGACATCCACAAAATGTGTAAAAACCAGAAGGGCAAGACAGGACCTGGAGAACAGGGAGCCTTTTTATGCTGATGGGCGGGATGTAAATTGCCAACTGCCTCTCTGGAGGAGTGCATTGTGTTCCATAAAACAAGTAAACAACAGAGCTACAGAGCCAAGGGCACTTCCAGTCTAGGGAATATACCTTGTATAAACTGAAAATCAATAAGACAGAGCCACCCCATAATTTAGGGCTGCACTGCTTACAAGGACCTCAACTTGGGTACACCTTAAATATCCCAGGAAATATAAAAATGTTTCAAAAAATTGTGGTACTTACGTACGATGGAATATCCCTCAGCCATGAAATCAATGTCATAAGACCAGTAGCAGCAAAATGGGTGGATTCAGGTACGATGATTCTAAGTGAAATAAGTCACACAGAAAAAGAAACTTATCATAAGATATCACTTATGAAGATCCTGTAAACATGGCTACACTTGAACTGATTTAGGAAAGAGAACAGTGTCTCACATTTAGAAAACACACTTATGCCTGCTTAAGGGGGAAGGAGAGGTGGGGTGATGCATAAAACCAGAGTTTGATATAAGCACAGGTACTGTTCTAAAAACCAACTATGGAATAGACAAGACCTACACCTTCCTCACTGAAAGGGACTCAAAACCCCATATTTCTCGCAGAGGAATATATCTGACTAGTAAGAATCTTAAACCTATGTATTGATATGTCTCCGTAAGGGAATCAAGTGTGTCTAGACTGGCATAAACATGGCAGCGAGAATCAGCTCAAACCCACGATAAAAAGGAATTTCAAAAACAAAACAAAAAACCTGGGAAATTCTTTACAATTCATTCAGGGTCTCTGATGAAACCTGGAATGACCCTATCTACAACGACAGCTGGATGTGGCATAAGGCTGTACACTTGGGACTGAGAGGATTGGTGAGGTTGGGTGAGCAAATGCAGACCATTTAAAGCACAAATGCCTGGCACCCATTCCATTGGTCCCAACTGTCCAGGTTGAAGGGAATATTCCTAAAGCTATAACATGTACGGGAAACCTAGAGAACGGACACACTGTGACTACGAAAGGTTTCTAAAACTCAACGAATAGTCCCTCTCCTGGTGCTCCGGTTTGACATTCCACCTGCTTTACTATCAAACTCCCAACTTGGAGAGACAGCCCCTTTAAACTCCTGGTTCCCACAGGTTGCCAATTTGGCAGAGGATGAAAGGGAAGAGGGAGAACCAATGAGAGAGTAGCTGTTAGGCATTTGGACGGGCACATATCACTGTAATTTCCCGTCAGGAAGAAGAATTAACCAAAGTCTCAGCCCCCAACCGGGAACCAGTATAGGTCCTGAACCAAAATTTTGGACTTGCGGTCAGCTCACCAAAAACGAGTTGAAAAATGAAGCTCAGGGGCACAGCAATTCACAAACTGGCCGAGAAATAAAGGACAACTATCGTCGAAAAATCTGTTGAGGGAAGGCAACGAGGCGGACTTGAAAGCGAGGCCGAATAGCAGGAAACAGATTTCAAGAGGTACGTTGGAATCGCCTTTAAAGCACAGGAAGAGGGGCACAACTTCGACAATGATGCACTTGGCCAAAAAGGGCGTATGCGTTTTCTCCTGAATATATTCAGGAGAAAACGCACATGCCCTTTTTGGCCAAGCAAGCAAGCGGGCAATGCAAATCTGCACTACAAAGGAGTATCACTTCCCACCGGTCAAAAGGGACATCCACAAAATGTGTAAAAACCAGAAGGGCAAGACAGGCCCTGGAGAACACGGAGCCTTTTTATGCTGATGGGCGGGATGTAAATTGCCAACTGCCTCTCTGGAGGAGTGCATTGTGTTCCATAAAACAAGTAAAGAACAGAGCTACAGAGCCAAGGGCACTTCCAGTCTAGGGAATATACCTTGTATAAACTGAAAATCAATAAGACAGAGCCACCCCATAATTTAGGGCTGCACTGCTTACAAGGACCTCAACTTGGGTACACCTTAAATATCCCAGGAAATATAAAAATGTTTCAAAAAATTGTGGTACTTACGTACGATGGAATATCCCTCAGCCATGAAATCAATGTCATAAGACCAGTAGCAGCAAAATGTGTGTATTCAGGTACGATGATTCTAAGTGAAATAAGTCACACAGAAAAAGAAACTTATCATAAGATATCACTTATGAAGATCCTGTAAACATGGCTACACTTGAACTGAGTTAGGAAAGAGAACAGTGTCTCACATTTAGAAAACATTCTTATGCCTGCTTAAGGGGGAAAGAGAGGTGGGGTGATGCATAAAAAAAGAGTTTGATATAAGCACAGGTACTGCTCCAAAAACCAACTATGGAATAGACAAGACCTACACCTTCCTCAGTGAAAGGGACACAAACCACATATTTCCCGCAGAGGAATATATCTGACTAGTAAGAATCTTAAAACCTATGTATTGATATGTCTCCATAAGGGAATCAAGTGTGTCTAGACTGGCATAAACATGGCAGCGAGAATCAGCTCAAACCCACGATAAAAAGGAATTTCAAAAACAAAACAAAAAAACTGGGAAATTCTTTCCAATTCCTTCAGAGTCTCTGATGAAACCTGGAATGACCCTATCTACAACAACAGCTGGATGTGGCATAAGGCTGGACACTTGGGACTGAGAGGATAGGTGAGATTGGGTGAGCAAATGCAGACCCTTTAAAGCAATAATGCATGGCACCCATTCCATGGGTCCCAACTCTCGAGGTTGAAGGGAATATTACTACAGCTATAACATGTACGGGAAACCTAGAGAACGGACACACTGTGAATACGAAAGGTTTCTAAACCTCAACGAATAATCCCTCTCCTGGTGCTCCGGTTTGACTTTCCATCTGCTTTACTATCAACCTCCCAACTTGGAGAGACAGCCCCTTTAACCTCCTGGTTCACACAGGTTTCCAATTTGGCAGAGGATGAAAGGGAAGAGGGAGAACCAATGAGAGAGTAGCTGTTAGGCGTTTGGACGGGCACATATCACGGTAATTTCCTGGCAGAAAGAAGAATTAACCAAAGTCTCAGCCCCCCACCGGGAACCAGTATAGGTCCTGAACCAAAATTTTGGACTTGCGGTCAGCTCAACAAAAACGAGTTGAAAAATGGAGCTCACGGGCACAGCAATTCACAAACTGGCCGAGTAATAAAGGAAAACTATCGTCCAAAAATCTGTTGAGGGAAGGCAACGAGGCGGATTTGAAAGGCAGGCAGAATAGCAGGAAACAGATTTCAAGAGGTACGTTGGAATCGCCTTTAGAGCACAGGAAAAGGGGCACAACTTCGACAATGATGCACTTAGCCAAAAAGGGCGTATGCATTTTCTCCTGAATATATTCAGGAGAAAACGCATACGCCCTTTTTGGCCAAGCAAGCAAGCGGGCAATGCAAATCTGCACTACAAAGGAGTATCACTTCCCACTGGTCAAAAGGGACATCCACAAAATGTGTAAAAACCAGAAGGGCAAGACAGGCCCTGGAGAACAGGGAGCCTTTTTATGCTGATGGGCGGGATGTAAATTGCCAACTGCCTCTCTGGAGGAGTGCATTGTGTTCCATAAAACAAGTAAACAACAGAGCTACAGAGCCAAGGGCACTTCCAGTCTAGGGAATATACCTTGTATAAACTGAAAATCAATAAGACAGAGCCACCCCATAATTTAGGGCTGCACTGCTTACAAGGACCTCAACTTGGGTACACCTTAAATATCCCAGGAAATATAAAAATGTTTCAAAAAATTGTGGTACTTACGTACGATGGAATATCCCTCAGCCATGAAATCAATGTCATAAGACCAGTAGCAGCAAAATGGGTGGATTCAGGTACGATGATTCTAAGTGAAATAAGTCACACAGAAAAAGAAACTTATCATAAGATATCACTTATGAAGATCCTGTAAACATGGCTACACTTGAACTGATTTAGGAAAGAGAACAGTGTCTCACATTTAGAAAACACACTTATGCCTGCTTAAGGGGGAAGGAGAGGTGGGGTGATGCATAAAACCAGAGTTTGATATAAGCACAGGTACTGTTCTAAAAACCAACTATGGAATAGACAAGACCTACACCTTCCTCACTGAAAGGGACTCAAAACCCCATATTTCTCGCAGAGGAATATATCTGACTAGTAAGAATCTTAAACCTATGTATTGATATGTCTCCGTAAGGGAATCAAGTGTGTCTAGACTGGCATAAACATGGCAGCGAGAATCAGCTCAAACCCACTATAAAAAGGAATTTCAAAAACAAAACAAAAAACCTGGGAAATTCTTTACAATTCATTCAGGGTCTCTGATGAAACCTGGAATGACCCTATCTACAACGACAGCTGGATGTGGCATAAGGCTGTACACTTGGGACTGAGAGGATTGGTGAGGTTGGGTGAGCAAATGCAGACCATTTAAAGCACAAATGCCTGGCACCCATTCCATTGGTCCCAACTGTCCAGGTTGAAGGGAATATTCCTAAAGCTATAACATGTACGGGAAACCTAGAGAACGGACACACTGTGACTACGAAAGGTTTCTAAAACTCAACGAATAGTCCCTCTCCTGGTGCTCCGGTTTGACATTCCACCTGCTTTACTATCAAACTCCCAACTTGGAGAGACAGCCCCTTTAAACTCCTGGTTCCCACAGGTTGCCAATTTGGCAGAGGATGAAAGGGAAGAGGGAGAACCAATGAGAGAGTAGCTGTTAGGCATTTGGACGGGCACATATCACTGTAATTTCCCGTCAGGAAGAAGAATTAACCAAAGTCTCAGCCCCCAACCGGGAACCAGTATAGGTCCTGAACCAAAATTTTGGACTTGCGGTCAGCTCACCAAAAACGAGTTGAAAAATGAAGCTCAGGGGCACAGCAATTCACAAACTGGCCGAGAAATAAAGGACAACTATCGTCGAAAAATCTGTTGAGGGAAGGCAACGAGGCGGACTTGAAAGCGAGGCCGAATAGCAGGAAACAGATTTCAAGAGGTACGTTGGAATCGCCTTTAAAGCACAGGAAGAGGGGCACAACTTCGACAATGATGCACTTGGCCAAAAAGGGCGTATGCGTTTTCTCCTGAATATATTCAGGAGAAAACGCACATGCCCTTTTTGGCCAAGCAAGCAAGCGGGCAATGCAAATCTGCACTACAAAGGAGTATCACTTCCCACCGGTCAAAAGGGACATCCACAAAATGTGTAAAAACCAGAAGGGCAAGACAGGCCCTGGAGAACACGGAGCCTTTTTATGCTGATGGGCGGGATGTAAATTGCCAACTGCCTCTCTGGAGGAGTGCATTGTGTTCCATAAAACAAGTAAACAACAGAGCTACAGAGCCATGGGCACTTCCAGTCTAGGGAATATACCTTGTATAAACTGAAAATCAATAAGACAGAGCCACCCCATAATTTAGGGCTGCACTGCTTACAAGGACCTCAACTTGGGTACACCTTAAATATCCCAGGAAATATAAAAATGTTTCAAAAAATTGTGGTACTTACGTACGATGGAATATCCCTCAGCCATGAAATCAATGTCATAAGACCAGTAGCAGCAAAATGTGTGTATTCAGGTACGATGATTCTAAGTCAAATAAGTCACACAGAAAAAGAAACTTATCATAAGATATCACTTATGAAGATCCTGTAAACATGGCTACACTTGAACTGAGTTAGGAAAGAGAACAGTGTCTCACATTTAGAAAACATTCTTATGCCTGCTTAAGGGGGAAAGAGAGGTGGGGTGATGCATAAAAAAAGAGTTTGATATAAGCACAGGTACTGCTCCAAAAACCAACTATGGAATAGACAAGACCTACACCTTCCTCAGTGAAAGGGACACAAACCCCATATTTCCCGCAGAGGAATATATCTGACTAGTAAGAATCTTAAAACCTATGTATTGATATGTCTCCATAAGGGAATCAAGTGTGTCTAGACTGGCATAAACATGGCAGCGAGAATCAGCTCAAACCCACGATAAAAAGGAATTTCAAAAACAAAACAAAAAAACTGGGAAATTCTTTCCAATTCCTTCAGAGTCTCTGATGAAACCTGGAATGACCCTATCTACAACAACAGCTGGATGTGGCATAAGGCTGGACACTTGGGACTGAGAGGATAGGTGAGATTGGGTGAGCAAATGCAGACCCTTTAAAGCAATAATGCATGGCACCCATTCCATGGGTCCCAACTCTCGAGGTTGAAGGGAATATTACTACAGCTATAACATGTACGGGAAACCTAGAGAACGGACACACTGTGAATACGAAAGGTTTCTAAACCTCAACGAATAATCCCTCTCCTGGTGCTCCGGTTTGACTTTCCATCTGCTTTACTATCAACCTCCCAACTTGGAGAGACAGCCCCTTTAACCTCCTGGTTCACACAGGTTTCCAATTTGGCAGAGGATGAAAGGGAAGAGGGAGAACCAATGAGAGAGTAGCTGTTAGGCGTTTGGACGGGCACATATCACGGTAATTTCCTGGCAGAAAGAAGAATTAACCAAAGTCTCAGCCCCCCACCGGGAACCAGTATAGGTCCTGAACCAAAATTTTGGACTTGCGGTCAGCTCACCAAAAACGAGTTGAAAAATGGAGCTCACGGGCACAGCAATTCACAAACTGGCCGAGTAATAAAGGAAAACTATCGTCCAAAAATCTGTTGAGGGAAGGCAACGAGGCGGATTTGAAAGGCAGGCAGAATAGCAGGAAACAGATTTCAAGAGGTACGTTGGAATCGCCTTTAGAGCACAGGAAAAGGGGCACAACTTCGACAATGATGCACTTAGCCAAAAAGGGCGTATGCATTTTCTCCTGAATATATTCAGGAGAAAACGCATACGCCCTTTTTGGCCAAGCAAGCAAGCGGGCAATGCAAATCTGCACTACAAAGAAGTATCATTTCCCACCGGTCAAAAGGGACATCCACAATATGTGTAAAAACCAGAAAGGCAAGACAGGCCCTGGAGAACAGGGAGCCTTGTTATGCTGATGGGCGGGATGTAAATTGCCAACTGCCTCTCTGGAGGAGTGCATTGTGTTCCCTAAAACAAGTAAAGAACAGAGATACAGAGCCAAGGGCACTTCCAGTCTAGGGAATATACCTTGGGAAAACTGAAAATCAATAAGACAGAGCCACCCAAAAATTTAGGGCTGCACTGCTTACAAGGACCTCAACTTGGGTACACCGTAAATATCCCAGGAAATATAAAAATGGTTCAAAAAATTGTGGTACTTTCGTACGATGGAATATCCCTCAGCCATGAAATCAATGTCATAAGAAAAGTAGCAGCAAAATGGGTGGATTCAGGTACGATGATTCTAAGTGAAATAAGTCACACAGAAAAAGAAACTTATCACAAGATATCACTTATGAAGATCCTGTAAACATGGCTACACTTGAACTGAGTTAGGAAAGAGAACAGTGTCTCACATTTAGAAAACACTCTTATGCCTGCTTAAGGGGGAAGGAGAAGTGGGGTGATGCATAAAACCAGAGTTTGATATAAGCACAGGTACCATTCCAAAAACCAACTATGGAATAGACAAGACCTACACCTTCCTCAGTCAAAGGGACTCAAAACCCCATATTTCCCGCAGAGGAATATATCTGACTAGTAAGAATCTTAAAACCTATGTATTGATATATCTCCGTAAGGGAATCAAGTGTGTCTAGACTGGCATAAACATGGCAGCGAGAATCAGCTCAAACCGACTATAAAAAGGAATTTCAAAAACAAAACAGAAAAACTGGGAAATTCTTTACAATTCCTTCAGGGTCTCTGATGAAACCTGGAATGACCCTTTCTACAATGACAGCTGGATGTGGCATAAGGCTGGACACTTGGGACTGAGAGGATTGGTGAGATTGGGTGAACAAATGCAGACCCTTTAAAGCAATAATGCATGGCACCCATTCCTTGGGTCCCAACTCTCCAGGTTGAAGGGAATATTACTACAGCTATAACATGTACGGGAAACCTAGAGAACGGACACACTGTGAATACGAAAGGTTTCTAAAACTCAACGAATAATCCCTCTCCGGGTGCTCCGGTTTGACTTTCCATCTGCTTTACTATCAACCTCCCAACTTGGAGAGACAGCCCCTTTAACCTCCTGGTTCGCACAGGTTGCCAATTTGGCAGAGGATGAAAGGGAAGAGGGAGAACCAATGAGAGAGTAGCTGTTAGGCATACGGACGGGCACATATCACTGTAATTTCCCGGCAGGAAGAAGAATTAACCAAAGTCTCAGCCACCCACCGGGAACCAGTATAGGTCCTGAACCAAAATTTTGGACATGCGGTCAGCTCACCAAAAACGAGTTGAAAAATGGAGCTCAGGGTCACAGCAATTCACAAACTGGCCGAGTAATAAAGGACAGCTATCGTCCAAAAATCTGTTGAGGGAAGGCAACGAGGCGGACTTGAAAGCGAGGCAGAATACCAGGAAACAGATTTCAAGAGGTACGTTGGAATCACCTTTAAAGCACAGGAAGAGGGGCACAACTTCGACAATGATGCACTTGGCCAAAAAGGGCGTATGCGTTTTCTCCTGAATATATTCAGGAGAAAACGCATACGCCCTTTTTGGCCAAGCAAGCAAGCGGGCAATGCAAATCTGCACTACAAAGAAGTATCACTTCCCACCGGTCAAAAGGGACATCCACACAATGTGTAAAAACCAGAAAGGCAAGACAGGCCCTGGAGAACAGGGAGCCTTGTTATGCTGATGGGCGGGATGTAACTTGCCAACTGCCTCTCTGGAGCAGTACATTGTGTTCCCTAAAACAAGTAAAGAACAGAGCTACAGAGCCAAGGGCACTTCCAGTCTAGGGAATATACCTTGGGAAAACTGAAAATCAATAAGACAGAGCCACCCCAAAATTTAGGGCTGCACTGCTTACAAGGACCTCAACTTGGGTACACCTTAAATATCCCAGGAAATATAAAAATGGTTCAAAAAATTGTGGTACTTACGTACGATGGAATATCCCTCAGCCATGAAATCAATGTCATAAGACCAGTAGCAGCAAAATGGGTGGATTCATGTACGATGATTCTAAGTGAAATAAGTCACACAGAAAAAGAAACTTATCATAAGATATCACTTATGAAGATCCTGTAAACATGGGTACACTTGAACTGAGTTAGGAAAGAGAACAGTGTCTCACATTTAGAAAACACTCTTATGCCTGCTTAAGGGGGAAGGAGAGGTGGGGTGATGCATAAAACCAGAGTTTGATATAAGCACAGGTACCGTTCCAAAAATCAACTATGGAATAGACAATACCTACACCTTCCTCAGTGAAAGGAACTCAAAACCCCATATTTCCCGCAGAGGAATATATCTGACTAGTAAGAATCTTAAATCCTATGTATTGATATGTCTCCGTAAGGGAATCAAGTGTGTCTAGACTGGCATAAACATGACAGCGAGAATCAGCTCAAACCCACTATAAAAAGGAATTTCAAAAACAAAACAAAAAACCTGGGAAATTCTTTACAATTCCTTCAGGGTCTGTGATGAAACCTGGAATGACCCTATCTACAATGACAGGTGGATGTGGCATAAGGCTGGACACTTGGGACTGAGAGGCTTGGTGAGATTGGGTGTGCAAATGCAGACCCTTTAAAGCAATAATGCATGGCACCCATTCCATGGGTCCCAACTCTCGAGGTTGAAGGGAATATTACTACAGATATAACATGTACGGGAAACCTAGAGAACGGACACACTGTGAATACGAAAGGTTTGTAAAACTCAACGAATAGTCCCTCTCCTGGTGCTCCGGTTTGACTTTCCATCTGCTTTACTATCAACCTCCCAACTTGGAGAGACAGCCCCTTTAAGCTCCTGATTAGCACAGGTTGCCAATTTGGCAGACGATGAAAGGGAAGAGGGAGAACCAATGAGAGATTAGCTGTTAGGCATTTGGACGGGCACATATCACTGTAATTTCCCGGCAGGAAGAAGTATTAACCAAAGTCTCAGCCCCGCACTGGGAACCAGCATAGGTCCTGAACCAAAATTTTGGACTTGCGGTCAGCTCACCAAAAACGAGTTGAAAAATGGAGCTCAGGGGCACAGCAATTCACAAACTGGCCGAGTAATAAAGGACAACTATCCTCCAAAAATCTGTTGAGGGAAGGCAACGAGGCGGACTTGAAAGCGAGGCAGAATAGCAGGAAACAGATTTCAAGAGGTACATTGGAATCGCCTTTAAAGCACAGGAAGAGGGGCACAACTTCGACAATGATGCACTTGGCCAAAAAGGGCGTATGCGTTTTCTCCTGAATATATTCAGGAGAAAACGCATACGCCCTTTTTGGCCAAGCAAGCAAGCGGGCAATGCAAATCTGCACTACAGAGAAGTATCACTTCCCACCGCTCAAAAGGGACATCCACAAAATGTGTAAAAACCAGAAAGGCAAGACAGGCCCTGGAGAACAGGGAGCCTTGTTATGCTGATGGGCGGGATGTAAATTGCCAACTGCCTCTCTGGAGGAGTGCATTGTGTTCCCTAAAACAAGTAAAGAACAGAGCTACAGAGCCAAGGGCACTTCCAGTCTAGGGAATATACCTTGGGAAAACTGAAAATCAATAAGACAGAGCCACCCCAAAATTTAGGGCTGCACTGCTTACAAGGACCTCAACTTGGGTACACCTTAAATATCCCAGGAAATATAAAAATGGTTCAAAAAATTGTGGTACTTACGTACGATGGAATATCCCTCAGCCATGAAATCAATGTCATAAGACCAGTAGCAGCAAAATGGGTGGATTCAGGTACGATGATTCTAAGTGAAATAAGTCACACAGAAAAAGAAACATATCATAAGATATCACTTATGAAGATCCTGTAAACATGGCTACACTTGAACTGAGTTCGGAAAGAGAACAGTGTCTCACATTTAGAAAACACTCTTATGCCTGCTTAAGGGGGAAGGAGAGGTGGGGTGATGCATAAAACCAGAGTTTGATATAAGCACAGGTACCGTTCCAAAAACCAACTATGGAATAGAAAAGACCTACACCTTCCTCAGTGAAAGGGACTCAGAACCCCATATTTCCAGCAGAGGAATATATCTGACTAGTAAGAATCTTAAAACCTATGTATTGATATGTCTCCGTAAGGGAATAAAGTGTGTCTAGACTGGCATAAACATGGCAGCGAGAATCAGCTCAAACCCACTAGAAAAAGGAATTCCAAAAACAAAACAAAAAAACTGGGAAATTCTTTGCAATTCCTTCAGGGTCTCTGATGAAACCTGGAATGATCCTATCTACAACAACAGCTGGATGTGTCATAAGGAGGGACAATTGGGACTGAGAGGATTAGTGAGATTGGGTGAGCAAATGCAGACCCTTTAAAGCACAAATGCCTGGCACCCATTCCATGGGTCCCAACTCTCCAGGTTGAAGGGAATATTACTACAGCTATAACATGTACGGGAATCCTAGAGAACGGACACACAGTGAATACGAAAGGTTTCTAAAACTCAACGAATAGTCCCTCTCCTGGTGCTCCGGTTTGACTTTCCATCTGCTTTACTATCAACCTCCCAACTTGGAGAGACAGCCCCTTTAACCTCCTGGTTCGCACAGGTTGCTAATTTGGCAGAGGATGAAAGGGAAGAGGGAGAACCAATGAGAGAGTAGCTGTTAGGCACTTGGACGGGCACATATCACTGTAATTTCCTGGCAGGAAGAAGAATTATCCAAAGTCTCAGCCCCCCAGCGGGAACCAGCATAGGTCCTGAACCAAAATTTTGGACTTGCGGTCAGCTCACCAAAAACGAGTTGAAAAATGGAGCTCAGGGGCACAGCAATTCACAAACTGGCCGAGTAATAAAGGACAACTAACGTCCAAAAATCTGTTGAGGGAAGGCAACGAGGCGGATTTGAAAGGCAGGCAGAATAGCAGGAAACAGATTTCAAGAGGTACGTTGGAATCGCCTTTAAAGCACAGGAAGAGGGGCACAACTTCGACAATGATGCACTTGGCCAAAAAGGGCGTATGCGTTTTCTCCTGAATATATTCAGGAGAAAACGCATACGCCCTTTTTGGCCAAGCAAGCAAGCGGGCAATGCAAATCTGCACTACAAAGACGTATCACTTCCCACCGGTCAAAAGGGACATCCACAAAATGTGTAAAAACCAGAAAGGCAAGACAGGCCCTGGAGAACAGGGAGCCTTGTTATGCTGATGGGCGGGATGTAAATTGCCAACTGCCTCTCTGGAGGAGTGCATTGTGTTCCCTAAAACAAGTAAAGCACAGAGATACAGAGCCAAGGGCACTTCCAGTCTAGGGAATATACCTTGGGAAAACTGAAAATCAATAAGACAGAGCCACCCAAAAATTTAGGGCTGCACTGCTTACAAGGACCTCAACTTGGGTACACCGTAAATATCCCAGGAAATATAAAAATGGTTCAAAAAATTGTGGTACTTACGTACCATGGAATATCCCTCAGCCATGAAATCAATGTCATAAGACCAGTAGCAGCAAAATGGGTGGATTCAGGTACGATGATTCTAAGTGAAATAAGTCACACAGAAAAAGAAACTTATCACAAGGTATCACTTATGAAGATCCTGTAAACATGGCTACACTTGAACTGAGTTAGGAAAGAGAACAGTGTCTCACATTTAGAAAACACTCTTATGCCTGCTTAAGGGGGAAGGAGAAGTGGGGTGATGCATAAAACCAGAGTTTGATATAAGCACAGGTACCATTCCAAAAACCAACTATGGAATAGACAAGACCTACACCTTCCTCAGTGAAAGGGACTCAGAACCCCATATTTCCCGCAGAGGAATATATCTGACTAGTAAGAATCTTAAAACCTATGTATTGATATGTCTCCGTAAGGGAATCAAGTGTGTCTAGACTGGCATAAACATGGCAGCGAGAATCAGCTCAAACCGACTATAAAAAGGAATTTCAAAAACAAAACAGAAAAACTGGGAAATTCTTTACAATTCCTTCAGGGTCTCTGATGAAACCTGGAATGACCCTTTCTACAATGACAGCTGGATGTGGCATAAGGCTGGACACTTGGGACTGAGAGGATTGGTGAGATTGGGTGAACAAATGCAGACCCTTTAAAGCAATAATGCATGGCACCCATTCCATGGGTCCCAACTCTCCAGGTTGAAGGGAATATTACTACAGCTATAACATGTACGGGAAACCTAGAGAACGGACACACTGTGAATACGAAAGGTTTCTAAAACTCAACGAATAATCCCTCTCCGGGTGCTCCGGTTTGACTTTCCATCTGCTTTACTATCAACCTCCCAACTTGGAGAGACAGCCCCTTTAACCTCCTGGTTCGCACAGGTGGCCAATTTGGCAGAGGATGAAAGGGAAGAGGGAGAACCAATGAGAGAGTAGCTGTTAGGCATATGGACGGGCACATATCACTGTAATTTCCCGGCAGGAAGAAGAATTAACCAAAGTCTCAGCCACCCACCGGGAACCAGTATAGGTCCTGAACCAAAATTTTGGACATGCGGTCAGCTCACCAAAAACGAGTTGAAAAATGGAGCTCAGGGTCACAGCAATTCACAAACTGGCCGAGTAATAAAGGACAGCTATCGTCCAAAAATCTGTTGAGGGAAGGCAACGAGGCGGACTTGAAAGCGAGGCAGAATACCAGGAAACAGATTTCAAGAGGTACGTTGGAATCACCTTTAAAGCACAGGAAGAGGGGCACAACTTCGACAATGATGCACTTGGCCAAAAAGGGCGTATGCGTTTTCTCCTGAATATATTCAGGAGAAAACGCATACGCCCTTTTTGGCCAAGCAAGCAAGCGGGCAATGCAAATCTGCACTACAAAGAAGTATCACTTCCCACCGGTCAAAAGGGACATCCACACAATGTGTAAAAACCAGAAAGGCAAGACAGGCCCTGGAGAACAGGGAGCCTTGTTATGCTGATGGGCGGGATGTAACTTGCCAACTGCCTCTCTGGAGCAGTACATTGTGTTCCCTAAAACAAGTAAAGAACAGAGCTACAGAGCCAAGGGCACTTCCAGTCTAGGGAATATACCTTGGGAAAACTGAAAATCAATAAGACAGAGCCACCCCAAAATTTAGGGCTGCACTGCTTACAAGGACCTCAACTTGGGTACACCTTAAATATCCCAGGAAATATAAAAATGGTTCAAAAAATTGTGGTACTTACGTACCATGGAATATCCCTCAGCCATGAAATCAATGTCATAAGACCAGTAGCAGCAAAATGGGTGGATTCAGGTACGATGATTCTAAGTGAAATAAGTCACAGAGAAAAAGAAACTTATCATAAGATATCACTTATGAAGATCCTGTAAACATGGCTACACTTGAACTGAGTTAGGAAAGAGAACAGTGTCTCACATTTAGAAAACACTCTTATGCCTGCTTAAGGGGGAAGGAGAGGTGGGGTGATGCATAAAACCAGAGTTTGATATAAGCACAGGTACAGTTCCAAAAATCAACTATGGAATAGACAATACCTACACCTTCCTCAGTGAAAGGAACTCAAAACCCCATATTTCCCGCAGAGGAATATATCTGACTAGTAAGAATCTTAAATCCTATGTATTGATATGTCTCCGTAAGGGAATCAAGTGTGTCTAGACTGGCATAAACATGGCAGCGAGAATCAGCTCAAACCCACTATAAAAAGGAATTCCAAAAACAAAACAAAAAAACTGGGAAATTCTTTGCAATTCCTTCAGGGTCTCTGATGAAACCTGGAATGACCCTATCTACAACAACAGCTGGATGTGTCATAAGGAGGGACAATTGGGACTGAGAGAATTGGTGAGATTGGGTGAGCAAATGCAGACCCTTTAAAGCACAAATGCCTGGCACCCATTCCATGGGTCCCAACTCTCCAGGTTGAAGGGAATACTACTACAGCTATAACATGTACGGGAATCCTAGAGAACGGACACACAGTGAATACGAAAGGTTTCTAAAACTCAACGAATAGTCCCTCTCCTGGTGCTCCGGTTTGACTTTCCATCTGCTTTACTATCAACCTCCCAACTTGGAGAGACAGCCCCTTTAACCTCCTGGTTCGCACAGGTTGCCAATTTGGCAGAGGATGAAAGGGAAGAGGGAGAACCAATGAGAGACTAGCTGTTAGGCACTTGGACGGGCACATATCACTGTAATTTCCTGGCAGGAAGAAGAATTATCCAAAGTCTCAGCCCCCCAGCGGGAACCAGCTTAGGTCCTGAACCAAAATTTTGGACTTGCGGTCAGCTCACCAAAAACGAGTTGAAAAATGGAGCTCAGGGGCACAGCAATTCACAAACTGGCCGAGTAATAAAGGACAACTATCGTCCAAAAATCTGTTGAGGGAAGGCAACGAGGCGGACTTGAAAGCGAGGCAGAATAGCAGGAGACAGATTTCAAGAGGTACGTTGGAATCGCCTTTAAAGCACAGGAAGAGGGGCACAAGTTCGACAATGATGCACTTGGCCAAAAAGGGCGTATGCGTTTTCTCCTGAATATATTCAGGAGAAAACGCATACGCCCTTTTTGGCCAAGCAAGCAAGCGGGCAAAGCAAATCTGCACTACAGAGAAGTATCACTTCCCACCGGTCAAAAGGGACATCCACACAATGTGTAAAAACCAGAAAGGCAAGACAGGCCCTGGAGAACAGGGAGCCTTGTTATGCTGATGGGTGGGATGTAAATTGCCAGCTGCCTCTCTGGAGGAGTACATTGTGTTCCCTAAAACAAGTAAAGAACAGAGCTACAGAGCCAAGGGCACTTCCAGTCTAGGGAATATACCTTGGGAAAACTGAAAATCAATAAGACAGAGCCACCCCAAAATTTAGGGCTGCACTGCTTACAAGGACCTCAACTTGGGTACACCGTAAATATCCCAGGAAATATAAAAATGGTTCAAAAAATTGTGGTACTTACGTACGATGGAATATCCCTCAGCCATGAAATCAATGTCATAAGACCAGTAGCAGCAAAATGGGTGGATTCAGGTACGATGATTCTAAGTGAAATAAGTCACACAGAAAAAGAAACTTATCACAAGATATCACTTATGAAGATCCTGTAAACATGGCTACACTTGAACTGAGTTAGGAAAGAGAACAGTGTCTCACATTTAGAAAACACTCTTATGCCTGCTTAAGGGGGAAGGAGAAGTGGGGTGATGCATAAAACCAGAGTTTGATATAAGCACAGGTACCATTCCAAAAACCAACTATGGAATAGACAAGACCTACACCTTCCTCAGTGAAAGGGACTTAGAACCCCATATTTCCCGCAGAGGAATATATCTGACTAGTAAGAATCTTAAAACCTATGTATTGATATGTCTCCGTAAGGGAATCAAGTGTGTCTAGACTGGCATAAACATGGCAGCGAGAATCAGCTCAAACCGACTATAAAAAGGAATTTCAAAAACAAAACAGAAAAACTGGGAAATTCTTTACAATTCCTTCAGGGTCTCTGATGAAACCTGGAATGACCCTTTCTACAATGACAGCTGGATGTGGCATAAGGCTGGACACTTGGGACTGAGAGGATTGGTGAGATTGGGTGAACAAATGCAGACCCTTTAAAGCAATAATGCATGGCACCCATTCCATGGGTCCCAACTCTCCAGGTTGAAGGGAATATTACTACAGCTATAACATGTACGGGAAACCTAGAGAACGGACACACTGTGAATACGAAAGGTTTCTAAAACTCAACGAATAATCCCTCTCCGGGTGCTCCGGTTTGACTTTCCATCTGCTTTACTATCAACCTCCCAACTTGGAGAGACAGCCCCTTTAACCTCCTGGTTCGCACAGGTGGCCAATTTGGCAGAGGATGAAAGGGAAGAGGGAGAACCAATGAGAGAGTAGCTGTTAGGCATATGGACGGGCACATATCACTGTAATTTCCCGGCAGGAAGAAGAATTAACCAAAGTCTCAGCCACCCACCGGGAACCAGTATAGGTCCTGAACCAAAATTTTGGACATGCGGTCAGCTCACCAAAAACGAGTTGAAAAATGGAGCTCAGGGTCACAGCAATTCACAAACTGGCCGAGTAATAAAGGACAGCTATCGTCCAAAAATCTGTTGAGGGAAGGCAACGAGGCGGACTTGAAAGCGAGGCAGAATACCAGGAAACAGATTTCAAGAGGTACGTTGGAATCACCTTTAAAGCACAGGAAGAGGGGCACAACTTCGACAATGATGCACTTGGCCAAAAAGGGCGTATGCGTTTTCTCCTGAATATATTCAGGAGAAAACGCATACGCCCTTTTTGGCCAAGCAAGCAAGCAGGCAATGCAAATCTGCACTACAAAGAAGTATCACTTCCCACCGGTCAAAAGGGACATCCACACAATGTGTAAAAACCAGAAAGGAAAGACAGGCCCTGGAGAACAGGGAGCCTTGTTATGCTGATGGGCGGGATGTAACTAGCCAACTGCCCCTCTGGAGGAGTGTATTGTGCTCCCTAAAACAAATAAACAACAGAGCTACAGAGCCAAGGGCACTTCCAGTCTAGGGAATATACCTAGGGAAAACTGAAAATCGATAAGACGGAGCCACCCCAAAATTTAAGGCTGAACTGCTTACAAGGACCTCAACTTCGGTTCACCTTAAATATCCCAGGATATATAAAAATGCTTCAAAATATTGTGGTACCTACGTACGATGGAATATCCCTCAGCCATGAAATCAATGACATAAGACCAGGAGCAGCAAAATGGGTGGATTCAGGTACGATGATTCTAAGTGAAATAAGTCACACAGAAAAAGAAACTTATCATAAGATATCACTTATGAAGATCCTGTAAACATGGCTACACTTGAACTGAGTTAGGAAAGAGAACAGTGTCTCACATTTAGAAAACACTCTTATGCCTGCTTAACGGGGAAGGAGAGGTGGGGTGATGCATAAAACCAGAGTTTGATATAAGCACAGGTACCGTTCCAAAAACCAACTATGAAATAGAAAAGACCTACACCTTCCTCAGTGAAAGGGACTGAAAACCCCATATTTCCCGCAGAGGAATATATCTGACTAGTAAGAATCTTAAAACCTATGTATTGATATGTCTCCGTAAGGGAATAAAGTGTGTCTAGACTGGCATAAACATGGCAGCGAGAATCAGCTCAAACCCCCTATAAAAAGGAATTTCAAAAACAAAACAAACAAACTGGGAAATTCTTTACAATTCCTTCAGGGTCTCTGATGAAACCTGGAATGACCCTACGTACAATGACAGCTGGATGTGGCATAAGGCTGGACACTTGGGACTGAGAGGATTGGTGAGATTGGGTGAGCAAATGCAGACCCTTTAAAGAACTAATGCCTGGCACCCATTACATGGGTCCCTACTCTCCAGGTTAAAGGGAATATTACTACAGCTATAACATGTACGGGAAACCTAGAGAACGGACACACTGTGAATACGAAAGGTTTCTAAAACTCAACGAATAGTCCCTCTCCTGGTGCTCGGGTTTGACTTTACATCTGCTTTACTATCAACCTCCCAACTTGGAGAGACAGCCCCTTTAACCTCCTGGTTCGCACAGGTTGCCAATTTGGCAGAGGATGAAAGGGAAGAGGGAGAACCAATGAGAGAGTAGCTGTTAGGCATTTGGACGGGCACATATCACTCTAATTTCCCGGCAGGAAGAAGAATTAACCAAAGTCTCAGCCACTCACCGGAAACCAGTATAGGTCCTGAACCAAAATTTTGGACTTGCGGTCAGCTCACCAAAAACGAGTTGAAAAATGGAGCTCAAGGGCACAGCAATTCACAAACTGGCCGAGTAATAAAGGACAACTATCGTCCAAAAATCTGATGAGGGAAGGCAACGAGGCGGACTTGAAAGCGAGGCAGAATAGCAGGAAACAGATTTCAAGAGGTACGTTGGAATCGCCTTTAAAGCACAAGAAGAGGGGCACAACTTCGACAATGATGCACTTGGCCAGAAAGGGCGTATACGTTTTCTCCTGAATATATTCAGGAGAAAACGCATACGCCCTTTTTGGCCAAGCAAGCAAGCGGGCAATGCAAATCTGCACAACAAAGAAGTATCACTTCCCACCGGTCAAAAGGGACATCCACAAAATGTGTAAAAAGCAGAAAGGCAAGACAGGCCCTGGAGAACAGGGAGCCTTGTTATGCTGATGGGCGGGATATAAATTGCGAACTGCTTCTCTGGAGGAGTGCATTGTGTTCCCTAAAACAAGTAAACAACAGAGCTACAGAGCCAAGGGCACTTCCAGTCTAGGGAATATACCTTGGGAATACTGAAAATCAATAAGACAGAGCCACCCCAAAATTTAGGGCTGCACTGCTTACAAGGACCTCAACTTGGGTACACCTTAAATATCCCAGGAAATATAAAAATGGTTCAAAAAATTGTGGGACTTATGTACGATGGAATACCCCTCAGCCATGAAATCAATGTCATAAGACCAGTAGCAGCAAAATGGGTGGATTCAGGTACGATGTTTCTAAGTGAAATAAGTCACACAGAAAAAGAATCTTATCATAAGATATCACTTATGAAGATCCTGTAAACATGGCTACACTTGAACTGAGTTAGAAAAGAGAGCTGTGTCTCACATTTAGAAAACACTCTTATGCCTGCTTAAGAGGGAAGGAGAGGTGGGGTGATGCATAAAACCAGAGTTTCATATAAGCACAGGTACCGTTCCAAAAACCAACTATGGAATAGATAAGACCTACACATTCCTCATTGAAAGGGACTCAAAACCCCATAGTTCCCGCAGGGGAATATATCTGACTAGTAAGAATCTTAAAACCTATGTATTGATATGTCTCCATAAGGGAATCAAGTGTGTCTAAACTGGCATAAACATGGCAGCGAGAATCAGCTCAATCCCACTATAAAAAGGAATTTCGAAAACAAAACAAAAAAAAAACTGTGAAATTCTTTACAATTCCTTCAGGGTCTCTGATGAAACCTGGAATGACCCTATCTACAACGACAGCTGGATGTGGCATAAGGCTGGATACTTGGGTCTGAGAGGATTTGTGAGATTGGGTGAGCAAATGCAGACCCTTTAAATCACAAATGCCTGGCACACATTCCATGGGTGCCAACCTTCCAGGTTGAAGGGAATATTACTACAGCTGTAACATGTACAGGAAACCTTGAGAACAGACACACTGTGAATACGAAAGGTATCTACAACTCAACGAATAGTCCCTCTCCTGGTGCTCCGGTTTGACTTGCCATGTGCTTTACTATCAACCTCCCAACTTGGAGAGACAGACCCTTTAACCTCCTGGTTCGCACAGGTTGCCAGTTTGGCAGAGGAAGAAAGGGAAGAGGGAGAACCAATGAGAGAGTAGCTGTTAGGCATTTGGACGGGCACATATCACTCTAATTTCCCGGCAGGAGGAAGAATTAACGAAAGTCTCAGCCACCCACAGGGAACCAGTATAGGTCCTGAACCAAAATTTTGGACTTGCGGTCAGCTCACAAAAAACGAGTTGAAAAATGGAGCTCAGGGGCACAACAATTCACAAACTGGCCGAGTAATAAAAGACAACTATCGTCCAAAAATCTGTTGAGGGAAGGCAACGAGGCGGACTTGAAAGCGAGGCAGAATAGCAGGAAACAGATTTCAAGAGGTACGTTGGAATCGCCTTTAAAGCCCAGGAAGAGGGGCACAACTTCGACAAAGATGCACTTGGCCAAAAAGGGCGTATGCGTTTTCTCCTGAATATATTCAGGAGAAAACGCATACGCCCTTTTTGGCCAAGCAAGCAAGCGGGCAATGCAAATCTGCACTACAAAGAAGTATCACTTCCCACCGGTCAAAAGGGACATCCACAAAATGTGTAAAAACCAGAAAGGCAAGACAGGCCCTGGAGAACAGGGAGCCTTGTTATGCTGATGGGCGGGATATAAATTGCCAACTGCTTCTCTGGTGGAGTGCAATGTGTTCCCTAAAACAAGTAAACAACAGAGCTACAGAGCCAAGGGCACTTCCAGTCTAGGGAATATACCTTGGGAAAACTGAAAATCAATAAGACAGAGCCACCCCAAAATTTAGGGCTGCACTGCTTACAAGGACCTTAACTTGGGTACACCTTAAATATCCCAGGAAATATAAAAATGGTTCAAAAATTTGTGGTACTTACGTACGATGGAATATCCCTCATCCATGAAATCAATGTCATAAGACCAGTAGCAGCAAAATGGGTGGATTCAGGTACGATGATTCTAAGTGAAATAAGTCACACAGAAAAAGAAACTTATCATAAGATATCACTTATGAAGGTCCTGTAAACATGGCTACACTTGACCTGAGTTAGGAAAGAGAGCAGAGTCTCACCTTTGGAAAACACTCTTATGCCTGCTTAAGGGAGAAGGAGAGATGGGGTGATGCATAAAACCAGAGTTTGATATAAGCACAGGTACCTTTCCAAAAACAATCTATGGTATAGACAAGACCTACACCTTCCTCAGTGAAAGGGGCTTGAGGCATCTGTGAGTAACTGTGAGCTGAGCCCCAGGCCAGCTGCTGCTGAACTTTTCCCACCCTTCCCAGGTAAAACACCTGAATATGTACAAGGGCTTGAAAGCTTAGAGGAAGGGCCGTGGAGCCACACAAGCGACAGCACGCATGCCAACTTGTTGCCTGCAGGGCAGCCAGTATGGTCCTGTCCCTGGGCGCTCTTCTTGAAGCTTTCCATTGCCCTGCCTGAGATACCCCTCCTGTCCCTGACCCCACTGCTTTTTTCCTTCCTCACCTCTGTCCGGAGAGAAATTCCAACGGAAGGTGTGGGTGATACATCTTCTTGTTTACACGTGGCATCCTGGCAACTCCTGCAGAAAGCTCAGCAGAGACCCACTCACACCGGGCCACCTACAAAGCCGTGGCCCCACACTCCCTCCCACCAGCACAGCCCCGAGACTGCTGACGAGTCAGAGAACATGGAGTCAGGCACAGCTTCAGGGGCTATTGCTGCCTGCAGCGCTGTTTATATTGACATCAACACAGGCACACCTGGGGCGGGCCGGCCGGCAGGGTCAGGCTACCCAGGTCAGCTAATCCTCAGCCCTCAGGGAATCACATTGTTGAAAATGGACCTCGCTAAGGCAGAATAGAAGCCAAGGAATAAAAGGACACAATGCCATTTGCAGCACCATAGGTGTGTCTAGAGGTAATCACGTGATTGTGGTAAGTCAGAAAATGAAAGACACATATCATATCATATCTCTTATAGGTGTGACCAAAAAATGAATACCAGGGGAGATATTTCCACGGAGAAGGGCAATCACAGATTCATTAAACAAACTTATGGTTCACCAATGGAAAGGTGTGAGGATTGGTTTCATTATGATATTGGGGTTAACAGACATATACAAACACAGGTGACATATATAATCACCGAAGACCTACAGAATACCAAGAGAAGACTACTCAACATTCTGTCATAAGGTACATGGGAAAAGGATCCCAGGAAGAACTGACATATATATATGTGTAAAAGAACCACATCTTCCACACCTACAACAAGCCAAACATTGTAATCAAATTTGTTGTAATAAAAAATAAAAAATTAAATTAAAAACACGAACAAGAAGTAGTGAGACAAACTTGAGGGGCTTTCTCCTGGCACATTCCATTCTAAATTCCAATCTAGAACACAACTTCCATTGAGGCTCTGTTGCCACAGTAACCAGATTTGGTAAGGGAGAACTGCTGCCACCTTGTGGCCGTTTCACACAACAGCAGTTTTAATCCCAGCGCTAATGGTCAGTTGATATTCAAAATCATTGCAGGCCTGTAAATGACACCTGCCCTGAAAACAAATCCTGGGGTCATATATCGACCAAAAAATTCAAAGGACGTCCATATTTCAAAACGACAGTTTCAAAAGGCATATTTTACACACATTAGTGTTCTGCTTCTTTTTCTTTCTTTCTTTTTTTGTTAAAAAAACGGGAATGGCAAAAAGCATCCCTCAGAATGGGCGAAAATATTTGCAAATGAATCAATGGACAAAGGATTAATCTCCAATATATATAAAGAGCTCATGCAGCTTAATATTAAAAAAACAAACAACCCAATACAAAAATGGGCAGAAGATCTAAAGAGACGATACTTCAAAGAAGACACAGAGACGGCCAAGACGCACATGAAAAGCTGCTCAACATCACTAATTATTAGAGAAATGCAAATCAAAACTACAATGAGGTATCACCTCACGCCTGTTAGAATCTGCATCATCAGAAAATCTACAAGCAACGAATTCTGGGGAGGGTGTGGACAAAAGGATCCCTCTTCCACTAGTGGTGGAAATGTAAATTGATACAGTCACGATGGAGAACAGTATGGAGTTTCCTTAAAAAAACTAGAAATAGAATTACCATATGATCCAGCAATCCCACTTCTGGGCATATACCCAGAGAAAACCATAAATCAAAAAGGCACATTCACCACAATGCTCATTTCAGCACTATTTACGATAGCCAGGTAATGGAAGCAAACTAAATACCCACAGACAGATGAATGGATAAAGATGTGGTACATATATGAAATGGAATATTACTCAGCCATAAGAAGGAATGAAACTGGGTCATTTGTAGAGACGTCGATGGATCTAGACACTGTCATACAGAATGAAGTAAGTCAGAAAGAGAAAAACAAATATTGTATATTAATGCATATATGTGGAACCTAGAAAAATGGTACAGATGAACTGGTTTGCAGGGAAGAAATAGAGACACAGAGGTAGAGAACACACGTATGGACACCTAGTGTGGGAAGCCATGGGTTGGTGGTGGTGGGATGAGTTGGGAGATTGGGATTGACCTGTATACATGTATATGCATAAAATACATAACTAATCATAACCTGCTGTATAAAAAAATAAATAAAATTAAATTTCAAAATTAAAAAAAACAAAATTTAAAAATAAAACAGAAAAAAGTTTTTCCCTTCACACAGATGTATTTATATGAATGAATTATTTCCATGCTTATATCTATAAATACATAAAAGAGGAATAAAATCTAACTTGAACCAAAAAAGAAAAAAAAAAAACCTGAACCCACCAGTTATACAGAGGAAAACCCTATCAGGGCACTTGCTCCAACGGTAAACAATTATGAAATTGGTCAGAGGTGGGGAATCATCTCCCATACAGCCAGCAGCCCACTCCTATGCAAAGAGCGTCCTCATTGCAATGGTGGGGGCCTTTCCGAGGCATCTGTGAGTAACCATGAACTGAGCCACAGGCCAGATGCCTTTGAACTTTTCCCACCCTTCCGAGGTAAAACACCTGAATATGTACAAGGGCTTGAAAGCCTAGAGGAAGGGCCATGGAGCCACACCAGCGACAGCACACAGGCCAACTTGATGCCTGCAGGCCAGCCAGGATGGTCCTGGACCTGGGCGCTCTTCTGGAAGCTTTCCATTGCCCTGCCTGAGATACCCTTCCTGTCCCGGCACCCACTGATTTTTTCCTTTAACCTCTGTCCGGAGAGAAATTCCAGCGGAAGTTATGGGTGCCACATCCTCTTCTTTACAGGTGGCAGCCTGGCAACTCCTGCAGAAAGTCCAGCAGAGACCCACTCACACAGGGCCACCCACAAAGCCGTGGACCCTCACTGCCTCCCACCAGCACAGCCCCGAGACTGCTGACGGGGCAGAGAATATGGAGTCAGGCACAGCTTCAGGGTCTATTGCTGCCTGCAGCGCTGTTTATATTGACATCAACACAGGCACACCTGGGGAGGGCCGGCCGGCAGGGCCAGGCTACAAAGGTCAGCTAATCCTCAGCCCTCAGGGAACCACATTGTTGAAAATGGACCTCGCTAAGGCAGAATAGAAGCCAAGGAATAAAAGGACACAATGCCATTTGCAGCACTGTAGGTGTGTCTAGAGGTAATCACGTGACTTGTAGTAAGTCAGAAAGTGAAAGACACATATCATATCATATCTCTTATCGGTGTGACCGAAAAATGGATACCAGGGCAGATATTTCCAAGGAGAAGGGCAATCACAGATTCATTCAACAAACTTATGGTTCACCAATGGAAAGGTGTGAGGATTGGTTTCATTATGGTATTGGGGTTAACAGACATATACAAACACAGGTGACATATATAATCACCAAAGACCTACAGAATACCAAGAGAAGACTACTCAACATTCTGTCATAAGGTACATGGGAAAAGGATTCCAGGAAGAACAGACATATGTATATGTGTAAAAGAACCACATCTTCCACACCTACAACAAGCCAAACATTGTAATCAAATTTGCTGTAATAAAAAATAAAAAATTAAATTCAAAACACGAGCAAGAAGTAGTGAGACAAACTTGAGGGGCTTTCTCCTGGCACATTCCATTCTGAATTCCAATCTAGAACACGACTTCCATTGAGGCTCTGTTGCCCCAGTAACCAGATTTGGTAAGGGAGAACTGCTGCCACCTTGTGGCCGTTTCACACAACAGCAGCTTTAATCCCAGCGCTAATGGTCAGTTGATATTCAAAATCATTGCAGGCCTGTAAATGACACCTGCCCTGAAAACAAATCCTGGGTTCATATATCGACCAAAAAATTCAAAGGACGTCCATATTTCAAAACGACAGTTTCAAAAGGCATATTTTACACACATTAGTGTTCTGCTTCTTTTTCTTTCTTTCTTTTTTTGTTAAAAAATGGGAATGGCAAAAAGCATCCCTCAGAATGGGCGAAAATATTTGCAAACGAATCAATGGACACAGGTTTAATCTCCAATATATATAAAGAGCTCATGCAGCTTAATATTAAAACAACAAACAACCCAATACAAAAATGGGCAGAAGATCTAAAGAGACGTTTCTTCAAAGAAGACACAGAGATGGCCAAGACACACATGAAAAGCTGCTCAACATCACTAATTATTAGAGAAATGCAAATCAAAACTACAATGAGGTATCACCTCACACCTGTTAGAATCGGCATCATCAGAAAATCTACAAGCAACGAATTCTGGGGAGGGTGTGGACAAAAGGATCCCTCTTCCACTAGTGGTGGAAACGTAAATTGATACAGTCACGATGGAGAACAGTATGGAGTTTCCTTAAAAAAACTAGAAATAGAATTACCATATGATCCAGCAATCCCACTTCTGGGCATATACCCAGAGAAAACCATAAATCAAAAAGGCACATTCACCACAATGCTCATTTCAGCACTATTTACGATAGCCAGGTAATGGAAGCAACCTAAATACCCACAGACATACGAATGGATAAAGATGTGGTCCATATATAAAATGGAATATTACTCAGCCATAAGAAGGAATGAAACTGGGTCATTTGTAGAGACGTCGATGGATCTAGAGACTGTCATACAGAATGAAGTAAGTCAGAAAGAGAAAAACAAATATTGTATATTAATGCATATATGTGGAACCTAGAAAAATGGAACAGATGAACTGGTTTGCAGGGAAGAAATAGAGACACAGAGGTAGAGAACACACGTATGGACACCAAGTTTGGGAAGCCATGGGGAGGTGGTGTTGGGATGAGTTGGGAGATTGGGATTGATCTGTATACATGTATATGCATAAAATACATAACTAATAATAACCTGCTGTATAAAAAAATAAATAAAATTAAATTTCAAAATTTTAAAAAATAAAATTTAAAAATAAAACAGAAAAAAGTTCTTCCCTTCACACAGATGTATTTATATGAATGAATTATTTCCATGCTTATATCTATAAATACATAAAAGAGGAATAAAATCTAACTTGAACCAAAAAAGAAAAAAGAAAACCTGAACCCACGAGTTAGACAGAGGAAAACCCTATCAGGGCACTTGCTCCAGCGGTAAACAATTCTGAAATTGGTCAGAGGTGGGGAATCATCACCAATAGAGCCAGCAGCCCACTCCTATGCAAGGAGCGTCCTCATTGCAAAGCTGGGGGCCATGCCGAGGCATCTGTGAGTAACCGTCAGCTGAGCCCCAGGCCAGCTGCTGTTGTACTTTACCCACCCTTCCCAGGTAAAACACCTGAATATGTACAAGACCTTGAAAGCCTAGAGGAAGGGGCGTGGAGCCACACCAGTGACAGAACGCAGGACAACTTGGTGCCTGCAGGCCAGCCAGGATGGTCCTGGCCCTGGGCGCTCTTCTGGAAGCTTTCCATTGCCCTGCCTGAGATACCCCTCCTGTCCCGGCACCCACTGCTTTTTTCCTTCCTCACCTCTGTCCGGAGAGAAATTCCAGCGGAAGGTATGGGTGCCACATCCTCTTCTTTACAGGTGGAAGCCTGGCAACTACTGCAGAAAGTCCAGCAGAGACCCACTCACACTGGGCCACCCACAAAGCTGTGGCCCCTCACTCCCTCCCACCAGCACAGCCCTGAGACTGCTGACGGGACAGAGAATATGGAGTCAGGCACAGCTTCAGGGTCTATTCCTGCCTGCTGCGCTGGTTATATTGACCTCAACCCAGGCACACCTGGGGAGTGCCGGCCAGCAGGGTCAGGCTACCCAGGTCAGCTAATCTTCAGCCCTCAGGGAATCACATTGTTGAAAATGGACCTCGCTAACGCAGAATAGAAGCCAAGGAATAAAAAGACACAATGCCATTTGCAGCACCGTAGGTGTGTCTAGAGGTAATCACGTGACTTGTAGTAAGTCAGAAAGTGAAAGACACATATCATATCATATCTCTTATAGTTGTGACCGAAAAATGGATACCAGGGCAGATATTTCCACGGAGAAGGGCAATCACAGATTCATTCAACAAACTTATGGTTCACCAATGGAAAGGTGTGAGGATTGGTTTCATTATGATATTGGGGTTAACAGACATATACAAACACAGGTGACATATATAATCACCGAAGACCTACAGAATACCAGAAGACTACTCAACATTCTTTCATAAGGTACATGGGAAAAGGATCCCAGGAAGAACAGACATATGTATATGTGTAAAAGAACCACATCTTCCACACCTACAACAAGCCAAACATTGTAATCAAATTTGCTGTAATAAAAAATAAAAAAATTAAATTAAAAACACGAACAAGAAGTAGTGAGACAAACTTGAGGGGCTTTCTCCTGGCAAATTCCATTCTAAATTCCAATCTAGAACACGACTTCCATTGAGGCTCTGTTGCCCCAGTAACCAGATTTGGTAAGGGAGAACTGCTGCCACCTTGTGGCCGTTTCACACAACAGCAGCTTTAATCCCAGCGCTAATGGTCAGTTGATATTCAAAATCATTGCAGGCCTGTAAATGACACCTGCCCTGAAAACAAATCCTGGGTTCATATAGCGACCAAAAAATTCAAAGGATGTCCATATTTCAAAACGACACTTTCAAAAGGCATATTTTACACACATTAGTGTTCTGCTTCTTTTTCTTTCTTTCTTTTTTTGTTAAAAAAATGGGAATGGCAAAAAGCATCCCTCAGAATGGGCGAAAATATTTGCAAACGAATCAATGGACAAAGGTTTAATCTCCAATATATATAAAGAGCTCGTGCAGCTAAATATTAAAACAACAAACAACCCAATACAAAAATGGGCAGAAGATCTAAAGAGACGTTTCTTCAAAGAAGACACAGAGATGGCCAAGACACACATGAAAAGCTGCTCAACATCACTAATTATTAGAGAAATGCAAATCAAAACTACAATGAGGTATCACCTCACACCTGTTAGAATCGGCATCATCAGAAAATCTACAAACAACGAATTCTGGGGAGGGTGTGGACAAAAGGATCCCTCTTCCACTAGTGGTGGAAATGTAAATTGATACAGTCACGATGGAGAACAGTATGGAGTTTCCTTAAAAAAACTAGAAATAGAATTACCATATGATCCAGCAATCCCACTTCTGGGCATATACCCAGAGAAAACCATAAATCAAAAAGGCACATTCACCACAATGCTCATTTCAGCACTATTTACGATAGCCAGGTAATGGAAGCAACCTAAATACCCACAGACAGACGAATGGATAAAGATGTGGTCCATATATAAAATGGAATATTACTCAGCCATAAGAAGGAATGAAACTGGGTCATTTGTAGAGACGTCGATGGATCTAGAGACTGTCATACAGAATAAAGTAAGTCAGAAAGAGAAAAACAAATATTGTATATTAATGCATATATGTGGAACCTAGAAAAATGGTACAGATGAACTGGTTTGCAGGGAAGAAATAGAGACACAGAGGTAGAGAACACACGTATGGACACCAAGTGTGGGAAGCCATGGGTTGGTGGTTTTGGGATGAGTTGGGAGACTGGGATTGCCCTGTCTACATGTATATGCATAAAATACATAAATAATAATAACCTGCTTTATAAAAAAATAAATAAAATAAAATTTCAAAATTTTTAAAAATAAAATTCAAAAATAAAACAGAAAAAAGTTCTTCCCTTCACACAGATGTATTTATATGAATGAATTATTTCCATGCTTATATCTATAAATACATAAAAGAGGAATAAAATCTAACTTGAACCAAAAAAGAAAAAAAAAAAACCTGAACCCACGAGTTAGACAGAGGAAAACCCTATCAGGGCACTTGCTCCAGCGGTAAACAATTTTGAAATTGGTCAGAGGTGGGGAATCATCTCCCATAGAGCCAGCAGCCCACTCCTATGCAAGGAGCGTCCTCATTTCAAAGCTGGGGGCCATGCCGAGGCATCTGTGAGTAACGGTGAGCTGAGCCCCAGGCCAGCTGCTGTTGAACTTTTCCCACCCTTCCCAGGTAAAACACCTGAATATGTACAAGGCCTTGAAGGCCTAGAGGAAGGGCCGTGGAGCCACACCAGCGACAGCACGCAGGCCAACTTGGTGCCTGCAGGCCAGCCAGGATGGTCCTGGCCCTGGGCGCTCTTCTGGAAGCTTTCCATTGCCCTGCCTGAGATACCCCTCCTGTCCCGGCACCCACTGCTTTTTTCCTTCCTCAGCTATGTCCAGAGAGAAATTCCAGCGGAAGGTATGGGTGCCACATCCTCTTCTTTACAGGAGGCAGCCTGGCAACTCCTGCAGAAAGTCCAGCAGAGAACCACTCACACCGGGCCACCCACAAAGCCGTGGCCCCTCACTCCCTCCCACCAGCACAGCCCCGAGACTGCTGACGGGGCAGAGAATATGGAGTCAGGCACAGCTTCAGGGGCTATTTCTGCCTGCAGCGCTGTTTATATTGACCTCAACCCAGGCACACCTGGGGAGGGCCGGCCGGGAGGCTCAGGCTACCCAGGTCAGCTAATCCTCAGCCCTCAGGGAATCACATTGTTCAAAATGGACCTCGCTAAGGCAGAATAGAAGCCAAGGAATAAAAGGACACAATGCCATTTGCAGCACCGTAGGTGTGTCTAGAGCTAATCATGTGACTTGTAGTAAGTCCGAAAGTGAAAGACACATATCATATCATATCTCTTATAGGTGTGACCGAAAAATGGATACCAGGGCAGATATTTCCACGGAGAAGGGCAATCACAGATTCATTAAACAAACTAATGGTTCACCAATGGAAAGTTGTGAGGATTGGTTTCATTTTGATATTGGGGTTAACAGACATATACAAACACAGGTGACATATATAATCACCAAAGACCTACAGAATACCAAGAGAAGACTACTCAACATTCTGTCATAAGGTACATGGGAAAAGGATCCCAGGAAGAACAGACATATGTATATGTGTAAAAGAACCACATCTTCCACACCTACAACAAGCCAAACATTGTAATCAAATTTGCTGTAATAAAAAATAAATAATTAAACTAAAAACACGAACAAGAAGTAGTGAGACAAACTTTAGGGGCTTTCTCCTGGTACATTCCATTCTAAATTCCAATCTAGAACATGACTTCCATTGAGGCTCGTTGCCCCAGTAACCAGATTTGGTAAGGGAGAACTGCTGCCACATTGTGGCCTTTTCACAAAACAGCAGCTTTAATCCCAGCGCTAATGGTCAGTTGATATTCAAAATCATTGCAGGCCTGTAAATGACACCTGCCCTGAGAACAAATCCTGGGGTCATATATCGACCAAAAAATTCAAAGGACGTCCATATTTCAAAACGACAGTTTCAAAAGTCATATTTTACACACATTAGTGTTCTGCTTCTTTTTCTTACTTTCTTTTTTTGTTAAAAAAACGGGAATGGCAAAAAGCATCCCTCAGAATGGGCGGAAATATTTGCAAACGAATCAATGGACAAAGGTTTAATCTCCAATATATATAAAGAGCTCATGCAGCTTAATATTAAAACAACAAACAACCCAATACAAAAATGGGCAGAAGATCTAAAGAGACGTTTCTTCAAAGAAGACACAGAGATGGCCAAGACGCACATGAAAAGCTGCTCAACATCACTAATTATTAGAGAAATGCAAATCAAAACTACAATGAGGTATCACCTCATACCTGTTAGAATCGGCATCATCAGAAAATCTACAAACAACAAATTCTGGTGAGGGTGTGGACAAAAGGATCCCTCTTCCACTAGTGGTGGAAATGTAAATTGATACAGTCACGATGGAGAACAGTATGGAGTTTCCTTAAAAAAACTGGAAATAGAATTACCATATGATCCAGCAATCCCACTTCTGGGCATATACCCAGAGAAAACCATAAATCAAAAAGGCACATTCACGACAATGCTCATTTCAGCACTATTTACAATAGCCAGGTAATGGAAGCAACCTAAATACCCACAGACAGACGAATGGATAAAGATGTCGTACATATATAAAATGGAATATTACTCAGCCATAAGAAGGAATGAAACTGGGTCATTTGTAGAGATGTCGATGGATCTAGAGACTGTCATACAGAATGAAGTAAGTCAGAAAGAGAAAAACAAATATTGTATATTAATGCATATATGTGGAACCTAGAAAAATGGTATAGACGAATTGGTTTGCAGGGAAGAATTAGAGACACAGAGGTAGAGAACACACGTATGGACACCAAGTGTGGGAAGCCATGGGGTGGTGTTGGTGGCATCTGTTGGGATATTGGGATTGACCTGTATACATGTATATGCATAAAATACATAACTAATAATAACCTGCTGTATAAAAATATAAATAAAATTAAATTTTAAAATTTAAAAAAATAAAATTTAAAAATAAAAGAGAAAAAATGTCTTCCCTTCACACTGATGTATTCATATGAATGAATTATTTCCATGCTTATATCAATAAATACATAAAAGAGGAATAAAATCTAACTTGAACCAAAAAAGGAAAAAAAACCTGAACCCACGAGTTAGACAGAGGAAAACCCTATCAGGGCACTTGCTCCAGGGGTAAACAATTCTGAAATTGGTCAGAGGTGGGGAATCATCTCCCATACAGCCAGCAGCCCACCCCCCAAGCAAGGAGGGTCCTCATTGCAAAGCTGGGGGACCGTTCCAAGGCATCTGTGAGTAAACGTGAGCTGAGCCCCAGTCCTGCTGCAGCTGAACTCTTCCCACCCTTTCCAGGTAAAACACCTGAATATGTACAAGAACTTGCAACCTTAGAGGAAGGGCTGTGGAGCCACACCAGCGACAGCACACAGGCCGACTTGGTGCCTGCAGGCCAGTCAGGATGGTCCTGGCCCCAGATGCTCTTCTGGAAGCTTTCCATTTCCCTGCCTGAGATACCCCTCCTGCCACCGGCCCCACTGCTTTTTTACTTCCTCACCTCTGCCTGGGGAGAAATTCCAGCAGCAGGTATCGGTGACACATCCTCTTCTTTAGCAGGTGGCAGCCTGGCAACTTCTGCAGAAATTCCAGCAGAGCCCCACTCACACTGGGCCACCCACAAAGCCACGGCCCCTCACTCCCTCCCACCAGCACAGCCCCGGCACTGCCTACGGGGCAGAGAATATGGCGTCAGTCACAGCTACAAGGGCTGTCGCTCACTGGAGAGCTGTTTATATTGCCCTCAACCCAGGCACACCTGTGGAGGGCTGGCAGGCAGTTTCAGGCTACCAAAATCAGCCAATCCTCACCACTCAGGGGCTCACAGCTGCAGAAAATGAAACTTGCTAAACGGGCCAGGCCCTAGGAACAGGTGTGGGCTCTTGAGAGTCAGGATAGACAAGGGGCTGCTGCTGCGGGTTGTTTTCTTATCATTTTATCTGGTCCATGAGTGGAAAACAACTTCAAGAAGACACTATCCTAATGAGAGCAACCCAGGAGTCAGGGAGAGGAGTGATGGTGGGTGGAGACAGAGGCCTGGTGCCCTGGCTGCAGTGGAAGTGTCTGGAAGACCAGGCAGAAAGAGCCTGCAGAGAGTGATAGCCATGGTCACAGACCTGTCAGAGCTGCTGTTTGTTAGTTCAAGTCCTGCTCTGAGGTATTCTGTGTCAGCTGTGAGCGACAGGTGAGCTGGGGGTTCTCTGCAAGGTGGGCTATGTGCACAGTTCCTGTATGTCCAGCCCTGCTGGGGTACCTTCCCAGGGGAGCTCCGTATCCTGGGAAGGGCCTGAGTAGGAGAGCCCCATGGGCTGCTGGGTAGCTGCAGAGGTGAGCTCCATACCCTGGGAGGGACTTGACCACGAGAGCCCCGTGGGCTGTGGGGTAGGGGTGCAGCCCAGGTGAGCTCCATATCCTGGGATTGGCCTGACCACGAGAGCCCCATGTGCTGCTGGAGACCTGGTAAAGGATATCAGGACAGTCAGTGAAGCCACCGAGGATATACATCCAGTAGCTCCTATTTCCTACACCCTGCTGGTCATTCTACCTTCCACCAGGCCATGGCATTCTGTATTAGACTTCAATGATGCCTTCTTCTGTATTCCATTCATCTCAGAGTCACAAGAATTTTTGGCTTGTGAGTGGCAGGACACAACATGCAACAAAAGCAATAATGCTGGGCCGTCCTGCCCCAATGGTTCAGAAATCATCACACCATCATTGGGGAAATGTCCTCTAAAGACCTAAAAGTTCAACCTCTGTAAAAGGGAACCCTCCTTCAATATGCAGATGACATTCTGATCACCAGGCCTACTAAAGACGCCTCTGAACTACCTAGCCAAGAAAGGATAGAAGGTGTCCAAGAAAAACGCTCAAATATCCCAGGCTAAGGTGACATGCCTGGGCTTCATTCTCACAGATATTCGGAGAAACGCATCCCAGGATAGGGAAGAAGCCATTTGCAGCCTTACCTCTTCTACAACTAGAAGACAGCTTAGGGGTTCCTGGGGAGGCCAAGGTTTTCTGCATCTGGATCCCTAACTACAGTGTAATAGCTGGGCCTCTACATGAAACACTGACACGAAAAGATGATGATCCTTTTGAATAGAATCCAGAAGCAGCCTTTCAAGAATGGAAAGAGCAGTCAATACAGACCCTTGCCCAGGAACTCCCTAATTTAGCTAAACCCTTTGACCTTTACATAACCGGTCAAAGGTTGATCGCCCTTGGAGCCTTAGTGCAAAAACTGGGACCACTTGAAATGGAGCAACACAAGAATGCCCTTCAGGTATGATAAACTATGGTCACCAAGGGCTTTGCCCACCGACTCATCAGGCCAGGATACTGGGGTATCTAAAAAGCTGGAAATCAGCAGCCCGCAAGGCCAGCTCCCTCCTAAGGGAAAAGGACCCCACGTGGTGATCCTAACCACCCATCATGCCCTGAAGTTGCAGGGGTCACTCTGTGGACACACTGACCTCGAGTGAGGAGGACCTCCAACTCCAACCTCCAGAGAGATAAATGGGGGCAACGGGCCCCCAAGATGACTCGTGTGACCATCACTTGACCTGGAGTTTCTCTCAGAAAACGACAAGACTGTGCCCCGAAAGAGCAGACTACTGCTTGCAGGACTTACTGCACCCAGAGGGAAGCTAAAAAGCTTGGCGGGGGAAACGTATATCACGCTTTCACCATAGAAAACCCTACAGACACCGCGGTGATGGTGGCCAATATGACCGGCTGGACTGCAGGCTACTTCTAAAGGCCGTTGACTCAGTGGACGTCATGGTCCTGGATCACCACTGACCCTGGACTGTCTGGGAGTTGCGCGGGCATGGCTCTGACACATGGTGCTGTTTGTACATAAATTCAGGGACCTAATTAAAGAAAGCACAGACTACTGGTCAGAGAATCTAGTCTGGCAAAAACTGTCAGCCTAAGGTCGCCGAACATATGTGGGGTGGGGTGAAACCTGCCACCGCAGCATCTCTGCGCCTCTCTTTCCTGGACCCTTAAAGGTCATTAGAATCTGTAACACTTCCAATGCTGGTGCTCAGGCGGACGAGAAGTGAGGCAGGAGGCCTTGGGACAATCAACCTCACCAGGAGGCTGGTGGGGAGACGTTTTGCCCCTCCCCCCATGTATCAGGGCTCCCACCACAGCATGAAGCAGTTACAAAAGAGGGGTCTGCACCCTCAACACCCCAAGAATAAGGAATGGAACAAAAAGCAGAGGAGGTGTTCGTCTCCGGCAACGTTCATTAAAAATTCCTGGGAGATAAAAAGAGAATCTGGGCAATAAAATAAAGTCTAACTTGTTTTTCCTTTGTGCTTTGTCTAATTTCACGTGCTCCTAGGGTTCCGTATGCAGAGGTCCCACACCCGGCACATCAGACCCGATATCCTAGTGCAGAATGGCTGGGTCGACACCTCAGCTAGCGGGGTCCCATGCAGACTCCGCGGCATAGAGCCTGAGCTGCAGCCAACGCAGCCCTCGAGAGCTCCATCCCCTCCCTCCCACTGACGCTGCCGGGGACCCTACACAGCAGCCCAGCCCACAGCCCATGGGGGAGTGCACGCTCTCACCTCTCCATTCTGTTTTCAAAATAATGTTTCCTTTGCTTCTGAACCAAACTCAGTCTTGATCTGTTGGCTCCAATGACACTGGGCACGGGGACTCCTGTTGGGGTCCACTCTGGAGGATCAGTAACAGAAATTGAGAACATTGTAACTTCAATGAACAGATGTGTGAGCCAAACTGTAGTTAACATAGAGCAGTGTATAATGCTCGGGTAAAATAAGATGTTTCTAAGACTTACATTTGATATTTCCATCACTTTCCTATAAGCAAGTTCAGTGAAGACGTCTGTCTTATTTGTCAGGTCAACATTAGAGAAATGAAGTGATTTATTTCCATGGATGTACATCAAATACTCTTGGCTGAAGCTTCAATCTTGTTTTGAATGCTTTTCCATTGAAAATGATACCTCTCTTTCAGCTCCCCCATTTCTGAGAAGTATAAAATCTTATAATTTATTATTACCAAAGGGGAAAGGTAGGAGAAGGGATAAATTAACAGTTTGGGATTAACACATACACACTGCTATGTATAAAATAGATCATCAACAAGGAACTACTGTATAGCACAGGGGAACTACACTGAATATTTTGCAATAACCTATAAGGGGAAATAATCTGAAAAAGAATAGATATTTTTATTGACATCATCTATCAATGACAGATAAAATGTAACCTAAGCAAGGCCGATGGTGAGTGCTTCTGACCCTGAAGATTTCAGTCATCTAAAGTTTGGGCTCTGCCTATTTCCCAAGGCCCTTAAAGGACATACGTGTAACCGTAGCTTAAAAATTCCCCAGTTTGGGGTTCGGGGAGGCACTGATTTGGAAAAATCCCTGGTGTTCTCCTTACATGCACAGGACCCTTCCTACAGCTAAAACATGCCTGTCACACCTAGAGGATGGTACACCGTTTGATCGGAAAAAGTTTGGAAAAGGAACCTCATATCCTCATCGCCTGGTGCTCGGGTTCAACCCTCCAGCATCTTTCCTAACAATCTCCTCACTTGGGGACATCAGCACCGTCAACATCCTCTTGCAAACAGTTTGGAATTTGTCCAGAGGATGAAGCGGAAGGATGAGAAAAATTTAGAGACAAGTCTTAGGTGTTCGGACAGGCACATGCCACTCTAATTTCCAATCCAGAAGACAAATTCATCAAAGGCTAGAATTGCCCACGGAAACAGAATAGGGCTAGAGGAAATCCCGCTGTTTTGTGTCCAGTTTCCAAAAACACAAGTTGAAAAATGGAACTCAGGGGCACTAAAATTCATGAAACTGCAGAGTTGAAAATATCTATCGTCGAAAAATGTCTTGAGGTAAGTCACAGAAAAGGACTTGTAAGCAAGGGAGAGTGGCAGGAAACAGATTTGAAGAGGTAGAAAGGACTCCCCATTAAAGCACAAGAAAAGGGGCTGAACATCGCCAATGATGCAGTTGGCCAAAAAGGGTGTATGCATTTTTTCTGAATATATTCAAGTAAAGGCCATACACACTTTTTATCCAACCCAACAGGTGGGCACTGGAAATCAATATCACAAAATGTATCACTTCACATCAGTCAGAAGGGCCATCCACATAAAGTGTAAACACCAGAAATGCAGGACAGGGCGAGGAGAAAAGGGAGCCCTGTGAGGCTGATAGTGGAAATGTAATTTGCCAACGGCCACTCTGGAGAAGTGTATTGTGTTTGCTAAAACATGTAAAAAATGAGCTACAGAGCATAGGGCACTTGCACTCATGGGCATGTACCTTGGGAAAAACAAAAATCGACAGAAAACAGGCACCCGAACGTTTACCACCTCTCTGTTAAAAAGGGCCTCAACTTGGATATAACCTAAATGTCCCTGGAAGGATAAAATGGATAAAAGAGATGGGGTACTTATGTAGAGTGGAATATTACTCATCCAGAAATCAATGAAATAAGGCCAGTTGTAACAACTCTGGAGGAGTTACATACGATCATTCTAAGTGACATATGTCAGAAAGAAAAAGACACATATCATAAGATGTCACTTAAAGGTGGAATCAAAAATGGCTACACATGAAATAAATTACAAAACAGAAACATAGTCAAATATGTAGAAAATAGACATAAGGCTGCTAAATGGGAAAGGTGGGGAATGGTGAGGTATTATCCAGGAGGTTGAAATTAGCAAAGATACCATTCCAAGTACCAAATTGAATAACTGACAAGGCCTACACGGTACCTCAAAGAACTGCACTCAGCCCACTCAAGTCACTGGAAAATAATACATATGACTGGTAAGCATCTGAAAAAGAAGTTATTGTTGTCTCACAGTCCATGAATCAAGTGGATGTACAGCAGCAAAAAACAGAGCTTTGAAAATCAGCTGTAACCAATATAAAAATAAATTTAAAACTATTTATAAAAACAGTGAGACAGACAAAAATTCTTACAACTTTTGTTGAAGGGCTACGATGTAACATGGATTGAACACATGTAGACCCACAGCAGGATGATTATATAAGGCTGGAAGCTATGCACGCTAAGAGATGTTAGAGAGGCTGGGTGAGGAAATGCAGACCTTTTAAAGTAATACTGCCTGGTACCCATTCCATGGGTCCCACATCTGCAGGTTCAAGGGAGTCTTCTGACAGCAAAAACATGCCTGCGAAACCGAGATGAATGTACACCGTGTGCTCAGGAAAGGTGTCTAAAATGCACCTCATTTTTGATCTCCTGGTGCTGGGGTTCGCCATTCCAGCCACATTACTAACAACCTCCCCACTTGGAGAATCAGCACCTTTAACCTCCTGTTTCCCACAGTTTGCAATTTGTGCAGAGGGTAAATGGGAAGAGGGGGAACCAATGAGAGATTAGCTGTAGGGGTTTTGACAGGCACATGTCACTCTAATTTCCCATTAGGAAGAAGAATTAACCAAAGGCTCAGCCTGCCTCCCCAGAACCAGAATAGGGCCGGAAGCAATCCAATGGTTTGGCGGCCAGCTCACAAAAAAAGCGAGTTGCAAAATGGAGCTCAGGAGCAGACAATTCAAAGACCTGCAAAGATATAAATGATAACCAACGTCCAAAAATATATTCAGGTAAGGCAACGAAGAGGATCTGAATGAGAGGCAGAATTGCAGGAAACAGATTTCAAAAGGTAGATTGTACTCACATTTAAAGCATATGAAAAGCAGCAGAATTTCTAAAATGATGCAGTTGGGCAAAAGGGTGTATGCATTTTTTTCGTGAATATCTTCAGGAAAAAAACACATGCAGAGTTTTTGGCCAACCAAGCAAGAGGGAAATGCAAATCTGCACAACAAAGGAGTCTCAATTTCCACTGCTCAGAAAGGCAATCCAAAAAATGTGTACAAACCAGAAATGCAGGAGAGGCCATGGAAAACAGGGAGCCTAGTCACGCTGATGGGTGGGGTATAAATATCCAAGAGCCACTCTGAAGAAGTGTATGCTGTTTCCTAAAACTTCTAAAATACAAAGCCCCCAAGCAAAGGGGACTTCAACTCACGGGCATATGACTTGGGAAGACTAAATATCAATAAGACACAGGCACCCCAAAGTTTAGGGCTGCTCTGCATACAAGAACCTCAACTTTGGTACACCTAAAATATCCCAGGAAAAAGAGAAATGCATAAAGAACTTGTGGTAATTTTGTACAACGGAATATCACTCAGACGTGAAATCAGTGTATATAAGGCCAGTAGCAGCATAATGACTGGATTTAGCTATGATGATTCTAAGGGAAATTAGTCACACAGAAAAAGAATCTTATCATAAGATATCACTTATAGAGGGAATGTCAATATCACAACACATGAACTGAATTAGGAAAGAGAACAGAGTCTCACATTTAGAAAAAATCTCTTATGCCTGCTTCAGGGGAATGGAGAGGTGGGGTGATGCATAAAACCAGAGTATGATATTAGCACAGGTACCATTCCATAAACCAAATACAGAATAGACAAGACCTACACCTTCCTCAGTGAATGGGACTCAACACCCCTATTCCCCGCCGAGGAATATATCTGACTAGTAAGAATCTTAAAACCTATGTATTCATATGTCTCCGTAAGGAAATCAATTGTGTCTAGACTGGCATAAACAGGTCAGTGAAAACCAGCTCAACCCCATAATAAAAATGAATTTCAAAAACAAAACCAAAAAACAGCAAAATTCTTACACAATTCCTTCAGGGGTTCTAATGAAACCTGGAATGACCCTATCTGCAAAGACAGCTGGATGAGACATAAGGCTGGACACTTGGGACTGAGAGGACTGGTGAGATTGGGAGAGAAAATGCAGAACCTTTAAAGTAGTAATGCATGCCACCATTCCATGGGTCCCAAATCTCCAGGTAGAAGGGAATATCACTACAGTTATAACATGTATGGGAAACCTAGAGAATGGACACCCTGTGATGGCGAAAGGTTTCTAAAACTCTCCTAATTTTTCCTCTGATTGTGCTCCACTTTGGCATTCCAACTGCTTTACTATCAATCTCCCAACTTAGGAGAGTCAGCCCCTATAACCTCCTGGTTCGCACAGTTTGCTAATTGTGCAGAGGATGAAAGGGAAGAGGGAGAACCAATCAGAGAGTAGATGTAGGCATTTGGAAGGTCACATGTCACTCTAAGTTCCCGGCAGGAAGAAGAATTAACCAAAGCCTCAACCACCCACAGGGAACCAATATAGCGACCCCTGGAACCAGTATAGGTCCTGAAGCAAAATTGTGGATTTGCGGCCAGCTCACAAAGATGGGATTTGAAAATTGGAGCTCAGGGGCACAGCAATTCACAAACCTGCAGACTTATAAAGGACTACTCTCTTCCAAAAACCTGTTGAGGGAAGGCAATGAAGTGGCCTTGAAAATGAGGCAGAATTGCACAAAACATATTTCAAGAGGTAAATTGGAATCGCCTTTAAAGCACAGGAAAAGCATCCCAACTTGGACAGAGATGCACTTGGCCGAAAAGGGCGTATGCCTTTTCTCCTGAATATATTCAGAAGAAAACGCATACGCCCTTTTTGGCCAATCAAGCAAGCGCGCAATACAAATCCACACTACAAAGAATTGTCACTTGCCACCGGTCAAAAGGGACATCCGAATATCTGTAAAACACAGAAAGGCAAGAGAGAGATGGCAAGGGCATGAAGCAATGTGATCCCAATGGTCATGGAGGATTGTGATGACAAGCGCATGGAGAATTGTGATGACAAGATTATGTACCATTTTGTTGACAAAGGCAGGGAGCATTATGATGACAAGGTTCATGGAGCACTGTGATGACAAGCATCACGGAGCATTGTGATTACAAGGGTCATGGAGCATTGGGATGACAAGCACATGGATCATTGTGATGACAATGGTCATGGAGCATTTTAATGACAAGTGTCCCGGATCATCGTGTTGTCAGGGTTCATGGAGCATTGTGATGACAGTGGTCATGGAGCATTGTGATGACAGGGGTCATGGCGCATTGTGATGAGAAGGTCGTGGAGCATTGGGCTGAAAATGTCCATGGAGTACTGTGATGACAGGGGTCATGGAGCATTGTGATGACAAGGTACTGGAGCACTGTGATGAGAAGACCATGGAGCCTTGTGATGACAAGTCTCATGGAGCATTCTGATGAAAAGTGCCATGGAGCATTGTGATTACAGGGGTCTTGGAGCATTGTGATGACAAGGGCATGGAGCATTGGGATCAGAAGGCCATGGAGCGTTCTGATGACATGCATCATGGAGCTTTGTGATGACAAGGGCATGGAGCATTGTGATTACAGCGGTCTTGGAGCACTGTGATAAAAAGGGCATGGATCATTGTGATGAAAAAGGCATGGAGCCTTGTCATGACAGGGTTCAAGGAGCAAACTGACAACAAGTGTCAGGGAGCATTGTGATGACAAGGGTATTGAGTATTGTGATGACAAAGGTCATGGAGCATTGTGATGAGAAGACCATGGATAATTGTGATGACGAGCGTCATGGGGCGTTGTGATGATAAGTGTTATGGAACATATTGATCTCAAGGATTTGGAGCATTGTGATGACAGAGGTCATGGAGCATTTTGGTTTCATTGTGATGACAATAGCCTGAAGCATTATGATGATGAGCATGGTGCATTGTGATGACAGGGTTTATGGAGCATTGAGATGAAAAGGGGCATGGAGCATTGCGATTACAGGAGTCTTGGAGCATTGTGATGACAAAGGCATGGAACATCGTGAATGAGAAGGCCATGGAGCATTCTGTTGACATGCGTCATGGAGCTTTGTGATGACAAGTGCATAGAGCATTGTGATTACAGGGGTCTTGGAGCATTGTGATGACAAGGGTCATGGAGCCTTGTGATGACAAGGCTGTGGAACATTGTGATGGCAGGGGTCATGGAGCATTGTTATGACAGGGGTAATGGAGCATTGTGATGACAAGGGCATGGAGCATTGGTCTGAAAAGTTTCATGGATTATTGTGATGAGAGGGGGCAAGGAGCATTGTGATGACAAGGGCATGGAACACTGTGATACATGGGTCATGGAGGATTGTAATGAGAAGCGCATGGAGCATTGTGATAAGAATGGCATCGAGCATTGTGATGACAAGCATCATGGAGCCTGTGATGACAAGGGCATGGAACAATGTGATGAGAGGGTTCATGGAGCATTGTGATGACAATGGCATGCAGCATTGTGATGACAAGGGTCATTGAGCTTTGTGATGACAAAGGTCATGGAGCATTTTGATGACAAGGGTGTGGTGCATTCTGTTGTGAAGGGCAGGGAACATTGTGATGACAGGGGTTATGGAACATTGTGATGTCAGGGGAATGGAGCATTGTGATGATAAAGGCATGTAGCATTGTTGTGACAAGGGTCATGGAATATTGTGATGACAGGGGTGAGGGAGTATTGTGTTGACTAGTGATGGAACATTGTGATATCAGTGGTGAGAGAGCATTTTGATGAGAAGTGCATGGAGCAGTGTGATGACAAGGTTTATGGAGCATTGTGATGACAAAGATGTGGAGCATTGTGATGACAAGCGCATGGCACATTGTGATGCCATGGGTCATGGAGTATTGTGCTAACAAAGGCATTGAGCATTGGGATGACAAGGGTCACCGAGCATTGTGATGAAATGTTCATGGAGCGCTGTGGTGACAAAGGTCACAGAGCCTTGTGATGACGAGGTCATGAACCATTGTGATGACAAAGGTCTTGAAGCATTGTGATGACTGGAGTCACGGAGCATTGTGATGACAGGTGTCATAGAGCATTGTGATGAAAGGGCATGGAGCATTGTGATGACAGGGTCATGGAGCATTTTTCTGACAAGTTTCATGGATTATTGTGATGACAGTGGGCATGGTGCATTGTGATGACAAGGCCATGGAGCATTGTGATGAGAAGGTCATGGAGTATTGTGAAGAAGGGTGTCAGGGAGCATTGTGATGACATATGTCATGGTCTATTGCAATGACAATGGAATGTAGCATTGTGATGCCAAGTGTCATGGAGGATTGTGATGACAAAGGTAATGGAGCATTTTGATGACAAGGGCTTGGAGCATTGTGATGACAAGGGTCATGGAGCATTGTGATAACAAGGGCCATTGAGAATTTTGATGACATGTTCATGAAGCATTGTGATGACAATCACATGGAGCTTGCTATGACAGGTGTCATGGAGCATTGCGATGACAAGTGCATAGAGAATTGTGATGACAAAACATGTAACACTGTGATGAGAAGTATCATGGAGCATAGTGATGCCAAGAACGTGGAGAATTGTGATGAAAGGGGACATGGAGCATTGTGATGACCAGGGCATGGAGCATTGTGATTGCAAGACCGTGGAGCACTGTGATGAGAAGACCATGGATAATTGTGATGACGAGCGTCATGGAACACTGTAATGACAAGGGGTATAGAGCATTGTGATGACAGTGGTCATGGAGCATTGTGATGACCGGGGACATGGAGCATTGTGATGACTGGGGACATGGAGCATTGTGATGACCAGGGCATGGAGCCTTGTGATGGCAAGGTCGTGGAGCACTGTGATGAGAAGATCATGGATAATTGTGATGAGGAGCGTCATGGAGCACTGTAATGACAAGTGGTATGGAGCCTTGTGATGACAGGGGTCATGGAGCATTGTTATGACAGTGGTCATGGAGCATTGTGATGACAAGGGTCATGGAGCATTTTGATGACAAGGTCGTGGAGCATTGTGATGAGAAGACCATGGACAATTGTGATTACGAGTGTCATGGAGCACTGTAATGACAAGCGCTATGGAGCATTGTGATGACAGGGGTCATGGAGCATTGTGATGACTGGGGACATGCAGCATTGTGATGACCAGGGCATGGAGCATTGTGATGGCAAGACCGTGGAGCACTGTGATGAGAAGACCATGGATAATTGTGGTGACGAACATCATGGAGCACTGTAATGACAAGGGGTATGGAGCATTGTGATGACAGGTGTCATGGAGCATTGTGATGACAGGGGTCATGCATCATTGAGATGAAAAGTGTCACGGAGCATTCTGATGACAAGCTTGTGGAGTATTGTGATGACAATGGCATGGAGCATTGTGATGGAAAGGGCATGGATCATTGTGATAAAAAAGGCATGGAGACTTGTCATGACAGGGTTCAATGAGCATACTGATGACAAGTATCAGGGAGCATTGTGATGACAAGTGTATTGAGAATTGTGATGACAAAGGTCATGGAGCATTGTGATGAGAAGTCCATGGATAATTGTGATGACCAGCGTCATGGGGGGTTGTGATGACAAGTGTTATGGAACATTGTGATCACAAGGGTTTGGAGCATTGTGATGAGAGAGTTCATGGAGAATTTTGATTTCATTGTGATGACAATAGCATGAAGCATTATGATGATGGGCATGGTGCATTGTGATGACAGGGTTCATGGAGCATTGAGATGCAAAGAGGCATGGATCATTGTAATAACAAGGGTCTTGGAGCATTGTGATGACAAGGTCATGGAGTATTGTGATGAGAAGGCCATGGAGCATTCTGATGACATGTGTCAGGGAGCTTTGTGATGACATGGGCATGGAGCATTGTGATTACATGGGTCTTGGAGCATTGTGATGACAAGGGCCATGGAGTCTTGTGATGACAAGGCCGTAGAACATTGTGATGGCAGGGGTCATGGAGCATTGTTATGACAGGTGTAATGGAGAATTGTGATGACAAGGGCATGGAGCATTGGTCTGAAAAGTTTCATGGATTATTGTGATGAGAGTGAGCATGGAGCATTGTGATGACAAGGGCACGGAACACAGTGATACATGTGTTATGGAGATTGCAATGACAAGGGCATGGAGCATTGTGATGACAAGCGTCATGGAGCTTTGTGATGACAACGGCATGGAGCAATGTGATGAGAGGTTTCATGGAGCTTTGTGATGACAATGGCATGGAGCATTGTGATTCCAAGGGTCATGGAGCTTTGTGATGACATAGGCCATGGAGCATTTTGATGACAAGAGCGTGGTGCATTGTGATGAGAAGGGCAGGGAGCATTGTGATGACAGGGTCATGGAGCAATTGGATGAAAAGGGTCATGGAACATTTTGATGACAGTGTTTATGGAACATTGTGATGTTAGGGGTCATGGAGCATTGTGATGAAAAGGGTCATGGAGCATTGTGATGACAGGGGTTATGGAACATTGTGATGTCAGGGGTCATGGAGCATTGTGATGATAAGAGCATGTAGCATTGTTGTGACAAGGGTCATGGAACATTGGGATGACAGGGTGGAGGGAGTATTGTGTTGACTAGTGATGGAACATTGTGATATCAGTGGTGAGAGAGCATTTTGATGAGAGGTGCATGGAGCATTGTGATGACAAGGCTGTGGAGCATTGTGATGAGAAACGCAGGGCACATTGTGATGACATGGGTCATGGAACATTGTGATGACAAACGCATGGAGCATTATGATGACAAGGTTTATGGAGCATTGTGATGACAACGATGTAGAGCATTGTGATGACAAGCGCATGGCACATTTGATGCCATGTGTCATGGAGTAATGTGCTGACAAAGGCATGGAGCATTGTGATGACAAGGGTCACCGAGCATTGTGATGAAATGTTCATGGAGTGTTGTGGTCACAAAGGTCACAGAGCCTTGTGATGATGAGGTCATGGACCATTGTGATGACAAAGGTCATGAAGCATTGTGATGACTGGAGTCACGGAGCATTGTGATGACAGGGGTCATAGAGCATTGTGATGAAAGGGCATGGAGCATTGTGATGACAGGGTCATGGAGCATTTTTCTGACAAGTTTCAGGGATTATTGTGATGACAGTGGGCATGGCGCATTGTGATGACAAGGGCATGGAGCATTGTGATGAGAAGGTCATGGAGTATTGTGAAGAAGGGTGTCAGGGAGCATTGTGATGACATATGTCATGGTCTATTGCAATGACAATGGAATGTAGCATTGTGATGCCAAGTGTCATGGAGGATTGTGATGACAAAGGTAATGGAGCATTTTGATGACCAGGGCTTGGAGCATTGTGATGAGAAGGGTCATGGAGCATTGTGATAACAAGGGCCATTGAGAATTTTGACGACATGTTCATGAAGCATTGTGATGACAATCACATGGAGCTTGCTATGACAGGGGTCATGGAGCATTGCGATGACAAGTGCATAGAGAATTGTGATGACGAAGCATGTAACACTGTGATGAGAAGTATCATGGAGCATAGTGATGCCAAGAACGTGGAGAATTGTGATGACAGGGGACATGGAGCATTGTGATGACCAGGGCATGGAGCATTGTGATGGCAAGACCGTGGAGCATTGTGATGAGAAGACCATGGATAATTGTGATGACGAGCGTCATGGAGCACTGTAATGACAAGGGGTATGGAGCATTGTGATGACAGGGGTCATGGAGCATTGTGATGACTGGGGACATGGAGCATCGTGATGACCAAGGCATGGAGCATTGTGATGGCAAGACCGTGGAGCATTGTGATGAGAAGCCCATGGATATTTGTGATGACGAGCGTCATGGAACACTGTAATGACAAGTGGTATTGAGCATTGTGATGACAGGGGTCATGGAGCATTCTGAAGACAATGATCATGGAGCATTCTGATGACAAGTTTGTGGAGTATTGTGATGACAATGACCTGGAGCGTTGTGATGACAAGGGCATGGAGCATTCTGATGAAAAATGCATGGAGCCTTTTCATGACAGTTTTCAAGGAGTATTCTGACGACAAGTGTCAGGGAGCATTGTGATGACAAGTGTATTGAGAATTGTGATGACAAAGGTCATGGAGCATTGTGACGACAAGTACATGGAGTATTGTCATGACAGTCATCATGGAGTGTTGTGATGACAACTGTTATGGAACATTGTGATCACAAGGGGATGGAGCATTGTGATGACAGAGGTCATGGACCATTTTGATTTCAAGGAGCATGGAGCATTGTGATGACAAGGGCATGGAGCAATGTGATCCCAAGGTTCATGGAGGATTGTGATGAAAATGGTAATGGAGTATTGTGATGACAAGCTCATGGAGCATTGTGATGACAAGGTCATGTAGCATTTTGATGACACAGGCATGGAGAATTGTGATGATAAGGGTCATGGAGCACTGTGATGATAAGCGTCACGGAGCATTGTGATTACAGGGGTCATGGAGCATTGGGATGACAAGGGCATGGATCATTGTGATGACAAGTGTCATGGAGCATAGGGCTGAAAATGTTCATGGAGCATTGTGATGACAAGAGTCCCGGATCATTGTGTTGTCAGGGGTCATGGAGAGTTGTGATGACAGTGGTCATGGAGGACTGTGATGATATGGGTCATGGAGCATTGTGATGAGAAGGTCATGAAACATTGGGCTGAAAATGTTCATGGAGTATTGTGATGACAGGGGTCATGGAGCATTGTAATGAGAAGGGAATTGAGCACTGTGATGACAAGGTCCTGGAGCATTGTGATGGGAAGTCCATGGAGCTTTGTGATGACAATTCTCATGGAACATTCTGATGAAAAGGGGCATGGAGCATTGTGATTACAGGGGTCTTGGAGCATTGTGATGACAAGGGCATGGAGCATTGTGATGAGAAGGCCATGGAGCATTCTGATGACATGCGTCATGGAGCTTTGTGCTGACAAGGGCATGGAGCATTGTGATGAAAATGGCATGGATCATTGTTATGAAAAAGGCATGGAGCCTTGTCATGACAGGGTTCAAGGAGCATACTGACGACAAGTGTCACGGAGCATTGTGATGACAAGTGTATTGAGCATTGTGATGACAAAGTTCATGGAGCATTGTGATGAGAAGACCATGGATAATTGTGATGATGAGCGTCATGGGGTGTTGTGATGATAAGTTTTATGGAACATTGTGATCAGAAGGGTTTGGAGCATTGTGATGACAGAGGTCATGGACCATTTTGATTTCATTGTGATGAAAATAGCCTGAAGCATTATGGTGATGGGCATGGTGCATTGTGATGACAGCTTTCATGGGGCATTGAGATGAAAAGGGGCATGGAGCATTGTGATTACAGGGGTCTTGGAGCATTGTGATGACAAGGGCAAGGAGCATTGTGATGAGAAGGCCATGGAGCATTCTGATGACATGCGTCATTGAGCTTTGTGATGACAAGGGCATGGAGCATTGTGATTACAGGGGTCTTGGAGCATTGTGATGACAAGGGTCATGGAGCCTTGTGATGACAATGGTGTGGAACATTGTGATGGCAGGCGTCACGGAGCATTGTTATGACAGGGGTAATGGAGCATTGTGATGAGAAGGGCATGGAGCATTGGTCTGAAAAGTTTCATGGATTATTGTGATGAGAGTGGGCATGGAGCATTGTGATGACAAGGTCACGGAACACTGTGATCCATGGGTCCTGGAGGATAGTAATGACAAGGGCTTGGAGCATTGTGATGAGAAGGGCATCGAACATTGTTTTGACAAGCGTCATGGAGCTTTGTGATGACAAGGGCATGGAACAATATGATGAGAGGGTTCATGGAACATTGTGATTCCAAGGGTTATGGAGCTTTGTGATGACAAAAGTCATGGAGCATTTTGATGTCAAGGGCGTGGTGCATTGTGGTGAGAAGGGCAGGGAGCATTTTGATGACAGGGTCATGCAGCAATTTGATGAAAAGTGTAATGGAACATTTTGATGACAGGGGTTATAGAACATTGTGATGTCAGCGGTCATGGAGCTTTGGGATGAAAAGGGTCATGGAGCATTTTGATGACAGGGGTTATGGAACATTGTGATGTCAGGGGTCATGGAACATTGTGATGATAAGGGGATGTAGCATTGTGATGACAGGGTTCATGGAACATTGTGATTACAGGGTTGAGGGAGTATTGTGATGACTAGTGATGGAACATTGTGATATCTCTGTTGAGAGAGCATTTTGATGAGAAGTGCATGGAGCATTGTGATTACAAGGTTTATGGAGCATTACAATGACAAGGTTGTGGACCGTTGTGATGAAAATCACGTGGCGCATTGTGATGACAAGGGTCATGGAGCATTGTTCTGACAAAGGCATGGAGCATTGTGATGACAAGCGTCACGGAGCATTGTGATGAAAAGTTCATGGAGTATTGTGGTTACAAAGGTCACAGAGCCTTGTGATGATGTGGGCATGGACCACTGTGATGACAAATGTTATGAAGCATTGTGATGACTGGAGTCACAGAGCATTGTGATGACAGGGTTCATGGAGCATTGTGATGACAAGGGCATGGAGCATTGTGATGACAGGGGCATGGAGCATTGGTCTGACAAGTTTAATAGATTATTGTGATGACAAAGGGCATGGGGCGTTGTGATGACAAGGGCATGGGGCATTGTGATGAGAAGGTCATGGAGTATTGTGAAGACAGGTGTCAGGGAGCATTGTGATGACATATGTCATGGTCCATTGCGATGACAATGGCATGGAGCATTGTGATGCCAAATGTAATGGAGGATTGTGATGACAAATATAATGGAGCATTGTGATGACTAGGGCTTGGAGCATTATGATGACAAGGGCCATTGAAAATTTTCATGACAAGGTCGTGAAGCATTGTGATGACAAGGTGCTGGAGCATTGTGATGAGAAAACCATGGAGCCTTGTGAGACAAGTCTCATGGAGCATACTGATGAAAAGGGGCATGGAGCGTTGTGATTAGAGTGTCTTGGAAAATTGTGATGACAAGGGCATGGAGCATTGTGATGAGAAGGCCAAGGAGCAGTCTGATGACATGCGTCATTGAGCTTTGTGATGACAAGGGCATGGAGCATTGTAATTACAGGCGTCTTGGAGCATTGTGATGAAAAAGGCATGGATAATTGTGATGAAAAAGGCATGGAGCCTTGTCATGACAGGGTTCAAGGAGCATACAGAGAACAAGTGTCTGGGAGCATTTTGATGACAAGTGTATTGAGCATTGTGATGAAAAAGGTCATGGAGCATTGTGATGAGAAGACCATAGATAATTGTGATGACGAGCGTCATGGGGCATTGTGATGACAAGTGTTATGGAATATTGTGATCACAAGGGTTTGGAGCAGTGTTATGACAGAGGTCATGGAGCATTTTGATTTCATTGTGATGACAATAACCTGAAGCATTATGATGATGGGCATGGTGCATTGTGATGACAGGGTTCATGGATCATTGAGATAAAAAGGGACATGGAGCATTGTGATTACAGGGGTCTTGGAGCATTGTGATGAGAAGGGTCATGGAGCCTTGTGATGACAAGGCCATGGAACATCTTGATGGCAGGGGTCATGGAGCATTGTGATGGCAGGGGTCATGGAGCATTGTGATGGCAAGGGCATGGAGCATTCTGATGACATGCATCATGGAGCTTTGTGATGACAAGGGCATGGAGCACTGTGATTACAGGGGTCTTGGAGCATTGTGATGACAAGGGTCATGGAGCCTTGTGATGACAAGGCCGTGGAACGTTGTGATGGCAGGGGTCATGGAGCATTGTTATGACAGGGGTAATGGAGCATTGTGATGACAAGGGCATGGAACATTAGTCTGAAAAGTTTCATGGATTATTGTGATGAGAGTGGGCATGGAGCATTGTGATGACAAGGGCACGGAACACAGTGATCCATGGGTCATGGAGGATTGTAATGACAAGGGCATGGAGCATTGTGATGAGAAGGGCATCGAGCAGTGTGATGACAAGCACCATGGAGCTTTTTGATGACAATTGCATGGAACAATGTGATGAGAGGTTTCATGGAGTATTGTGATGACAATGGCATGGAGCATTGTGATGCCAAGGGTCATGGAGCTTTGTGATGACAAAGGTCATGGAGCATTTTGATGACAAGGGCGTGGTGCATTGTGATGAGAAGGGCAGGGAGCATTGTGATGACATTGTCATGGACCAATTTGATGAAAAGGGTCATGGAACATTTTGATGAGAGGCGTTATGTAACATTATGATGTCAGGGGTCATGGAGCATTTTGATGAAAAGGGTCATGGAGCATTTTGATGACAGGGGTTATGGAACATTGTGATGTCAGGGATCATCGAACATTGTGATGATAAGTGCATGTAGCATTGTGATGACAGGAGTCATGGAACATTGTGATGACAGGGTTGAGGGAGTATTGTGATGAATAGTGATGTAACATTGTGATATCAGTGGTGAGAGAGCATTTTGATTTGAAGTGCATGGAGCATTGTGATGACAAGGTTTATGGAGCATTGTGATGACAAGATTGTGGAGCACTGTGACGGCAAGCGCATGGTGCATTGTGATGACATGGGTCATAGAGCATTGTGCTGACAAGCGCATGGAGCATTGTGATGACAAGGGTCATGGAGCATTGTGCTGAGAAAGGCATAGAACATTGTGATGACAAGGGTCAAAGAGCATTGTGATGAAAAGTTCATGAAGCATTGTGGTTAAAATGGTCACAGAGACTGTTGATGACAAGGGCATGGACCATTGTGATGACAAAGGTCATGAAGCCTTGTGATGACTGGAGTCACGGAGCATTGTGATGACAGGGGTCATGGAGCATTGTGATAACAAGGGCATGGGGCATTGTGATGACAAGGGCATGGAGCATTGGTCTAATAAGTTTCATGGCTTATTGCGATGACAGTTGGAATGGCGCATTGTGATGACAAGGGCATGGAGCATTGTGATGACAAGGTCATTCATTATTGTGAAGACAGGTGTCAGGGAGCATTGTGATGACATATGTAATGGCCCATTGTGATGACAATGCCATGGAGCATTGTGATGCCAAGTGTCATGGAGGATTCTGATGACAAAGGTAATGGAGCATTGTGATGACAATTGCTTGGAGCATTGTGATGACAAGGGTCAGGGAGCATTGTGCTGACAAGTGCATGGAAAATTGTGATGACAAGGGACATGGAGCATTCTGATGACAAGCTTGTGGAGTATTTTGATGACAATGGCATGGAGCATTGTGATGAAAACGGCATGGTGCATTTTGATGAAAAAGGCATGGAGCCTTTTTGTGACAGGGTTCAAGGAGCATTCTGACGACAAGTGTCAGGGAGCATTGTGATGACAAGTGTATCGAGAATTGTGATGACAAAGGTCATGGAGCATTGTGATGAAAAGGGCATGGAGTATTGTGATGACAGGCATCATGGAGCATTGTGATGACAAGTGTTATGGAACATTGTGATCACAAGGGTTTGGAGCATTGTGATGACAGAGGTCATGGATCATTTTGATTTCAAGGAGCATGGAGCATTGTGATGACAAGGGCATGGAGCAATGTGATCCCAAGGTTCATGGAGGATTGTGATGGCAATGGTAATGCAGTATTGTGATGACAAGTGCATAGAACATTGTAATGACAAGGTCATGTAGCATTTTGCTGACAAAGGCATGGAGCATTGTGATGACAGGTGTCATGGAGCACTGTGATGACAAGCGTCACGGAGCATTGTGATTACAGGGGTCATGGAGCATTGGGATGACAAGGGCATGCATCATTGTGATGACAAGTGTCATGGAGCATTGGGCTGAAAATGTTCATGGAGTATTGTGATGACAGGGGTCATCGAGCATTGTGATGACTAGGGAATGGAGCATTGTGATGACAAGAGTCCCGGATCATTGTGTTGTCAGGTGATATTGAGCGTTGTGATGACTGCGGTCATGGAGAATTGTGATGATATTGGTCATGGAGCATTGTGATGAGAAGGTCAAGGAGCATTGGGCTGAAAATGTTCATGGAGTATTGTGATGACAGGGGTCATGGAACATTGTGATGATAAGGGAATGGGGCATTTTGATGACAATGTCCTGGAGCATTGTGATGAGAAGACCATGGAGCCTTGTGATGACAAGTCTCATGGAGCATTCTGATGAAAAGGGGCATGGACCATTGTGATTACAGGGTTCTTGGAGCATTGTGATGACAAGGGCATGGAGCATTGTGATGAGAAGGCCATGGAGCATTCTGATGACATGCATCATGGAGCTTTGTGATGACAAGGGCATGGAGCATTGTGATTACAGGGGTCTTGGAGCATTGTGATGAAAATGGCATGGATCATTGTGATGAAAAAGGCATGGAGCCTTGTCATAAAAGGGTTCAGGGAGCATACTGATGGCAAGAGTCAGGGAGCATTGTGATGACATGTGTATTGCGCATTGTGATGACAAATGTCATGGGGCATTGTGATGAGAAGTCCATGGATAATTGTGATGAGTAGCGTCATGGGGTATTGTGATGACAAGTGTTATGGAACATTGTGATCACAAGGGTTTGGAGCATTGTGATGACAGAGGTCATAGAGCATTTTGATTTCATTGTGATGACAAGAGCATGAAGCATTATGATGATGGGCATGGTGCATTGTGATGACAGGGTTCATGGAGCATTGTGATGAAAGGTGGCATGGAGCTTTGGTCTGACAAGTTTCATGGATTATTTTGATGACAGTGGGCATGGCACATTGTGATGACAAGGGCATGGAGCATTGTGATGACAAGGTCATGGAGTATTGTGAAGACAGGTGTCAGGGAGCATTGTGATGACATATGTCATGTTCCATTGTGATGACAATAGCACGGAGCATTGTGATGCCAAGTGTCATGGAGGATTGTTGTGACAAAGGTAAAGGAGAATTGTGATGATAAGCGCATGGAGCATTGAGATGACAAGGGCCATTGATAATTTTAATGTCCATATCGTGAAACATTGTGATGACAAGCGCATGGAGCTTCCTATGACAGGGGTCATGGAGCATTGCGATGACAAGTGCATGGAGTATTGTTATGACAAGAGCATATAACATTGTGATGAGAAGTGCCATGGAGCATTGTGATGACAAGGACGTGGAGAAGTGTGAGGACAAGGGACATTGAGCTTTGAGATGACCAGGGCATGGAGAATTGTGATGGCAAAACCGTGGAGCATTGTGATGAGAAGACTTTGGGTAACTGTGATGATGAGCATCATGGAGCACTGTAATGACAAGGGGCATGAAGCATTGTGATGACAGGTGTCAGGGAGCATTGTGATGACAGGGGTCATGGAGCATTGTGATGACAAGGGCATGGAGCATTGTGATGACAAGTGTACGGAACACTGTGATGAAAAGTGCCATTGAGAATTTTGATGATAAAGTCGTGAAGCATTGTGATGACAAACACTTGGAGCTTGCTATGACAGGGGTCATGGAACATTGCAGTGACAAGTGCATGGAGAATTGTGATGAAACGAGCATGTAACTTTGTGATGAGAAGTGTCATGTAACATTGTGATGACAAGTTCGTGGAGAATTGTTATGACAAGGGACATGGAGCATTGTGATAACCAGGGAATGGAACATTGTGATGACAGTGGTCATGGAGCATTATTATGACAAGGGCCATGGTGCATTCTGATATAAGATATCACTTATGAAGGGAATGTAAACCTGGCTACATATGAACTGAATTAGGAAAGAGAACAGAGTCTCAGATTTAGAAAACACTCTTATGCTTGCTTAAGGTTGAAGGAGAGGTGGCGAGACACACAAAACCAGAGTTTGATATTAACACAGGTACCGTTCCATAATCCAAATACAGAAGAGACAAGCCCGACTCCTTCCTCAGTGAATGGGACTCAACACCCCTATTCCCCACAGAGAAATATATCTGACTAGTAAGGATCTTAAAACCTATGTATTGATATGTCTCCATAAGGGAACCAAGTGTGTCTAGAATGACATAAGCACGGCAGTGAGAATCAGCTCAAACCCACTATAAAAAGGAATTTCAAAACAAAAAAAAAACAGTGAAATTCTTACACAACACCTTCAGGGGTTCTGATGAAACTTGGAATGACCCTATCTACAACAACAGCTGGACGTGGCATAAGGCTGTTCACCTGGGACTGAGAGGATTGGTGAGATTGGGTGAGAAAATGCAGATGCTTTAAAGCAATAATGCCTGCCACTGATTCCATGGTTCCCAACTCTCCAGGTAGAAGGGAATATCACTACAGTTATAACATGTATGGGAAACCTAGAGAATGGACACCCTCTGATGGTGAAAGGTTTCTAAAACTCTACTAATTTTTTTCCCTCCATGTGCTGCAGCTTGACATTCCAACTGCTTTAATATCAATCTCCCAACTTGGAGAGTCAGCCCCTATAACCTCCTGGTTCGCACAGTTGGCACATTGTGCAGAGGATATAAGGGAAGAGGGAGAACCAATGAGAGAGTAGCTGTAGGCATTTGGACGGCCACATGTCACTCTAATTTCCCGTCACGAAGAAGAATTAACCAAACTCTCAGCCTGCCCCACCCCCATAACTAGTAAAGGTCCTGAAGCAAAATTGTGGGTTTGTGGTCAGCTCACAAAAACACAAGTTGAAAAATGGAGCTCAGGGGCACAGCAATTCACTAACTTGCAGAGTTATACAGGGCTACTCTCTTCCAAAAATCTGTTGAGGAAAAGTCATGAGGCGGACTTGAAAATGAGGGAGATTTGCACGAAACAGATTTCCAGAAGTACATTGGAATCGCCTTTAAACACAGGAAAAGCATCACAACTTCGACAATTATGGAATTGTCCATAAAGGGCGCATGCGTTTTCTCCTGAATATATTCAGAAGAAAACGCATACACCCATTTTTGCCAACCAAGCAACCACACAATGCAAATCTGCACTACAAAGAAATATCACTTTCCACCAGTCAAAAGGGATATCCGTAAAATGTGTAAAAACCAGAAAGGCAAGAGGGGCTCTGGAGAACAGGGAGCCTTGTTATGCTGATGGGTGGGATGCAGATTGCCAACAGCCACTCTGGAGGAGTGCATTGTGTTCCCTAAAAGAATTAAACAACAGAGCTTCACAACCTAAGGCACTTCCAGTCATGGGAATATACCTTGGGGAAATTGAAAATCAATAAGACACAGCCAACCCAAAATATAGGGCAGCACTGCTTACAAGAACCTCGACTTCGGGACACCTTAAATATCCCAGGAAAGACAAAAATAGTAAAGAAATTGTGGTACATACGTACGATGGAATATCCCTCAGGCATGAAATCAATGTCATAAGGCCAGTAGCAGCATAATGAGTGGATTCATGTACGATGATTCTAACTGAAATAAGTCACACAGAAAAAGAAACTTATCATAAGATATCACTTATGAAGGTCTTGTAAACATAGCTACACATGAACTGAATTAGGAAAGAGAAGAGTCTCACATTTAGAAAACACTCTTATGCCTGCTCAAGAGGAAAGGAGAGGTGGGGTGATGCATAAAACCAGAGTTTGATATTAGCACAGGTACGGTTGCATAATCCAAATACAAAATTGACAAGACCTACTCTTTCCTCACTGAACGGGGCTCAACACCCCTATTCCCTGCAGAGTAGTATATCTGACTAGTAAGAATCTTAAAACCTATGTATTGATATGTCTCCATAAGGTAACCAAGTGTGTCTAGAACGACATAAACACGGCATAGAGAATCAGCTCAAACCCACTATAAAAATGAATTTCAAAACAAAACAAATAAACAGTGAAATTCTTACACAATATCTTCAGGGGTTCTGATGAAACTTAGAATGACCCTATCTACAACGACAGCTGGATGTGGCATAAGGCTGGTCACTTGGGACTGAGAGGATTGGTGAGATTGGGTGAGAAAATGCAGACCGTTTAGAGCAATAATACCTGGCACCCATTCCATGGGTCCCAACTCTCCAGGTAGAAGGGAATATCACTACAGTTATAACATGTATGGGCAACCTAGAGAATGGACACCATCTGATGGTGAAAGGTTTCTAAAATTCTACTAATTATTTTCTCTCCTTGTGCACCAGTTTGACATTCCAACTCCTTTAGTATCAATCTCCCAAATTGGAGAGTCAGAACCTATAACCTCCTGGTTCGCACAGTAGGCACGTTGTGCAGAGGATATAAGGGAAGAGGGAGAAACAATTAGAGAGTAGCTGTAGGCATTTGGATGGCCACATGTCACTCTAAATTCCCGTCACGAAGAAGAATTAACAAACTCTGAGCCAGCCCCCCCAATGGAACCAGTATAGGTCCTGAAGCAAAATTGTGGATTGGCAGTCAGCTCACAAAAACGCGAGTTGAAAAATGGAGCTCAGGGGCACAGCAATTCACTAACTTGCAGAGTTATAAAGGACTACTCTCTTCCAAAAATCTGTTGAGAGAAAGCCATGAGGCGGACTTGAAAATGAGGCAGAAGTGCACGAAACAGATTTCCAGAAGTACATTGGAATCGCCTTTAAACACAGGAAAAGCATCACAACTTCAACAATTATGGAATTGTCCATAAAGGGCGCATGCGTTTTCTCCTGAATATATTCAGGAGAAAACGCATATGCCCATTTTGGCCAACCAAGCAACCGCACAATGCAAATCTGCACTACAAAGAAGTATCACTTCCAACCGGTCAAAAGGGACATCCGTAAAATGTGTAAAAACAAGAAAGGCAAGACAGGATCTGGAGAACAGGGAGCCTTCTTATGCGGATGGGTGGGATGTAAATTGCCAACAGCCACTCTGGAGGAGTGCATTGTGTTCCCAAAAAGAAGTAAACAACAGTGCTTCACAACCTAAGGCACTTCCAGTCACGGGAATATACCAAGGGAAAATTGAAAATCAATAAGACACAGCCACCCCAAAGTTTATGGCAGCACTGCTTACAAGAACCTCGACTTCGGGACACCTTATAAATCCCAGGAAAGACAAAAATGGTAAAGAAATTGTGGTACTTACGTATGATGGAATATCCCTCAGCCATGAAGTCAATGTCATAAGGCCAGTAGCAGCATAATGACGGGATTCATGTACGATGATTCTAACTGAAAAAATCACACATAAAAAGAAACTTATCATAAGATATCACTTATGAAGGGTATATAAACATGGCTACACATGGAAGGAATTAGGAAAGGGAACAGTGTCTCATATTTAGAAACACTCTTATGCATGCTTAAGGGGAAAGCAGAGGTGGGGTGATGAATAAAACCAGAGTTTGATATTAGGACAGGTACGGTCCCATAATCCAAATACAGAATAGACAAGACCTACTACTTCCTCAGTGAAAGGAACTGAAAACCCCATATTTCCCGCAGAGGAATATATCTTACTAGTAAGAATCTTAAAACCTATGTATTGATATGTCTCCGTAAGGGAATCAAGTGTGACTAGACTGGCATAAACATGGCAGCGAGAATCAGCTCAAACCCACTATAAAAAGGAATTTCAAAAACAAAACAAAAAACAGGGAAATTCTTTACAATTCTTTCAGGGTCTCTGATGAAACCTGGAATGACCCTATCTACAATGACAACTGGATGTGGCATAAGGCTGGACACTTGGGACTGAGAGGGTTGGTGAGAGTGGGTGAGCAAATGCAGACACTTTAAAACAATAATATGTGGCACCCATTCCATGGGTCTCAACTCTCCAGGTTGAAGGAACTATTACTACAGCTATAACATGTACGGAAAACCTAGAGAACGGACACACTGTGAATACGAAGGTTTCTAAAACTCAAAGAATACTCCCTCTCCTGGTGCTCCGGTTTCAGTTTCCATCTGCTTTACTATCAACCTCCCAACTTGGAGAGACAGCCCCTTTAACCTCCTGGTTCGCACAGGTTGCCAATTTGGCAGAGGATGAAAGGGAAGTGGGAGAACCAATGAGAGAGTAGCTGTTAGGCATTTGGACGGGCACATATCACTGTAATTTCCTGGCAGGAAGAAGAATTAACCAAAGTCTCAGCCACCCTCCAGGAACCAGTATAGGTCCTGAACCAAAATTTTGGACTTGCGGTCAGCTCACCAAAAACGAGTTGAAAAATGGAGCTCAGGGGCACAGCAATTCACAAACTGGCCGAGTAATAAAGGACAACTATCGTCCAAAAATCTGTTGAGAGAAGGCAACGAGGCGGACTTGAAAGCGAGGCAGAATAGCAGGAAACAGATTTCAAGAGGTACGTTGGAATAGCCTTTAAAGCACAGGAAGATGGGCACAACTTCGACAATGATGCACTTGGCCAAAAAGGGCGTATGCGTTTTCTCCTGAATATATTCAGGAGAAAACGCATACGCCCTTTTTGGCCAAGCAAGCAAGCGGGCAATGCATATCTGCACTACAAAGAAGTATCACTTCCCATCGGTCAAAAGGGATAGCCACAAAAATATGTAAAAACCAGAAAGGCAAGACAGGCCCTGGAGAACAGGGAGCCTTGTTATGCTGATGGGCGGGATGTAAATTGCCAACTGCCTCTCTGTAGGAGTACATGGTGTTCCCTAAAACAAGTAAAGAACAGAGCTACAGAGCCAAGGGCACTTCCAGTCTAGGGAATATACCTTGGGAAAACTGAAAATCAATAAGACAGAGGCACCCCAAAATTTAGGGCTGCACTGCTTACAAGGACCTCAACTTGGGTACACCTTAAATATCCCAGGAAATATAAAAATGGTTCAAAAAATTGTGGTACTTACGTACGATGGAATATCCCTCAGCCATGAAATCAATGTCATAAGACCAGTTGCAGCAAAATGGGTGGATTCAGGTACGATGATTCTAAGTGAAATAAGTCACACAGAAAAAGAAACTTATCATAAGATAACACTTATGAAGATCCTGTAAACATGGTTACACTTGAACTGAGTTAGGAAAGAGAGCAGTGTCTCACACTTAGAAAACACTCTTATGCCTGCTTAAGGGGGAAAGAGAGGTGGGGTGATGCATAAACCCAGAGTTTGATATAAGCACAGGTAGCGTTCCAAAAACCAACTATGGAATAGACAAACCTACACCTTCCTCAGTGAAAGGGACTCAAAACCCCATATTTCCCGCAGAGGAATATATCTGACTAGTAAGAATCTTAAAACCTATGTATTGATATGTTTCCGTAAGGGAATCAAGTGTGTCTAGACTGGCATAAACATGGCAGCGAGAATCAGCTCAAACCCACTATAAAAAGGAATTTCAAAAACAAAACAAAAACCTGGGAAATTCTTTACAATTCCTTCAGGGTCTCTGTTGAAACCTGGAATGACCCTATCTACAACGACAGCTGGATGTGGCATAAGGCTGGACACTTGGGACTGAGAGGATTGGTGAGATTGGGTGAGCAAATGCAGACCCTTTAAAGCAATAATGCATAGCACCCATTCCATGGGTCCCAACTCTCCAGGTTGAAGGGAATATTACTACAGTTATAACATGTACGGGAAACCTAGAGAACGGACACACTGTGAATACGAAAGGTTTCTAAAACTCAACGAATAATCCCTCTCCTGGGGCTCAGGTTTGACTTTCCATCTGCTTTACTATCAACTTCCCAACTTGGAGAGACAGACCCTTTAACCTCCTGGTTCGCACAGGTTGCCAATTTGGCAGAGGATGAAACGGAAGAGGGAGAACCAATGAGAGAGTAGCAGTTAGGCATTTGGACGGGCACATATCACTGTAATTTCCCGGCAGGAAGAAGAATTAACCAAAGTCTCAGCGCCCCACCGGGAACCAGTATAGGTCCTGAACCTAAATTTTGGACTTGCGGTCAGCTCACCAAAAACGAGTTGAAAATGAAGCTCAGGGGCACAGCAATTCACAAACTGGCCGAGTAATAAAGGAGAACTATCGTCCAAAAATCTGTTGAGGGAAGGCAACGAGGTGCACTTGAAAGCGAGGCAGAATAGCAGAAAACAGATTTCAAGAGGTACGTTGGAATCGCCTTTAAAGCACAGGAAGAGGGGCACAACTTTGACAATGATGCACTTGGCAAAAAAGGGCATATGCGTTTTCACCTGAATATATTCAGGAGAAAACGCATATGCCCTTTTTGGCCAAGCAAGCAAGCGGGCAACGCAAATCTGCACTACAAAGAAGTATCACTTCCCACCGGTCAAAAGGGACATCCACACAATGTGTGAAAACCAGAAAGGCAAGACAGGCACTGGAGAACAGGGAGCCTTGTTATGCTGATGGGCGGGATGTAAATTGCCAACTGCCTCTCTGTAGGAGTGCATTGTGTTCCCTAAAACAAGTAAACAGCAGAGCTACAGAACCAAGGGCACTTCCAGTCTAGGGAATATACCTTGGGAAAACTGAAAATCAATAAGTCAGAGCCACCCCAAAATTTAGGGTTGCACTGCTTACAAGGACCTCAACTTGGGTACACCTTAAATATCCCAGGAAATATAAAAATGGTTCAAAAAATTGTGGTACTTACGTACGATGGAATATCCCTCAGCCATGAAATCAATGTCATAAGACCAGTAGCAGCAAAATGGGTGGATTCAGGTATGATGATTCTAAGAGAAATAAGTCACACAGAAAAAGAAACTTATCATAAGATATCACTTATGAAGATCCTGTACACATCGCTACACTTGAACTGAGTTAGGAAAGAGAACAGTGTCTCACATTTAGAAAACACTCTTATGCCTGCTTAAGGGGGAAGGAGAGGTGGGGTGATGCATAAAACAAGAGTTTGATATAAGCACAGGTACCGTTCCAAAAACCAACTATGGAATAGACAAGACCTATACCGTCCTCAGCGAAAGGGACTCAAAACCCCATATTTCCCGCAGAGGAATATATCTGACTAGTAAGAATCTTAAAACCTATGTATTGATATGTCTCCGTAAGGCAATCAAGTGTGTCTAGACTGGCATAAACATGGCAGCGAGAATCAGCTCAAACACACTATAAAAACGAATTTCAAAAACAAAACAAAAAAACTAGGAAATTCTTTACAATTCCTTCAGGGTCTCTGATGAATCCTGGAATGACCCTATCTACAACGACAGCTGGATGTGGCATAAGGCTGGACACTTGGGACTGAGAGGATTGGTGAGATTGGGTGAGCAAATGCAGACCCTTTAAAGCAATAATGCATGGCACCCATTCCATGGGTCCCAACTCTCCAGGTTGAAGGGAATATTACTACAGTTATAACATGTACGGGAAACCTAGAGAACGGACACACTGTGAATACGAAAGGTTTCTAAAACTCAACGAATAGTCCCTCTCCTGGTGCTCCGGTTTGACTTTCCAACTGCTTTACTATCAACCTCCCAACTTGGAGAGACAGCCCCTTTAACCACCTGGTTCGCACAGGTTGCCAATTGGCAGAGGATAAAGGGAAGTGGGAGAACCAATGAGAGAGTAGCTGTTAGGCATTTGGACGGGCACATATCACTGTAATTTCCCGGCAGGAAGAAGAATTAACCAAAGTCTCAGCCACCCACCGGGAACCAGTATAGGTGCTGAACCAAAATTTTGGACTTGCGGTCAGCTCACCAAAAACGAGTTGAATAATGGAGCTCAGGGGCACAGCAATTCACAAACTGGCCGAGTAATAAAGGACAACTATCATCCAAAAATCTGTTGAGGGAAGGCAACGAGGCGGACCTGAAAGCGAGGCAGAAGAGCAGGAAACAGATTTCAAGAGGTACGTTGGAATCGCCTTTAAAGCACAGGAAGAGGGGCACAACTTCGACAATGATGCACTTGGCCAAAATGGGCGTATGCGTTTTCTCCTGAATATATTCAGGAGAAAACGCATACGCCATTTTTGGCCAAGCAAGCAAGCGGGCAATGCAAATCTGCACTACAAAAAGTATCACTTCCCACCGGTCAAAAGGGACATCCACAAAATGAGTAAAAACCAGAAAGGCAAGACCGGCCCTGGAGAACAAGGAGCATTGTTATGCTGATGGGCGGGTTGTAAACTGCCAACTGCCTCTCTGGAGGAGTGCATTGTGTTCTCTAAAACAAGTAAAGAACAGAGCTACAGAGCCAAGGGCACTTCCAGTCTAGGGAATATACCTTGGGAAAACTGAAAATCAATAAGACAGAGCTACCCCAAAATTTAGGGTTGCACTGCTTACAAGGACCTCAACTTGGGTTCACCTTAAATATCCCAGGAAATATAAAAATGGTTCAAAAAATTGTCGTACTTACGTACGATGCAATATCCCTCAGCCATGAAATCAATGTCATAAGACCAGTAGCAGCAAAATGGGTGGATTCAGGTACGATGATTCCTAGTGAAATAAGTCACACAGAAAAAGAAACTTATCATAAGATATCACTTATGAAGATCCTGTAAACATGGCTACACTTGAACTGAGTTAGGAAAGAGAACAGTGTCTCACATTTAGAAAACACTCTTATGCCTGCTTAAGGGGGAAGGAGAGGTGGGGTGATGCATAAAACCAGAGTTTTATATAAGCACAGGTACCGTTCCAAAAACCAACTATGGAATAGACAAGACCTACACCTTCCTCAGTGAAAGGGACACAAAACCCCATATTTCCCGCAGAGGAATATATCTGACTAGTAAGAATCTTAAAACCTATGTATTGATATGTCTCCGTAAGGGAATCAAGTGTGTCTAGACTGGCATAAACATGGCAGCAAGAATCAGCTCAAACCCACTATAAAAAGGAATTTCAAAAACAAAACAAAAAAACTGGGAAATTCTTTACAATTCCTTAGGGTCTCTGATGAAACCTGGAATGACCCTATCTACAAAGACAGCTGGATGTGGCATAAGGCTGGACACTTGGGACTGAGACGATTGGTGAGATTGGGTGAGCAAATGCAGACCCTTTAAAGCAATAATGCATGGCACCCATTCCATGGGTCCCAACTCTCCAGGTTGAAGGGAATATTACTACAGTTATAACATGTACGGGAAACCTAGAGAACGGACACACTGTGAATACGAAAGGTTTCTAAAACTAAACGAACAGTCCCTCTCCTGGGGCTCCGGTTTGACTTTCCATCTGCTTTACTATCAACCTCCCAACTTGGAGAGACAGCCCCTTTAACCTCCTGGTTCGCACACGTTGCCAATTTGGCAGAGGATGAAAAGAAGAGGGAGAACCAATGAGAGAGTAGCTGTTAGGCATTTGAACGGGCACATATCACTGTAATTTCCCAGCAGGAAAAAGAATTAACCAAAGTCTCAGCCCCCCACCGGGAACCAGCATAGGTCCTGAACCAAAATTTCGGACTTGCGGTCACCTCACCAAAAACGAGTTGAAAAATGCAGCTCAGGGGCACAGCAATTCACAAACTGGCCGAGTAATAAAGGACAACTATCGTCCAAAAATCTATTGAGGGAAGGCAACGAGGCGGACTTGAAAGCGAGGCAGAATAGCAGGAAACAGATTTCAAGAGGTACGTTGGAATCGCCTTTAAAGCACAGGAAGAGGGGCACAACTTCGACAATGATGCACTTGGCCAAAAAGGGCGTATGCGTTTTCTCCTGAATATATTCAGGAGAAAACGCATACGCCCTTTTTGGCCAAGCAAGCAAGCGGGCAATGCAAATCTGCACTACAAAGAAGTATCACTTCCCACCGGTCAAAAGGGACATCCACAAAATGTGTGAAAACCAGAAAGGCAAGACAGGCCCTGGAGAACAGGGAGCCTTGTTATGCTGATGGGCGGGATGTAAATTGCCAACTGCCTCTCTGGAGGAGTACATTGTGTTCCCTAAAACAAGTAAAGAACAGAGCTACAGAGCCAAGAGCACTTCCAGTCTAGGGAATATACTTTGGGAAAACTGAAAATCAATAAGACAAAGCCACCCCAAAATTTATGGCTGCACTGCTTACAAGGACCTCAACTTGGGTACACCTTAAATATCCCAGGAAATATAAAAATGGTTCAAAAAATTGTGGTACTTACGTACGATGGAATATCCCTCAGCCATGAAATCAATGTCATAAGACCAGTAGCAGCAAAATGGGTGGATTCAGGTACGATGATTCTAAGTGAAATAAGTCACACAGAAAAAGAAACTTATCATAAGATATCACTTATGAAGATCCTGTACACATGGCTACACTTGAACTGAGTTAGGAAAGAGAACAGTGTCTCACATTTAGAAAACACTCTTATGCCTGCTTAAGGGGGAAGGAGAGGTGGGGTGATGCATAAAACCAGAGTTTGATATAAGCACAGGTACCGTTCCAAAAACCAACTATGGAATAGACAAGACCTACACCTTCCTCAGTGAAAGGGACTGAAAACCCCATATTTCCCGCAGAGGAATATATCTGACTAGTAAGAATCTTAAAACCTATGTATTGATATGTCTCCGTAAGGGAATCAAGTGTGTCTAGACTGGCATAAACATGGCAGCGAGAATCAGCTCAAACCCACTATAAAAAGGAATTTCAAAAACAAAACAAAAAAACTGGGAAATTCTTTACAATTCCTTCAGGGTCTCTGATGAAACCTGGAATGACCCTATCTACAACGACAGCTGGATGTGACATAAGGCTGGACACTTGGGACTGAGACGATTGGTGAGATTGGTTGAGCAAATGCAGACCCTTTAAAGCAATAATGCATGGCACCCATTCCATGGGTCCCAACTCTCCAGGTTGAAGGGAATATTACTACCGCTATAACATGTACGGGAAACATAGAGAACGGACACACTGTGAATACGAAAGGTTTCTAAATCTCAACGAATAGTCCCTCTCCTGGTGCTCCGGTTTGACTTTACACCTGCTTTACTATCATCCTCCCAACTTGGAGAGACAGCCCCTTTAACCTCCTGGTTCTCACAGGTTGCCAATTTGGCAGAGGATGAAAGGGAAGAGGGAGAACCAATGAGAGAGTAGCTGTTAGGCATTTGAACGGGCACATATCACTGTAATTTCCCGGCAGGAAGAAGAATTAACCAAAGTCTCAGCCCCCCACCGGGAACCGGCATAGGTCCTGAACCAAAATTTCGGACTTGCGGTCACCTCACCAAAAACGAGTTGAAAAATGGAGCTCAGGGGCACAGCAATTCACAAACTGGCCGAGTAATAAAGGACAACTATCGTCCAAAAATCTGTTGAGGGAAGGCAACGAGGCGGACTTGAAAGCGAGGCAGAATAGCAGGAAACAGATTTCAAGAGGTACGTTGGAATAGCCTTTAAAGCACAGGAAGAGGGGCACAACTTCGACAATGATGCACTTGGCCAAAAAGGGCGTATGCGTTTTCTCCTGAATATATTCAGGAGAAAACGCATACGCCCTTTTTGGCCAAGCAAGCAAGCGGGCAATGCAAATCTGCACTACAAAGAAGTATCACTTCCCACCGGTCAAAAGGGACATCCACAAAATGTGTAAAAACCAGAAAGGCAAGACAGGCCCTGGAGAACAGGGAGCCTTGTTATGCTGATGGGCGGCATGTAAATTGCCAACTGCTTCTCTGGATGAGTACATTGTTTTCCCTAAAACAAGTAAAGAACAGAGCTACAGAGTCAAGGGCACTTCCAGTCTAGGGAATATACTTTGGGAAAACTGAAAATCAATAAGAGAGAGCCACCCCAAAATTTAGGGCTGCACTGCTTACAAGGACCTCAACTTGGGTACACCTTAAATATCCCAGGAAATATGAAAATGGTTCAAAAAATTGTGGTTCTTACGTACGATGGAATATCCCTCAAGCCATGAAATCAATGTCATAAGAGCAGTAGCAGCAAAATGGGTGGATTCAGGTACGATGATTCTAAGTGAAATAAGTCAAACAGAAAAAGAAACTTATCATAAGATATCACTTATGAAGATCCTGTAAACATGGCTACACTTGAACTGAGTTCAGAAAGAGAACAGTGTCTCACATTTAGAAAACACTCTTATGCCTGCTTAAGGGGGAAGGAGAGGTGGGGTGATGCATAAAACCAGAATTTGATATAAGCATAGGTACCGTTCCAAAAACCAACTATGGAATAGAAAAGACCTACACCTTCCTCAGTGAAAGGGACTCAAAACCCCATATTTCCCACAGAGGAATATATCTGACTAGTAAGAATCTTAAAACCTATGTACTGATATGTCTCCATAAGGGAATCAAGTGTGTCTAGACTGGCATAAACATGGCAGCGAGAATCAGCTCAAACCCACTATAAAAAGGAATTTCAAAAACAAAACAAAAAAACTGGGAAATTCTTTACAATTCCTTCAGGGTCTCTGATGAAGCCTGGAATGACCCTATCTACAACGACAGCTGGATGTGGCATAAGGCTGGACAATTGGGACTGAGAGGATTGGTGAGATTGGGTGAGCAAATGCAGACCCTTTAAAGCAATAATGCATGGCACCCATTCCATGGGTCGCAACTTTCAAGGTTGAAGGGAATATTACTACAGTTATAACATGTACGGGAAACCTAGAGAACGGACACACTGTGAATACGAAAGGTTTCTAAAACTCAACGAATAGTCCCTCTCCTGGTGCTCCGGTTTGACTTTCCATCTGCTTTACTATCAACCTCCCAACTTGGAGAGACAGACCCTTTAACCTCCTGTTTCGCACAGGTTTCCAATTTGGCAGAGGATGAAAGGGAAGAGGGAGAACCAATGAGAGAGTAGCTGTTAGGCATTTGGACGGGCACATATCACTGTAATTTCCAGGCAGGAAGAAGAATTAACCAAAGTCTCAGCCACCCACCGGGAACCAGTACAGGTCCTGAACCAAAATTTTGGACTTGTGGTCAGCTCACCAAAAACGAGTTGAAAAATGGAGCTCAGGGGCACAGCAATTCACAAACTGGCCGAGTAATAAAGGACAACTATCGTCCAAAAATCTGTTGAGGGAAGGCAACGAGGCGGACTTGAAAGCGAGCCAGAATAGCAGGAAACAGATTACAAGAGGTACGTGGGAATCGCCTTTAAAGCACAGGAAGAGGGGCACAACTTCGACAATGATGCACTTGGCCAAAAAGGGCGTATGCGTTTTCTGCTGAATATATTCAGGAGAAAACGCATACGCCCTTTTTGGCCAAGCAAGCAAGCGGGCAATGCAAATCTGCACTACAAAGAAGTATCACTTCCCACCGGTCAAAAGGGACATCCACAAAATGTGTAAAAACCAGAAAGGCAAGACAGGCCCTGGAGAACAGGGAGCCTTGTTATGATGATGGGCGGGATGTAAATTGCCAACTGCCTCTCCGGAGGAGTGCATTGTGTTCCCTAAAACAAGTAAACACAGAGCTACAGAGCCAAGGGCACTTCCAGTCTAGGGAATATACCTTGGAAAAACGGAAAATCAATAAGACACAGCCACCCCAAAATTTAGGGCTGCACTGCTTACAAGGACCTCAACTTGGGTACACCTTAAATATCCCAGGAAATATAAAAATGGTTCAAAAAATTGTGGTACTCACGTACGATGGAATATCCCTCAGCCATGAAATCAATGACATAAGACCAGTAGCAGCAAAATGGGTGGATTCAGGTACGATGATTCTAAGTGAAATAAGGTACACAGAAAAAGAAACTTATCATAAGATATCACTTATGAAGATCCTGTACACATGGCTACACTTGAACTGAGTTAGGAAAGAGAACAGTGTCTCACATTTAGAAAACATTCTTATGCCTGCTTACGGGGGAAAGAGAGGTGGGGTGATGCATAAAACCAGAGTTTGATATAAGCACAGGTACCGCTCCAAAAACCAACTATGGAATAGACAAGACCTACACCTTCCTCAGTGAAAGGGACTCAAAACACCATATTTCCCGCAGAGGAATATATCTGACTAGTAAGAATCTTAAAACCTATGTATTGATATGTCTCCGTAAGGGAATCAAGTGTGTCTAGACTGGCATAAACATGGCAGCGAGAATCAGCTCATACCCACGATAAAAAGGAATTTCAAAAACAAAACAAAAAAACTGGGAAATTCTTTACAATTCCTTCAGAGTCTCTGATGAAACCTGGAATGACCCTATCTACAAAGACAGCTGGATGTGGCATAAGGCTGGACAGTTGGGACTGAGAGGATTGGTGAGATTGGGTGAGAAAATGCAGACCCTTTAAAGCAATAATGCATGGCACACATTCCATGGGTCCCAACTCTCCAGGTTGAAGGGAATATTACTACAGCTATAACATGTACGGGAAACCTAGAGAACGGACACATTGTGAATACGAAAGGTTTCTAAAACTCAATGAATAGTCCCTCTCCTGGTGCTCCGGGTTGACTTTCCATCTGCTTTACTATCAACCTCGCAACTTGGAGAGACAGCCCCTTTAACCTCCTGGTTCGCACAGGTTGCCAATTTGGCAGAGGATGAAAGGGAAGAGGGAGAACCAATGAGAGAGTAGCTGTTAGGCATTTGGACGGGCACATATCACTGTAATTTCCCGGCAGGAAGAAGAATTAACCAAAGTCTCAGCCATCCACTGGGAACCAGTATAGGTCCTGAACCAAAATTTTGGACTTGCGGTCAGCTCACCAAAAACGAGTGGAAAAATGGAGCTCAGGGGCACAGCAATTCACAAACTGGCCGAGTAATAAAGGACAACTATCGTCCAAAAATCTGTTGAGGGAAAGCAACGAGGCAGACTTGAAAGCGAGGCAGAATAGCAGGAAACAGATTTCAAGAGGTACGTTGGAGTCGCTTTTAAAGCACAGGAAGAGGGGCACAACTTCGACAATGATGCTCTTGGCCAAAAAGGGCGTATGCGTTTTCTCCTGAATATATTTAGGAGAAAACACATACGCCCTTTTTGGCCAAGCAAGCAAGCGGGCAATGCAAATCTGCACTACAAAGAAGTATCACTTCCCACCGGTCAAAAGGGACATCCACAAAATGTGTAAAAACCAGAAAGGCAAGACAGGCCCTGGAGAACAGGGAGCCTTGTTATGCTGATGGGCTGGATGTAAATTGCCAACTGCCTCTCCGGAGGAGTGCATTGTGTTCCCTAAAACAAGTAAACAACAGAGCTACAGAGCCAAGGGCACTTCCAGTCTAGGGAATATACCTTGGGAAAACTGAAAATCAATAAGAGAGAGCCACCCCAAAATTTAGGGCTGCACTGCTTACAAGGACCTCAACTTCGGTACACCTAAAATATCCCAGGAAATATAAAAATGGTTCAAAAAATTGTGGTACTTACGTATGATGGAATATCCCTCAGCCATGAAATCAATGACATAAGACCAGTAGCAGCAAAATGGGTGGATTCAGGTACGATGATTCTAAGTGAAATAAGGTACACAGAAAAAGAAACTTATCATAAGATATCACTTATGAAGATCCTGTACACATGGCTACACTTGAACTGAGTTAGGAAAGAGAACAGTGTCTCACATTTAGAAAACATTCTTATGCCTGCTTACGGGGGAAAGAGAGGTGGGGTGATGCATAAAACCAGAGTTTGATATAAGCACAGGTACCGCTCCAAAAACCAACTATGGAATAGACAAGACCTACACCTTCCTCAGTGAAAGGGACTCAAAACACCATATTTCCCGCAGAGCAATATATCTGACTAGTAAGAATCTTAAAACCTATGTATTGATATGTCTCCGTAAGGGAATCAAGTGTGTCTAGACTGGCATAAACATGGCAGCGAGAATCAGCTCATACCCACGATAAAAAGGAATTTCAAAAACAAAACAAAAAAACTGGGAAATTCTTTACAATTCCTTCAGGGTCTCTGATGAAACCTGGAATGACCCTATCTACAACGACAGCTGGATGTGGCATAAGGCTGGACACTTGGGACTGACAGGATTGGTGAGATTGGGTGAGCAAATGCAGACCCTTTAAAGCAATAATGCATGGCACCCATTCCATGGGTCCCAACTCTCCAGGTTGAAGGGAATATTACTACAGTTATAACATGTATGGGAAACCTAGAGAACGGACACACTGTGAATACGAAAGGTTTCTAAAACTCAACGAATAGTCCCTCTCCTGGTGCTCCGGTTTGACTTTCCATCTGCTTTACTATCAACCTCCCAACTTGGAGAGACAGCCCCTTTAACCTCCTGTTTCGCACAGGTTTCCAATTTGGCAGAGGTTGAAAGGGAAGAGGGAGAACCAATGAGAGAGTAGCTGTTAGGCATTTGGACGGGCACATATCACTGTAATTTCCCGGCAGGAAGAAGAATTAACCAAAGTCTCAGCCACCCACCGGGAACCACTATAGGTCCTGAACCAAAATTTTGGACTTGCGGTCAGCTCTCCAAAAACGAGTTGAAAAATGGAGCTCAGAGGCACAGCAATTCACAAACTGGCCGAGTAATAAAGGACAACTATCGTCCAAAAATCTGTTGACGGAAGGCAATGAGGCGGACTTGAAAGTGAGCCAGAATAGCCGGAAACAGATTTCAAGATGTACGTTGGAATCGCCTTTAAAGCACAGGAAGAGGGGCACAAATTCGACAATGATGCACTTGGCCAAAAAGGGCGTATGCGTTTTCTCCTGAATATATTCAGGAGAAAACGCATACGCCCTTTTAGGCCAAGCAAGCAAGCGGGCAATGCAAATCTGCACTACAAAGAAGTATCACTTCCCACAGGTCAAAAGGGACATCCACAAAATGTGTAAAAACCAGAAAGGCAAGACAGGCCCTGGAGAACAGGGAGCCTTGTTTTGCTGATGGGCGGGATGTAAATTGCGAACTGCCTCTCTGGAGGAGTGCATTGTGTTCCCTAAAACATGTAAAGAACAGAGCTACAGAGCCAAGGGCACTTCCAGTCTAGGGAATATACTTTGGGAAAACTTAAAATCAATAAGACAGAGGCACCCCAAAATTTAGGGCTGCACTGCTTACAAGGACCTCAACTTGGGTACACCTTAAATATCCCAGGAAATATAAAAATGGTTCAAAAAATTGTGGTACTTACGTACGATGGAATATCCCTCAGCCAAGAAATCAATGACATAAGGCCAGTAGCAGCAAAATGGGTGGATTCAGGTACGATGATTCTAAGTGAAATAAGTCACACAGAAAAAGAAACTTATCATAAGATATCACTTATGAAGATCCTGTAAACATGGCTACACTTGAACTGAGTTAGGAAAGAGAACAGTGTCTCACATTTAGAAAACACTCTTATGCCTGCTTAAGGGGGAAGGAGAGGTGGGGTGATGCATAAAATCAGAGTTTGATATAAGCACGGGTACCATTCCAAAAACCAACTATGGAATAGAAAAGACCTACACCTTCCTCAGTGAAAGGGACTCAAAATCCCATATTTCCCACAGATGAATATATCTGACTAGTAAGAATCTTAAAACCTATGTATTGATATGTCTCCGTAACGGATTCAAGTGTGTCTAGACTTTCATAAACATGGCAGCGAGAATCAGCTCAAACCCACGATAAAAATGAATTTCAAAAACAAAACAAAAAAACTGGGAAATTCTTTACAATTCCTTCATAGTTTCTGATGAAACCTGGAATGACCCTAACTACAACGACAGCTGGATGTGACATAAGGCTGGACACTTGGGACTGAGAGGATTGGTGAGATTGGGTGAGCAAATGCAGACCCTTTAAAGTAATAATGCATGGCACCCATTCCATGAGTCCCAACTTTCCAGGTTGAAGGGAATATTACTACAGCTATAACATGTACGGGAAACCTAGAGAACGGACACACTGTGAATACGAAAGGTTTCTAAAACTCAACGAATAGTCCCACTCCTGGTGCTCCGGTTTGACTTTCCACCTGCTTTACTATCAATCTCCCAACATGGAGAGACAGCCCCTTTAACCTCTTGGTTCGCACAGGTTGACAATTTGGCAGAGGATGAAAGGGAAGAGGGAGAACCAATGAGAGAGTAGCTGTTAGGCATTTGGACGGGCATATATCACTGTAATTTCCCGGCAGGAAGAAGAATTAACCAAAGTCTCAGCCACCGACCGGGAACCAGTATAGGTCCTGAACCAAAATTTTGGACTAGCGGTCAGCGCACCAAAAACGAGTTGAAAAATGGAGCTCAGGGGCACAACAATTCACAAACTGGCCGAATAATAAAGGACAACTATCGTCCAAAAATCTGTTGAGGGAAGGCAACGAGGCGGACTTGAAAGCGAGGCAGAATAGCAGGAAACAGATTTCAAGAGGTACGTTGGAATCGCCTTTAAAGCACAGGAAGAGGGGCACAACTTCGACAATGATACACTTGGCCAAAAAGGGCGTATGCGTTTTCTCCTGAATATATTCAGGAGAAAACGCATACGCCCTTTTTGGCCAAGCAAGCAAGCGGGCAATGCAAATCTGCACTACAAAGAAGTATCACTTCCCACTGGTCAAAAGGGACATCAACAAAATGTGTAAAAACCAGAAAGGCAAGACAGGCCCTGGAGAACAGGGAGACTTGTTATGCTGATGGGCAGGATGTAAATTGCCAACTGCCTCTCTGGAGGAGTGCATTGTGTTCCCTAAAACAAGTAAACAACAGAGCTACAGAGTCAAGGGCACTTGTAGTCTAGGGAATATACCTTGGGAAAACTGAAAATCAATAGGATAGAGCCACCCCAAAATTTAGGGCTGCACTGCTTACAAGGACCTCAACTTGGGTACACCTTAAATATCCCAGGAAATATAAAAATGGTTCAAAAAATTGTGGTACTTACGTACGATGGAATATCCCTCAGCCATGAAATCAATGACATAAGACCAGTAGCAGCAAAATGGGTGGATTCAGGTACGATGATTCTAAGTGAAATAAGTCACACAGAAAAAGAAACTTATCATAAGATATCTCTTATGAAGATCCTGTACACATGGCTACACTTGAGCTGAGTTAGGAAAGAGAACAGTGTCTCACATTTAGAAAACACTCTTATGCCTGCTTAAGGGGGAAGGAGAGTTGGGGTGATGCATAAAACCAGAGTTTGATATAAGCATATGTACCGTTCCAAAAACCAACGATGTAATAGAAAAGACCTACACCTTCCTCAGCGAAAGGGACTCAAAACCCCATATTTCCCACAGAGGAATATATCTGACTAGTAAGAATCTTAAAACCTATGTATTGATATATCTCCATAAGGGAATCAACTGTGTCTAGACTGGCATAAACATGGCAGCGAGAATCACCTCAAACCCACTATAAAAAGGAATTTCAAAAACAAAACAAAAAAACAGGGAAATTCTTTACAATTCCTTCAGGGTCTCTGATGAAACCTGGAATGACCCTATCTACAACGACAGCTGGATGTGACATAAGGCTGGACACTTGGGACTGAGAGGATTGGTGAGATTGGGTGAGCAAATGCAGACCCTTTAAAGTAATAATGCATGGCACCCATTCCATGGGTCCCAACTCTCCAGGTTGAAGGGAATATTACTACAGTTATAACATGTACGGGAAACCTAGAGAACGGACACACTGTGAATACGAAAGGTTTCAAAAACTCAACGAATAGTCCCTCTCCTGGTGCTCCGGTTTGACTTTCCACCTGCTTTACTATCAACCTCCCAACTTGGAGAGACAGCCCCTTTAACCTCCTGGTTCGCACAGGTTGCCAATTTGGCAGAGGATGAAAGGGAAGAGGGAGAACCAATGAGAGAGTAGCTGTTAGGCATTTGGACGGCACATATCACTGTAATTTCCCGGCAGGAAGAAGATTTAACCAAAGTCTCAGCCACCCACCGGGAACCAGTATAGGTCCTTAATCATAATTTTGGACTTGCGGTCAGCTCACCAAAAACGAGTTGAAAAATGGAGCTCAGGGGCACAGCAATTCACAAACTGGCCGAGTAATAAAGGACAACTATCGTCCAAAAATCTGTTGAGGGAAGGCAACGAGGCGGACTTGAAAGCGAGGCAGAATAGCAGGAAACAGATTTCAAGAGGTACGTTGGAATCGCCTTTAAAGCACAGGAAGAGGGGCACAACTTCGACAATGATGCACTTGGCCAAAAAGGGCGTATGCGTTTTCTCCTGAATATATTCAGGAGAAAACACATACGCCCTTTTTGGCCAAGCAAGCAAGCGGGCAATGCAAATCTGCACTACAAAGAAGTATCACTTCCCACCGGTCAAAAGGGACATCCACAAAATGTGTAAAAACCAGAAAGGCAAGACAGGCCCTGGAGAACAGGGAGCCTTGTTATGCTGATGGGCGGGATGTAAATTGCCAACTGCCTCTCTGGAAGAGTGCATTGTGTTACCTAAAACAAGTAAACAACAGAGCTACAGAGCCAAGGGCACTTCCAGTCTAGGGAATATACCTTGGGAAAACTGAAAATCAATAAGAGAGAGCCAGCCCAAAATTTAAGGCTGCACTGCTTACAAGGACCTCAACTTGGGTACACCTTAAATATCCCAGGAAATATAAAAATGGTTCAAAAAATTGTGGTTCTTACGTACGATGGAATATCCCTCAGCCATGAAATCAATGACATAAGACCAATAGCAGCAAAATGGCTGGATTCAGGTACGATGATTCTAAGTGAAATAAGGTACACAGAAAAAGAAACTTATCATAAGATTTCACTTATGAAGATCCTGTAAACATGGCTACACTTGAACTGAGTTAGGAAAGAGAACAGTGTCTCACATTTAGAAATCATTCTTATGCCTGCTTAAGGGGGAAAGAGAGGTGGGGTGATGCATAAAACCAGAGTTTGATATAAGCACAGGTACCGCTCCAAAAACCAACTATGGAATAGACAAGACCTACACCTTCCTCAGTGAAAGGGTCTGAAAACACCATATTTCCCGCAGAGGAATATATCTGACTAGTAAAAATCTTAAAACCTATGTATTGATATGTCTCCGTAAGGAAATCAAGTGTGTCTAGACTGGCATAAACATGGCAGCGAGAATCAGCTCAAACCCACGATAAAAAGGAATTTCAAAAACAAAACAAAAAAACTGGGAAATTCTTTACAATTCCTTCAGGGTCTCTGATGAAACCTGGAATGACCCTATCTACAACGACAGCTGGATGTGGCATAAGGCTGGACACTTGGGACTGAGAGGATTGGTGAGATTGGGTGAGCAAATGCAGACCCTTTAAAGCAATAATGCATGGCACCCATTCCATGGGTCCCAACGCTCCAGGTTGAAGGGAATATTACTACAGTTATAACATGTATGGGAAACCTAGAGAAGGGACACACTGTGAATACGAAAGGTTTCTAAAACTCAATGAATAGTCCCTCTCCTGGTGCTCCGGTTTGACTTTCCATCTGCTTTACTATCAACCTCCCAACTTGGAGAGACAGCCCCTTTAACCTCCTGTTTCGCACAGGTTTCCAATTTGGCAGAGGATGAAAGGGAAGAGGGAGAACCAATGAGAGAGTAGCTGTTAGGCATTTGGACGGGCACATATCACTGTAATTTCCCGGCAGGAAGAAGAATTAACCAAAGTCTCAGCCACCCACCGGGAACCAGTATAGGTCCTGAACCAAAATTTTGGACTTGCGGTCAGCTCACCAAAAACGAGTTGAAAAGTGGAGCACAGGGGCACAGCAATTCACAAACTGGCCGAGTAATAAAGGACAACTATCGTCCAAAAATCTGTTGACGGAAAGCAATGAGGCGGACTTGAAAGTGAGCCAGAATAGCAGGAAACAGATTTCAAGAGGTACGTTGGAATCACTTTTAAAGCACAGGAAGAGGGGCACAACTTCGACAATGATGCATTTGGCCAAAAAGGGCGTATGCGTTTTCTCCTGAATATATTCAGGAGGAAACGCATACGCCCTTTTTGGCCAAGCAAGCAAGCGGGCAATGCAAATCTGCACTACAAAGAAGTAACACTTCCCACCGGTCAAAAGGGACATCCACAAAATGTGTAAAAACCAGAAAGGCAAGACAGGCCCTGGAGAACAGGGAGCCTTGTTATGCTGATGGGCGGGATGTAAATTGCCAACTGCCTCTCTGGAGGAGTGCATTGTGTTCCCTAAAATAAGTAAAGAGCAGAGCTACAGAGCCAAGGGAACTTCCAGTCTAGGGAATATACCTTGGGAAAACTGAAAATCAATAAGACAGAGCCACGCCAAAATTTAGGGCTGCACTGCTTACAAGCACCTCAACTTGGGTACCCCTTAAATATCCCAGGAAATATAAAAATGGTTCAAAAAATTGTGGTACTTACGTACGATGGAATATCCCTCAGACATGAAATCAATGTCATAAGACCAGTAGCAGCAAAATGGGTGGATTCAGATACGATGTTTCTAAGTGAAATAAGTCACACAGATTAAGAAACTTATCATAAGATATCACTTATGAAGATCCTGTAAACCTGGCTACACTTGAACTGAGTTAGGAAAGAGAACAGTGTCTCACATTTAGAAAACATTCTTATGCCTGCTTAAGGGGGAAAGAGAGGTGATGTGATGCATAAAACCAGAGTTTGATATAAGCACAGGTACCGCTCCAAAAACCAACTATGGAATAGAAAAGACCTACACCTTCCTCAGTGAAAGGGATTCAAAACACCATATTTCCCGCAGAGGAATATATCTGACTAGCAAGAATCTTAAAACCTATGTATTGATATGTCTCCGTAAGGGATTCAAGTGTGTCTAGACTTTCATAAACATGGCAGCGAGAATCAGCTCAAACCCACGATAAAAAGGAATTTCAAAAACAAAACAAAAAAACTGGGAAATTCTTTACAATTCCTTCAGAGTTTCTGATGAAACCTGGAATGACCCTATCTACAACGACAGCTGGATGTGACATAAGGCTGGACACTTGGGATTGAGAGGATTGGTGAGATTCGGTGAGCAAATGCAGACCCTTTAAAGTAATAATGCATGGCACCCATTACATGAGTCCCAACTCTCCAGGTTGAAGGGAATATTACTACAGCTATAACATGTACGGGAAACCTAGAGAACGGACACACTGTGAATACGAAAGGTTTCTAAAACTCAACGAATAGTCCCACTCCTGGTGCTCCTGTTTGACTTTCCACCTGCTTTACTATCAATCTCCCAACATGGAGAGACAGCCCCTTTAACCTCCTGGTTCGCACAGGTTGCCAATTTGGCAGAGGATGAAAGGGAAGAGGGAGAACCAATGAGAGAGTAGCTGTTAGGCATTTGGACGGGCACATATCACTGTAATTTCCTGGCAGGAAGAAGAATTAACCAAAGTCTCAGCCCCTCACCGGAAACCAGCATAGGTCCTGAACCAAAATTTTGGACTTGCGGTCAGCTCACCAAAAACGAGTTGAAAAATGGAGCTCAGGGGCACAGCAATTCACAAACTGGCCGAGGAATAAAGGCCAACTATCGTCCAACAATCTGTTGAGGGAAGGCAACGAGGCGGACTTGTAAGCGAGGCAGAATAGCAGGAAACAGATTTCAAGAGGTACGTTGGAATCGCCTTTAAAACACAGGAAGAGGGGCACAACTTCGACAATGATGCACTTGGCCAAAAAGGGCGTATGCGTTTTCTCCTGAATATATTCAGGAGAAAACGCATACGCCCTTTTTGGCCAAGCAAGCAAGCGGGCAATGCAAATCTGCACTACAAAGAAGTATCACTTCCCTCCGGTCAAAAGGGACATCCACACAATGTGTAAAAACCAGAAAGGCAAGACAGGCCCTGGAGAACAGGGAGCCTTGTTATGCTGAAGGGTGGGATGTAAATTGCACACTGCCTCTCTGGAGGAGTACATAGTGTTCCCTAAAACAAATAAAAAACAGAGCTACAGAGCCAAGGGCACTTCCAGTCTAGGGAATATACTTTGGGAAAACTGAAAATCAATAAGACAGAGCCACCCCAAAATTTAAGGCTGCACTGCTTACAAGGACCTCAACTTGGGTACACCTTAAATATCCCAGGAAATATAAAAATGGTTCAAAAATTGTGGTACTTATGTACGATGGAATATCCCTCAGCCATGAAATCAATATCATAAGACCAGTAGCAGCAAAATGGGTGGATTCAGGTACGATGATTCTAAGTGAAATAAGTCACACAGATTAAGAAACTTATCATAAGATATCACTTATGAAGATGCTGTAAACCTGGCTACACTTGAACTGAGTTAGGAAAGAGAACAGTGTCTCACATTTAGAAAACACTCTTATGCCTGCTTAAGGGGGAGAGAGAGGTGGGGTGATGCATGAAACCAGAGTTTGATATAAGCACAGGTACCGTTCCAAAAACCAACTATGGAATAGACAAGACCTACACCTTCCTCAGTGAAAGGGACTCAAAACACCATATTTCCCACAGAGGAATATATCTGACTAGTAAGAATCTTAAAACCTATGTATTGATATGTCTCCGTAAGGGAATCAAGTGTGTCTAGACTGGCATAAACATGGCAGCGAGAATCAGCTCAAACCCACTATAAAAAGGAATTTCAAAAACAAAACAAAAAAACTGGGAAATTCTTTACAAATCCTTCAGATTATGTGATGAAACCTGGAATGACCCTATCTACAACGACAGCTGGATGTGGCATAAGGCTGGACACTTGGGACTGAGAGGATTTGTGAGATTGGGTGAGCCAATTCAGACCCTTTAAAGCAATAATGCATGGCACCCATTCCATGGGTCCCAACTCTCCAGGTTGAAGGGAATATTACTACAGTTATAACATGTACGGGAAACCTAGAGAACGGACACACTGTGAATACGAAAGGTTTCTAAAACTCAACGAATAGTCCCGCACCTGGTGCTCCAGTTTGACTTTCCATCTGCTTTACTATCAACCTCCCAACTTGGAGAGTCAGCCGCTTTAACCTCCTGGTTCGCACAGGTTTCCAATTTGGCAGAGGATGAAAGGGAAGAGGGAGAACTAATGAGAGAGTAGCTGTTAGGCATTTGGACGTGCACATATCACTCTAACTTCCCAGCAGGAAGAAGAATTAACCAAAGTCTCAGCTACCCACCGGGAACCAGCATAGGTCCTGGACCAAAATTTTGGACTTGCAGTCAGCTCACAAAAAACGAGTTGAAAAATGGAGCTAAAGGGCACAGCAATTCACAAACTGCCCGAGTAATAAAGGACAACTATCGTACAAAAATCTGTTAAGGGAAGGCAACGAGGCGGACTGGAAAGCGAGGCATAATAGCAGGAAACAGATTTCAAGAGGTACGTTGGAATCGCCTTTAAAGCACAGGAAGAGGGGCACAACTTCGACAATGATGCACTTGGCCAAAAAGGGCGTAAGTGTTTTCTCCTGAATATATTCAGGAGAAAACGCATACGCCCTTTTTGTGCAAGCAAGCAAGTGGGCAATGCAAATCTGCACTACAAAGAAGTATCACTTCCCACCGGTCAAAAGGTACATCCACAAAATTCGTAAAAACCAGAAAGGTAACACAGGCCCTAGAGAACAGGGAGCCTTGTTATGCTGATGGGCGGGATGTAAATTGCCAACTGCCTCTCTGGAGGAGTGCATTGTGTTCCCTAAAATAAGTAAAGAGCAGAGCTACAGAGCCAAGGGAACTTCCAGTCTAGGGAATATACCTTGGGAAAACTGAAAATCAATAAGACAGAGACACCACAAAATTTAGGGCTGCACTGCTTACAAGGACCTCAACTTTGGTACACCTTAAATATCCCAGGAAATATAAAAATTGTTCAAAAAATTGTGGTACTTACGTACGATGGAATATCTCTCAGCCATGAAATCAATGTCATAAGACCAGTAGCAGCAAAATGGGTGGATTCAGGTACGATGATTCTAAGTGAAATAAGTCACAGAGAAAAATAAACTTATCATAAGATATCACTTATGAAGATCCTGTAAACATGGCTACACTTGAACTGAGTTAGGAAAGAGAACAGTGTCTCACATTTAGAAAACAATCTTATGCCTGCTTTAGGGCGAACGAGAGGTGGGGTGATGCATAAAACCAGAGTTTGATATAAGCACAGGTACCTTTCCAAAAATCAACTATGGAATAGACAAGACCTACACCTTCCTCAGTGAAAGGGACTCAAAACCCCATATTTCCCGCAGAGGAATATATCTGACTGGTAAGAATCTTAAAACCTATGTATTGATATGTCTCCATAAGGGAATCAAGTGTGTCTAGACTGGCATAAACATGGCAGCGAGAATCAGCTCAAACCCACTATAAAAAGGAATTAATAAAACAAAACAAAAAAACTGGGATATTCTTTACAATTCCTTCAGGGTCTCTGATGAAACCTGGAATGACCCTTTCTACAATGACAGCTGGATGTGGCATAAGGCTGGACACTTAGGACTGAGAGGATTTGTGAGACTGGGTGAGCAAATGCAGACCCTTTAACGCAATAATGCATGGCACCCATTCCATGGGTCCCAACACTCCAGGTTAAAGGGAATATTACTACAGCTATAACATGTACGGGAAACCTAGAAAACGGACACACTGTGAATACGAAAGGTTTCTAAAACTCAACGAATAGTCCCTCTCCTGGTGCTCCGGTTTGACTTACCATCTGCTTTACTATCAACCTCACAACTTGGAGAGACAGCCCCTTTAACCTCCTGGTTCGCACAGGTTGCCAAATTGGGAGAGGATGAAATGGAAGAGGGAGAACCAATGAGAGAGTAGCTGTTAGGCATTTGGACGGGCAAATATCACTCTATTTTCACGGCAGGAAGAAGAATTAAACAAAATCTCAGCCCCCCACCGGAAACCAGCATAGGTCCTGAACCAAAATTTTGGACTTGCGGTCAGCTCACAAAAAACGAGTTGAAAAGTGGAGCTCAGGGTCACAGCAATTCACAAACTGGCAAAGTAATAAAGGACAACTATAATCCAAAAATCTGTTAAGGGAAGGCAACAAGGTGGACTTGAAAGCGAAGCAGAATAGCAGGAAACAGATTTCAAGACGTAGGTTGGAATCGCCTTTAAAGCACAGGAAGAGGGGCACAACTTCGACAATGATGCACTTGGCAACAAAGGGTGTATGCGTTTTCTCCTGAATATATTCAAGAGAAAACGCATACACCCTTTTTGGCCAAGCAAGCAAGCGGGTAATGCAAATCTGCACTACAAAGAAGTATCACTTCCCACCACTTAAAAGGGACTTCCAGAAAATGTGTAAAAACCAGAAAGGCAAGACAGGCCCTGGAGAACAGGGAGCCTTGTTATGTTGATGGGTGGGATGTAAATTGCCAAGTGCCTCTCTGGAGCAGTGCATTGTGTTCCCTAAAAGAAGTAAACAACAGAGCTACAGAGCCAAGGACACATCCAGTCTAGGGAATATACTTTGGGAAAACTGAAAATCAATAAGACAGAACCACCCCAAAATTTAGGCTGCACTGCTTACAAGGACCTCAACTTGGGTACACCTTAAATATCCCAGGAAATATAAAAATGGTTCAAAAAATTGTGGTACTTACGTACGATGGAATATCCCTCAGCCATGAAATCAATGCCATAAGACCAGTAGCAGCAAAATGGGTGGATTCAGGTACGATGATTCTAAGTGAAATAAGTCACAGAGAAAAAGAAACTTATCATAAGATATCCCTTATGAAGATCCTGTAAACATGGCTACACTTGAACTGAGTTAGGAAAGAGAACAGTGTCTCACATTTAGAAAACACTCTTATGCCTGCTTAAGGGGGAAGGAGAGGTGGGGTGATGCATAAAACCAGAGTTTGATATAAGCACAGGTACCGTTCCAAAAACCAACTATGGAATAGACGAGACCTACACCTTCCTCAGTGAAAGGGACTCAAAACCCCATATTTCCCGCAGAGGAATATATCTGACTAGTAAGAATCTTAAAACCTATGTATTGATATGTCTCCGTAAGGGAATCAAGTGTGTCTAGACTGGCATAAACATGGCAGCGAGAATCAGCTCAAACCCACTATAAAAAGGAATTTCAAAAACAAAACAAAAGAACTGGGAAATTCTTTACAATTCCGTCAGGGTCTCTGATAAATCCTGTAATGACCCTATCTACAATGACAGCTGGATGTGGCATAAGGCTGGACAGTTGGGACTGAGAGGATTGGTGAGATTGGGTGAGCAAATGCAGACCCTTTAAAGCACAAATGCCTGGCACCCATTCCATGGGTCCCAACTCTCCAGGTTGAAGGGAATATTACTACAGCTATAACATGTACGGGAAACCTAGAGAACGGACACACTGTGAATACGAAAGGTTTCTAAAACTCAACGAATAGTCCCTCTCCTGGTGTTCTGTTTTGAATTTCCATTTGCTTTACTATCAATCTCCCAACTTGGAGAGACAGCCCCTTTAACCTCCTGATTCGCACAGGTTGCCAATTTGGATGAGGATGAAAGGGAAAAGGGAGAACCAATGAGAGAGTAGCTGTTAGGCATTTGGACGGGCACATATCACTCTAATTTTCCGGCAGGAAGAAGAATTAACCAAAGTCTCAGCCACCCACCGGGAACCAGCATAGGTCCTGAACCAAAATTTTTGACATGCGGTCAGCTCACAAAAAACGAGTTGAAAAATGGAGCTCAGGGGCACAGCAATTCACAAACTGACCGAGTTTAAAGGACAACTATAGTCCAAAAACCTGTTGAGGGAAGGCAACGAGGCGGACTTGAAAGCGAGGCAGAATAGCAGGAAACAGATTTCAAGAGGTACGTTGGAATCGCCTTTAAAGCACAGGAAGAGGGGCACAACTTCGACAATGATGCACTTGGCCAAAAAGGGCGTATGCGTTTTCTCCTGAATATATTCAGGAGAAAACGCATACGCCCTTTTTGGCCAAGCAAGCAAGCGGGCAATGCAAATCTGCACTACAAAGAAGTATCACTTCCCACCGGTCAAAAGGGACATCCACAAAATGTGTAAAAACCAGAAAGGCAAGACAGGCCCTGGAGAACAGGGAGCCTTTTTATGCTGATAGGCGGGATGTAAATTGCCAACTGCCTCTCTGGAGGAGTTCATTGTGTTCCCTAAAACAAGTAAACAACAGAGCTACAGAGCCAAGGGCACTTCCAGTCTAGGGAATATACCTTGGGAAAACTGAAAATCAATAAGACAGAGCCACCCCAAAATTTAAGGCTGCACTGCTTACAAGGACCTCAACTTGGGTACACCGTAAATATCCCAGGAAATATAAAAATGGTTCCAAAAATTGTGGTAATTATGTACGATGGATTATCCCTCAGCCATGAAATCAATGTCATAAGACCAGTAGCAGCAAAATGGGTGGATTCAGGTACGATGATTCTAAGTGAAATAAGTCACACAGAAAAAGAAACTTATCATAAGATATCACTTAGGAAGATCCTGTAAACATGGCTGCACTTGAACTGAGTTAGGAAAGAGAACAGTGTCTCACATTTAGAAAACACTCTTATGCCTGCTTAAGGGGGAAGGAGAGGTGGGGTGATGCATAAAACCAGAGTTTGATATAAGCACAGGTACCGTTCCAAAAACCAACTATGGAATAGACAAGACCTACACCTTCCTCAGTGAAAGGGACTCAAAACCCCATATTTCCCGCAGAGGAATATATCTGACTAGTAAGAATCTTAAAACCTATGTATTGATATGTCTCCGTAAGGGAATCAAGTGTGTCTAGACTGGCATAAACATGGCAGCGAGAATCAGCTCAAACCCACTATAAAAAGGAATTTCAAAAAAAAAAACAAAAAAACTGGGAAATTCTTTACAATTCCTTCAGGGTCTCTGATGAAACCTGGAATGACCCTATCTACAACGACAGCTGGAAGTGGCATAAGTCTGGACACTTGGGACTGAGAGGATTGGTGAGATTGGGTGAGCAAATGCAGACCCTTTAAAGCACAAATGCCTGGCACCCATTCCATGGGTCTCAACTCTCCAGGTTAAAGAGAATATTACTACAGCTATAACATGTACGGGAAACCTAGAGAACGGACACACTGTGAATATGAAAGGTTTCTAAAACTCAACGAATAGTCCCTCTCCTGGTGCTCGGGTTTGACTTTCCATCTGCTTTACTATCAACCTCCCAACTTGGAGAGTCAGCCCCTTTAACCTCCTGGTTCGCACAGGTTGCAAATTTGGCAGAGGATGAAAGGGAAGAGGGAGAACCAATGAGAGAGTAGCTGTTAGGCATTTGGACGGGCACATATCACTCTAATTTCCCGGCCTGAAGAAGAATTAACCAAAGTCTCAGCCACCCACCGGGAACCAGTATAGGTCCTGAACCACAATTTTGGACATGCGGTCAGCTCACAAAAAACGAGTTGAAAATGTAGCTCAGGGGCACAGCAATTCACAAACTGGCCGAGTAATAAAGGACAACTATCGTCCAAAAATCTGTTGAGGGAAGGCAACGAGGCGGACTTGAAAGCGAGGCAGAATAGCAGGAAAGAGATTTCAAGAGGTACGTTGGAATCGACTTTAAAGCGCAGGAAGAGGCGTGCAACTTAGACAATGATGCACTTGGCCAAAAAGGGCGTATGCGTTTTCTCCTGAATATATTCAGGAGAAAACGCATACGCCCTTTTTGGCCAAGCAAGCAAGCGGGCAATGGAAATCTGCACTACAAAGAAGTATCACTTCCCACCGGTCAAAAGGGACATCCACAAAATTTGTAAAATCCATAAAGGCAAGACAGGCCCTGGAGAACAGGGAGCCTTGTTATGCTAATGGGCGGGATATAACTAGCCAACTGCCTCTCCGGAGGAGTGCATTGTGTTCCCTAAAACAAATAAACAACAGAGCCACAGAGCCAAGGGCACTTCCATTGTAGGGAATATACCTTGGGAAAACTGAAAATCGATAAGACAGAGCCACCCCAAAATTTAGGGCTGCACTGCATACAAGGACCTCAACTTGGGTACACCTTAAATATCCCAGGAAATATACAAATGGTTCAAAAAATTGTGGTACTTACGTATGATGGAATATCCCTCAGCCATGAAATCAATGTCATAAGACCAGTAGCAGCTAAATGGGTGGATTCAGGTACGATGATTCTAAGTGAAATAAGTCACACAGAAAAAGAAACTTATCATAAGATATCACTTATGAAGATCCTGTAAACATGGCTAAACTTGAACTGAGTTAGGAAAGAGAACAGTGTCTCACATTTAAAAAACACTCTTATTCCTGCTTAAGTGGGAAGGAGAGGTAGGGTGGTGCATAAAACCAGAGTTTGATATAAGCACAGGTACCGTTCCAAACACCAACTATGGAATAGACAAGACCTACAGCTTCCTCAGTGAAAGGGACTCAAAACCCCATATTTCCCACAGAGGAATATATCTGACTGGTAAGAATCTTAAAACCTATGTATTGATATGTCTCCGTAAGGGAATCAAGTGAGTCTAGACTGGCATAAACATGGCAGCGAGAATCAGCTCAAACCCACTATAAAAAGGAATTTCAAAAACAAAACAAAAAAACTGGGAAATTCTTTACAATTCCTTCAGGGTCTCTGATAAAACCCCGAATGACTTTATCTACAATGACATCTGGATGTGGCATAAGGAGGGACACTTGGGATTGAGACGATTGGTGAGATTGGGTGAGCAAATGCAGACCCTTTAAAGCACAAATGCCTCCCACCCATTCCATGGGTCCCAACTCTCAAGGTTGAAGGGAATATTACTACAGCTATATCATGTACGGGAAACCTAGAGAACGGACACACTCTGAATACGAAAGGTTTCTAAAACTCAACGAATAGTCCCTCTCCTGGTTTTCCGGTTTGACTTTCCATCTGCTTTACTATCAATCTCCCAACTTGGAGAGACAGCCCCTTTAACCTCCTGGTTCGCACAGGTTGCCAATTTGGCAGAGGATGAAAGGGAAGAGGGAGAACCAATGAGAGAGTAGCTGTTAGGCATTTGGACGGGCACATATCACTCTAACTTCCCGGCAGGAAGAAGAATTAACCAAAGTCTCAGCCACCTACCGGGAACCAGTATAGGTCCAGAACCAAAATTTTGGACTTGCGGTCAGCTCACCAAAAACGAGTTGAAAAATGGAGCTCAGGTGCACAGCAATTCACAAACTGACCGAGTAGTAAAGGACAACTATCGTGCAAAAATCTATTGAGGGAAGGCAATGAGGCGGACTTGAAAGGGAGGCAGAATAGCAGGAAACAGATTTCAAGAGGTACGTTGGAATCGCCTTTAAAGCACATGAAGAGGGACACAACTTCGACAATGATGCACTTGGCCAAAAAGGGCGTAAGTGTTTTCTCCTGAATATATTCAGGAGAAAACGCATACGCCCTTTTTGGCCAAGCAAGCAAGCGGGCAATGCAAATCTGCACTACAAACAGGTATCACTTCCCACCGGTCAAAAGGGACATCCACAAAATGTGTAAAAACCAGAAAGGCAAGACAGGCCCTGGAGAACAGGGAGCCTTGTTATGCTGATGGGCGGGATGTAAATTGCCAACTGCCTCTCTGGAGGAGAACACTGTGTTCCCTAAAATAAGTAAAGAACAGAGCTACAGAGCCAAGGGCACTTCCAGTCTAGGGAATATACCTTGGGAAAACTGAAATTCAATAAGACAGAGCCACCCCAAAATTTAGGGCTGCACTGCTTACAAGGACCTCAACTTGGGTACACCTTAAATATCCCAGGAAATATAAAAATGGTTCAAAAAATTGTGGTACTTACGTAAGATGGAATATCCCTCAGCCATGAAATCAATGTCATAAGACCAGTAGCAGCAAAATGGGTGGATTCAGGTACGATGATTCTAAGTGAAATAAGTCACACAGAAAAAGAAGCTTATCATAAGATATCACTTATGAAGATCCTGTAAACATGGCTACACTTGAACTGAGTTAGGAAAGAGAACAGTGTCTCACATTTAGAAAACATTCTTATGCCTGCTTAAGGGGGAAGGAGAGGTGGGATGATGCATAAAACCAGAGTTTGATATAAGCACAGGTACCGTTCCAAAAACCAACTATGGAATAGACAAGACCTACACCTTCCTCAGTGAAAGGGACTCAAAACCCCATATTTCCCACAGAGGAATATATCTGACTAGTAAGAATCTTAAAACTTATGTATTGATATGTCTGCATAATGGAATCAAGTGTGTGTAGACTGGCATAAACATGGCAGCGAGAATCAGCTCAAACCCACTATAAAAAGGAATTTCAAAAACAAAACAAAAAAACTGGGAAATTCTTTACAATTCCTTCAGGGTCTCTGATGAAACCTGGATGACCCTATCTACAATGACAGCTGGATGTGGCATAAGGCTGGACACTTGGAACTGAGAGGCTTGGTGAGATTTTGTGAGCAAATGCAGACCCTTTAAAGCACAAATGTCTGGCACCCATTCCATGGGTCCCTACTCTCCAGGTTGAAGGGAATATTACTACAGCTATAACATGTACGGGAAACCTACAGAACGGACACACTGTGAATACGAAAGGTTTCTAGAACTCAGCGAATAGTCCCTCTCTTGGTGCTCCTGTTTGACTTTACACCTGCTTTACTATCAACCTCCAAACTTGGAGAGACAGCCCCTTTAACCTCCTGGTTCGCACAGGTTGCCAATTTGGAAGAGGATGAAAGGGAAGAGGGAGAACCAATGAGAGAGTAGCTGTTACTCATTTGGACGGGCACATATCACTCTAATTTCCCGGCAGGAAGAAGAATTAACCAAAGTCTCAGCCACCCACCGGGAACCAGCATAGGTCCTGAACCACAATTTTGGACATGCGGTCAGCTCACCATAAACGAGTTGAAAAATGGAGCTCAGGGGAACAGCAATTCACAAACTGGCCGAGTTTAAAGGACAACTATCGTCCAAAAATCTGTTGAGGGAAGGCAACGAGGCGGATTTGAAAGCGAGGCAGAATAGCAGGAAACAGATTTCAAGAGGTACGTTGGAATCACCTTTAAAGCACAGGAAGATGGACACAACTTCGACAATGATGCACTTGGCCAAAAAGGGCGTATGCGTTTTCTCCTGAATATATTCAGCAGAAAACGCATACGCCCTTTTTGACCAAGCAAGCAAGCGGCCAATGCAAATCTGCACTACAAAGAAGTAACACTTCCCACCGGTCAAAAGGGACATCCACAAAATGTTTAAAATCCAGAAAGGCAAGACAGGCCCTGGAGAACAGGGAGCCTTGTTATGCTGATGGACGGGATGTAAATTGCCAACTGCCTCTCTGGAGGAGTGCATTGTGTTCCCTAAAACAAGTAAACAACAGAGCTACAGAGCCAAGGGCACTTCCAGTGTAGGGAATATACCTTGGGAAAACTGAAAATCAATAAGACAGAGCCACCCCAAAATTTAGGGCTGCACTGCTTTCAAGGACCTCTATTGGGTACACCTTAAGTATCCCAGGAAATATAAATATGGTTCAAAAAATTGTGGTACTTACATACGATGGAATATCCTTCAGCCATGAAATCAATGACATAAGACCAGTAGCAGCAAAATGGGTGGATTCAGGTACGATGATTCTAAGTGAAATAAGTCACACAGAAAAAGAAGCTTATCATAAGATATCACTTATAAAGATCCTGTAAACATGGCTACACTTGAACTGAGTTAGGAAAGAGAACAGTGTCTCACATTTAGAAAACACTCTTATGCCTGCTCAAGGGTGAAGGAGAGGTGGGGTGATGTATAAAACCAGAGTTTGATATAAGCACAGGTTCCGCTCCAAAAACCAACTATGGAATAGACAAGACCTACACCTTCCTCAGTGAAAGGGACTCAAAACCCCATATTTCCTGCAGTGAATATATCTGACTAGTAAGAATCTTAAAACCTATGTATTGATATGTCTCCGTAAGGGAATCAAGTGTGTCTAGACTGGCATAAACATGGCAGTGAGAATCAGCTCAAACCCACTATAAAAATGAATTTCAAAAACAAAACAAAAAAAACTGGAAAATTCTTTACAATTCCGTCAGGGTCTCTGATGAAACCTGAAATGACCCTATCTACAACGACATCTGGATGTGGCATAAGGCTGGACACTTGGGACTGAGAGGATTGGTGAGATTGGGTGAGCAAATGCAGACCCTTTAAAGCACAAATGCCTGGCACCCATTCCATGGGTCCCAACTCTCCAGGTTGAAGCGAATATTACTACAGCTATAACATGTACGGGAAACCTAGATAACGGACACACTGTGAATACGAAAGGTTTCTAAAACTCAACGAATAGTCCCTCTCCTGGTGCTCCGCTTTGAGTTTACATCTGCTTTACTATCAATCTCCCAACTTGGAGAGACAGCCCCTTTAACCTCCTGGTTCGCACAGGTTTCCAATTAGGCAGAGATTGAAAGGGAATAGGGAGAACCAATGAGAGAATAGCTGTTAGGCATTTGGACGGGCACATATCACTCTAACTTCCCAGCAGGAAGAAGAATTAACCAAAGTCTCAGCACCCCACCGGGAACCAGCATAAATCCTGAACCAAAATTTTGGACTTGCGGTCAGCTCACAAAAAACGAGTTGAAAAATGGAGCTCAAGGTCCCATCAATTCACAAACTGGCCGAGTAATAAAGGACAACTATCGTCCAAAAATCTGTTAAAGGATGGCAACGAGGCGGACTTGAAAGCGAGGCAGAATAGCAGGAAACAGATTTCAAGAGGTACGTTGGAATCGCCTTTAAAGCACAGGAAGAGGGGCCCAACTTCGTCAATGATGCACTTGGTCAAAAAGGGCGTATGCGTTTTCTCCTGAATATATTCAGGAGAAAACGCATACGCCCGTTTTGGCCAAGCAAGCAAGCGTACAATGGAAATCTGCACTACAAAGAAGTATCACTTCCCACCGGTCAAAAGGGACATCCACAAAATGTGTAAAAACCAGAAAGGCAAGACAGGCCCTGGAGAACAGGGTGCCTTGTTATGCTGATGGGCAGGATGTAAACTGCCAACTGCCTCTCTGGAGGAGTGAATTGTGTTCCCTAAAACAAGTAAACAACAGAGCTACAGAGCCAAGGGCACTTCCAGTCTAGGGAATATACCTTGGGAAAACTGAAAATCAATAAGACAGACCCACCCCAAAATTTAGGGATGCACTGCTTACAAGGATCTCAACTTGGGTACACCTTAAATATCCCAGGAAATATAAAAATGGTTCAAAAAATTGTGGTACTTACGTACGATGGAATATCCCTCAGCCATGAAATCAATGTCATAAGACCAGTAGCAGCAAAATGGGTGGATTCAGGTACGTTGATTCTAAGTGAAATAAGTCACACAGAAAAAAAACGTGTCATAATATATCACTTATGAAGATCCTGTAAACATGGCTACACTTGAACTGAGTTAGGAAAGAGAACAGTGTCTCACATTTAGAAAACACTCTTATGCCTGCTTAAGGGGGAAGGAGAGGTGGGGTGATGGATAACACTAGAGTTTGATATAAGCACAGGTACCGTTCCAAAAACCAACTATCGAATAGACAAGACCTACACCTTCCTCATTGAAAGGGACTCAAAACCCCATATTTCCCACAGAGGAATATATCTGACTAGTAAGAATCTTAAAACCTATGTATTGATATGTCTCCGTAAGGGAATCAAGTGTGTCTAGACTGGCATAAACATGGCAGCGAGAATCAGCTCAAACCCACTATAAAAAGGAATTGCAAAAACAAAACAAAAAAACTGGGAAATTTTTACAATTCCTTCAGGGTCTCTGATGAAACCTGGAATGACCCTGTCTACAATGAAACCTGGATGTGGCATAAGTCTGGACACTTGGGACTGAGACGATTGGTGAGATTTTGTGAGCAAATGCAGACCCTTTAAAGCACAAATGCCTGGCACCCATTCCATGGGTCTCAACTCTCTAGGTTGAAGGGAATATTACTACAGCTATAACATGTACGGGAAACCTAGAGAACGGACACACTGTGAATACGAAAGGTTTCTAAAACTCAACGAATAGTCCCTCTCCTGGTGCTCCGGTTTGACTTTCCATCTGCTTTACTATCAACCTCCCAACTTGGAGAGACAGCCCCTTTAACCTCCTGGTTCGCACAGGTTGCCAATTTGGCAGAGGATGAAAGGGAAGAGGGAGAACCAATGAGAGAGTAGCTGTTAGGCATTTGGACGGGCACATATCACTCTAATTTCCCGGCAGGAAGAAGAATTAACCAAAGTCTCAGCCACCCACCGGGAAGCAGCATAGGTCCTGAACCAAAATTTTGGACATGTGGTCAGCTCACAAAAAACGAGTTGAAAAATGGAGCTCAGGGGCACAGCAATTCACAAACTGGCAGAGTAATAAAGAACAACTATCTTCCAAAAATCTATTGAGGGAAGGCAACGAGGCAGACTTGAAAGCGAGGCAGAATAGCAGGAAACAGATTTCAAGAGGTACGTTGGATCACCTTTAAAGCACAGGAAGAGGGGCACAACTTCGACAGTGATGCACTTCGCCAAAAAGGGCGTATGCGTTTTCTCCTGAATATATTCATGAGAAAACGCATACGCCCTTTTTGGCCAAGCAAGCAAGCGGGCAATGCAAATCTGCACTATAAAGAAGTATCACTTCCCACCGGTCAAAAGGGACATCTACAAAATGTGTAAAAACCAGAAAGGCAAGACAGGCCCTGGAGAACAGGGAGCCTTGTTATGCTGATGGGTGGGATGTAAATTGCCAACTGCCTCTCTGGAGGAGTGCACTGTGTTCCCTAAAACAAATAAACAACAGAGCTACAGAGCCAAGGGCACTTCCAGTGTAGGGAATATACCTTGGGAAAACTGAAAATCGATAAGACAGAGCCACCCCAAAATTTAGGGCGGCACTGCATACAAGGACCTCAACTTGGGTACACCTTAAGTATCCCAGGAAACATAAAAATGGTTCAAAAATTGTGGTACTTACGTACGATGGAATATCCCTCAGCCATGAAATCAATGTCATAAGACCAGCAGCAGCAAAATGGTTGGATTCAGGTACGATGATTCTAAGTGAAATAAGTCACACAGAAAAAGAAACTTATCATAAGATATCACTTATGAAGATCCTGTAAACATGGCTACACTTGAACTGAGTTAGGAAAGAGAACAGTGTCTCACATTTAGAAAACACTCTTATGCCTGCTTAAGGGGGAAGGAGAGGTGGGGTGATGCATAAAACCAGAGTTTGATATAAGCACAGGTACCGTTCCAAAAACCAACTGTGGAATAGACAAGACCTACACCTTCCTCAGTGAAAGGGACTCAAAACCCCATATTTCCCGCAGAGGAATATATCTGACTAGTAAGAATCTTAAAACCTATGTATTGATATGTCTCCGTAAGGGAATCAAGTGTGTCTAGACTGTCATAAACATGGCAGCGAGAATCAGCTCAAACGCACTATAAAAAGGAATTTCAAAAACAAAACAAAAAAACTGGGAAATTCTTTACAATTCCTTCAGGGTCTCTGATGAAACCTGGAATGACCGTATGTACAACGACAGCTGGATGTGGCATAATGCTGGACACTTGGGACTGAGAGGATTGGTGAGATTGGGTGAGCAAATGCAGACCCTTTAAAGCAATAATGCATGGCACCCATTCCATGAGTCCCAACTCTCCAGGTTAAAGGGAATTTTACTACAACTATAACATGTACGGGAAACCTAGAGAATGGACACATTGTGAATACGAAAGGTTTCTAAAACTCATCGAATAGTCCCTCTCCTGGTGCTCGGGTTTGACTTTTCATCTGCTTTACTATCAACCTCCCAACTTGGAGAGACAGCCCCTTTAACCTCCTGGTTCGCACAGGTTGCCAATTTGGCAGAGGATGAAAGGGAAGAGGGAGAACCAATGAGAGAGTAGCTGTTAGGCATTTGTACGGGCACATATCACTCTAATTTCCCGGCAGGAAGAAGAATTAACCAAAGCCTCAGCCTCCCACCGGGAACCAGTATAGGTCCTGAACCAAAATTTTGGACTTGCGGTCAGCTCACAAAAAAAGAGTTGAAAAATGGAGCTCAGGGGCACAGCAATTCCCAAACTGGACGAGGAATAAAGGACAACTATCGTCCAAAAATCTGTTGAGGGAAGGCAACGAGGCGGACTTGAAAGCGAGGCAGCATAGCAGGAAACAGATTTCAAGAGGTACGTTGGAATCACCTTTAAAGCACAGGAAGAGGGGCACAACGTCGACAATGATGCACTTGGCCATAAAGGGCGTAATGGTTTTCTCCTGAATATATTCAGGAGAAAACGCATACGCCCTTTTTGGCCAAGCAAGCAAGCGGGCAATACAAATCTGTACTACAAGAAGTATCACTTCCCACCGGTCAAAAGGGACATCCACAAAATGTGTAAAAACCAGAAAGGCAAGACAGGCCCTGGAGAACAGGGAGCCTTGTTATGCTGATGGGCGGGATGTAAACTGCCAACTGCCTCTCTGGAGGAGTGCATTGTGTTCCCTAAAACAAGTAAACAACAGAGCTACAGAGCCAAGGGCACTTCCAGTCTAGGGAATATACCTTGGGAAAACTGAAAATCAATAAGACAGAGCCACCCCAAAATTTAGGGCTGCACTGCTTTCAAGGACCTCAACTTGGGTACACCTTAAGGATCCCAGGAAATATAAAAATGGTTCAAAAAATTGTGGTACTTCCGTACGATGGAATATCCCTCAGCCATGCAATCAATGGCATAAGACCAGTAGCAGCAAAATGAGGTTGATGAGGTATGATGCTTCTAAGTGAAATAAGTCACACAGAAAAAGAAACTTATATTAAGATATCACTTATGAAGATCCTGTAAACATGGCTACACTTGAACTCAGTTAGGAAAGAGAACAGAGTCTCACATTTGGAAAACACTCTTATGCCTGCTTAAGGGGGAATGAGAGGTGGCGTGATGCATAAAATCAGAGTTTGATATAAGCACAGGTACCGTTCCAAAAACCAACTATGGAATAGACAAGACCTACACCTTCCTCAGTGAAAGGGACTTGAGGCATCTGTGAGTAACCGTGAGCTGAGCCCCAGGCCAGCTGCTGTTGAACTTTTCCCACCCTTCCCAGGTAAAACACCTGAATATGTACAAGGCCTTGAAAGCCTAGAGAAGGGCCGTGGAGCCACACCAGCGACAGCATGCAGACCAACTTTGTGCCTGCAGGCCAGCCAGGATGGTCCTGGCCCTGGGCGCTCTTCTGGAAGCTTTCCATTGCCCTGCCTCAGATACCCCTCCTGTCCCGGCCCCCACTGCTTTTTTCCTTCCTCACCTCTGTCCACAGAGAAATTCCAGCGGAAGGTATGGGTGACACATCCTCTTCTTTACAGGTGGAAGCCTGGCAACTCCTGCAGAAAGTCCAACAGAGACCCACTCACAACGGGGCACCCACAAAGCCGTGACCTCACAATCACTCCCACCAGCACAGCCCCGAGACTGCTGACTGGGCAGAGCATATGGCGTCAGGCAGAGTTTCAGGGGCTATTGCTGCCTGCAGTGCTGTTTATATTGACCTCAACCCAGGCACACCTTTGGAGGGCCGGCCGGCAGGGTCAGGCTACCCAGGTCAGCTAATCCTCAGCCCTCAGGGAATCACATTGTTGAAAATGGACCTCGCTAAGGCAGAATAGAAGCCAAGGAATAAAAGGACACAATGCCACTTGCAGCACCATAGGTGTGTCTAGAGGTAATCACGTGACTTGTAGTAAGTCAGAAAGTGAAAGACACATATCATATCATATCTCTTATAGGTGTGACCGCAAAATGGATACCAGGGCAGATATTTCCACGGAGAAGGGCAATCACAGATTCATTCAACAAACTTATGTTTCACCAATGGAAAGGTGTGAGCATTGGTTTCATTATGATAGTGGGGTTAACAGACATATACAAACACAGGTGACATATATAATCACCGAAGACCTACAGAATACCAAGAGAAGAATACTCAACATTCTGTCATAAGGTACATGGGAAAAGGATCCCAGGAAGAACTGACATATGTATATGTGTAAAAGAACCACATCTTCCACACCTACAACAAGCCAAACAATGTAATCAAATTTGCTGTAATAAAAAATAAAAAAATTAAATTAAAAACACGAACAAGAAGTAGTGAGACAAACTTGAGGGGCTTTCTCCTGGCACATTCCATTCTAAATTCCAATCTAGAACACGACTTCCATTGAGGTTCTGTTGCCCCAGTAACCAGATTTGGTAAGGGAGAACTGCTGCCACCTTGTGGCCGTTTCACACAACAGCAGCTTTAATCCCAGCGCTAATGGTCAGTTGATATTCAAAATCATTGCAGGCCTGTAAATGACACCTGCCCTGAAAACAAATCCTGGGTTCATATATCGACCAAAAAATTCAAAGGACGTCCATATTTCAAAACGACAGTTTCAAAAGGCATATTTTACACACATTAGTGTTCTGCTTCTTTTTCTTTCTTTCTTTTTTTGTTAAAAAAACGGAATGGCAAAAAGCATCCCTCAGAATGGGCGAAAATATTTGCAAACGAATCAATGGACAAAGGATTAATCTCCAATATATATAAAGAGCTCATGCAGCTTAATATTAAAAAAACAAACAACCCAATACAAAAATGGGCAGAAGATCTAAAGAGACGTTACTTCAAAGAAGACACAGAGACGGCCAAGAGGCACATGAAAAGCTGCTCAACATCACTAATTATTAGAGAAATGCAAATCAAAACTACAATGAGGTATCACCTCACACCTGTTAGAATCGGCATCATCAGAAAATCTACAAACAACGAATACTGGGGAGGGTGTGGACAAAAGGATCCCTCTTCCACTAGTGGTGGAAATGTAAATTGATACAGTCACGATGGAGAACAGTATGGAGTTTCCTTAAAAAAACTAGAAATAGAATTACCATATGATCCAGCAATCCCACTTCTGGGCATATACCCAGAGAAAACCATAAATCAAAAAGGCACATTCACCACAATGCTCATTTCAGCACTATTTACGATAGCCAGGTAATGGAAGCAACCTAAATACCCACAGACAGACGAATGGATAAAGATGTGGTACATATATAAAATGGAATATTACTCAGCCATAAGAAGGAATGAAAGTGGGTCATTTATAGAGACGTCGATGGATCTAGAGACTGTCATACAGAATTAAGTAAGTCAGAAAGAGACAAATAAATATTGTATATTAATGCATATATGTGGAACCTAGAAAAATGGTACAGATGAACTGCTTTGCAGGGAAGAAATAGAGACACAGAGGTAGAGAACACACGTATGGACACCAAGTGTGGGAAGCCATGGGTTGTTGGTGGTGGGATGAGTTGGGAGATTGGGATTGACCTGTATACATGTATATGCATAAGATACATAACTAATAATAACCTGCTGTATAAAAAAATAAATAAAATTAAATTTCAAAATTTTAAAAAATAAAACTTAAAAATAAAACAGAAAAAAGTTCTTCCCTTCACACAGATGTATTTATATGAATGAATTATTTCCATGCTTATATCTATAAATACATAAAAGAGGAATAAAATCTAACTTGAACCAAAAAAGAAAAAAAAAACCTGAACCCACCAGTTATACAGAGGAAAACACTATCAGCGCACTTGCTCCAGCGGTAAACAATTCTGAAATTGGTCAGAGTTGGGGAATCATCTCCCATACAGCCAGCAGCCCACTCCTATGCAAAGAGCGTCCTCATTGCAATGGTGGGGGCCATTCCGAGGCATCTGTGAGTAACCGTGACATGAGCCACAGGCCAGATGCCTTTGAACTTTTCCCACCCTTCCGAGGTAAAACACCTGAATATGTACAAGGGCTTGAAAGCCTAGAGGAAGGGCCGTGGAGCCACACCAGCGACAGCACGCAGGCCAACTTGGTGCCTGCAGGCCAGCCAGGATGGTCCTGGCCCTGGGCGCTCTTCTGGAAGCTTTCCATTGCCCTGCCTGAGATACCCCTCCTCTCCCGGCCCCACTGATTTTTTCATTTCACCTCTGTCCGGAGAGAAATTCCAGCGGAAGTTATGGGTGCCACATCCTCTTCTTTACAGGTGGCAGCCTGGCAACTCCTGCAGAAAGTCCAGCAGAGACCCACTCACACCGGGCCACCCACAAAGCCGTGGCCCCTCACTGCCTCCCACCAGCACAGCCCCGAGACTGCTGACGGGGCAGAGAATATGGAGTCAGGCACAGCTTCAGGGGCTATTGCTGCCTGCAGCGCTGTTTATATTGACCTCAAACCAGGCACAACTGGGGAGGGCCGGCCGGCAGGGTCAGGCTACCCAGGTCAGCTAATCCTCAGCCCTCATGGAACCACATTGTTGAAAATGGACCTCGCTAAGGCAGAATAGAAGCCAAGGAATAAAAGGACACAATGCCATTTGCAGCACCATAGGTGTGTCTAGAGGTAATCACGTGACTTGTAGTAAGTCAGAAAGTGAAAGACACATATCATATCATATCTGTTATAGGTTTGACCGAAAAATGGATACCAGGGCAGATATTTCCACGGAGAAGGGCAATCATGGATTCATTCAACAAACTTATGGTTCACCAATGGAAAGGTGTGAGGATTGGTTTCATTATGATATTGGGGTTAACAGACATATACAAACACAGGTGACATATATAATCACCAAAGACCTACAGAATACCAAGAGAAGACCACTCAACATTCTGTCATAAGGTACATGGGAAAAGGATCCCAGGAAGTACATACATATGTATGTGTGTAAAAGAACCACATCTTCCACACCTACAACAAGCCAAACATTGTAATCAAATTTGCTGTAATAAAAAATAAAAAATTAAATTAAAAACACGAACAAGATGTAGTGAGACAAACTTGAGGGGCTTTCTCCTGGCACATTCCATTCTAAATTCCAATCTAGAACACGACTTCCATTGAGGCTCTGTTGCCCCAGTAACCAGATTGGTAAGGGAGAACTGCTGCCACCTTGTGGCCGTTTCACACAACAGCAGCTTTAATCCCAGCGCTAAGGGTCAGTTGATATTCAAAATCATTGCAGGCCTGTAAATGACACCTGCCCTGAAAACAAATCCTGGGTTCATATATCGACCAAAAATTTCAAAAGACGTCCATATTTCAAAACGACAGTTTCAAAAGGCATATTTTACACACATTAGTGTTCTGCTTCTTTTTCTTTCTTTCTTTTTTTCTTAAAAAAACAGGAATGGCAAAAAGCATCCCTCAGAATGGGCGAAAATATTTGCAAACGAATCAATGGACAAAGGTTTAATCTCCAATATATATAAAGAGCTCATGCAGCTTAATATTAAAACAACAAACAACCCAATACAAAAATGGGCAGAAGATCTAAAGAGACGTTTCTTCAAAGAAGACACAGAGATGGCCAAGACGCACATGAAAAGCTGCTCAACATCACTAATTATTAGAGAAATGCAAATCAAAACTACAATGAGGTATCACCTCACACCTGTTAGAATCGGCATCATCAGAAAATCTACAAACAACGAATTCTGTAGAGTGTGTGGACAAAAGGATCCCTCTTCCACTAGTGGTGGAAATGTAAATTGATACAGTTACGATGGAGAACAGTATGGAGTTTCCTTAAAAAAACTAGAAATAGAATTACCATATGATCCAGCAATCCCACTTCTGGACATATACCCAGAGAAAACCATAAATCAAAAAGGCACATTCACCACAATGCTCATTTCAGCACTATTTACGATAGCCAGGTAATGGAAGCAACCTAAATACCCACAGACAGACGAATGGATAAAGATGTGGTACATATATAAAATGGAATATTACTCAGCCATAAGAAGGAATGAAACTGGGTCATTTGTAGAGACATCGATGGATCTAGAGACTGTCATACAGAATGAAGTAAGTCAGAAAGAGACAAACAAATATTGTATATTAATGCATATATGTGAAACCTAGAAAAATCGTACAGATGAACTGGTTTGCAGGGAAGAAAGAGAGACACAGATATAGAGAACACACGTATGGACACCAAGTGTGGGAAGCCATGGGGAGGTGGTGTTGTGATGAGTTGGGAGACTGGGATTGACCTGTATACATGTATATGCATAAAATACATAACTAATAATAACCTGCTGTATAAAAAATAAATAAAATTAAATTTCAAAATTTTAAAAAATAAAACTTAAAAATAAAAGAGAAAAAAGTTCTTCCCTTCACACAGATGTATTTATATGAATGAATTATTTCCATGCTTATATCTATAAATACATAAAAGAGGAATAAAATCTAACTTGAACCAAAAAAGAAAAAAAAACCTGAACCCACGAGTTAGACAGAGGAAAACCCTATCAGGGCACTTGTTCCAGCGGTAAACAATTCTGAAATTGGTCAGAGGTGGGGAATCATCTCCCATACAGCCACCAGCCCACTCCTACGCAAGGAGCGTCCTCATTGCAAAGCGGGGGGCCATGCCGAGGCATCTGTGAGTAACCGTGAGCTGAGCCCCAGGCCAGCTGCTGTTGAACTTCTCCCACCCTTCCCAGGTAAAACACCTGAATATGTACAAGGGCTTGAAAGCCTAGAGGAAGGGGCGTGGAGCCACACCAGCAACAGCACGCAGGCCAACTTGGTGCCTGCAGGCCAGCCAGGATGGTCCTGGCCCTGGGCGCTCTTCTGGAAGCTTTCCATTGCCCTGCCTGAGATACCCCTCCTGTCCCGGCCCCCACTGCTTTTTTCCTTCCTCACCTCTGTCCACAGAGAAATTCCAGCGGAAGGTATGGGTGACACATCCTCTTCTTTACAGGTGGAAGCCTGGCACCTCCTGCAGAAAGTCCAGCAGAGACCCACTCACACCGGGCCACCCACAAAGCCGTGACTCCTCACTCCCTCCCACCAGCACAGCCCCGAGACTGCTTACTGGGCAGAGAATATGGCGTCAGGAAGAGCTTCAGGGGCTATTGCTGCCTGCAGTGGTGTTTATATTGGTCTCAACCCAGGCACAACTGGGGAGGGCCGGCCGGCAGGGTCAGGCTACCCAGGTCAGCTAATCCTCAGCCCTCAGGGAATCACATTGTTGAAAATGGACCTCGCTAAGGCAGAATAGAAGCCAAGGAATAAAAGGACACAATGCCATTTGCAGCACCTAGGTGTGTCTAGAGGTAATCACGTGACTTGTAGTAAGTCAGAAAGTGAAAGACACATATCATATCATATCTCTTATAGGTGTGACCGAAAAATGGATACCAGGGCAGATATTTCCACGGAGAAGGGCAATCACAGATTCATTCAACAAACTTATGGTTCACCAATGGAAAGGTGTGAGGATTGGTTTCATTATGATAGTGGGGTTAACAGACATATACAAACACAGGTGACATATATAATCACCGAAGACATACAGAATACCCAGAGAAGACTACTCAACATTCTGTCATAAGGTACATGGGAAAAGGATCCCAGGAAGAACTGACATATGTATATGTGTAAAAGAACCACATCTTCCACACCTACAAATAGCCAAACATTGTAATCAAATTTGCTGTAATAAAAAATAAAAAAATTAAATTAAAAACACGAACAAGAAGTAGTGAGACAAACTTTAGGGGCTTTCTCCTGGCACATTCCATTCTAAATTACAATCTAGAACACGACTACCATTGACGCTCTGTTGCCCCAGTAACCAGATTTGGTAAGGGAGAACTGCTGCCACCTTGTGGCCGTTTCACACAACAGCAGCTTTAATCCCAGCGTTAATGGTCAGTTGATATTCAAAATCATTGCAGGCCTGTAAATGACACCTGTCCTGAAAACAAATCCTGGGTTCATATATCGACCAAAAAATTCAAAGGACGTCCATATTACAAAACGACAGTTTCAAAAGGCATATTTTACACACATTAGTGTTCTGCTTCTTTTTCTTTCTTTCTCTTTTTGTTAAAAAAACGGGAATGGCAAAAAGCATCCCTCAGAATGGGCGAAAATATTTGCAAACGAATCAATGGACAAAGGTTTAATCTCCAATATATATAAAGAGCTCATGCAGCTTAATATTAAAAAAACAAACAACCCAATACAAAAATGGGCAGAAGATCTACAGAGACGTTTCTTCAAAGAAGACACAGAGATGGCTAAGACACACATGAAAAGCTGCTCAACATCACTAATTATTAGAGAAATGCAAATCAAAACTACAGTGAGGTATCACCTCACACCTGTTAGAATCGGCATCATCAGAAAATCTACAAACAACGAATTCTGGGGAGGGTGTGGACAAAAGGATCCCTCTTCCACTATTGGTAGAAATGTAAATTGATACAGTCACGATGGAGAACAGTATGGATTTTCCTTTAAAAACCTAGAAATACAATTAACATATGATCCAGCAATCCCACTTCTGGGCATATACCCAGAGAAAACCATAAATCAAAAAGGCACATTCACCACAATGCTCATTTCAGCACTATTTACGATAGCCAGGTAATGGAAGCAACCTAAATACCCACAGACAGACGAATGGATAAAGATGTGGTACATATATAAAATGGAATATTACTCAGCCATAAGAAGGAATGAAACTGGGTCATTTGTAGAGACGTCGATGGATCTAGAGACTGTCATACAGAATGAAGTAAGTCAGAAAGAGAAAAACAAATATTGTATATTAATGCATATATGTGGAACCTAGAAAAATGGTACAGATGAACTGCTTTGCAGGGAAGAAATAGAGACACAGAGGTAGAGAACACACGTATGGACACCAAGTGTGGGAAGCCATGGGGAGGTGGTGTTGGGATGAGTTGCGAGATTGGGATTGACCTGTATACATGTATATGCATAAAATACATAACTAATAATAACCTGCTGTATAAAAAAATAAATAAAATTAAATTTCAAAATTTTTAAAAATAAAACTTAAAAATAAAAGAGAAAAACGTTCTTCCCTTCACACAGATGTATTTATATGAATGAATTATTTCCATGCTTATATCTATAAATACATAAAAGAGGAATAAAATCTAACTTGAACCAAAAAAGAAAAAAAAACCTGAACCCACGAGTTAGACAGAGGAAAACCCTATCAGGGCACTTGCTCCAGCGGTAAACAATTCTGAAATTGGTCAGAGGTGGGGAATCATCTCCCATAGAGCCAGCTGCCCACTCCTACGCAAGGAGTGTCCTCATTGCAAAGTGGGGGCCATGCCGAGGCATCTGTGAGTAACCGTGAGATGAGCCCCAGGCCAGCTGCTGTTGAACTTTTCCCACCCTTCCCAGGTACAACACCTGAATATGTACAAGGCCTTGAAAGCCTAGAGGAAGGGGCGTGGAGCCACACCAGCGACAGCACGCAGGCCAACTTGGTGCCTGCAGGCCAGCCAGGATGTTCCTGGCCCTGGGCGCTCTTCTGGAAGCTTTCCATTGCCCTGCCTGGGATACCCCTCCTGTCCCGGCCCCCACTGCTTTTTTCCTTCCTCACATCTGTCCGGAGAGAAATTCCAGCGGAAGGTATGGGTGACACATCCTCTTCTTTACAAGTGGAAGCGTGGCCACTCCTGCAGAAAGTCCAGCAGAGACCCACTCACACCGGGCCACCCACAAAGCCGTGACCCCTCACTCCCTCCCACCAGCACAGCCCCGAGACTGCTGACTGGCCAGAGAATATGGCGTCAGGCAGAGCTTCAGGGGCTATTTCTGCCTGCAGTGCTGTTTATATTGACCTCAACCCAGGCACACCTGGGGAGGGCCGGCCGGCAGGGTCAGGCTACCCAGGTCAGCTAATCCTCAGCCCTCAGGGAATCACATTGTTGAAAATGGACCTCGCTAAGGCAGAATAGAAGCCAAGGAATAAAAGGACACAATGCCACTTGCAGCACCATAGGTGTGTCTAGAGGTAATCACGTGACTTGTAGTAAGTCAGAAAGTGAAAGACACATATCATATCATATCTCTTATAGGTGTGACCGAAAAATGGATACCAGGGCAGATATTTCCACGGAGAAGGGCAATCACAGATTCATTCAACAAACTTATGGTTCACCAATGGAAAGGTGTGAGGATTGGTTTCATTATGATATTGGGGTTAACAGACATATACAAACACAGGTGACATATATAATCACCAAAGACCTACAGAATACCAAGAGAAGACTACTCAACATTCTGTCATAAGGTACATGGGAAAAGGATCCCAGGAAGAACTGACATATGTATATGTGTAAAAGAACCACATCTTCCACACCTACAACAAGCCAAACATTGTAATCAAATTTGTTGTAATAAAAAATAAAAAATTAAATTAAAAACACGAACAAGAAGTAGTGAGACAAACTTGAGGGGCTTTCTCCTGGCACATTCCATTCTAAATTCCAATCTAGAACACGACTTCCATTGAGGCTCTGTTGCCCCAGTAACCAGATTTGGTAAGGGAGAACTGCTGCCACCTTGTGGCCGTTTCACACAACAGCAGCTTTAATCCCAGCGCTAATGGTCAGTTGATATTCAAAATCATTGCAGGCCTGTAAATGACACCTGCCCTGAAAACAAATCCTGGGTTCATATATCGACCAAAAAATTCAAAGGACGTCCATATTTCAAAACGACAGTTTCAAAAGGCATATTTTACACACATTAGTGTTCTGCTTCTTTTTCTTTCTTTCTTTTTTTGTTAAATAAACGGGAATGGCAAAAAGCATCCCTCAGAATGGGCGAAAATATTTGCAAACGAATCAATGGACAAAGGTTTAATCTCCAATATATATAAAGAGCTCATGCAGCTTAATATTAAAAAAACAAACAACCCAATACAAAAATGGGCAGAAGATCTACAGAGACGTTTCTTCAAAGAAGACACAGAGATGGCCAAGACACACATGAAAAGCTGCTCAACATCTCTAATTATTAGAGAAATGCAAATCAAAACTACAGTGAGGTATCACCTCACACCTGTTAGAATCGGCATCATCAGAAAATCTACAAACAACGAATTCTGGGGAGGGTGTGGACAAAAGGATCCCTCTTCCACTAGTGGTGGAAATGTAAATTGATACAGTCACGATGGAGAACAGTATGGAGTTTCCTTTAAAAAACTAGAAATAGAATTACCATATGATCCAGCAATCCCACTTCTGGGCATATACCCAGAGAAAACCATAAATCAAAAAGGCACATTCACCACAATGCTCATTTCAGCACTATTTACGATAGCCAGGTAATGGAAGCAACCTAAATACCCACAGACAGACGAATGGATAAAGATGTGGTCCATATATAAAATGGAATATTACTCAGCCATAAGAAGGAATGAAACTGGGTCATTTGTAGAGACGTCGATGGATCTAGAGACTGTCATACAGAATAAAGTAAGTCAGAAAGAGAAAAACAAATATTCAAATATTGTATATTAATGCATATATGTGGAACCTAGAAAAATGGTACAGATGAACTGCTTTGCAGGGAAGAAATAGAGACACAGACGTAGAGAACACACGTATGGACACCAAGTGTGGGAAGCCATGGGTAGGTGGTTTTGGGATGAGTTGGGAGACTGGGATTGCCCTGTCTACATGTATATGCATAAAATACATAACTAATAATAACCTGCTGTATAAAAAAATAAATAAAATTAAATTTCAAAATTTTTAAAAATAAAACTTAAAAATAAAAGAGAAAAACGTTCTTCCCTTCACACAGATGTATTTATATGAATGAATTATTTCCATGCTTATATCTATAAATACATAAAAGAGGAATAAAATCTAACTTGAACCAAAAAAGAAAAAAAAACCTGAACCCACGAGTTAGACAGAGGAAAACCCTATCAGGGCACTTGCTCCAGCGGTAAACAATTCTGAAATTAGTCAGAGGTGGGGAATCATCTCCCATAGAGCCAGCTGCCCACTCCTACGCAAGGAGTGTCCTCATTGCAATGGTGGGGGCCATGCCGAGGCATCTGTGAGTAACCGTGAGATGAGTCCCAGGCCAGCTGCTGTTGAACTTTTCCCACCCTTCCCAGGTACAACACCTGAATATGTACAAGGGCTTGAAAGCCTAGAGGAAGTGCCGTGGAGCCACACCAGCGACAGCACGCAGGCCAACTTGGTGCCTGCAGGCCAGCCAGGATGGTCCTGGCCCTGGGCGCTCTTCTGGAAGCTTTCCATTGCCCTGCCTGAGATACCCCTCCTATCCCTGCCCCACTGATTTTTTCATTTCACCTCTGTCCGGAGAGAAATTCCAGCGGAAGTTATGGGTGCCACATCCTCTTCTTTACAGGTGGCAGCCTGGCAACTCCTGCAGAAAGTCCAGCAGAGACCCACTCACACCGGGCCACCCACAAAGCCGTGGCCCCTCACTGCCTCCCACCAGCACAGCCCCGAGACTGCTGACGGGGCAGAGAATATGCAGTCAGGCACAGCTTCAGGGGCTATTGCTGCCTGCAGCGCTGTTTATATTGACCTCAAACCAGGCACAACTGGGGAAGGCCGGCCGGCAGGGTCAGGCTACCCAGGTCAGCTAATCCGCAGCCCTCAGGGAACCACATTGTTGAAAATGGACCTCGCTAAGGCAGAATAGAAGCCAAGGAATAAAAGGACACAATGCCATTTGCAGCACCATAGGTGTGTCTAGAGGTAATCACGTGACTTGTAGTAAGTCAGAAAGTGAAAGACACATATCATATCATATCTGTTATAGGTTTGACCGAAAAATGGATACCAGGGCAGATATTTCCACGGAGAAGGGCAATCATAGATTCATTCAACAAACTTATGGTTCACCAATGGAAAGGTGTGAGGATTGGTTTCATTATGATATTGGGGTTAACAGACATATACAAACACAGGTGACATATATAATCACCAAAGACCTACAGAATACCAAGAGAAGACCACTCAACATTCTGTCATAAGGTACATGGGAAAAGGATCCCAGGAAGTACATACATATGTATGAGTGTAAAAGAACCACATCTTCCACACCTACAACAAGCCAAACATTGTAATCAAATTTGCTGTAATAAAAAATAAAAAATTAAATTAAAAACACGAACAAGATGTAGTGAGACAAACTTGAGGGGCTTTCTCCTGGCACATTCCATTCTAAATTCCAATCTAGAACACGACTTCCATTGAGGCTCTGTTGCCCCAGTAACCAGATTTGGTAAGGGAGAACTGCTGCCACCTTGTGGCCGTTTCACACAACAGCAGCTTTAATCCCAGCGCTAAGGGTCAGTTGATATTCAAAATCATTGCAGGCCTGTAAATGACACCTGCCCTGAAAACAAATCCTGGGTTCATATATCGACCAAAAAATTCAAAAGACGTCCATATTTCAAAACGACAGTTTCAAAAGGCATATTTTACACACATTAGTGTTCTGCTTCTTTTTCTTTCTTTCTTTTTTTCTTAAAAAAACAGGAATGGCAAAAAGTATCCCTCAGAATGGGCGAAAATATTTGCAAACGAATCAATGGACAAAGGTTTAATCTCCAATATATATAAAGAGCTCATGCAGCTTAATATTAAAACAACAAACAACCCAATACAAAAATGGGCAGAAGATCTAAAGAGACGTTTCTTCAAAGAAGACACAGAGATGGCCAAGACGCACATGAAAAGCTGCTCAACATCACTAATTATTAGAGAAATGCAAATCAAAACTACAATGAGGTATCACCTCACACCTGTTAGAATCGGCATCATCAGAAAATCTACAAACAACGAATTCTGTAGAGGGTGTGGACAAAAGGATCCCTCTTCCACTAGTGGTGGAAATGTAAATTGATACAGTTACGATGGAGAACAGTATGGAGTTTCCTTAAAAAAACTAGAAATAGAATTACCATATGATCCAGCAATCCCACTTCTGGGCATATACCCAGAGAAAACCATAAATCAAAAAGGCACATTCACCACAATGCTCATTTCAGCACTATTTACGATAGCCAGGTAATGGAAGCAACCTAAATACCCACAGACAGACGAATGGATAAAGATGTGGTACATATATAAAATGGAATATTACTCAGCCATAAGAAGGAATGAAACTGGGTCATTTGTAGAGACGTCGATGGATCTAGAGACTGTCATACAGAATGAAGTAAGTCAGAAAGAGACAAACAAATATTGTATATTAATGCATATATGTGAAACCTAGAAAAATCGTACAGATGAACTGGTTTGCAGGGAAGAAAGAGAGACACAGATATAGAGAACACACGTATGGACACCAAGTGTGGGAAGCCATGGGGAGGTGGTGTTGTGATGAGTTGGGAGACTGGGATTGACCTGTATACATGTATATGCATAAAATACATAACTAATAATAACCTGCTGTATAAAAAATAAATAAAATTAAATTTCAAAATTTTAAAAAATAAAACTTAAAAATAAAAGAGAAAAAAGTTCTTCCCTTCACACAGATGTATTTATATGAATGAATTATTTCCATGCTTATATCTATAAATACATAAAAGAGGAATAAAATCTAACTTGAACCAAAAAAGAAAAAAAAACCTGAACCCACGAGTTAGACAGAGGAAAACCCTATCAGGGCACTTGTTCCAGCGGTAAACAATTCTGAAATTGGTCAGAGGTGGGGAATCATCTCCCATACAGCCACCAGCCCACTCCTACGCAAGGAGCGTCCTCATTGCAAAGCGGGGGGCCATGCCGAGGCATCTGTGAGTAACCGTGAGCTGAGCCCCAGGCCAGCTGCTGTTGAACTTCTCCCACCCTTCCCAGGTAAAACACCTGAATATGTACAAGGGCTTGAAAGCCTAGAGGAAGGGGCGTGGAGCCACACCAGCAACAGCACGCAGGCCAACTTGGTGCCTGCAGGCCAGCCAGGATGGTCCTGGCCCTGGGCGCTCTTCTGGAAGCTTTCCATTGCCCTGCCTGAGATACCCCTCCTGTCCCGGCCCCCACTGCTTTTTTCCTTCCTCACCTCTGTCCACAGAGAAATTCCAGCGGAAGGTATGGGTGACACATCCTCTTCTTTACAGGTGGAAGCCTGGCAACTCCTGCAGAAAGTCCAGCAGAGACCCACTCACACCGGGCCACCCACAAAGCCGTGACTCCTCACTCCCTCCCACCAGCACAGCCCCGAGACTGCTTACTGGGCAGAGAATATGGCGTCAGGAAGAGCTTCAGGGGCTATTGCTGCCTGCAGTGGTGTTTATATTGGTCTCAACCCAGGCACAACTGGGGAGGGCCGGCTGGCAGGGTCAGGCTACCCAGGTCAGCTAATCCTCAGCCCTCAGGGAATCACATTGTTGAAAATGGACCTCGCTAAGGCAGAATAGAAGCCAAGGAATAAAAGGACACAATGCCATTTGCAGCACCTAGGTGTGTCTAGAGGTAATCACGTGACTTGTAGTAAGTCAGAAAGTGAAAGACACATATCATATCATATCTCTTATAGGTGTGACCGCAAAATGGATACCAGGGCAGATATTTCCACGGAGGAGGGCAATCACAGATTCATTCAACAAACTTATGGTTCACCAATGGAAAGGTGTGAGGATTGGTTTCATTATGATAGTGGGGTTAACAGACATATACAAACACAGGTGACATATATAATCACCGAAGACATACAGAATACCCAGAGAAGACTACTCAACATTCTGTCATAAGGTACATGGGAAAAGGATCCCAGGAAGAACTGACATATGTATATGTGTAAAAGAACCACATCTTCCACACCTACAAATAGCCAAACATTGTAATCAAATTTGCTGTAATAAAAAATAAAAAAAATTAAATTAAAAACATGAACAAGAAGTAGTGAGACAAACTTTAGGGGCTTTCTCCTGGCACATTCCATTCTAAATTACAATCTAGAACACGACTACCATTGACGCTCTGTTGCCCCAGTAACCAGATTTGGTAAGGGAGAACTGCTGCCACCTTGTGGCCGTTTCACACAACAGCAGCTTTAATCCCAGCGTTAATGGTCAGTTGATATTCAAAATCATTGCAGGCCTGTAAATGACACCTGTCCTGAAAACAAATCCTGGGTTCATATATCGACCAAAAAATTCAAAGGACGTCCATATTACAAAACGACAGTTTCAAAAGGCATATTTTACACACATTAGTGTTCTGCTTCTTTTTCTTTCTTTCTCTTTTTGTTAAAAAAACGGGAATGGCAAAAAGCATCCCTCAGAATGGGCGAAAATATTTGCAAACGAATCAATGGACAAAGGTTTAATCTCCAATATATATAAAGAGCTCATGCAGCTTAATATTAAAACAACAAACAACCCAATACAAAAATGGGCAGAAGATCTAAAGAGACGTTTCTTCAAAGAAGACACAGAGATGGCCAAGACGCACATGAAAAGCTGCTCAACATCACTAATTATTAGAGAAATGCAAATCAAAACTACAATGAGGTATCACCTCACACCTGTTAGAATCGGCATCATCAGAAAATCTACAAACAACGAATTCTGTAGAGGGTGTGGACAAAAGGATCCCTCTTCCACTAGTGGTGGAAATGTAAATTGATACAGTTACGATGGAGAACAGTATGGAGTTTCCTTAAAAAAACTAGAAATAGAATTACCATATGATCCAGCAATCCCACTTCTGGGCATATACCCAGAGAAAACCATAAATCAAAAAGGCACATTCACCACAATGCTCATTTCAGCACTATTTACGATAGCCAGGTAATGGAAGCAACCTAAATACCCACAGACAGACGAATGGATAAAGATGTGGTACATATATAAAATGGAATATTACTCAGCCATAAGAAGGAATGAAACTGGGTCATTTGTAGAGACGTCGATGGATCTAGAGACTGTCATACAGAATGAAGTAAGTCAGAAAGAGACAAACAAATATTGTATATTAATGCATATATGTGAAACCTAGAAAAATCGTACAGATGAACTGGTTTGCAGGGAAGAAAGAGAGACACAGATATAGAGAACACACGTATGGACACCAAGTGTGGGAAGCCATGGGGAGGTGGTGTTGTGATGAGTTGGGAGACTGGGATTGACCTGTATACATGTATATGCATAAAATACATAACTAATAATAACCTGCTGTATAAAAAATAAATAAAATTAAATTTCAAAATTTTAAGAAATAAAACTTAAAAATAAAAGAGAAAAAAGTTCTTCCCTTCACACAGATGTATTTATATGAATGAATTATTTCCATGCTTATATCTATAAATACATAAAAGAGGAATAAAATCTAACTTGAACCAAAAAAGAAAAAAAAAACCTGAACCCACGAGTTAGACAGAGGAAAACCCTAACAGGGCACTTGTTCCAGCGGTAAACAATTCTGAAATTGGTCAGAGGTGGGGAATCATCTCCCATACAGCCACCAGCCCACTCCTACGCAAGGAGCGTACTCATTGCAAAGCGGGGGGCCATGCCGAGGCATCTGTGAGTAACCGTGAGCTGAGCCCCAGGCCAGCTGCTGTTGAACTTCTCCCACCCTTCCCAGGTAAAACACCTGAATATGTACAAGGGCTTGAAAGCCTAGAGGAAGGGGCGTGGAGCCACACCAGCAACAGCACGCAGGCCAACTTGGTGCCTGCAGGCCAGCCAGGATGGTCCTGTCCCTGGGCGCTCTTCTGGAAGCTTTCCATTGCCCTGCCTGAGATACCCCTCCTGTCCCGGCCCCCACTGCTTTTTTCCTTCCTCACCTCTGTCCACAGAGAAATTCCAGCGGAAGGTATGGGTGACACATCCTCTTCTTTACAGGTGGAAGCCTGGCAACTCCTGCAGAAAGTCCAGCAGAGACCCACTCACACCGGGCCACCCACAAAGCAGTGTCTCCTCACTCCCTCCCACCAGCACAGCCCCGAGACTGCTAACTGGGCAGAGAATATGGCGTCAGGAAGAGCTTCAGGGGCTATTGCTGCCTGCAGTGGTGTTTATATTGGTCTCAACCCAGGCACAACTGGGGAGGGCCGGCCGGCAGGGTCAGGCTACCCAGGTCAGCTAATCCTCAGCCCTCAGGGAATCACATTGTTGAAAATGGACCTCGCTAAGGCAGAATAGAAGCCAAGGAATAAAAGGACACAATGCCATTTGCAGCACCTAGGTGTGTCTAGAGGTAATCACGTGACTTGTAGTAAGTCAGAAAGTGAAAGACACATATCATATCATATCTCTTATAGGTGTGACCGCAAAATGGATACCAGGGCAGATATTTCCATGGAGAAGGGCAATCACAGATTCATTCAACAAACTTATGGTTCACCAATGGAAAGGTGTGAGGATTGGTTTCATTATGATAGTGGGGTTAACAGACATATACAAACACAGGTGACATATATAATCACCGAAGACATACAGAATACCCAGAGAAGACTACTCAACATTCTGTCATAAGGTACATGGGAAAAGGATCCCAGGAAGAACTGACATATGTATATGTGTAAAAGAACCACATCTTCCACACCTACAAATAGCCAAACATTGTAATCAAATTTGCTGTAATAAAAAATAAAAAAATTAAATTAAAAACACGAACAAGAAGTAGTGAGACAAACTTTAGGGGCTTTCTCCTGGCACATTCCATTCTAAATTACAATCTAGAACACGACTACCATTGACGCTCTGTTGCCCCAGTAACCAGATTTGGTAAGGGAGAACTGCTGCCACCTTGTGGCCGTTTCACACAACAGCAGCTTTAATCCCAGCGTTAATGGTCAGTTGATATTCAAAATCATTGCAGGCCTGTAAATGACACCTGTCCTGAAAACAAATCCTGGGTTCATATATCGACCAAAAAATTCAAAGGACGTCCATATTACAAAACGACAGTTTCAAAAGGCATATTTTACACACATTAGTGTTCTGCTTCTTTTTCTTTCTTTCTCTTTTTGTTAAAAAAACGGGAATGGCAAAAAGCATCCCTCAGAATGGGCGAAAATATTTGCAAACGAATCAATGGACAAAGGTTTAATCTCCAATATATATAAAGAGCTCATGCAGCTTAATATTAAAACAACAAACAACCCAATACAAAAATGGGCAGAAGATCTAAAGAGACGTTTCTTCAAAGAAGACACAGAGATGGCCAAGACGCACATGAAAAGCTGCTCAACATCACTAATTATTAGAGAAATGCAAATCAAAACTACAATGAGGTATCACCTCACACCTGTTAGAATCGGCATCATCAGAAAATCTACAAACAACGAATTCTGTAGAGGGTGTGGACAAAAGGATCCCTCTTCCACTAGTGGTGGAAATGTAAATTGATACAGTTACGATGGAGAACAGTATGGAGTTTCCTTAAAAAAACTAGAAATAGAATTACCATATGATCCAGCAATCCCACTTCTGGGCATATACCCAGAGAAAACCATAAATCAAAAAGGCACATTCACCACAATGCTCATTTCAGCACTATTTACGATAGCCAGGTAATTGAAGCAACCTAAATACCCAAAGACAGACGAATGGATAAAGATGTTGTACATATATAAAATGGAATATTACTCAGCCATAAGAAGGAATGAAACTGGGTCATTTGTAGAGACGTCGATGGATCTAGAGACTGTCATACAGAATGAAGTAAGTCAGAAAGAGAAAAACAAATATTGTATATTAATGCATATATGTGGAACCTAGAAAAATGGAACAGATGAACTGGTTTGCAGGGAAGAAATAGAGACACAGAGGTAGAGAACACACGTATGGACACCAAGTGTGGGAAGCCATGGGGAGGTGGTGTTGGGATGAGTTGCGAGATTGGGATTGACCTGTATACATGTATATGCATAAAATACATAACTAATAATAACCTGCTGTATAAAAAAATAAATAAAATTAAATTTCAAAATTTTTAAAAATAAAACTTAAAAATAAAAGAGAAAAACGTTCTTCCCTTCACACAGATGTATTTATATGAATGAATTATTTCCATGCTTATATCTATAAATACATAAAAGAGGAATAAAATCTAACTGAACCAAAAAAGAAAAAAAAACCTGAACCCACGAGTTAGACAGAGGAAAACCCTATCAGGGCACTTGCTCCAGCGGTAAACAATTCTGAAATTGGTCAGAGGTGGGGAATCATCTCCCATAGAGCCAGCTGCCCACTCCTACGCAAGGAGTGTCCTCATTGCAAAGCGGGGGCCATGCCGAGGCACCTGTGAGTAACCGTGAGATGAGCCCCAGGCCAGCTGCTGTTGAACTTTTCCCACCCTTCCCAGGTACAACACCTGAATATGTACAAGGCCTTGAAAGCCTAGAGGAAGGGGCGTGGAGCCACACCAGCGACAGCACGCAGGCCAACTTGGTGCCTGCAGGCCAGCCAGGATGTTCCTGGCCCTGGGCGCTCTTCTGGAAGCTTTCCATTGCCCTGCCTGGGATACCCCTCCTGTCCCGGCCCCCACTGCTTTTTTCCTTCCTCACATCTGTCCGGAGAGAAATTCCAGCGGAAGGTATGGGTGACACATCCTCTTCTTTACAAGTGGAAGCGTGGCCACTCCTGCAGAAAGTCCAGCAGAGACCCACTCACACCGGGCCACCCACAAAGCCGTGACCCCTCACTCCCTCCCACCAGCACAGCCCCGAGACTGCTGACTGGGCAGAGAATATGGCGTCAGGCAGAGCTTCAGGGGCTATTTCTGCCTGCAGTGCTGTTTATATTGACCTCAACCCAGGCACACCTGGGGAGGGCCGGCCGGCAGGGTCAGGCTACCCAGGTCAGCTAATCCTCAGCCCTCAGGGAATCACATTGTTGAAAATGGACCTCGCTAAGGCAGAATAGAAGCCAAGGAATAAAAGGACACAATGCCACTTGCAGCACCATAGGTGTGTCTAGAGGTAATCACGTGACTTGTAGTAAGTCAGAAAGTGAAAGACACATATCATATCATATCTCTTATAGGTGTGACCGAAAAATGGATACCAGGGCAGATATTTCCACGGAGAAGGGCAATCACAGATTCATTCAACAAACTTATGGTTCACCAATGGAAAGGTGTGAGGATTGGTTTCATTATGATATTGGGGTTAACAGACATATACAAACACAGGTGACATATATAATCACCAAAGACCCACAGAATACCAAGAGAAGACTACTCAACATTCTGTCATAAGGTACATGGGAAAAGGATCCCAGGAAGAACTGACATATGTATATGTGTAAAAGAACCACATCTTCCACACCTACAACAAGCCAAACATTGTAATCAAATTTGTTGTAATAAAAAATAAAAAATTAAATTAAAAACACGAACAAGAAGTAGTGAGACAAACTTGAGGGGCTTTCTCCTGGCACATTCCATTCTAAATTCCAATCTAGAACACGACTTCCATTGAGGCTCTGTTGCCCCAGTAACCAGATTTGGTAAGGGAGAACTGCTGCCACCTTGTGGCCGTTTCACACAACAGCAGCTTTAATCCCAGCGCTAATGGTCAGTTGATATTCAAAATCATTGCAGGCCTGTAAATGACACCTGCCCTGAAAACAAATCCTGGGTTCATATATCGACCAAAAAATTCAAAGGACGTCCATATTTCAAAACGACAGTTTCAAAAGGCATATTTTACACACATTAGTGTTCTGCTTCTTTTTCTTTCTTTCTTTTTTTGTTAAATAAACGGGAATGGCAAAAAGCATCCCTCAGAATGGGCGAAAATATTTGCAAACGAATCAATGGACAAAGGTTTAATCTCCAATATATATAAAGAGCTCATGCAGCTTAATATTAAAAAAACAAACAACCCAATACAAAAATGGGCAGAAGATCTACAGAGACGTTTCTTCAAAGAAGACACAGAGATGGCCAAGACACACATGAAAAGCTGCTCAACATCACTAATTATTAGAGAAATGCAAATCAAAACTACAGTGAGGTATCACCTCACACCTGTTAGAATCGGCATCATCAGAAAATCTACAAACAACGAATTCTGGGGAGGGTGTGGACAAAAGGATCCCTCTTCCACTATTGGTAGAAATGTAAATTGATACAGTCACGATGGAGAACAGTATGGATTTTCCTTTAAAAACCTAGAAATACAATTAACATATGATCCAGCAATCCCACTTCTGTGCATATACCCAGAGAAAACCATAAATCAAAAAGGCACATTCACCACAATGCTCATTTCAGCACTATTTACGATAGCCAGGTAATGGAAGCAACCTAAATACCCACAGACAGACGAATGGATAAAGATGTGGTACATATATAAAATGAAATATTACTCAGCCATAAGAAGGAATGAAAGTGGGTCATTTATAGAGACGTCGATGGATCTAGAGACTGTCATACAGAATTAAGTAAGTCAGAAAGAGACAAATAAATATTGTATATTAATGCATATATGTGGAACCTAGAAAAATGGTACAGATGAACTGCTTTGCAGGGAAGAAATAGAGACACAGAGGTAGAGAACACACGTATGGACACCAAGTGTGGGAAGCCATGGGTTGTTGGTGGTGGGATGAGTTGGGAGATTGGGATTGACCTGTATACATGTATATGCATAAGATACATAACTAATAATAACCTGCTGTATAAAAAAATAAATAAAATTAAATTTCAAAATTTTAAAAAATAAAACTTAAAAATAAAACAGAAAAAAGTTCTTCCCTTCACACAGATGTATTTATATGAATGAATTATTTCCATGCTTATATCTATAAATACATAAAAGAGGAATAAAATCTAACTTGAACCAAAAAAGAAAAAAAAAAACCTGAACCCACCAGTTATACAGAGGAAAACACTATCAGCGCACTTGCTCCAGCGGTAAACAATTCTGAAATTGGTCAGAGTTGGGGAATCATCTCCCATACAGCCAGCAGCCCACTCCTATGCAAAGAGCGTCCTCATTGCAATGGTGGGGGCCATTCCGAGGCATCTGTGAGTAACCGTGACATGAGCCACAGGCCAGATGCCTTTGAACTTTTCCCACCCTTCCGAGGTAAAACACCTGAATATGTACAAGGGCTTGAAAGCCTAGAGGAAGGGCCGTGGAGCCACACCAGCGACAGCACGCAGGCCAACTTGGTGCCTGCAGGCCAGCCAGGATGGTCCTGGCCCTGGGCGCTCTTCTGGAAGCTTTCCATTGCCCTGCCTGAGATACCCCTCCTCTCCCGGCCCCACTGATTTTTTCATTTCACCTCTGTCCGGAGAGAAATTCCAGCGGAAGTTATGGGTGCCACATCCTCTTCTTTACAGGTGGCAGCCTGGCAACTCCTGCAGAAAGTCCAGCAGAGACCCACTCACACCGGGCCACCCACAAAGCCGTGGCCCCTCACTGCCTCCCACCAGCACAGCCCCGAGACTGCTGACGGGGCAGAGAATATGGAGTCAGGCACAGCTTCAGGGGCTATTGCTGCCTGCAGCGCTGTTTATATTGACCTCAAACCAGGCACAACTGGGGAGGGCCGGCCGGCAGGGTCAGGCTACCCAGGTCAGCTAATCCTCAGCCCTCATGGAACCACATTGTTGAAAATGGACCTCGCTAAGGCAGAATAGAAGCCAAGGAATAAAAGGACACAATGCCATTTGCAGCACCATAGGTGTGTCTAGAGGTAATCACGTGACTTGTAGTAAGTCAGAAAGTGAAAGACACATATCATATCATATCTGTTATAGGTTTGACCGAAAAATGGATACCAGGGCAGATATTTCCACGGAGAAGGGCAATCATAGATTCATTCAACAAACTTATGGTTCACCAATGGAAAGGTGTGAGGATTGGTTTCATTATGATATTGGGGTTAACAGACATATACAAACACAGGTGACATATATAATCACCAAAGACCTACAGAATACCAAGAGAAGACCACTCAACATTCTGTCATAAGGTACATGGGAAAAGGATCCCAGGAAGTACATACATATGTATGTGTGTAAAAGAACCACATCTTCCACACCTACAACAAGCCAAACATTGTAATCAAATTTGCTGTAATAAAAAATAAAAAATTAAATTAAAAACACGAACAAGATGTAGTGAGACAAACTTGAGGGGCTTTCTCCTGGCACATTCCATTCTAAATTCCAATCTAGAACACGACTTCCATTGAGGCTCTGTTGCCCCAGTAACCAGATTGGTAAGGGAGAACTGCTGCCACCTTGTGGCCGTTTCACACAACAGCAGCTTTAATCCCAGCGCTAAGGGTCAGTTGATATTCAAAATCATTGCAGGCCTGTAAATGACACCTGCCCTGAAAACAAATCCTGGGTTCATATATCGACCAAAAATTTCAAAAGACGTCCATATTTCAAAACGACAGTTTCAAAAGGCATATTTTACACACATTAGTGTTCTGCTTCTTTTTCTTTCTTTCTTTTTTTCTTAAAAAAACAGGAATGGCAAAAAGCATCCCTCAGAATGGGCGAAAATATTTGCAAACGAATCAATGGACAAAGGTTTAATCTCCAATATATATAAAGAGCTCATGCAGCTTAATATTAAAACAACAAACAACCCAATACAAAAATGGGCAGAAGATCTAAAGAGACGTTTCTTCAAAGAAGACACAGAGATGGCCAAGACGCACATGAAAAGCTGCTCAACATCACTAATTATTAGAGAAATGCAAATCAAAACTACAATGAGGTATCACCTCACACCTGTTAGAATCGGCATCATCAGAAAATCTACAAACAACGAATTCTGTAGAGGGTGTGGACAAAAGGATCCCTCTTCCACTAGTGGTGGAAATGTAAATTGATACAGTTACGATGGAGAACAGTATGGAGTTTCCTTAAAAAAACTAGAAATAGAATTACCATATGATCCAGCAATCCCACTTCTGGGCATATACCCAGAGAAAACCATAAATCAAAAAGGCACATTCACCACAATGCTCATTTCAGCACTATTTACGATAGCCAGGTAATGGAAGCAACCTAAATACCCACAGACAGACGAATGGATAAAGATGTGGTACATATATAAAATGGAATATTACTCAGCCATAAGAAGGAATGAAACTGGGTCATTTGTAGAGACGTCGATGGATCTAGAGACTGTCATACAGAATGAAGTAAGTCAGAAAGAGACAAACAAATATTGTATATTAATGCATATATGTGAAACCTAGAAAAATCGTACAGATGAACTGGTTTGCAGGGAAGAAAGAGAGACACAGATATAGAGAACACACGTATGGACACCAAGTGTGGGAAGCCATGGGGAGGTGGTGTTGTGATGAGTTGGGAGACTGGGATTGACCTGTATACATGTATATGCATAAAATACATAACTAATAATAAACTGCTGTATAAAAAATAAATAAAATTAAATTTCAAAATTTTAAAAAATAAAACTTAAAAATAAAAGAGAAAAAAGTTCTTCCCTTCACACAGATGTATTTATATGAATGAATTATTTCCATGCTTATATCTATAAATACATAAAAGAGGAATAAAATCTAACTTGAACCAAAAAAGAAAAAAAAACCTGAACCCACGAGTTAGACAGAGGAAAACCCTATCAGGGCACTTGTTCCAGCGGTAAACAATTCTGAAATTGGTCAGAGGTGGGGAATCATCTCCCATACAGCCACCAGCCCACTCCTACGCAAGGAGCGTCCTCATTGCAAAGCGGGGGGCCATGCCGAGGCATCTGTGAGTAACCGTGAGCTGAGCCCCAGGCCAGCTGCTGTTGAACTTCTCCCACCCTTCCCAGGTAAAACACCTGAATATGTACAAGGGCTTGAAAGCCTAGAGGAAGGGGCGTGGAGCCACACCAGCAACAGCACGCAGGCCAACTTGGTGCCTGCAGGCCAGCCAGGATGGTCCTGGCCCTGGGCGCTCTTCTGGAAGCTTTCCATTGCCCTGCCTGAGATACCCCTCCTGTCCCGGCCCCCACTGCTTTTTTCCTTCCTCACCTCTGTCCACAGAGAAATTCCAGCGGAAGGTATGGGTGACACATCCTCTTCTTTACAGGTGGAAGCCTGGCACCTCCTGCAGAAAGTCCAGCAGAGACCCACTCACACCGGGCCACCCACAAAGCCGTGACTCCTCACTCCCTCCCACCAGCACAGCCCCGAGACTGCTAACTGGGCAGAGAATATGGCGTCAGGAAGAGCTTCAGGGGCTATTGCTGCCTGCAGTGGTGTTTATATTGGTCTCAACCCAGGCACAACTGGGGAGGGCCGGCCGGCAGGGTCAGGCTACCCAGGTCAGCTAATCCTCAGCCCTCAGGGAATCACATTGTTGAAAATGGACCTCGCTAAGGCAGAATAGAAGCCAAGGAATAAAAGGACACAATGCCATTTGCAGCACCTAGGTGTGTCTAGAGGTAATCACGTGACTTGTAGTAAGTCAGAAAGTGAAAGACACATATCATATCATATCTCTTATAGGTGTGACCGCAAAATGGATACCAGGGCAGATATTTCCACGGAGAAGGGCAATCACAGATTCATTCAACAAACTTATGGTTCACCAATGGAAAGGTGTGAGGATTGGTTTCATTATGATAGTGGGGTTAACAGACATATACAAACACAGGTGACATATATAATCACCGAAGACATACAGAATACCCAGAGAAGACTACTCAACATTCTGTCATAAGGTACATGGGAAAAGGATCCCAGGAAGAACTGACATATGTATATGTGTAAAAGAACCACATCTTCCACACCTACAAATAGCCAAACATTGTAATCAAATTTGCTGTAATAAAAAATAAAAAAATTAAATTAAAAACACGAACAAGAAGTAGTGAGACAAACTTTAGGGGCTTTCTCCTGGCACATTCCATTCTAAATTACAATCTAGAACACGACTACCATTGACGCTCTGTTGCCCCAGTAACCAGATTTGGTAAAAGGGAGAACTGCTGCCACATTGTGGCCTTTTCACAAAACAGCAGCTTTAATCCCAGCGCTAACGGTCAGTTGATATTCAAAATCATTGCAGGCCTGTAAATGACACCTGCCCTGAAAACAAATCCTGGGTTCATATATCGACCTAAAAATTCAAAGGACGTCCATATTTCAAAACGACAGTTTCAAAAGGCATATTTTACACACATTAGTGTTCTGCTTCTTTTTCTTACTTTCTTTTTTGTTAAAAAAACGGGAATGGCAAAAAGCATCCCTCAGAATGGGCGAAAATATTTGCAAACGAATCAATGGACAAAGGTTTAATCTCCAATATATATAAAGAGCTCATGCAGCTTAACATTAAAAAAACAAACAACCCAATACAAAATTGGGCAGAAGATCTAAAGAGACGTTTCTTCAAAGAAGACACTGAGATGGCCAAGACCAACATGAAAAGCTGCTCAACATCACTAATTATTAGAGAAATGCAAATCAAAACTACAATGAGGTATCACCTCACACCTGTTAGAATCGGCATCATCAGAAAATCTACAAACAACGAATTCTGGGGAGGGTGTGGACAAAAGGATCCCTCTTCCACTAGTGGTGGAAATGTAAATTGATACAGTCACGATGGAGAACAGTATGGAGTTTCCTTAAAAAAACTAGAAATAGAATTACCATATGATCCAGCAATCCCACTTCTGGGCATATACCCAGAGAAAACCATAAATCAAAAAGGCACATTCACCACAATGCTCATTTCAGCACTATTTACGATAGCCAGGTAATGGAAGCAACCTAAATACCCACAGACAGACGAATGGATAAAGATGTGGTCCATATATAAAATGGAATATTACTCAGCCATAAGAAGGAATGAAACTGGGTCATTTGTAGAGACGTCGATGGATCTAGAGACTGTCATACAGAATGAAGTAAGTCAGAAAGAGAAAAACAAATATTGTATATTAATGCATATATGTGGAACCTAGAAAAATGGAACAGATGAACTGGTTTGCAGGGAAGAAATAGAGACACAGAGGTAGAGAACACACGTATGGACACCAAGTTTGGGAAGCCATGGGGAGGTGGTGTTGGGATGAGTTGGGAGATTGGGATTGATCTGTATACATGTATATGCATAAAATACATAACTAATAATAACCTGCTGTATAAAAAAATAAATAAAATTAAAATTCAAAATTTTAAAAAATAAAATTTAAAAATAAAACAGAAAAAAGTTCTTCCCTTCACACAGATGTATTTATATGAATGAATTATTTCCATGCTTATATCTATAAATACATAAAAGAGGAATAAAATCTAACTTGAACCAAAAAAGAAAAAAGAAAACCTGAACCCACGAGTTAGACAGAGGAAAACCCTATCAGGGCACTTGCTCCAGCGGTAAACAATTCTGAAATTGGTCAGAGGTGGGGAATCATCACCGATAGAGCCAGCAGCCCACTCCTATGCAAGGAGCGTCCTCATTGCAAAGCGGGGTGCCATGCCGAGGCATCTGTGAGTAACCGTGAGCTGAGCCCCAGGCCAGCTGCTGTTGAACTTTTCCCACCCTTCCCAGGTAAAACACCTGAATATGTACAAGGCCTTGAAAGCCTAGAGGAAGGGGCGTGGAGCCACACCAGTGACAGAACGCAGGCCAACTTGGTGCCTGCAGGCCAGCCAGGATGGTCCTGGCCCTGGGCGCTCTTCTGGAAGCTTTCCATTGCCCTGCCTGAGATACCCCTCCTGTCCCGGCACCCACTGCTTTTTTCCTTCCTCACCTCTGTCCGGAGAGAAATTCCAGCGGAAGGTATGGGTGCCACATCCTCTTCTTTACAGGTGGAAGCCTGGCAACTACTGCAGAAAGTCCAGCAGAGACCCACTCACACCGGGCCACCCACAAAGCCGTGGCCCCTCACTCCCTCCCACCAGCACAGCCCCGAGACTGCTGACGGGACAGAGAATATGGAGTCAGGCACAGCTTCAGGGTCTATTCCTGCCTGCTGCGCTGGTTATATTGACCTCAACCCAGGCACACCTGGGGAGTGCCGGCCAGCAGGGTCAGGCTACCCAGGTCAGCTAATCTTCAGCCCTCAGGGAATCACATTGTTGAAAATGGACCTCGCTAACGCAGAATAGAAGCCAAGGAATAAAAAGACACAATGCCATTTGCAGCACCGTAGGTGAGTCTAGAGGTAATCACGTGACTTGTAGTAAGTCAGAAAGTGAAAGACACATATCATATCATATCTCTTATAGTTGTGACCGAAAAATGGATACCAGGGCAGATATTTCCACGGAGAAGGGCAATCACAGATTCATTCAACAAACTTATGGTTCACCAATGGAAAGGTGTGAGGATTGGTTTCATTATGATATTGGGGTTAACAGACATATACAAACACAGGTGACATATATAATCACCGAAGACCTACAGAATACCAGAAGACTACTCAATATTCTTTCATAAGGTACATTGGAAAAGGATCCCAGGAAGAACAGACATATGTATATGTGTAAAAGAACCACATCTTCCACACCTACAACAAGCCAAACATTGTAATCAAATTTGCTGTAATAAAAAATAAAAAAATTAAATTAAAAACACGAACAAGAAGTAGTGAGACAAACTTGAGGGGCTTTCTCCTGGCAAATTCCATTCTAAATTCCAATCTAGAACACGACTTCCATTGAGGCTCTGTTGCCCCAGTAACCAGATTTGGTAAGGGAGAACTGCTGCCACCTTGTGGCCGTTTCACACAACAGCAGCTTTAATCCCAGCGCTAATGGTCAGTTGATATTCAAAATCATTGCAGGCCTGTAAATGACACCTGCCCTGAAAACAAATCCTGGGTTCATATAGCGACCAAAAAATTCAAAGGATGTCCATATTTCAAAACGACAGTTTCAAAAGGCATATTTTACACACATTAGTGTTCTGCTTCTTTTTCTTTCTTTCTTTTTTTGTTAAAAAAATGGGAATGGCAAAAAGCATCCCTCAGAATGGGAGAAAATATTTGCAAACGAATCAATGGACAAAGGTTTAATCTCCAATATATATAAAGAGCTCGTGCAGCTAAATATTAAAACAACAAAAAACCCAATACAAAAATGGGCAGAAGATCTAAAGAGACGCTTCTTCAAAGAAGACACAGAGATGGCCAAGACACACATGAAAAGCTGCTCAACATCACTAATTATTAGAGAAATGCAAATCAAAACTCAATTTGGTATCACCTCACACCTGTTAGAATCGGCATCATCAGAAAATCTACAAACAACGAATTCTGGGGAGGGTGTGGACAAAAGGATCCCTCTTCCACTAGTGGTGGAAATGTAAATTGATACAGTCACGATAGAGAACAGTATGGAGTTTCCTTAAAAAAACTAGAAATAGAATTACCATATGATCCAGCAATCCCACTTCTGGGCATATACCCAGAGAAAACCATAAATCAAAAAGGCACATTCACCACAATGCTCATTTCAGCACTATTTACGATAGCCAGGTAATGGAAGCAACCTAAATACCCACAGACAGACGAATGGATAAAGATGTGGTCCATATATAAAATGGAATATTACTCAGCCATAAGAAGGAATGAAACTGGGTCATTTGTAGAGACGTCGATGGATCTAGAGACTGTCATACAGAATAAAGTAAGTCAGAAAGAGAAAAACAAATATTGTATATTAATGCATATATGTGGAACCTAGAAAAATGGTACAGATGAACTGCTTTGCAGGGAAGAAATAGAGACACAGAGGTAGAGAACACACGTATGGACACCAAGTGTGGGAAGCCATGGGTAGGTGGTTTTGGGATGAGTTGGGAGACTGGGATTGCCCTGTCTACATGTATATGCATAAAATACATAACTAATAATAACCTGCTGTATAAAAAAATAAATAAAATAAAATTTCAAAATTTTTAAAAATAAAATTCATAAATAAAACAGAAAAAAGTTCTTCCCTTCACACAGATGTATTTATATGAATGAATTATTTCCATGCTTATATCTATAAATACATAAAAGAGGAATAAAATCTAACTTGAACCAAAAAAGAAAAAAAAAAAACCTGAACCGACGAGTTAGACAGAGGAAAACCCTATCAGGGCACTTGCTCCAGCGGTAAACAATTCTGAAATTGGTCAGAGGTGGGGAATCATCTCCCATAGAGCCAGCAGCCCACTCCTATGCAAGGAGCGTCCTCATTTCAAAGCTGGGGGCCATGCCGAGGCATCTGTGAGTAACGGTGAGCTGAGCCCCAGGCCAGCTGCTGTTGAACTTTTCCCACCCTTCCCAGGTAAAACACCTGAATATGTACAAGGCCTTGAAAGCCTAGAGGAAGGGCCGTGGAGCCACACCAGCGACAGCACGCAGGCCAACTTGGTGCCTGCAGGCCAGCCAGGATGGTCCTGGCCCTGGGCGCTCTTCTGGAAGCTTTCCATTGCCCTGCCTGAGATACCCCTCCTGTCCCGGCACCCACTGCTTTTTTCCTTCCTCAGCTATGTCCAGAGAGAAATTCCAGCGGAAGGTATGGGTGCCACATCCTCTTCTTTACAGGTGGCAGCCTGGCAACTCCTGCAGAAAGTCCAGCAGAGAACCACTCACACCGGGCCACCCACAAAGCCGTGGCCCCTCACTCCCTCCCACCAGCACAGCCCCGAGACTGCTGACGGGGCAGAGAATATGGAGTCAGGCACAGCTTCAGGGGCTATTTCTGCCTGCAGCGCTGTTTATATTGACCTCAACACAGGCACACCTGGGGAGGGCCGGCCGGGAGGGTCAGGCTACCCAGGTCAGCTAATCCTCAGCCCTCAGGGAATCACATTGTTCAAAATGGACCTCGCTAAGGCAGAATAGAAGCCAAGGAATAAAAGGACACAATGCCATTTGCAGCACCGTAAGTGTGTCTAGAGCTAATCATGTGACTTGTAGTAAGTCCGAAAGTGAAAGACACATATCATATCATATCTCTTATAGGTGTGACCGAAAAATGGATACCAGGGCAGATATTTCCACGGAGAAGGGCAATCACAGATTCATTAAACAAACTAATGGTTCACCAATGGAAAGTTGTGAGGATTGGTTTCATTTTGATATGGGGTTAACAGACATATACAAACACAGGTGACATATATAATCACCAAAGACCTACAGAATACCAAGAGAAGACTACTCAACATTCTGTCATAAGGTACATGGGAAAAGGATCCCAGGAAGAACAGACATATGTATATGTGTAAAAGAACCACATCTTCCACACCTACAACAAGCCAAACATTGTAATCAAATTTGCTGTAATAAAAAATAAATAATTAAACTAAAAACACGAACATGAAGTAGTGAGACAAACTTTAGGGGCTTTCTCCTGGTACATTCCATTCTAATTTCCAATCTAGAACATGACTTCCATTGAGGCTCGTTGCCCCAGTAACCAGATTTGGTAAGGGAGAACTGCTGCCACATTGTGGCCTTTTCACAAAACAGCAGCTTTAATCCCAGCGCTAATGGTCAGTTGATATTCAAAATCATTGCAGGCCTGTAAATGACACCTGCCCTGAAAACAAATCCTGGGGTCATATATCGACCAAAAAATTCAAAGGACGTCCATATTTCAAAACGACAGTTTCAAAAGGCATATTTTACACACATTAGTGTTCTGCTTCTTTTTCTTACTTTCTTTTTTGGTTAAAAAAACGGGAATGGCAAAAAGCTTCCCTCAGAATGGGCGAAAATATTTGCAAACGAATCAATGGACAAAGGTTTAATCTCCAATATATATAAAGAGCTCATGCAGCTTAATATTAAAAAAACAATCAACCCAATACAAAATTGGGCAGAAGATCTAAAGAGACGTTTCTTCAAAGAAGACACAGAGATGGCCAAGACGCACATGAAAAGCTGCTCAACATCACTAATTATTAGAGAAATGCAAATCAAAACTACAATGAGGTATCACCTCACACCTGTTAGAATCGGCATCATCAGAAAATCTACAAACAACAAATTCTGGTGAGGGTGTGGACAAAAGGATCCCTCTTCCACTAGTGGTGGAAATGTAAATTGATACAGTCACGATGGAGAACAGTATGGAGTTTCCTTAAAAAAACTAGAAATAGAATTACCATATGATCCAGCAATCCCACTTCTGGGCATATACCCAGAGAAAACCATAAATCAAAAAGGCACATTCACCACAATGCTCATTTCAGCACTATTTACAATAGCCAGTTAATGGAAGCAACCTAAATACCCACAGACAGACGAATGGATAAAGATGTGGTACATATATAAAATGGAATATTACTCAGCCATAAGAAGGAATGAAACTGGGTCATTTGTAGAGATGTCGATGGATCTAGAGACTGTCATACAGAATGAAGTAAGTCAGAAAGAGAAAAACAAATATTGTATATTAATGCATATATGTGGAACCTAGAAAAATGGTATAGATGAACTGGTTTGCAGGGAAGAAATAGAGACACAGAGGTAGAGAACACACGTATGGACACCAAGTGTGGGAAGCCATGGGGTGGTGTTGGTGGCATCTGTTGGGATATTGGGATTGACCTGTATACATGTATATGCATAAAATACATAACTAATAATAACCTGCTGTATAAAAATATAAATAAAATTAAATTTTAAAATTTAAAAAAATAAAATTTAAAAATAAAAGAGAAAAAATGTCTTCCCTTCACACTGATGAATTCATATGAATGAATTATTTCCATGCTTATATCAATAAATACATAAAAGAGGAATAAAATCTAACTTGAACCAAAAAAGGAAAAAAAACCTGAACCCACGAGTTAGACAGAGGAAAACCCTATCAGGGCACTTGCTCCAGCGGTAAACAATTCTGAAATTGGTCAGAGGTGGGGAATCATCTCCCATACAGCCAGCAGCCCACACCCCAAGCAAGGAGGGTCCTCATTGCAAAGCTGGGGGACCGTTCCAAGGCATCTGTGAGTAAACGTGAGCTGAGCCCCAGTCCTGCTTCAGCTGAACTCTTCCCACCCTTTCCAGGTAAAACACCTGAATATGTACAAGAACTTGCAACCTTAGAGGAAGGGCTGTGGAGCCACACCAGCGACAGCACACAGGCCTACTTGGTGCCTGCAGGCCAGTCAGGATGGTCCTGGCCCCAGATGCTCTTCTGGAAGCTTTCCATTTCCCTGCCTGAGATACCCCTCCTGCCACCGCCCCCACTGCTTTTTTACTTCCTCACATCTGCCTGGGGAGAAATTCCAGCAACAGGTATCGGTGACACATCCTCTTCTTTAGCAGGTCGCAGCCTGGCAACTTCTGCAGAAAGTCCAGCAGAGCCCCACTCACACTGGGCCACCCACAAAGCCACGGCCCCTCACTCCCTCCCACCAGCACAGCCCCGGCACTGCCTACGGGGCAGAGAATATGGCGTCAGTCACAGCTACAAGGGCTGTCGCTCACTGGAGAGCTGTTTATATTGCCCTCAAACCAGGCACACCTGTGGAGGGCTGGCATGCAGTTTCAGGCTACCAAAATCAGCCAATCCTCACCCCTCAGGGGCTCACAGCTGCAGAAAATGAAACTTGCTAAACGGGCCAGGCCCTAGGAACAGGTGTGGGCTCTTGAGAGTCAGGATAGACAAGGGGCTGCTGCTGCGGGTTGTTTTCTTATCATTTTATCTGGTCCATGAGTGGAAAACAACTTCAAGAAGACACTATCCTAATGAAAGCAACCCAGGAGGCAGGGAGAGGAGTGATGGTGGGTGGAGACAGAGGCCTGGTGCCCTGGCTGCAGTGGAAGTGTCTGGAAGACCAGGCAGAAAGAGCCTGCAGAGAGTGATAGCCATGGTCACAGACCTGTCAGAGCTGCTGTTTGTTAGTTCAAGTCCTGCTCTGAGGTATTCTGTGTCAGCTGTGAGCGACAGGTGAGCTGGGGGTTCTCTGCAAGGTGGGCTATGTGCACAGTTCCTGTATGTCCAGCCCTGCTGGGGTACCTGCCCAGGGGAGCTCCGTATCCTGGGAAGGGCCTGAGTAGGAGAGCCCCATGGGCTGCTGGGTAGCTGCAGAGGTGAGCTCCATACCCTGGGAGGGACTTGACCACGAGAGCCCCGTGGGCTGTGGGGTAGGGGTGCAGCCCAGGTGAGCTCCATATCCTGGGATTGGCCTGACCACGAGAGCCCCATGGGCTGCTGGAGACCTGGTAAAGGATATCAGGACAGTCAGTGAAGCCACCGAGGATATACATCCAGTAGCTCCTATTTCCTACACCCTGCTGGTCATTCTACCTTCCACCAGGCCATGGCATTCTGTATTAGACTTCAATGATGCCTTCTTCTGTATTCCATTCATCTCAGAGTCACAAGAATTTTTGGCTTGTGAGTGGCAGGACACAACATGCAACAAAAGCAATAATGCTGGGCCGTCCTGCCCCAATGGTTCAAAAATCCCCACACCATCATTGGGGAAATGTCCTCTAAAGACCTAAAAGTTCAACCTCTGTAAAAGGGAACCCTCCTTCAATATGCAGATGACATTCTGATCGCCAGGCCTACTAAAGACGCCTCTGAACTACCTAGCCAAGAAAGGATAGAAGGTGTCCAAGAAAAACTCTCAAATATCCCAGGCTAAGGTGACATGCCTGGGCTTCATTCTCACAGATATTCGGAGAAACGCATCCCAGGATAGGGAAGAAGCCATTTGCAGCCTTACCTCTTCTAAAACTAGAAGACAGCTTAGGGGTTCCTGGGGAGGCCAAGGTTTTCTGCATCTGGATCCCTAACTACAGTCTAATAGCTGGGCCTCTACATGAAACACTGACACGAAAAGATGATGATCCTTTTGAATAGAATCCAGAAGCAGCCTTTCAAGAATGGAAAGAGCAGTCAATACAGACCCTTGCCCAGGAACTCCCTAATTTAGCTAAACCCTTTGACCTTTACATACCCGGTCAAAGGTTGATCGCCCTTGGAGCCTTAGTGCAAAAACTGGGACCACTTGAAATGGAGCAACACAAGAATGCCCTTCAGGTATGATAAACTATGGTCACCAAGGGCTTTGCCCACCGACTCATCAGGCCAGGATACTGGGGTATCTAAAAAGCTGGAAATCAGCAGCCCGCAAGGCCAGCTCCCTCCTAAGGGAAAAGGACCCCACGTGGTGATCCTAACCACCCATCATGCCCTGAAGTTGCAGGGGTCACTCTGTGGACACACTGACCTCGAGTGAGGAGGACCTCCAACTCCAACCTCCAGAGAGATAAATGGGGGCAACGGGCCCCCAAGATGACTCATGTGACCATCACTTGACCTGGAGTTTCTCTCAGAAAACGACAAGACTGTGCCCCGAAAGAGCAGACTACTGCTTGCAGGACTTACTGCACCCAGAGGGGAGATAATAAGCTTGGCGGGGGAAACGTATATCACGCTTTCACCATAGAAAACCCTACAGACACCGCGGTGATGGTGGCCAATATGACCGGCTGGACTGCTGGCTACTTCTAAAGGCCGTTGACTCAGTGGACGTCATGGTCCTGGATCACCACTGACCCTGGACTGTCTGGGAGTTGCGCGGGCAGGGCTCTGACACATGGTCCTGTTTGTACATTAATTCAGGGACCTAATTAAAGAAAGCACAGACTACTGGTCAGAGCATCTAGTCTGGCAAAAACTGTCAGCCTAAGGTCGCCGAACATATGTGGGGTGGGGTGAAACCTGCCACCGCAGCATCTCTGCGCCTCTCTTTCCTGGACCCTTAAAGGTCATTAGAATCTGTAACACTTCCAATGCTGGTGCTCAGGCGGACGAGAAGTGAGGCAGGAGGCCTTGGGACAATCAACCTCACCAGGAGGCTGGTGGGGAGACGTTTTGCCCCTCCCCCCATGTATCAGGGCTCCCACCACAGCATGAAGCAGTTACAAAAGAGGGGTCTGCACCCTCAACACCCCAAGAATAAGGAATGGAACAAAAAGCAGAGGAGGTGTTCGTCTCCGGCAACGTTCATTAAAAATTCCTGGGAGATAAAAAGAGAATCTGGGCAATAAAATAAAGTCTAACTTGTTTTTCCTTTGTGCTTTGGCTAATTTCACGTGCTCCTAGGGTTCCGTATGCAGAGGTCCCACACCCGGCACATCAGACCCGATATCCTAGTGCAGAATGGCTGGGTCGACACCTCAGCTAGCGGGGTCCCATGCAGACTCCGCGGCATAGAGCCTGAGCTGCAGCCAACGCAGCCCTCGAGAGCTCCATCCCCTCCCTCCCACTGACGCTGCCGGGGTCCCTACACAGCAGCCCAGCCCACAGCCCATGGGGGAGTGCACGCTCTCACCTCTCCATTCTGTTTTCAAAATAATGTTTCCTTTGCTTCTGAACCAAACTCAGTCTTGATCTGTTGGCTCCAATGACACTGGGCACGGGGACTCCTGTTGGGGTCCACTCTGGAGGATCAGTAACAGAAATTGAGAACATTGTAACTTCAATGAACAGATGTGTGAGCCAAACTGTAGTTAACATAGAGCAGTGTATAATGCTCGGGTAAAATAAGATGTTTCTAAGACTTACATGTGATATTTCCATCACTTTCCTATAAGCAAGTTCAGTGAAGACGTCTGTCTTATTTGTCAGGTCAACATTAGAGAAATGAAGTGATTTATTTCCATGCATGTACATCGAATACTCTTGGCTGAAGCTTCAATCTTGTTTTGAATGCTTTTCCATTGAAAATGATACCTCTCTTTCAGCTCCCCCATTTCTGAGAAGTATAAAATCTTATAATTTATTATTACCAAAGGGGAAAGGTAGGAGAAGGGATAAATTAACAGTTTGGGATTAACACATACACACTGCTATGTATAAAATAGATCATCAACAAGGAACTACTGTATAGCACAGGGGAACTACACTGAGTATTTTGCAATAACCTATAAGGGGAAATAATCTGAAAAAGAATAGATATTTTTATTGACATCATCTATCAATGACAGATAAAATGTAACCTAAGCAAGGCCGATGGTGAGCGCTTCTGACCCTGAAGATTTCAGTCATCTAAAGTTTGGGCTCTGCCTATTTCCCAAGGCCCTTAAAGGACATACGTGTAACCGTAGCTTAAAAATTCCCCAGTTTGGGGTTCGGGGAGGCACTGATTTGGAAAAATCCCTGGTGTTCTCCTTACATGCACAGGACCCTTCCTACAGCTAAAACATGCCTGTCACACCTAGAGGATGGTACACCGTTTGATCGGAAAGAGTTTGGAAAAGGAACCTCATATCCTCATCGCCTGGTGCTCGGGTTCAACCCTCCAGCATCTTTCCTAACAATCTCCTCACTTGGGGACATCAGCACCGTCAACATCCTCTTGCAAACAGTTTGGAATTTGTCCAGAGGATGAAGCGGAAGGATGAGAAAAATTTAGAGACAAGTCTTAGGTGTTTGGACAGGCACATGCCACTCTAATTTCCAATCCAGAAGACAAATTCATCAAAGGCTAGAATTGCCCACGGAAACAGAATAGGGCTAGAGGAAATCCCGCTGTTTTGTGTCCAGTTTCCAAAAACACAAGTTGAAAAATGGAACTCAGGGGCACTAAAATTCATGAAACTGCAGAGTTGAAAATATCTATCGTCGAAAAATGTCTTGAGGTAAGTCACAGAAAAGGACTTGTAAGCAAGGGAGAGTGGCAGGAAACAGATTTGAAGAGGTAGAAAGGACTCCCCATTAAAGCACAAGAAAAGGGGCTGAACATCGCCAATGATGCAGTTGGCCAAAAAGGGTGTATGCATTTTTTCTGAATATATTCAAGTAAAGGCCATACACACTTTTTATCCAACCAAACAGGTGGGCACTGGAAATCAATATCACAAAATGTATCACTTCACATCAGTCAGAAGGGCCATCCACATAAAGTGTAAACACCAGAAATGCAGGACAGGGCGAGGAGAAAAGGGAGCCCTGTGAGGCTGATAGTGGAAATGTAATTTGCCAACGGCCACTCTGGAGAAGTGTATTGTGTTTGCTAAAACATCTAAAAAATGAGCTACAGAGCATAGGGCACTTGCACTCATGGGCGTGTACCTTGGGAAAAACAAAAATCGACAGAAAACAGGCACCCGAACGTTTACCACCTCTCTGTTAAAAAGGGCCTCAACTTGGATATAACCTAAATGTCCCTGGAAGGATAAAATGGATAAAAGAGATGGGGTACTTATGTAGAGTGGAATATTACTCATCCAGAAATCAATGAAATAAGGCCAGTTGTAACAACTCTGGAGGAGTTACATACGATCATTCTAAGTGACATATGTCAGAAAGAAAAAGACACATATCATAAGATGTCACTTAAAGGTGGAATCAAAAATGGCTACACATGAAATAAATTACAAAACAGAAACATAGTCAAATATGTAGAAAATAGACATAAGGCTGCTAAATGGGAAAGGTGGGGAATGGTGAGGTATTATCCAGGAGGTTGAAATTAGCAAAGATACCATTCCAAGTACCAAATTGAATAACTGACAAGGCCTACACGGTACCTCAAAGAACTGCACTCAGCCCACTCAAGTCACTGGAAAATAATACATATGACTGGTAAGCATCTGAAAAAGAAGTTATTGTTGTCTCACAGTCCATGAATCAAGTGGATGTACAGCAGCAAAAAACAGAGCTTTGAAAATCAGCTGTAACCAATATAAAAATAAATTTAAAACTATTTATAAAAACAGTGAGACAGACAAAAATTCTTACAACTTTTGTTGAAGGGCTACGATGTAACATGGATTGAACACATGTAGACCCACAGCAGGATGATTATATAAGGCTGGAAGCTATGCACGCTAAGAGATGTTAGAGAGGCTGGGTGAGGAAATGCAGACCTTTTAAAGTAATACTGCCTGGTACCCATTCCATGGGTCCCAAATCTGCAGGTTCAAGGGAATCTTCTGACAGCGAAAACATGCCTGGGAAACCGAGATGAATGTACACCGTGTGCTCAGGAAAGGTGTCTAAAATGCACCTCATTTTTGATCTCCTGGTGCTGGGGTTCGCCATTCCAGCCACATTACTAACAATCTCCCCACTTGGAGAATCAGCACCTTTAACCTCCTGTTTTACACAGTTTGCAATTTGTGCAGAGGATAAATGGGAAGAGGGGGAACCAATGAGAGATTAGCTGTAGGACTTTTGACAGGCACATGTCACTCTAATTTCCCATTAGGAAGAAGAATTAACCAAAGGCTCAGCCTGCCTCCCCAGAACCAGAATAGGGCCAGAAGTAATCCAATGGTTTGGCGGCCAGCTCACAAAAAAAGCAAGTTGCAAAATGGAGCTCAGGAGCAGACAATTCAAAGACCTGCAAAGATATAAATGATAACCAACGTCCAAAAATATATTCAGGTAAGGTAACGAAGAGGATCTGAATGAGAGGCAGAATTGCAGGAAACAGATTTCAAAAGGTAGATTGTACTCACATTTAAAGCATATGAAAAGCAGCAGAATTTCTAAAATGATGCGGTTGGGCAAAAGGGTGTACGCGTTTTTTTCGTGAATATCTTCAGGAAAAAAACACATGCAGAGTTTTTGGCCAACCAAGCAAGAGGGAAATGCAAATCCGCACAACAAAGAAGACTCAATTTCCACTGCTCAGAAAGGCCATCCAAAAAATGTGTACAAACCAGAAATGCAGGAGAGGCCATGGAAAACAGGGAGCCTAGTCACGCTGATGGGTGGGGTATAAATATCCAAGAGCCACTCTGAAGAAGTGTATGCTGTTTTTAAAACATCTAAAATACAAAGCCCCGGAGCAAGGGGACTTCAACTCATGGACATATAACTAGGGAAGACTAAATGTCAATAAGACACAGGCACCCCAAAGTTTAGGGCTGCTCTGCATACAAGAACCTCAACTTTGGTACACCTAAAATATCCCAGGAAAAAGAGAAATGCATAAAGAACTTGTGGTAATTTTGTACAACGGAATATCACTCAGACGTGAAATCAATGTATATAAGGCCAGTAGCAGCATAAAGAGTGGATTTAGGTATGATGATTTTAAGGGAAATTAGTCACACAGAAAAAGAATCTTATCATAAGATATCACTTATAGAGGGAATGTCAATATCACAACACATGAACTGAATTAGGAAAGAGAACAGAGTCTCACATTTAGCAAAAATCTCTTATGCCTGCTTCAGGGGAAAGGAGAGGTGGGGTGATGCATAAAACCAGAGTTTGATATTAGCACAGGTACCATTCCATAAACCAAATACAGAATAGACAAGACCTACACCTTCCTCAGTGAACGGGACTCAACACCCCTATGCCCCACAGAGGAATATATCTGACTACTAAGAATCTTAAAACCTATGTATTGATATGTCTCCGTAAGGGAATCAATTGTGTCTAGACTGGCATAAACACGTCAGTGAAAATCAGCTCAACCCCATTATAAAAATGAATTTCAAAAAACCCCAAAAAAACAGCGAAATTCTTACACAATTCCTTCAGGGTTTCTGATGAAACCTGGAATGACCCTATCTGCAAAGACAGCTGGATGAGACATAAGGCTGACACTTGGGACTGAGAGGACTGGTGAGATTGAGAGAGAAAATGCAGACCTTTTAAAGTAGTAATGCATGCCACCATTCCATGTGTCCCAAATCTCCAGGTAGAAGGGTATATCACTACAATTATAACATGTATGGGAAACCTAGAAAATGGACACCCTGTGATGGTGAAAGGTTTCTAAAACTCTCCTAATTTTTCTTCTCCTTGTGCTCCACTTTGGCATTCCAACTGCTTTACTATCAATGTCCCAACTTAGGAGAGTCAGCCCCTATAACCTCCTGGTTTGCACAATTTGCTAATTGTGCAGAGGATGAAAGGGAAGAGGGAGAACCAATCAGAGAGTAGATGTAGGCATTTGGACGGGCACATGTCACTCTAAGTTCCCGGCAGGAAGAAGAATTAACCAAAGCCTCAACCACCCACAGGGAACCAATATAGCGACCCCTGGAACCAGTATAGGTCCTGAAGCAAAATTGTGGATTTGCGGCCAGCTCACAAAGATGGGATTTGAAAATTGGAGCTCAGGGGCACAGCAATTCACAAACCTGCAGACTTATAAAGGACTACTCTCTTCCAAAAATCTGTTGAGGGAAGGCAATGAAGCGGACTTGAAAATGAGGCAGAATTGCACAAAACATATTTCAAGAGGTAAATTGGAATCGCCTTTAAAGCACAGGAAAAGCATCCCAACTTGGACAGAGATGCACTTGGCCAAAAAGGGCGTATGCCTTTTCTCCTGAATATATTCAGAAGAAAACGCATACGCCCTTTTTGGCCAATCAAGCAAGCGCGCAATACAAATCCACACTACAAAGAATTGTCACTTACCACCGGTCAAAAGGGACATCCGAATATCTGTAAAAACCAGAAAGGCGAGAGAGAGATGGCAAGGGCATGAAGCAATGTGATCCCAATGGTCATGGAGGATTGTGATGACAAGCGCATGGAGAATTGTGATGACAAGATTATGTACCATTTTGTTGACAAAGGCAAGGAGCATTATGATGACAAGGTTCATGGAGCACTGTGATGACAAGCATCACGGAGCATTGTGATTACAGGGGTCATGGAGCATTGGGATGACAAGCGCATGGATCATTGTGATGACAATGGTCATGGAGCATTTTAATGACAAGAGTCCCGGATCATTGTGTTGTCAGGGTTCATGGAGCATTGTGATGACAGTGGTCATGGAGCATTGTGATGACAGGGGTCATGGCGCATTGTGATGAGAAGGTCATGGAGCATTGGGCTGAAAATGTCCATGGAGTACTGTGATGACAGGGGTCATGGAGCATTGTGATGACAAGGTACTGGAGCACTGTGATGAGAAGACCATGGAGCCTTGTGATGACAAGTCTCATGGAGCATTCTGATGAAAAGTGTCATGGAGCATTGTGATTACAGGGGTCTTGGAGCATTGTGATGACAAGGGCATGGAGCATTGGGATGAGAAGGCCATGGAGCGTTCTGATGACATGCATCATGGAGCTTTGTGATGACAAGTGCATGTAGCATTGTGATTACAGCGGTCTTGGAGCACTGTGATGAAAAGGGCATGGATCATTGTGATGAAAAAGGCATGGAGCCTTGTCATGACAGGGTTCAAAGAGCAAACTGACAACAAGTGTCAGGGAGCATTGTGATGACAAGGGTATTGAGTATTGTGATGACAAAGGTCATGGAGCATTGTGATGAGAAGACCATGGATTATTGTGATGACGAGCGTCATGGGGCGTTGTGATGATAAGTGTTATGGAGCATATTGATCTCAAGGATTTGGAGCATTGTGATGAGAGAGTCATGGAGCATTTTGGTTTCATTGTGATGACAATAGCCTGAAGCATTATGATGATGGGCATGGTGCATTGTGATGACAGGGTTCATGGAGCATTGAGATGAAAAGGGGCATGGAGCATTGCGATTACAGGAGTCTTGGAGCATCGTGATGACAAAGGCATGGAACTTCGTGAATGAGAAAGCCATGGAGCATTCTGTTGACATGCATCATGGAGCTTTGTGATGACAAGGGCATGGAGCATTGTGATTACAGGGGTCTTGGAGCATTGTGATGACAAGGGTCATGGAGCCTTTTGATGACAAGGCTGTGGAACATTGTGATGGCAGGGGTCATGGAGCATTGTTATGACAGGGGTAATGGAGCATTGTGATGACAAGGGCATGGAGCATTGGTCTGAAAAGTTTCATGGATTATTGTGATGAGAGGGGGCAAGGAGCATTGTGATGACAAGGGCATGGAACACTGTGATACATGGGTCATGGAGGATTGTAATGAGAAGCGCATGGAGCATTGTGATAAGAATGGCATCGAGCAATGTGATGAAAAGCATCATGGAGCCTGTGATGACAAGGGCATGGAACAATGTGATGAGAGGTTTCATGGAGCATTGTGATGACAATGGCATGCAGCATTGTGATGACAAGGGTCATTGAGCTTTGTGATGACAAAGGTCATGGAGCATTTTGATGACAAGGGTGTGTTGCATTCTGTTGTGAAGGGCAGGGAGCATTGTGATGACAGGGGTTATGGAACATTGTGATGTCAGGGGAATGGAGCATTGTGATGATAAAGGCATGTAGCATTGTTGTGACAAGGGTCATGGAATATTGTGATGACAGGGGTGAGGGAGTATTGTGTTGACTAGTGATGGAACATTGTGATATCAGTGGTGAGAGAGCATTTTGATGAGAAGTACATGGAGCAGTGTGATGACCAGGTTTATGGAGCATTGTGATGACAAAGATGTGGAGCATTGTGATGACAAGCGCATGGCACATTGTGATGCCATGGGTCATGGAGTATTGTGCTAACAAAGGCAATGAGCATTGGAATGACAAGGGTCACCGAGCATTGTGATGAAATGTTCATGGAGCGCTGTGGTGACAAAGGTCACAGAGCCTTGTGATGATGAGGGCATGAACCATTGTGATGACAAAGGTCATGAAGCATTGTGATGACTGGAGTCACGGAGCATTGTGATGACAGGGGTCATAGAGCATTGTGATGAAAGGGCATGGAGCATTGTGATGACAGGGGCATGTTGCATTGGTTTGACAAGTTTCAGGGATTATTTTGATGACAGTGGGCATGGCGCATTGTGATGACAAGGGCATGGAGCATTGTGATGAGAAGGTCATGGAGTATTGTGAAGAAGGGTGTCAGGGAGCATTGTGATGACATATGTCATGGTCCATTGCGATGACAATGGAATGGAGCATTGTGATGCCAAGTGTCATGGAGGATTGTGATGACAAAGGTAATGGAGCATTTTGATGACAAGGGCTTGGAGCATTGTGATGACAAGGGTCATGGCGCATTGTGATAACAAGGGCCATTGAGAATTTTGATGACATGTTCATGAAGCATTGTGATGACAATCACATGGAGCTTGCTGTGACAGGGATCATGGAGCATTGCGATGACAAGTGCATAGAGAATTGTGATGACAAAGCATGTAACACTGTGATGAAAAGCATCATGGAGCACAGTGATGCCAAGAACGTGGAGAATTGTGATGACAGGGGACATGGAGCATTGTGATGACCAGGGCATGGAGTATTGTGATGGCAAGACCGTGGAGCATTGTGATTAGAGGACCATGGATAATTGTGATGATGAGCGTCATGGAGCACTGTAATGACAAGGGGTATGGAACATTGTGATAACAGGGGTCATGGAGCATTGTGATGACAAGTTTCATGGAGCATTCTGATGACAAGCTTGTGGAGTATTTTGATGACAATGACATGGAGCATTTTGATGAAAATGGCATGGGGCATTGTGATGAAAAAGACATGGAGCCTTTTCATGACAGTTTTCAGGGAGCATTCTGACGACAAGTGTCAGGGAGCATTGTGATGACAAAGGTCATGGAGAATTGTGACGACAAGGGCATGGAGTATTGTGATGACAAGCACATGGAGCTTGCTATGACGGGGTCATGGAGCATTGCGATGACAAGTGCATAGAGAATTGTGATGACAAAGCATGTAACACTGTGATGAGAAGTGTCATGGAGCATAGTGATGCCAAGATCGTGGACAATTTTGATGAGAGGGGACATGGAGCATTGTGATGACCAGGGCATGGAGCATTGCGATGGCAAGATCGTGGAGCATTGTGATGAGAAGACCATGGATAATTGTGATGACGAGGGTCATGGAGCACTGTAATGACAAGGGGTATAGAGCATTGTGATGACAGTGGTCTTGGAGCATTGTGATGACCGGGGACATGGAGCACTGTGATGCCCAAGGCATGGAGCACTGTGATGGCAAGACCGTGGAGCATTGTGATGAGAAGACCATGGATAATTGTGATGAGGAGCATCATGGAACACTGTAATGAGAAGTGGTATGGAGCCTTGTGATGACAGGGGTCATGGAGCATTGTTATGACAGTGGTCATGGAGCATTGTGATGACAAGGGTCATGAAGCATTTTGATGACAAGGGCGTGGAGCATTGTGATGAGAAGACCATGGACAATTGTGATTACGAGTGTCATGGAGCACTGTAATGACAAGCAGTAGGGAGCATTGTGATGACAGGGGTCATGGAGCATTGTGATGACTGGGGACATGGAGCATTGTGATGACCAGGGCATGGAGCATTGTGATGGCAAGACCGTGGAGCACTGTGATGAGAAGACCATGGATAATTGTGATGACGAACATCATGGAGCACTGTAATGACAAGGGGCATCGAGCATTGTGATGACAGGTGTCATGGAGCATTGTGATGACAGGGGTCATGGATCATTGAGATGACAAGGGTCACGGAGCATTCTGATGACAAGCTTGTGGAGTATTGTGATGACAATGGCATGAAGCATTGTGATGAAAAGAGCATGGATCATTGTGATGAAAAAGGCATGGAGACTTGTCATGAGAGGGTTCAATGAGCATACTGATGACAAGTATCAGGGGGCATTGTGATGACAAGTGTATTGAGAATTGTGATGACAAAGGTCATGGAGCATTGTGATGAGAAGTCCATGGATAATTGTGATGACCAGCGTCATGGGGCGTTGTGATGACAAGTGTTATGGAACATTGTGATCACAAGGGTTTGGAGCATTGTGATGAGAGAGGTCATGGAGAATTTTGATTTCATTGTGATGACAATAGCATGAAGCATTATGATGATGGGCATGGTGCATTGTGATGACAGGGTTCATGGAGCATTGAGATGAAAAGAGGCATGGATCATTGTAATAACAAGGGTCTTGGAGCATTGTGATGACAAGGGCATGGAGTATTGTGATGAGAAGGCCATGGAGCATTCTGATGACATGCGTCAGGGAGCTTTATGATGACATGGGCATGGAGCATTGTGATTACAGGGGTCTTGGAGCATTGTGATGACAAGGATCATGGAGTCTTGTGATGACAAGGCCGTAGAACATTGTGATGGCAGGGGTCATGGAGCATTGTTATGACAGGTGTAATGGAGCATTGTGATGACAAGGGCATGGAGCATTGGTCTGAAAAGTTTCATGGATTGTTGTGATGAGAGTGAGCATGGAGCATTGTGATGACAAGGGCACGGAACACAGTGATACATGTGTCATGGAGGATTGCAATGACAAGGGCATGGAGCATTGTGATGACAAGCGTCATGGAGCTTTGTGATGACAACGGCATGGAGCAATGTGATGAGAGGTTTCATGGAGCTTTGTGATGACAATGGCATGGAGCATTGTGATTCCAAGGGTCATGGAGCTTTGTGATGACATAGGCCATAGAGCATTTTGATGACAAGGGCGTGGTGCATTGTGATGAGAAGGGCAGGGAGAATTGTGATGACAGGGTCATGGAGCAATTGGATGAAAAGGGTCATGGAACATTTTGATGACAGTGTTTATGGAACATTGTGATGTTAGGGGTCATGGAGCATTGTGATGAAAAGGGTCATGGAGCATTGTGATGACAGGGGTTATGGAACATTGTGATGTCAGGGGTCATGGAGCATTGTGATGATAAGAGCATGTAGCATTGTTGTGACAAGGGTCATGGAACATTGGGATGACAGGGTGGAGGGAGTATTGTGTTGACTAGTGATGGAACATTGTGATATCAGTGGTGAGAGAGCATTTTGATGAGAGGTGCATGGAGCATTGTGATGACAAGGCTGTGGAGCATTGTGATGAGAAACGCAGGGCACATTGTGATGACATGGGTCATGGAACATTGTGCTGACAAACGCATGGAGCATTGTGATGACAAGGTTTATGGAGCATTGTGATGACAACGATGTGGAGCATTGTGATGACAAGCACATGGCACATTTGATGCCATGTGTCATGGAGTAATGTGCTGACAAAGGCATGGAGCATTGTGATGACAAGGGTCACCGAGCATTGTGATGAAATGTTCATGGAGTGTTGTGGTCACAAAGGTTACAGAGCATTGTGATGACGAGGGCATGGACCATTGTGATGACAAAGGTCATGAAGCATTGTGATGACTGGAGTCACAGAGCATTGTGATGACAGGGATCATAGAGCATTGTGATGAAAGGGCATGGAGCATTGTGATGACAGGGTCATGGAGCATTTTTCTGACAATTTTCATGGATTATTGTGATGACAGTGGGCATGGTGCATTGTGATGACAAGGGCATGGAGCATTGTGATGAGAAGGTCATGGAGTATTGTGAAGAAGGGTGTCAGGGAGCATTGTGATGACATATGTCATGGTCTATTGCAATGACAATGGAATGTAGCATTGTGATGCCAAGTGTCATGGAGGATTGTGATGACAAAGGTAATGGAGCATTTTGATGACAAGGGTCATGGCGCATTGTGATAACAAGGGCCATTGAGAATTTTGATGACATGTTCATGAAGCATTGTGATGACAATCACATGGAGCTTGCTATGACAGGGGTCATGGAGCATTGCGATGACAAGTGCATAGAGAATTGTGATGACAAAACATGTAACACTGTGATGAGAAGTATCATGGAGCATAGTGATGCCAAGTACGTGGAGAATTGTGATGACAGGGGACATGGAGCATTGTGATGACCAGTGCATGGAGCATTGTGATAGCAAGACCGTGGAGCACTGTGATGAGAAGACCATGGATAATTGTGATGACGAGCGTCATGGAGCACTGTAATGACAAGGGGTATAGAGCATTGTGATGACAGTGGTCATGGAGCATTGTGATGACCGGGGACATGGAGCATTGTGATGACTGGGGACATGGAGCATTGTGATGACCAGGGCATGGAGCCCTGTGATGGCAAGGTCGTGGAGCACTGTGATGAGAAGATCATGGATAATTGTGATGACAGTGGTCATGGAGCATTGTGATGACCGGGGACATGGAGCATTGTGATGCCCAAGGCATGGAGCACTGTGATGGCAAGACGGTGGAGCATTGTGAAGAGAAGACCATGGATAATTGTGATGAGGAGCGTCATGGAGCACTGTAATGACAAGTGGTATGGAGCCTTGTGATGACAGGGGTCATGGAGCATTGTTATGACAGTGGTCATGGAGCATTGTGATGACAAGTGTCATGGAGCATTTTGATGGCAAGGTCGTGGAGGATTGTGATGAGAAGACCATGGACAATTGTGATTACGAGTGTCATGGAGCACTGTAATGACAAGCGGTATGGAGCATTGTGATGACAGGGGTCATGGAGCATTGTGATGACTGGGGACATGGAGCATTGTGATGACCAGGGCATGGAGCACTGTGATGGCAAGACCGTGGAGCACTGCGATGAGAAGACCATGGATAATTGTGATGACGAACATCATGGAGCACTGTATTGACAAGGGGCATGGAGCATTGTGATGACAGGTGTCATGGAGCATTGTGATGACAGGGGTCATGGATCATTGAGATGAAAAGTGTCACGGAGCATTCTGATGACAAGCTTGTGGAGTATTGTGATGACAATGGCATGGAGCATTGTGATGAAAAGGGCATGGATCATTGTGATGAAAAAGGCATGGAGACTTGTCATGACAGGGTTCAATGAGCATACTGATGACAAGTATCAGGGAGCATTGTGATGACAAGTGTATTGAGAATTGTGATGACAAAGGTCATGGAACATTGTGATGAGAAGTCCATGGATAATTGTGATGACCAGCGTCATGGGACGTTGTGATGACAAGTGTTATGGAACATTGTGTTCACAAGGGTTTGGAGCATTGTGATGAGAGAGGTCATGGAGAATTTTGATTTCATTGTGATGACAATAGCATGAAGCATTATGATGATGGGCATGGTGCATTGTGATGACAGGGTTCATGGAGCATTGAGATGCAAAGAGGCATGGATCATTGTAATAACAAGGGTCTTGGAGCATTGTGATGACAAGGGCATGGTGTATTGTGATGAGCAGGCCATGGAGCATTCTGATGACATGCGTCAGGGAGCTTTGTGATGACATGGGCATGGAGCATTGTGATTACAGGGGTCTTGGAGCATTGTGATGACAACGGCCATGGAGTCTTGTGAGGACAAGGCCGTAGAACATTGTGATGGCAGGGGTCATGGAGCATTGTTATGACAGGTGTAATGGAGCATTGTGATGACAAGGGCATGGAGCATTGGTCTGAAAAGTTTCATGGATTATTGTGATGAGAGTGAGCATGGAGCATTGTGATGACAAGGGCACGGAACACAGTGATACATGTGTCATGGAGGATTGCAATGACAAGGGCATAGAGCATTGTGATGACAAGCGTCATGGAGCTTTGTGATGACAACGGCATGGAGCAATGTGATGAGAGGTTTCATGGAGCTTTGTGATGACAATGGCATGGAGCATTGTGATTCCAAGGGTCATGGAGCTTTGTGATGACATAGGCCATGGAGCATTTTGATGACAAGAGCGTGGTGCATTGTGATGAGAAGGGCAGGGAGCATTGTGATGACAGGGTTATGGAGCAATTGGATGAAAAGGGTCATGGAACATTTTGATGACAGTGTTTATGGAACATTGTGATGTTAGGGGTCATGGAGCATTGTGATGAAAAGGGTCATGGAGCATTGTGATGACAGGGGTTATGGAACATTGTGATGTCAGGGGTCATGGAGCATTGTGATGATAAGAGCATGTAGCATTGTTGTGACAAGGGTCATGGAACATTGGGATGACAGGGTGGAGGGAGTATTGTGTTGACTAGTGATGGAACATTGTGATATCAGTGGTGAGAGAGCATTTTGATGAGAGGTGCATGGAGCATTGTGATGACAAGGCTGTGGAGCATTGTGATGAGAAACGCAGGGCACATTGTGATGACATGGGTCATGGATCATTGTGCTGACAAACGCATGGAGCATTGTGATGACAAGGTTTGTGGAGCATTGTGATGACAGCGATGTGGAGCATTGTATGACAAGCGCATGTCACATTTGATGCCATGTGTCATGGAGTAATGTGCTGACAAAGGCATGGAGCATTGTGATGACAAGGGTCACCGAGCATTGTGATGAAATGTTCATGGAGTGTTGTGGTCACAAAGGTCACAGAGTCTTGTGATGACGAGGGCATGGACCATTGTGATGACAAAGGTCATGAAGCATTGTGATAACTGGAGTCACGGAGCATTGTGATGACAGGGGTCATAGAGCATTGTGATGAAAGGGCATGGAGCCTTGTGATGACAGGGTCATGGAGCATTTTTCTGACAAGTTTCATGGATTATTGTGATGACAGTGGGCATGGCGCATTGTGATGACAAGGGCATGGAGCATTGTGATGAGAAGGTCATGGAGTATTGTGAAGAAGGGTGTCAGGGAGCATTGTGATGACATATGTCATGGTCTATTGCAATGACAATGGAATGTAGCATTGTGATGCCAAGTGTCATGGAGGATTGTGATGACAAAGGTAATGGAGCATTTTGATGACAAGGGCTTGGAGCATTGTGATGACAAGGGTCATGGCGCATTGTGATAACAAGGGCCATTGAGAATTTTGATGACATGTTCATGAAGCATTGTGATGACAATCACATGGAGCTTGCTATGACAGGGGTCATGGAGCATTACGATGACAAGTGCATAGAGAATTGTGATGACAAAACATGTGACACTGTGATGAGATGTATCATGGAGCATAGTGATGCCAAGAACGTGGAGAATTGTGATGACAGGGGACATGGAGCATTGTGATCACCAGGGCATGGAGCATTGTGATGGCAAGATCGTGGAGCATTGTGATGAGAAGACCATGGATAATTGTGATGACGAGCGTCATGGAGCACTGTAATGACAAGGGGTATGGAGCATTGTGATGACAGGGATCATGGAGCATTGTGATGACTGGGGACATGGAGCATCGTGATGACCAAGGCATGGAGCATCGTGATGGCAAGACCGTGGAGCATTGTGATGAGAAGACCATGGATAATTGTGATGACGAGCGTCATGGAACACTGTAATGACAAGGGGTATGGAGCATTGTGATGACAGGGGTCATGGAGCATTCTGAAGACAATGATCAGGGAGCATTCTGATGACAAGCTTTGGAGTATTGTGATGACAATGACCTGGAGCGTTGTGATGAAAAGGGCATGGAGCATTCTGATGAAAAAGGCATGGAGCCTTTTCATGACAGTGTTCAAGGAGTATTCTGACGACAAGTGTCAGGGAGCATTGTGATGACAAGTGTATTGAGAATTGTGATGACAAAGGTCATGGAGCATTGTGACGACAAGTGCATGGAGTATTGTCATGACAGTCATCATGGAGTGTTGTGATGACAAGTGTTATGGAACATTGTGATCACAAGGGGTTGGAGCATTGTGATGACAGAAGTCATGGACCATTTTGATTTCAAGGAGCATGGAGCATTGTGATGACAAGGGCATGGAGCAATGTGATCCCAAGATTCATGGAGGATTGTGATGAAAATGGTAATGGAGTATTGTGATGACAAGCTCATGGAGCATTGTGATGACAAGGTCATGTAGGATTTTGATGACACAGGCATGGAGAATTGTGATGATAAGGGTCATGGAGCACTGTGATGATAAGCGTCACGGAGCATTGTGATTACAGGGCTCATGGAGCATTGGGATGAAAAGGGCATGGATCATTGTGATGACAAGTGTCATGGAGCATTGGGCTGAAAATGTTCATGGAGCATTTTGATGACAAGGGAATGGAGCATTGTGATGACAAGAGTCCCGGATCATTGTGTTGTCAGGGGTCATGGAGTGTTGTGATGACAGTGGTCATGGAGGACTGTGATGATATGGGTCATGGAGCATTGTGATGAGAAGGTCATGAAGCATTGGGCTGAAAATGTTCATGGAGTATTGTGATGACAGGGGTCATGGAGCATTGTAATGAGAAGGGAATTGAGCACTGTGATGACAAGGTCCTGGAGCATTGTGATGGGAGGTCCATGGAGCCTTGTGATGACAATTCTCATGGAACATTCTGATGAAAAGGGGCATGGAGCATTGTGATTACAGGGTTCTTGGAGCATTGTGATGACAAGGGCATGGAGCATTGTGATGAGAAGGCCATGGAGCATTCTGATGACATGCGTCATGGAGCTTTGTGCAGACAAGGGCATGGAGCATTGTGATGAAAATGGCATGGATCATTGTTATGAAAAAGGCATGGAGCCTTGTCATGACAGGGTTCAAGGAGCATACTGACGACAAGTGTCACGGAGCATTGTGATGACAAGTGTATTGAGCATTGTGATGACAAAGTTCATGGAGCATTGTGATGAGAAGACCATGGATAATTGTGATGATGAGCGTCATGGGGTTTTGTGATGATAAGTTTTATGGAACATTGTGATCACAAGGGTTTGGAGCATTGTGATGACAGAGGTCATGGAGCATTTTGATTTCATTGTGATGACAATAGCCTGAAGCATTATGGTGATGGGCATGGTGCATTGTGATGACAGCGTTCATGGAGCATTGAGATGAAAAGGGGCATGGAGCATTGTGATTACAGGTGTCTTGGAGCATTGTGATGACAAGGGCAAGGAGCATTGTGATGAGAAGGCCATGGAGCATTCTGATGACATGCGTCATTGAGCTTTGTGATGACAAGGGCATGGAGCATTGTGATTACAGGGGTCTTGGAGCATTGTGATGACAAGGGTCATGGAGCCTTGTGATGACAATGGTGTGGAACATTGTGATGGCAGGGGTCATGGAGCATTGTTATGACAGGGGTAATGGAGCATTGTGATGAGAAGGGCATGGAGCATTGGTCTGAAAAGTTTCATGGATTACTGTGATGAGAGTGGGCATGGAGCATTGTGATGACAAGGTCACGGAACACTGTGATCCATGGGTCATGGAGGATTGTAATGACAAGGGCATGGAGCATTGTGATGAGAAGGGCATCGAACATTGTTTTGACAAGCGTCATGGAGCTTTGTGATGACAAGGGCATGGAACAATGTGATGAGAGGGTTCATGGAACATTGTGATTCCAAGGGTTATGGAGCTTTGTGATGACAAAAGTCATGGAGCATTTTGATGTCAAGGGCGTGGTGCATTGTGATGAGAAGGGCAGGGAGCATTTTGATGACAGGGTCATGCAGCAATTTGATGAAAAGTGTAATGGAACATTTTGATGACAGGGGTTATAGAACATTGTGATGTCAGGGGTCATGGAGCTTTGGGATGAAAAGGGTCATGGAGCATTTTGATGACAGGGGTTATGGAACATTGTGATGTCAGGGGTCATGGAACATTGTGATGATAAGGGGATGTAGCATTGTGATGACAGGGGTCATGGAACATTGTGATTACAGGGGTGAGGGAGTATTGTGATGACTAGTGATGGAACATTGTGATATCTCTGTTGAGAGAGCATTTTGATGAGAAGTGCATGGAGCATTGTGATTACAAGGTTTATGGAGCATTACGATGACAAGGTTGTGGACCGTTGTGATGAAAATCACGTGGCACATTGTGATGACAAGGGTCATGGAGCATTGTTCTGACAAAGGCATGGAGCATTGTGATGACAAGGGTCACGGAGCATTGTGATGAAAAGTTCATGGAGTATTGTGGTTACAAAGGTCACAGAGCCTTGTGATGATGTGGGCATGGACCACTGTGATGACAAATGTTATGAAGCATTGTGATCACTGGAGTCACAGAGCATTGTGATGACAGGGGTCATGGAGCATTGTGATGACAGGGGCATGGAGCATTGGTCTGACAAGTTTAATAGATTATTGTGATGACAGTGGGCATGGGGCATTGTGATGACAAGGGCATGGGGCATTGTGATGAGAAGGTCATGGAGTATTGTGAAGACAGGTGTCAGGGAGCATTGTGGTGACATATGTCATGGTCCATTGCGATGACAATGGCATGGAGCATTGTGATGCCAAATGTAATGGAGGATTGTGATGACAAATATAATGGACCATTGTGATGACTAGGGCTTGGAGCATTATGATGACAAGGGCCATTGAAAATTTTCATGACAAGGTCGTGAAGCATTGTGATGACAAGGTGCTGGAGCATTGTGATGAGAAAACCATGGAGCCTTGTGAGACAAGTCTCATGGAGCATACTGATGAAAAGGGGCATGGAGCATTGTGATTAGAGTGTCTTGGAAAATTGTGATGACAAGGGCATGGAGCATTGTGATGAGAAGGCCAAGGAGCAGTCTGATGACATGCGTCATTGAGCTTTGTGATGACAAGGGCATGGAGCATTGTAATTACAGGTGTCTTGGAGCATTGTGATGAAAAAGGCATGGATCATTGTGATGAAAAAGGCATGGAGCCTTGTCATGACAGGGTTCAAGGAACATACAGAGAACAAGTGTCTGGGAGCATTTTGATGACAAGTGTATTGAGCATTGTGATGACAAAGGTCATGGAGCATTGTGATGAGAAGACCATAGATAATTGTGATGACGAGCGTCATGGGGCATTGTGATGACAAGTGTTATGGAATATTGTGATCACAAGGGTTTGGAGCAGTGTTATGACAGAGGTCATGGAGAATTTTGATTTCATTGTGATGACAATAGCCTGAAGCATTATGATGATGGGCATGGTGCATTGTGATGACAGGGTTCATGGATCATTGAGATAAAAAGGGACATGGAGCATTGTGATTACAGGGGTCTTGGAGCATTGTGATGAGAAGGGTCATGGAGCCTTGTGATGACAAGGCCATGGAATATCGTGATGGCAGGGGTCATGGAACATTGTTATCACAGGGGTAATGGAGCATTGTGATGACAAGGGCATGTAGCACTGTGATTACAGGGGTCTTGGAGCATTGTGATGACAAGGGTCATGGAGCCTTGTGATGACAAGGCCGTGGAACGTTGTGATGGCAGGGGTCATGGAGCATTGTTATGACAGGGGTAATGGAGCATTGTGATGACAAGGGCATGGAACATTTGTCTGAAAAGTTTCATGGATTATTGTGATGAGAGTGGGCATGGAGCACTGTGATGACGAGGGCACGGAACACAGTGATACATGGGTCATGGAGGATTGTAATGACAAGGGCATGGAGCATTGTGATGAGAAGGGCATCGAGCATTGTGATGACAAGCACCATGGAGCTTTTTGATGACAATTGCATGGAACAATGTGATGAGAGGTTTCATGGAGTATTGTGATGACAATGGCATGGAGCATTGTGATGCCAAGGGTCATGGAGCTTTGTGATGACAAAGGTCATGGAGCATTTTGATGACAAGGGCGTGGTGCATTGTGATGAGAAGGGCAGGGAGCATTGTGATGACATTGTCATGGACCAATTTGATGAAAAGGGTCATGGAACATTTTGATGAGAGGCGTTATGTAACATTGTGATGTCAGGGGCCATGGAGCATTTTGATGAAAAGGGTCATGGAGCATTTTGATGACAGGGGTTATGGAACATTGTGATGTCAGGGATCATCGAACATTGTGATGATAAGTGCATGTAGCATTGTGATGTCAGGAGTCATGGAACATTGTGATGACAGGGTTGAGGGAGTATTGTGATGAATAGTGATGTAACATTGTGATATCAGTGGTGAGAGAGCATTTTGATTTGAAGTGCATGGAGCATTGTGATGACAAGGTTTATGGAGCATTGTGATGACAAGATTGTGGAGCACTGTGACGACAAGCGCATGGTGCATTGTGATGACATGGGTCATGGAGCATTGTGCTGACAAGCGCATGGAGCATTGTGATGACAAGGGTCATGGAGCATTGTGCTGAGAAAGGCATAGAGCATTGTGATGACAAGGGTCAAAGAGCATTGTGATGAAATGTTCATGAAGCATTGTGGTTAAATAGGTCACAGAGACTGTTGATGACAAGGGCATGGACCATTGTGATGACAAAGGTCATGAAGCCTTGTGATGACTGGAGTCACGGAGCATTGTGATGACAGGGGTCATGGAGCATTGTGATAACAAGGGCATGGGGCATTGTGATGACAAGGGCATGGAGCATTGGTCTAATAAGTTTCATGGCTTATTGCGATGACAGTTGGAATGGCGCATTGTGATGACAAGGGCATGGAGCATTGTGATGACCAGGTCATTCATTATTGTGAAGACAGGTGTCAGGGAGCATTGTGATGACATATGTAATGGCCCATTGTGATGACAATGCCATGGAGCATTGTGATGCCAAGTGTCATGGAGGATTCTGATGACAAAGGTAATGGAGCATTGTGATGACAATGGCTTGGAGCATTGTGATGACAAGGGTCAGGGAGCATTGTGCTGACAAGTGCATGGAAAATTGTGATGACAAGGGACATGGAGCATTCTGATGACAAGATTGTGGAGTATTTTGATGACAATGGCATGGAGCATTGGGATGAAAACGGCATGGTGCATTTTGATGAAAAAGGCATGGAGCCTTTTTGTGACAGGGTTCAAGGAGCATTCTGATGACAAGTGTCAGGGAGCATTGTGATGACAAGTGTATCGAGAATTGTGATGACAAAGGTCATGGAGCATTGTGATGAAAAGGGCATGGAGTATTGTGATGACAGGCATCATGGAGCATTGTGATGACAAGTGTTATGGAACATTGTGATCACAAGGGTTTGGAGCATTGTGATGACAGAGGTCATGGATCATTTTGATTTCAAGGAGCATGGAGCATTGTGATGACAAGGGCATGGAGCAATGTGATCCCAAGGTTCATGGAGGATTGTGATGGCAATGGTAATGGAGTATTGTGATGACAGGTGCATAGAACATTGTAATGACAAGGTCATGTAGCATTTTGCTGACAAAGGCATGGAGCATTGTGATGACAGGTGTCATGGAGCACTGTGATGACAAGCGTCACAGAGCATTGTGATTACAGGGGTCATGGAGCATTGGGATGACAAGGGCATGCATCATTGTGATGACAAGTGTCATGGAGAATTGGGCTGAAAATGTTCATGGAGTATTGTGATGACAGGGGTCATGGAGCATTGTGATAACTAGGGAATGGAGCATTGTGATGACAAGAGTCCCGGATCATTGTGTTGTCAGGTGATATTGAGCGTTGTGATGACTGTGGTCATGGAGCATTGTGATGATATTGGTCATGGAGCATTGTGATGAGAAGGTCATGGAGCATTGGGCTGAAAATGTTCATGGAGTATTGTGATGACAGGGGTCATGGAGCATTGTGATGATAAGGGAATGGAGCATTTTGATGACAATGTCCTGGAGCATTGTGATGAGAAGACCATGGAGCCTTGTGATGACAAGTCTCATGGAGCATTCTGATGAAAAGGGGCATGGACCATTGTGATTACAGGGGTCTTGGAGCATTGTGATGACAAGGGCATGGAGCATTGTGATGAGAAGGCCATGGAGCATTCTGATGACATGCATCATGGAGCTTTGTGATGACAAGGGCATGGAGCATTGTGATTACAGGGGTCTTGGAGCATTGTGATGAAAATGGCATGGATCATTGTGATGAAAAAGGCATGGAGCCTTGTCATGAAAGGGTTCAGGGAGCATACTGATGGCAAGAGTCAGGGAGCATTGTGATGACATGTGTATTGCACATTTTGATGACAAATGTCAGGGGGCATTGTGATGAGAAGTCCATGGATAATTGTGATGACTAGCGTCATGGGGTATTGTGATGACAAGTGTTATGGAACATTGTGATCACAAGGGTTTGTAGCATTGTGATGACAGAGGTCATAGAGCATTTTGATTTCATTGTGATGACAAGAGCATGAAGCATTATGATGATGGGCATGGTGCATTGTGATGACAGGGTTCATGGAGCATTGTGATGAAAGGTGGCGTGGAGCTTTGGTCTGACAAGTTTCATGGATTATTTTGATGACAGTGGGCATGGCACATTGTGATGACAAGGGCATGGAGCATTGTGATGACAAGGTCATGGAGTATTGTGAAGACAGGTGTCAGGGAGCATTGTGATGACATATGTCATGTTCCATTGTGAAGACAATAGCACGGAGCATTGTGATGCCAAGTGTCGTGGAGGATTGTTGTGACAAAGGTAAAGGAGCATTGTGATGATAAGCGCATGGAGCATTGAGATGACAAGGGACATTGATAATTTTAATGTCCATGTCCTGAAACATTGTGATGAAAAGCGCATGGAGCTTCCTATGACAGGGGTCATGGAGCATTGTGATGACAAGTGCATGGAGTATTGTTATGAGAAGAGCATATAACACTGTGATGAGAAGTGCCATGGAGCATTGTGATGACAAGGACGTGGAGAATTGTGAGGACAAGGGACATTGAGCTTTGAGATGACCAGGGCATGGAGCATTGTGATGGCAAAACCGTGGAGCATTGTGATGAGAAGACCATGGGTAATTGTGATGACGAGCATCATGGAGCACTGTAATGACAAGGGGCATGAAGCATTGTGATGGCAGGTGTCAGGGAGCATTGTGATGACAGGGGTCATGGAGCATTGTGATGACAAGGGCATGGAGCATTGTGATGACAAGGGTACGGAACATTGTGATGAAAAGTGCCATTGAGAATTTTGATGATAAAGTCGTGAAGCATTGTGATGACAAACACTTGGAGCTTGCTATGACAGGGGTCATGGAACATTGCAATGACAAGTGCATGGAGAATTGTGATGAAACGAGCATGTAACTTTGTGATGAGAAGTGTCATGTAGCATTGTGATGACAAGTACGTGGAGAATTGTTATGACAAGGGACATGGAGCATTGTGATAACCAGGGAATGGAGCATTGTGTTGACAGGGGTCATGGAGCATTATTATGACAAGGGCCATGGTGCATTCTGATATAAGATATCACTTATGAAGGGAATGTAAACCTGGCTACATATGAACTGAATTAGGAAAGAGAACAGAGTCTCAGATTTAGAAAACACTCTTATGCTTGCTTAAGGGGGAAGGAGAGGTGGGGAGACACACAAAACCAGAGTTTGATATTAACACAGGTACCGTTCCAAAATCCAAATACAGAAGAGACAAGCCCGACTCCTTCCTCGGTGAATGGGACTCAACACCCCTATTACCCACAGAGAAATATATCTGACTAGTAAGGATCTTAAAACCTATGTATTGATATGTCTCCATAAGGGAACCAAGTGTGTCTAGAATGACATAAACACGGCAGTGAGAATCAGCTCAAACCCACTATAAAAAGGAATTTCAAAACAAAACAAAGAAACAGTGAAATTCTTACACAACACCTTCAGGGGTTCTGATGAAACTTGGAATGACCCTATCTACAACAACAGCTGGATGTGGCATAAGGTTGTTCACCTGGGACTGAGAGGATTGGTGAGATTGGGTGAGAAAATGCAGACGCTTTAAAGCAATAATGCCTGCCACTGATTCCATGGTTCCCAACTCTCCAGGTAGAAGGGAATATCACTACAGTTATAACATGTATGGGAAACCTAGAGAATGGACACCCTCTGATGGTGAAAGGTTTCTAAAACTCTACTAATTTTTTTCCCTCCATGTGCTGCAGCTTGACATTCCAACTGCTTTAATATCAATCTCCCAACTTGGAGAGTCAGCCCCTATAACCTCCTGGTTCGCACAGTTGGCACATTGTGCAGAGGATATAAGGGAAGAGGGAGAACCAATGAGAGAGTAGCTGTAGGCATTTGGACGGCCACATGTCACTCTAATTTCCCGTCACGAAGAAGAATTAACCAAACTCTCAGCCTGCCCCACCCCCATAACTAGTATAGGTCCTGAAGCAAAATTGTGGGTTTGCGGTCAGCTCACAAAAACACAAGTTGAAAAATGGAGCTCAGGGTCACAGCAATTCACTAACTTGCAGAGTTATAAAGGACTACTCTCTTCCAAAAATCTGTTGAGGAAAAGCCATGAGGCGGACTTGAAAATGAGGGAGATTTGCACGAAACAGATTTCCAGAAGTACATTGGAATCGCCTTTAAACACAGGAAAAGCATCACAATTTCGACAATTATGGAATTGTCCATAAAGGGTGCATGCGTTTTCTCCTGAATATATTCAGGAGAAAACGCATACACCCATTTTGGCCAACCAAGCAACCGCACAATGCAAATCTGCACTACAAAGAAGTATCACTTCTTACCACTCAAAAGGGATATCCGTAAAATGTGTAAAAACCAGAAAGGCAAGAGGGGCTCTAGAGAACAGGGAGCCTTGTTATGCTGATGGGTGGGATGCAGATTGCCAACAGCCACTCTGGAGGAGTGCATTGTGTTCCCTAAAAGAATTAAACAACAGAGTTTAACAACCTAAGGCACTTCCAGTCATGGGAATATACCTTGGGGAAATTGAAAATCAATAAGACACAGCCAACCCAAAATATAGGGCAGCACTGCTTACAAGAACCTCGACTACGGGACACCTTAAATATCCCAGTAAAGACAAAAATAGTAAAGAAATTGTGGTACATACGTACGATGGAATATCCCTCAGCCATGAAATCAATGTCATAAGGCCAGTAGCAGCATAATGAGTGGATTCATGTACGATGGTTCTAACTGAAATAAGTCACACAGAGAAAGAAACTTATCATAAGATATCACTTATGAAGGTCTTGTAAACATGGCTACACATGAACTGAATTAGGAAAGAGAAGAGTCTCACATTTAGAAAACACTCTTATGCCTGCTCAAGTGGAAAGGAGAGGTGGGGTGATGCATAAAACCAGAGTTTGATATTAGCACAGGTACGGTTGCATAATCCAAATACAAAATAGACAAGACCTACTCTTTCCTCACTGAACGGGGCTCAACACCCCTATTCCCCGCAGAGTAGTATATCTGACTAGTAAGAATCTTAAAACCTATGTATTGATATGTCTCCATAAGGTAACCAAGTGTGTCTAGAATGACATAAACACGGCAGAGAGAATCAGCTCAAACCCACTATAAAAATGAATTTCAAAACAAAACAAATAAACATTGAAATTCTTACACAATACCTTCAGGGCTTCTGATGAAACTTACAATGACCCTATCTACAACGACAGCTGGATGTGGCATAAGGCTGGTCACTTGGGACTGAGAGGATTGGTGAGATTGGGTGAGAAAATGCAGACCGTTTAAAGCAATAATACCTGGCACCCATTCTATGGGTCCCAACTCTCCAGGTAGAAGGGAATATCACTACAGTTATAACATGTATGGGAAACCTCGAGAATGGACACCATCTGATGGTGAAAGGTTTCTAAAACTCTACTAATTTTTTTCTCTCCTTGTGCACCAGTTTGACATTCCAACTGCTTTAGTATCAATCTCCCAAATTGGAGATTCAGCACCTATAACATCCTGGTTCGCACAGTTGGCACGTTGTGTAGAGGATATAAGGGAAGAGGGAGAAACAATTAGAGGTAGCTGTAGGCATTTGGAAGGCCACATGTCACTCTAAATTCCCGTCACGAAGAAGAATTAACAAACTCTGAGCCAGCCCCCCCAATGGAACCAGTATAGGTCCTGAAGCAAAATTGTGGATTGGCAGTCAGCTCACAAAAACGCGAGTTGAAAAATGGAACTCAGGGGCACAGCAATTCACTAACTTGCAGAGTTATAAAGGACTACTCTCTTCCAAAAATCTGTTGAGAGAAAGCCATGAGGCGGACTTGAAAATGAGGCAGAAGTGCATGAAACAGATTTCCAGAAGTACATTGGAATCGCCTTTAAACACAGGAAAAGCATCACAACTTCGACAATTATGGAATTGTCCATAAAGGGTGCATGCGTTTTCTCCTGAATATATTCAGGAGAAAACGCATACACCCATTTTGGCCAACCAAGCAACCGCACAATGCAAATCTGCACTACAAAGAAGTATCACTTCCAACCGGTCAAAAGGGACATCCGTAAAATGTGTAAAAACACGAAAGGCAAGACAGGATCTGGAGAACAGGGAGCCTTGTTATGTGGATGGGTGGGATGTAAATTGCCAACAGCCACTCTGGAGGAGTGCATTGTGTTCCCAAAAAGAATTAACAACAGTGCTTCACAACCTAAGGCACTTCCAGTCACGGGAATATACCTTGGGAAAATTGAAAATCAATAAGACACAGCCACCCCAAAATTTATGGCAGCACTGCTTACAAGAACCTCGACTTCGGGACACCTTATAAATACCTGGAAAGACAAAAATGGTAAAGAAATTGTGGTACATACGTATGATGGAATATCCTACAGCCATGAAGTCAATGTCATAAGGCCAGTAGCAGCATAATGAAAGGATTCATGTACGATGATTCTAACTGAAAAAATCACACAGAAAAATAAACTTATCATAAGATATCACTTAGGACGGGTATATAAACATGGCTACACATGGAAGGAATTAGGAAAGGGAACAGAGTCTCATATTTAGAAAACACTCTTATGCATGCTTAAGGGGAAAGCAGAGGTGGGGTGATGAATAAAACCAGAGTTTGATATTAGCACAGGTACGGTTCCATAATCCAAATACAGAATAGACAAGACATACTACTTCCTCTGTGAACGGGACTCAAAACCCCATATTTCCAGCCGAGGAATATATCTTACTAGTAATAATCTTAAAACCTATGTATTGATATGTCTCCGTAAGGGAATCAAGTGTGTCTAGACTGGCATAAACATGGCAGCGAGAATCAGCTCAAACCCACTAGAAAAGGAAATTCAAAAACAAAACAAAAAACAGTGAAATTCTTTACAATTCCTTCAGGGTCTCTGATGAAACCTGGAATGACCCTATCTACAACGACACCTGGATGTGGCATAAGGCTGGACACTTGGGACTGAGAGGGTTGGTGAGAGTGGTTGAGCAAATGCAGACCCTTTAAAACAATAATATGTGGCACCCATTCCATAGGTCTCAACTCTCCAGGTTGAAGGAACTATTACTAGAGCTATAACATGTACGGAAAACCTAGAGAACGGACACACTGTGAATACGAAAGGTTTCTAAAACTCAAAGAATAGTCCCTCTCCTGGTGCTCAAGTTTGACTTTCACACTGCTTTATTATCAGTCTCCCAACTTGAAGAGACAGCCACCTTAACCTGCTGGTTCGCACAGGTTGCCAATTTGGCAGAGGATGAAAGGGAAGAGGGAGAACCAACGAGAGAGTAGCTGTTAGGTATTTGGACGGGCACATGTCACTCTAATTTCCCGGTAGGAATAAGAATTAACAAAAGTCTCAGCCACCCACCGGGAACCAGTATAGGTCCTGAACCAAAATTTTGGACTTGCGTTCAGCTCACAAAAAACGAGTTGAAAAATGGAGCTCAGGGGCACAGCAATTCACAAACTGGCCGAGTAATAAAGGACAACTATCGTCCAAAAATCTGTTGAGGGAAGGCAACGAGGCAGACTTGAAAGCGAGGCAGAATAGCAGGAAACAGATTTCAAGAGGTACGTTGGAATCGCCTTTAAAGCACAGGAAGTGGGGCACAACTTCGACAATGATGCACTTGGCCAAAAAGGGCATATGCGCTTTCTCCTGAATATATTCAGGAGAAAACGCATACGCACATTTTGGCCAAGCAAGCAAGCGGGCAATGCAAATATGCACTACAGAGAAGTAGCACTTCCCACCGGTCAAAAGGGACATCCACAAAATGTGTAAAAACCAGAAAGGCAAGACAGGTCCTGGAGAACAGGGAGCCTTGTTATGCTGATGGGCGGGATGTAAATTGCCAACTGCCTCTTTGGAGGAGTGCATTGTGTTCCCTAAAACAAGTAAACAACAGAGCTACAGAGCCAAGGGCACTTCCAGTCTAGGGAATATACCTTGGGAAAACTGAAAATCAATAAGACAGAGCCAGCCCAAAATTTAGGGCTGCACTAATTAAAAGAACATCAACTTGGGTACACCTTAAATATCACAGGAAATATAAAAATGGTTCAAAAAATTGTGGTAATTACGTACGATGGAATATCCCTCAGCCATGAAATCAATGACATAAGACCAGTAGCAGCAAAATGGGTGGATTCAGGTACGATGATTCTAAGTGAAATAAGTCACACAGAAAAAGAAACTTATCATAAGATATCACTTATGAAGATCCTGTAAACATGGCTACACTTGAACTGAGTTAGGAAAGAGAAGAGTGTCTCACATTTAGAAAACACTCTTATGCCTGCTTAAGGGGGAAGGAGAGGTGGGGTGATGCATAAATCCAGAGTTTGATATAAGCACAGGTACCGTTCCAAAAACCAACTATGGAATAGACAAGACTTACACCTTCCTCAGTGAAAGGGCCTCAAAACCCCATATTTCCCGCAGAGGAATATATCTGACTAGTAAGAATCTTAAAACCTATGTATTGATATGTCTCCGTAAGGGAATCAAGTGTGTCTAGACTGGCATAAACATGGCAGCGAGAATCAGCTCAAACCCACTATAAAAAGGAATTTCAAAAACAAAACAAAAAAACTGGGAAATTCTTTACAATTCCTTCAGGGTCTCTGATGAAACCTGGAATGACCCTATCTACAATGACAGCTGGATGTGGCATAAAGCTGGACACTTGGGACTGAGAGGATTGGTGAGATTGGGTGAGCAAATGCAGACCCTTTAAAGCACAAATGCCTGGCACCCATTCCATGGGTCCCAACTCTCCAGGTTGAAGGGAATATTACTACAGTTATAACATGTACGGGAAACCCAGAGAACGGACACACTGTGAATATGAAAGGTTTCTAAAACTCAACGAATAGTCCCTCTCCTGGTGCTCCGGTTTGACTTTCCATCTGCTTTACTATCAATCTCCCAACTTGGAGAGACAGCCCCTTTAACCTCCTGGTTCGAACAGATTGCCAATTTGGCAGAGGATGAAAGGGAAGAGGGAGAACCAATGAGAGAGTAGCTGTTAGGCATTTGGACGGGCACATATCATTCTAACTTCCCGGGAGGAAGAAGAATTAACCAAAGTCTCAGCCCCCCACCGGGAACCAGCATAGGTCCTGAACCAAAATTTTGGACTTGCGGTCAGCTCAACAAAAACGAGTTGAAAAATTGAGCTCAGGGGCACAGCAATTCACAAACTGGCCGAGTAATACAGGACAACTATCGTCCAAAAATCTGTTGAGGGAAGCCAACGAGGTGGACTTGAAAGCGAGGCAGAATAGCAGGAAACAGATTTCAAGAGGTACGTTGGAATCGCCTTTAAAGCACAGGAAGAGGGGCACAACTTCGACAATGATGCACTTGGCCAAAAAGGGCGTATGCGTTTTGTCCTGAATATATTCAGGAGAAAACGCATATGCCATTTTTCGCCAAGCAAGAAAGCGGGAAATGCAAATCTGCACTACAAAGAAGTATCACTTCCCACCGGTCAAAAGGGACATCCACAAAATGTGTAAAAACCAGAAAGGCAAGACAGGCCCTGAAGAACAGGGAGCCTTGTTATGCTGATGGGCGGGATGTAAATTGCCAACTGCCTCTCTGGAGGAGTACATTGTGTTCCCTAAAACAAGTAAAGAACAGAGCTACAGAGCCAAGGGCAATTCCAGTCTAGGGAATATACCTTGGGAAAACTGAAAATCAATAAGACAGAGCCACCCCAAAATTTAGGGCTGCACTGTTTACAAGGACCTCAACTTGGGTACACCTTAAATATCAAAGGAAATATAAAAATGGTTCAAAAAATTGTGGTACTTACGTACGATGGAATATGCCTCAGCCATGAAATCAATGTCATAAGACCAGTAGCAGCAAAATGGGTGGATTCAGGTACGATGATTCTAACTGAAATAAGTCACACAGAAAAAGAAACATCATAAGATATCACTTATGAAGATCCTGTAAACATTGCTACACTTGAACTGAGTTAGGAAAGAGAACAGTGTCTCACATTTAGAAAACACTCTTATGCCTGCTTAAGGGGGAAGGAGAGGTGGGGTGATGCATAAAACCAGAGTTTGATATAAGCACAGGTACCGTTCCAAAAACCAACTATGGAATAGACAAGACCTACACCTTCCTCAGTGAAAGGGACTCAAAACCCCATACTTCCCGCAGAGGAATATATCTGGCTAGTAAGAATCTTAAAACCTATGTATTGATATGTCTCCGTGAGGGAATCAAGTGTGTCTAGACTGGCATAAATATGGCAGCGAGAATCAGATCAAACCCACGTTAAAAAGGAATTTCAAATACAAAACAAAAAAACTGGGAAATTCTTTACAATTCCTTCAGAGTCTCTGATGAAACCTGGAATGACCCTATATACAACAACAGCTGGATGTGGCATAAGGCTGGACACTTGGGACTGAGACGATTGGTGAGATTGGGTGAGCAAATGCAGACCCTTTAAAGCAATAATGCATGGCACCCATTCCATGGGTCCCAACTCTCCAGGTTGAAGGGAATATTACTACAGTTATAACATGTACGGGAAACCTAGAGAACGGACACACTGTGAATACGAAAGGTTTCTAAAACTCAACGAATAGTCCCTCTCCTGGTGCTCCGGTTTGACTTTCCACCTGCTTTACTATCAACCTCCCAACTTGGAGAGACAGCCCCTTTAACCTCCTGGTTCGCACAGGTTGCCAATTTGGCAGAGGATGAAAGGGAAGAAGGAGAACCAATGAGAGAGTAGCTGTTAGGCATTTGGACGGGCACATATCACTGTAATTTCCCGGCAGGAAGAAGAATTAACCAAAGTCTCAGCCCCCCACCGGGAAACAGCATAGGTCCTGAACCAAAATTTTGGACTTGCGGTCAGCTCACCAAAAACGAGTTGAAAAATGGAGCTCAGGGGCACAGCAATTCACAAACTGGCCGAGTAATAAAGGACAACTATCGTCCAAAAATCTGTTGAGGGAAGGCAGCGAGGCGGACTTGAAAGTGAGCCAGAATAGAAGGAAACAGATTTCAAGAGGTACGTTGGAATCGCCTTTAAAGCACAGGAAGAGGGGCACATCTTCAACAATGATGCACTTGGCCAAAAAGGGCATATGCGTTTTCTCAGGAGAAAACGCATAGGCCCTTTTTGGCCAAGCAACCAAGCGGGCAATGCAAATCTGCACTACAAAGAAATATCACTTCCCACCGGTCAAAAGGGACATCCACAAAATGTGTAAAAACCAGAAAGGCAAGACAGGCCCTGGAAAACAGGGAGCCTTGTTATGCTGATGGGCGGGATGTACATTGCCAACTGCCTCTCTGGAGGAGTGCATTGCGTTCCCTAAAACATGTAAAGAACAGAGCTACAGAGCCAAGGGCACTTCCAGTCTAGGGAATATACCTTGGGAAAACTGAAAATCAATAAGACAGAGCCACCCCAAAATGTAGGGCTGCACTGCTTACAAGGACCTCAACTTGGGTACACCTTAAATATCCCATGAAATATAAAAATGGTTCAAAAAATTGTGGTACTTACGTACGATGGAATATCCCTCAGCCATGAAATCAATGACATAAGACCAGTAGCAGCAAAATGGGTGGATTCAGGTACGATGATTCTAAGTGAAATAAGTCACACAGAAAAAGAAACTTATCACAAGATATCACTTATGAAGATCCTGTAAACATGGCTACACTTGAACAGAGATAGGAAAGAGAACAGTGTCTCACATTTAGAAAACATTCTTATGCCTGCTTAAGGGGGAAAGAGAGGTGGGGTGATGCATAAAACCAGAGTTTGATATAAGCACAGGTACCGCTCCAAAAACCAACTATGGAATAGACAAAACCTACACCTTCCTCAGTGAAAGGGACTCAAACACCATATTTCCCGCAGAGGAATATATCTGACTAGTAAGAATATTAAAACCTATGTATTGATATGTCTCCGTAAGGGAATCAAGTGTGTCTAGACTGGCATAAACATGGCAGCGAGAATCAGCTCATACCCACGATAAAAAGGAATTTCAAATACAAAACAAAAAACCTGGGAAATTCTTTACAATTCCTTCAGAGTCTCTGATGAAACCTGGAATGACCCTATCTACAACGACAGCTGGATGTGACATAAGGCTGGACACTTGGGACTGAGAGGATTGGTGAGATTGGGTGAGCAAATGCAGACCCTTTAAAGCAATAATGCATGGCACCCATTACATGGGTCCCAACTCTCCAGGTTTAAGGGAATATTACTACAGTTATAACGTGTACGGGAAACCTAGAGAACGGACACATTGTGAATACGAAAGGTTTCTAAAATTCAATGAATAGTCCCACTCCTGGTGTTCCGGTTTGACTTTCCACCTGCTTTCCTATCAACCCTCCAACTTGGAGAGACAGCCCCTTTAACCTCCTGGTTCGCACAGGTTGCCAATTTGGCAGAGGATGAAAGGGAAGAGGGAGAACCAATGAGAGAGTAGCTGTTAGGCATTTGGACGGGCACATATCACTGTAATTTCCCGGCAGGAAGAAGAATTAACCAAATTCCAGCCCCCCACCGGGAAACAGCATAGGTCCTGAACCAAAATTTTGGACTTGCGGTCAGCTCACCAAAAACGAGTTGAAAAATGGAGCTCAGGGGCACAGCAATTCACAAACTGGCCGAGTAATAAAGGACAACTATCGTGAACATATCTGTTGAGGGAAGGCAACGAGGCGGACTTGAAAGCGAGGCAGAATAGCAGGAAACAGATTTCAAGAGGTACGTTGGAATCGCCTTTAAAGCACAGGAAGAGGGGCACAGCTTCGACAATGATGCACTTGGCTAAAAAGGGCGTATGCGTTTTCTCCTGCATATATTCAGGAGAAAACGCATACGCCCTTTTTGGCCAAGCAAGCAAGCGGGCAATGCAAACCTGCACTACAAAGAAGTATCACTTCCCACCGCTCAAAAGGGACATCCACAAAATGTGTAAAAAACAGAAAGGCAAGTCAGGCCCTGGAAAACAGGGAGCCTTGTTATGCTGATGGGCGGGATGTACATTGCCAACTGCCTCTCTGGAGGAGTGCATTGCGTTCCCTAAAACATGTAAAGAACAGAGCTACAGAGCCAAGGGCACTTCCAGTCTAGGGAATATACCTTGGGAAAACTGAAAATCAATAAGACAGAGCCAGCCCAAAATTTAGGGCTGCACTGCTTACAAGGACCTCAACTTGGGTACAGCTTAAATATCCCAGGAAATATAAAAATGGTTCAAAAAATTGTGGTACTTACGTACGATGGAATATCCCTCAGCCATGAAATCAATGACATAAGACCAGTAGCAGCAAAATGGTTGGATTCAGGTACGATGATTCTAAGTGAAATAAGTCACACAGAAAAAGATCTTATCATAAGATATCACTTATGAAGATCCTGTAAACATGGCTACACTTGAACTGAGTTAGGAAAGAGAACAGTGTCTCACATTTAGAAAACACTCTTATGCCTGCTTAAGGGGGAAAGAGAGGTGGGGTGATGCATAAAACCAGAGTTTGATATAAGCACAGGTACCATTCCAAAAACCAACTATGGAATAGACAAGACCTACACCTTCCTCAGTGAAAGGGACTCAAAACACCATATTTCCCGCAGAGGAATATATCTGACTAGTAAGAATCTTAAAACTTATGTATTGATATGTCTCCGTAAGGGAATCAAGTGTGTCTAGACTGGCATAAACATGGCAGCGAGAATCAGCTCAAACCCACTATAAAAAGGAATTTCAAAAACAAATCAACAAAACTGGGAAATTCTTTACAATTCCTTCAGAGTCTCTGATGAAACCTGGAATGACCCTATCTACAACGACAGCTGGATGTGGCATAAGGCTGGACACTTGGGACTGAGAGGATTGGTGAGATTGGGTGAACAAATGCAGACCCTTTAAAGCAATAATGCATGGCACCCATTCCATGGGTCCCAACTCTCCAGGGTGAAGGGAATATTACTACAGTTATAACATGTACGGGAAACCTAGAGAACGGACACACTGTGAATACGAAAGGTTTCTAAAACTCAACGAATAGTCCCTCTCCTGGTGCTCCGGTTTGACTTTCCATCTGCTTTACTATCAACCTCCCAACTTGGAGAGACAGCCCCTTTAACATCCTGGTTCTCACAGGTTGCCAATTTGGCAGAGGATGAAAGGGAAGAGGGAGAACCAATGAGAGAGTAGCTGTTAGGCATTTGGACGGGCACATATCACTGTAATTTCCCAGCAGGAAGAAGAATTAACCAAAGTCTCAGCCCCCCACTGGGAACCAGTATATGTCCTGAACCAAAATTTTGGACTTGCGGTCAGCTCACCAAAAACGAGTTGAAAAATGGAGCTCAGGGGCACAGCAATTCACAAACTGGCCGAGTAATAAAGGACAACTACCGTCCAAAAATCTGTTGAGGGAAGGCAACGAGGCAGACTTGAAAGCGAGGCAGAATAGCAGGAAAAAGATTTCAAGAGGTACGTTGGAATCCCCTTTAAAGCACAGGAAGAGTGTCACAACTTCGACAATGATGCACTTGGCCAAAAAGGGCCTATGCGTTTTCTCCTGAATATATTCAGGAGAAAACGCATAGGCCCTTTTTGGCCAAGCAAGCAAGCGGGCAATGCAAATCTGCACTACAAAGAAGTATCCCTTCCCACCGGCCCAAAGGGACATCCACAAAATGTGTAAAAACCAGAAAGGCAAGACAGGCCCTAGAGAACAGGGAGCCTTGTTATGCTGATGGGCGGGATGTAACTTGCCAACTGCCTCTCTGGAGGAGTGCATTGTGTTCCCTAAATCAAATAAACAACAGAGCTACAGAGCCAAGGGCACTTCCAGTCTAGGGAATATACCTTGGGAAAACTGAAAATCAATAAGACAGAGCCACCCCAAAATTTAGGGCTGCACTGCTTACAAGGACCTCAACTTGGGTACACCTTAAATATCCCAGGAAATATAAAAATGGTTCAAAAAATTGTGGTACTTTCATACGATGGAATATCTCTCAGCCATGGAATCAATGTCATAAGACCAGTAGCAGCAAAATGGGTGGATTCAGGTACGATGATTCTAAGTGAAATAAGTCACACGGCAAAAGAAACTTATCATAAGATATCACTTATGAAGATCCTGTAAACATGGCTACACTTGAACTGAGTTAGGAAAGAGAACAGTGTCTCACATTTAGAAAACAATCTTAAGCCTGCTTAAGGGGGAAGGAGAGGTGGGGTGATGCATAAAACCAGAGTTTGATATAAGCACAGGTACCGTTCCAAAAACCAACTATGGAATAGACAAGACCTACACCTTCCTCAGTGAAATGGACTCAAAACCCCATATTTCCCGCAGAGGAATATATCTGACTAGTAAGAATCTTAAAACCTATGTATTGATATGTCTCCGTAAGGGAATCAAGTGTGTCTAGACTGGCATAAACATGGCAGCGAGAATCAGCTCAAACCCACTATAAAAAGGAATTTCAAAAACAAAACAAAAAACTTGGAAATTCTTTACAATTCCTTCAGGGTCTCTGATGAAACCTGGAATGACCTTATGTACAACGGCAGCTGGATGAGGCATAAGGCTGGACACTTAGGACTGAGAGGAATGGTGAGAGTGGGTGAGCAAATGCAGACCCTTTAAAGCAATAATGCATGGCACCCATTCCATGGGTCCGAACTCTCCAGGTTTAAGGGAATATTACTACAGTTATAACATGTACGGGAAACCTAGAGAATGGACACACTGTGAATACGAAAGGTTTCTAAAACTCAACGAATTGTCCCTCTCCTGGTGCTCCGGTTTGACTTTCCACCTGCTTTACTATCAACCTCCCAACTTGGAGAGACAGCCCCTTTAACCTCCTGGTTCGCACAGGTTGCCAATTTGTCAGAGGATGAAAGGGAAGAGGGAGAACCAATGAGAGAGTAGCTGTTAGGCATTTGGACGGGCACATATCACTGTAATTTCCCGGCAGGAAGAAGAATTAACCAAAGTCTCAGCCCCCCACCGGGAACCAGTATATGTCCTGAACCAAAATTTAGGACTTGCGGTCAGCTCACCAAAAACGAGTTGAAAATTGGAGCTCAGGGGCACAGCAATTCACAAAGTGGCCGAGTAATAAAGGACAACTATCGTCCAAAAATCTGTTGAGGGAAAGCAACGAGGCAGACTTGAAAGCGAGGCAGAATAGCAGGAAACAGATTTCAAGAGGTACGTTGGAATCGCCTTTAAAGCACAGGAAGAGGGTCACAACTTCAACAATGATGCACTTGGCCAAAAAGGGCGTATGCGTTTTCTCCTGAATATATTCAGGAGAAAACGCATACACCCTTTTTGGCCAAGCAAGCAAGCGGGCAATGCAAATCTGCACTACAAAGAAGTATCACTTCCCACCGGTCAAAAGGGACATCCACAAGATGTGTAAAAACCAGAAAGGCAAGACAGGCCCTGGAGAACAGGGAGCCTTGTTATGCTGATGGACGGTATGTAAATTGCCAACTGACTCTCTGGAGGAGTGCATTGTGTTCCCTAAAACAAGTAAACAACAGAGCTACAGAGCCAAGGCAATTCCAGTCTAGGGAATATACCTTGGGAAAACTGAAAATCAATAAGACAGAGCCACCCTAAAATTTAGGGCTGCACTGCTTACAAGGACCTCAACTTGGGTACACCTTAAATATCCCAGGAAATATAAAATGGTTCAAAAAACCGTGGTACTTACGTACGATGGAATATCCCTCAGCCATGAAATCAATGTCAAAAGACCAGTAGCATCGGGCCTCCCTGGTGGCGCAGTGGTTGAGAGTCCGCCTGCTGATGCAGGGGATACGGGTTCGTGCCCCGGTCTGGGAGGATCCCATATGCCGCGGAGCGGCTGGGCCCGTGAGCCATGGCTGCTGAGCCTGCGCATCCGGAGCCTGTGCTCCGCAACGGGAGAGGCCACAACAGTGAGAGGCCCGCATACCACAAAAAAAAAAAAAAAAAAAAAAAAAAAAAAAGACCAGTAGCATCAAAATGGGTGGATTCAGGTACGATGATTCTAAGTGAAATATGTCACACAGAAAAAGAAACTTATCATAAGATATCACTTATGAAGATCCTGTAAACATGGCTACACTTGAACTGAGTTAGGAAAGAGAACAGTGTCTCACATTTAGAAAACACTCTTATGCCTGCTTAAGGGAGAAGGAAAGGTGGGGTGATGCATAAAACCAGAGTTTGATATAAGCATAGGTACCGTTCCAAACACCAACTATGGAATAGACAAGACCTACACCTTCCTCAGTGAAAGGGACTCAAAACACCATATATCCCACAGAGGAATATATCTGACTAGTAAGAATCTTAAAACCTATGTATTGATATGTCTCCGTAAGGGAATCAAGTGTGTCTAGACTGGCATCAACATGGCAGCGAGAATCAGCTCAAACCCACGATAAAAAGGAATTTCAAAAACAAAACGAAAAAACTGGGAAATTCTTTACAATTCCTTCAGAGTCTGTGATGAAACCTGGAATGACCCTATCTACAACAACAGCTGGATGTGGCATAAGGCTGGACACTTGGGACTGAGAGGATAGGTGAGATTGGGTGAGCAAATGCAGACCCTTTAAAGCAGTAATGCATTGCACCCATTCCATGGGTCCCAACTCTCGAGGTTGAAGGGAATATTACTACAGCTATAACATGTACGGGAAACCTAGAGAACGGACACACTGTGAATACGAAAGTTTTCTAAACCTCAACGAATAATCCCTCTCCTGGTGCTCCGGTTTGACTTTCCATCTGCTTTACTATCAACCTCCCAACTTGGAGAGACGGCCCCTTTAACCTCCTGGTTCACACAGGTTTCCAATTTGGCAGAGGATGAAAGGGAAGAGGGAGAACCAATGAGAGAGTAGCTGTTAGGCATTTGGACGGGCACATATCACTGTAATTTCCCGGCAGAAAGAAGAATTAACCAAAGTCTCAGCCCCCCACCGGGAACCAGTATAGGTCCTGAACCAAAATTTTGGACTTGCGGTCAGCTCAACAAAAACGAGTTGAAAAATGGAACTCAGGGGCACAGCAATTCACAAACTGGCCGAGTAATAAAGGAAAACTATCGTCCAAAAATCTGTTGAGGGAAGGCAAGGAGGCGGATTTGAAAGGCAGGCAGAATAGCAGGAAACAGATTTCAAGAGGTACGTTGGAATCGCCTTTAAAGCACAGGAAGAGGGGCACAACTTCGACAATGATGCACTTAGCCAAAAAGGACGTATGCGTTTTCTCCTGAATATATTCAGGAGAAAACGCATACGCCCTTTTTGGCCAAGCAAGCAAGCGGGCAATGCAAATCTGCACTACAAAGAAGTATCATTTCCCACCGGTCAAAAGGGACATCCACAAAATGTGTAAAAACCAGAAAGGCAAGACAGGCCCTGGAGAACAGGGAGCCTTGTTATGCTGATGGGCGGGATGTAAATTGCCAACTGCCTCTCTGGAGGAGTGCATTGTGTTCCCTAAAACAAGTAAAGAACAGAGATACAGAGCCAAGGGCACTTCCAGTCTAGGGAATATACCTTGGGAAAACTGAAAATCAAAAAGACAGAGCCAACCCAAAATTTAGGGCTGCACTGCTTACAAGGACCTCAACTTGGGTACACCATAAATATCCCAGGAAATATAAAAATGGTTCAAAAAATTGTGGTACTTTTGTACGATGGAATATCCCTCAGCCATGAAATCAATGTCATAAGACCAGTAGCAGCAAAATGGGTGGATTCAGGTACGATGATTCTAAGTGAAATAAGTCACACAGAAAAAGAAACTTATCACAAGATATCACTTATGAAGATCCTGTAAACATGGCTACACTTGAACTGAGTTAGGAAAGAGAACAGTGTCTCACATTTAGAAAACACTCTTATGCCTGCTTAAGGGGGAAGGAGAAGTGGGGTGATGCATAAAACCAGAGTTTGATATAAGCACAGGTACCATTCCAAAAACCAACTATGGAATAGCCAAGACATACACCTTCCTCATTGAAAGGGACTCAAAACCCCATATTTCCCGCAGAGGAATATATCTGACTAGTAAGAATCTTAAAACCTATGTATTGATATGTCTCCGTAAGGGAATCAAGTGTGTCTAGACTGGCATAAACATGGCAGCGAGAATCAGCTCAAACCGACTGTAAAAAGGAATTTCAAAAACAAAACAGAAAAACTGGGAAATTCTTTGCAATTCCTTCAGGGTCTCTGATGAAACCTGGAATGACCCTTTCTACAATGACAGCTGGATGTGGCATAAGGCTGGACACTTGGGACTGAGAGGATTGGTGAGATTGGGTGAACAAATGCAGACCCTTTAAAGAAATAAGGCATGGCACCCATTCCATGGGTCCCAACTCTCCAGGTTGAAGGGAATATTACTACAGCTATAACATGTACGGGAAACCTAGAGAACGGACACACTGTGAATACGAAAGGTTTCTAAAACTCAATGAATAATCCCTCTCCGGGTGCTCCGGTTTGACTTTCCATCTGCTTTACTATCAACCTCCCAACTTGGAGAGACAGCCCCTTTAACCTCATGGTTCGCACAGGTTGCCAATTTGGCAGAGGATGAAAGGGAAGAGGGAGAACCAATGAGAGAGTAGCTGTTAGGCATATGGACGGGCACATATCACTGTAATTTCCCGGCAGGAAGAAGTATTAACCAAAGTCTCAGCCCCGCACTGGGAACCAGCATAGGTCCTGAACCAAAATTTAGGACTTGCGGTCAGCTCACCAAAAACGAGTTGAAAAATGGAGCTCAGGGGCACAGCAATTCACAAACTGGCCGAGTAATAAAGGACAACTATCGTCCAAAAATCTGTTGAGGGAAGGCAACGAGGCGGACTTGAAAGCGAGGCAGAATACCAGGAAACAGATTTCAAGAGGTACTTTGGAATCGCCTTTAAAGCACAGGACGAGGGGCACAACTTCGACAATGATGCACTTGGCCAAAAAGGGCGTATGTGTTTTCTCCTGAATATATTCAGGAGAAAACACATACGCCCTTTTTGGCCAAGCAAGCAAGCGGGCAATGCAAATCTGCACTACAGAGAAGTATCACTTCCCACCGGTCAAAAGGGACATCCACAAAATGTGTAAAAACCAGAAAGGCAAGACAGGCCCTGGAGAACAGGGAGCCTTGTTATGCTGATGGGCGGGATGTAAATTGCCAACTGCCTCTCTGGAGGAGTACATTGTGTTCCCTAAAGCAAGTAAAGAACAGAGCTACAGAGCCAAGGGCACTTCCAGTCTAGGGAATATACCTTGGGAAAACTGAAAATCAATAAGACAGAGCCACCCCAAAATTTAGGGCTGCACGGCTTACAAGGACCTCAACTTGGGTACACCTTAAATATCCCAGGAAATATAAAAATGGTTCAAAAAATTGTGGTAATTACGTACGATGGAATATCGCTCAGCCATGAAATCAATGTCATAAGACCAGTAGCAGCAAAATGGGTGAATTCAGCTACGATGATTCTAAGTGAAATAAGTCACACAGAAAAAGAAACATATCATAAGATATCACTTATGAAGATCCTGTAAACATGGCTACACTTGAACTGAGTTAGGAAAGAGAACAGTGTCTCACATTTAGAAAACACTCTTATGCCTGCTTAATGGGGAAGGAGAGGTGGGGTGATGCATAAAACCAGAGTTTGATATAAGCACAGGTACCGATCCAAAAACCAACTATGGAATAGACAAGACCTACACCTTCCTCAGTGAAAGGAACTCAAAACCCCATATTTCCCGCAGAGGAATATATCTGACTAGTAAGAATCTTAAATCCTATGTATTGATATGTCTCCGTAAGGGAATCAAGTGTGTCTAGACTGGCATAAACATGGCAGCGAGAATCAGCTCAAACCCACTATAAAAAGGAATTTCAAAAATAAAACAAAAAAACTGGGAAATTCTTTACAATTCCTTCAGGGTCTCTGATGAAACCTGGAATGACCCTATCTACAACGACAGCTGGATGTGGCAAAAGGCTGGACACTTGGGACTGAGACGATTGGTGAGATTGGGTGAGCAAATGCAGACCCTTTAAAGCACAAATGCCTGGCACCCATTCCATGTGTCCCAGCTCTCCAGGTTGAAGGGAATATTACTACAGCTATAATATGTACGGGAAACCTAGAGAACGGACACACTGTGAATACGAAAGGTTTCTAAAACTCAACGAATAGTCCCTCTCCTCGTGCTCTGGTTTGACTTTCCACCTGCTTTACTATCAACCTCCCAAGTTGGAGAGGCAGCCCCTTTAACCTCCTGGTTTCCACAGCTTGCCAATTTGGCAGAGGATGAAAGGGAAGAGGGAGAACCAATGAGAGAGTAGCTGTTAGGCATTTGGACGGGCACATATCACTGTAATTCCCCGGCAGGAAGAAGAATTAAACAAAGTCTCAGCCACCCACCGGGAACGAGCATAGGTCCTGAACCAAAATTTTGGACTTGCGGTCAGCTCACCAAAAACGAGTTGAAAAATGGAGCTCAGGGGCACAGCAATTCATAAACTGGCCGAGTAATAAAGGACAACTATCGTCCAAAAATCTGTTGAGGGAAGGCAACGAGGCGGACTTGAAAGCGAGGCAGAATAGCAGGAAACAGATTTCAAGAGGTACGTTGGAATCGCCTTTAAAGCACAGGAAGAGGGGCACAACTTCGACAATGATGCACTTGGCCAAAAAGGGCGTATGCGTTTTCTCCTGAATATATTCAGGAGAAAACACATACGCCCTTTTTGGCCAAGCAAGCATGCGGGCAATGCAAATCTGCACTACAAAGAAGTATCACTTCCCACCAGTCAAAAGGGACATCCACAAAATGTGTAAAAACCAGAAGGGCAAGACAGGCCCTGGAGAACAGGGAGCCTTGTTATGCTGATGGGCGGGATGTAAATTGCCAACTGCCTCTCTGGAGGAGTGCATTGTGTTCCCTAAAACAGGTAAAAAACAGAGCTACAGAGCCAAGGGCACTTCCAGTCTAGGGAATATACCTTGGGAAAACTGAAAATCAATAAGACAGAGCCACCCCAAAATTTAGGGCTGCACTGCTTACAAGGACCTCAACTTGGGTACACCTTAAATATCCCAGGAAGTATAAAAATGGTTCAAAAAATTGTGGTACTTACGTACGATGAAGTATCCCTCAGCCATGAAATCAATGTTATAAGAGCAGTAGCAGCAAAATGGGTGGATTCAGGTACGATGATTCTAAGTGAAATAAGTCACACAGAAAAAGAAACTTATCATAAGATATCAGTTATGAAGATCCTGTAAACATGGCTACACTTGAACTGAGTTAGGAAAGAGAACAGTGTCTCACATTTAGAAAACACTCTTATGCCTGCTTAAGGGGGAAGGAGAAGTGGGGTGATGCATAAAACCAGAGTTTGATATAAGCACAGGTACCATTCCAAAAACCAACTATGGAATAGACAAGACCTACACCTTCCTCAAAGGGACTCAAAACCCCATATTTCCTGCAGAGGAATATATCTGACTAGTAAGAATCTTAAAACCTATGTATTGATATGTCTCCGTAAGGGAATCAAGTGTGTCTAGACTGGCATAAACATGGCAGCGAGAATCAGGTCAAACCCACTATAAAAAGGAATTTCAAAAACAAAACAGAAAAACTGGGAAATTCTTTACAATTCCTTCAGGGTCTCTGATGAAACCTGGAATGACCCTTTCTACAATGACAGCTGGATGTGGCATAAGGCTGGACACTTGGGACTGAGAGGATTGGTGAGATTGGGTGAACAAATGCAGACCCTTTAAAGCAATAATGCATGGCACCCATTCCATGGGTCCCAACTCTCCACGTTGAAGGGAATATTACTACAGCTATAACATGTACGGGAAACCTAGAGAACGGACACACTGTGAATACGAAAGGTTTCTAAAACTCAACGAATAATCCCTCTCCGGGTGCTCCGGTTTGACTTTCCAGCTGCTTTACTATCAACCTCCCAACTTGGAGAGACAGCCCCTTTAACCTCCTGGTTCGCACAGGTTGCCAATTTGGCAGAGGATGAAAGGGAAGAGGGAGAACCAATGAGAGAGTAGCTGTTAGGCATATGGACGGGCACATATCACTGTAATTTCCCGGCAGGAAGAAGAATTAACCAAAGTCTCAGCCACCCACCGGGAACCAGTATATGTCCTGAACCAAAATTTTGGACATGCGGTCAGCTCACCAAAAACGAGTTGAAAAATGGAGCTCAGGGTCACAGCAATTCACAAACTGGCCGAGTAATAAAGGACAACTATCGTCGAAAAATCTGTTGAGGGAAGGCAACGAGGCGGACTTGAAAGCGAGGCCGAATAGCAGAAAACAGATTTCAAGAGGTACGTTGGAATCGCCTTTAAAGCACAGGAAGAGGGGCACAACTTCGACAATGATGCACTTGGCCAAAAAGGGCGTATGAGTTTTCTCCTGAATATATTCAGGAGAAAACGCACATGCCCTTTTTGGCCAAGCAAGCAAGCGGGCAATGCAAATCTGCACTACAAAGGAGTATCACTTCCCACTGGTCAAAAGGGACATCCACAAAATGTGTAAAAACCAGAAGGGCAAGACAGGCCCTGGAGAACAGGGAGCCTTTTTATGCTGATGGGCGGGATGTAAATTGCCAACTGCCTCTCTGGAGGAGTGCATTGTGTTCCATAAAACAAGTAAACAACAGAGCTACAGAGCCAAGGGCACTTCCAGTCTAGGGAATATACCTTGTATAAACTGAAAATCAATAAGACAGAGCCACCCCATAATTTAGGTCTGCACTGCTTACAAGGACCTCAACTTGGGTACACCTTAAATATCCCAGGAAATATAAAAATGTTTCAAAAAATTGTGGTACTTACGTACGATGGAATATCCCTCAGCCATGAAATCAATGTCATAAGACCAGTTGCAGCAAAATGGGTGGATTCAGGTACGATGATTCTAAGTGAAATAAGTCACACAGAAAAAGAAACTTATCATAAGATATCACTTATGAAGATCCTGTAAACATGGCTACACTTGAACTGATTTAGGAAAGAGAACAGTGTCTCACATTTAGAAAACACACTTATGCCTGCTTAAGGGGGAAGGAGAGGTGGGGTGATGCATAAAACCAGAGTTTGATATAAGCACAGGTACTGTTCTAAAAACCAACTATGGAATAGACAAGACCTACACCTTCCTCACTGAAAGGGACTCAAAACCCCATATTTCTCGCAGAGGAATATATCTGACTAGTAAGAATCTTAAACCTATGTATTGATATGTCTCCGTAAGGGAATCAAGTGTGTCTAGACTGGCATAAACATGGCAGCGAGAATCAGCTCAAACCCACTATAAAAAGGAATTTCAAAAACAAAACAAAAAACCTGGGAAATTCTTTACAATTCATTCAGGGTCTCTGATGAAACCTGGAATGACCCTATCTACAACGACAGCTGGATGTGGCATAAGGCTGTACACTTGGGACTGAGAGGATTGGTGAGGTTGGGTGAGCAAATGCAGACCATTTAAAGCACAAATGCCTGGCACCCATTCCATTGGTCCCAACTGTCCAGGTTGAAGGGAATATTCCTAAAGCTATAACATGTACGGGAAACCTAGAGAACGGACACACTGTGACTACGAAAGGTTTCTAAAACTCAACGAATAGTCCCTCTCCTGGTGCTCCGGTTTGACATTCCACCTGCTTTACTATCAAACTCCCAACTTGGAGAGACAGCCCCTTTAAACTCCTGGTTCCCACAGGTTGCCAATTTGGCAGAGGATGAAAGGGAAGAGGGAGAACCAATGAGAGAGTAGCTGTTAGGCATTTGGACGGGCACATATCACTGTAATTTCCCGTCAGGAAGAAGAATTAACCAAAGTCTCAGCCCCCAACCGGGAACCAGTATAGGTCCTGAACCAAAATTTTGGACTTGCGGTCAGCTCACCAAAAACGAGTTGAAAAATGAAGCTCAGGGGCACAGCAATTCACAAACTGGCCGAGAAATAAAGGACAACTATCGTCGAAAAATCTGTTGAGGGAAGGCAACGAGGCGGACTTGAAAGCGAGGCCGAATAGAAGGAAACAGATTTCAAGAGGTACGTTGGAATCGCCTTTAAAGCACAGGAAGAGGGGCACAACTTCGACAATGATGCACTTGGCCAAAAAGGGCGTATGCGTTTTCTCCTGAATATATTCAGGAGAAAACGCACATGCCCTTTTTGGCCAAGCAAGCAAGCGGGCAATGCAAATCTGCACTACAAAGGAGTATCACTTCCCACCGGTCAAAAGGGACATCCACAAAATGTGTAAAAACCAGAAGGGCAAGACAGGCCCTGGAGAACACGGAGCCTTTTTATGCTGATGGGCGGGATGTAAATTGCCAACTGCCTCTCTGGAGGAGTGCATTGTGTTCCATAAAACAAGTAAAGAACAGAGATACAGAGCCAAGGGCACTTCCAGTCTAGGGAATATACCTTGGGAAAACTGAAAATCAATAAGACAGAGCCACCCCATAATTTAGGGCTGCACTGCTTACAAGGACCTCAACTTGGGTACACCTTAAATATCCCAGGAAATATAAAAATGTTTCAAAAAATTGTGGTACTTACGTACGATGGAATATCCCTCAGCCATGAAATCAATGTCATAAGACCAGTAGCAGCAAAATGTGTGTATTCAGGTACGATGATTCTAAGTGAAATAAGTCACACAGAAAAAGAAACTTATCATAAGATATCACTTATGAAGATCCTGTAAACATGGCTACACTTGAACTGAGTTAGGAAAGAGAACAGTGTCTCACATTTAGAAAACATTCTTATGCCTGCTTAAGGGGGAAAGAGAGGTGGGGTGATGCATAAAAAAAGAGTTTGATATAAGCACAGGTACTGCTCCAAAAACCAACTATGGAATAGACAAGACCTACACCTTCCTCAGTGAAAGGGACACAAACCCCATATTTCCCGCAGAGGAATATATCTGACTAGTAAGAATCTTAAAACCTATGTATTGATATGTCTCCATAAGGGAATCAAGTGTGTCTAGACTGGCATAAACATGGCAGCGAGAATCAGCTCAAACCCACGATAAAAAGGAATTTCAAAAACAAAACAAAAAAACTGGGAAATTCTTTCCAATTCCTTCAGAGTCTCTGATGAAACCTGGAATGACCCTATCTACAACAACAGCTGGATGTGGCATAAGGCTGGACACTTGGGACTGAGAGGATAGGTGAGATTGGGTGAGCAAATGCAGACCCTTTAAAGCAATAATGCATGGCACCCATTCCATGGGTCCCAACTCTCGAGGTTGAAGGGAATATTACTACAGATATAACATGTACGGGAAACCTAGAGAACGGACACACTGTGAATACGAAAGGTTTCTAAACCTCAACGAATAATCCCTCTCCTGGTGCTCCGGTTTGACTTTCCATCTGCTTTACTATCAACCTCCCAACTTGGAGAGACAGCCCCTTTAACCTCCTGGTTCACACAGGTTTCCAATTTGGCAGAGGATGAAAGGGAAGAGGGAGAACCAATGAGAGAGTAGCTGTTAGGCGTTTGGACGGGCACATATCACGGTAATTTCCTGGCAGAAAGAAGAATTAACCAAAGTCTCAGCCCCCCACCGGGAACCAGTATAGGTCCTGAACCAAAATTTTGGACTTGCGGTCAGCTCACCAAAAACGAGTTGAAAAATGGAGCTCACGGGCACAGCAATTCACAAACTGGCCGAGTAATAAAGGAAAACTATCGTCCAAAAATCTGTTGAGGGAAGGCAACGAGGCGGATTTGAAAGGCAGGCAGAATAGCAGGAAACAGATTTCAAGAGGTACGTTGGAATCGCCTTTAGAGCACAGGAAAAGGGGCACAACTTCGACAATGATGCACTTAGCCAAAAAGGGCGTATGCATTTTCTCCTGAATATATTCAGGAGAAAACGCATACGCCCTTTTTGGCCAAGCAAGCAAGCGGGCAATGCAAATCTGCACTACAAAGGAGTATCACTTCCCACTGGTCAAAAGGGACATCCACAAAATGTGTAAAAACCAGAAGGGCAAGACAGGCCCTGGAGAACAGGGAGCCTTTTTATGCTGATGGGCGGGATGTAAATTGCCAACTGCCTCTCTGGAGGAGTGCATTGTGTTCCATAAAACAAGTAAACAACAGAGCTACAGAGCCAAGGGCACTTCCAGTCTAGGGAATATACCTTGTATAAACTGAAAATCAATAAGACAGAGCCACCCCATAATTTAGGGCTGCACTGCTTACAAGGACCTCAACTTGGGTACACCTTAAATATCCCAGGAAATATAAAAATGTTTCAAAAAATTGTGGTACTTACGTACGATGGAATATCCCTCAGCCATGAAATCAATGTCATAAGACCAGTAGCAGCAAAATGGGTGGATTCAGGTACGATGATTCTAAGTGAAATAAGTCACACAGAAAAAGAAACTTATCATAAGATATCACTTATGAAGATCCTGTAAACATGGCTACACTTGAACTGATTTAGGAAAGAGAACAGTGTCTCACATTTAGAAAACACACTTATGCCTGCTTAAGGGGGAAGGAGAGGTGGGGTGATGCATAAAACCAGAGTTTGATATAAGCACAGGTACTGTTCTAAAAACCAACTATGGAATAGACAAGACCTACACCTTCCTCACTGAAAGGGACTCAAAACCCCATATTTCTCGCAGAGGAATATATCTGACTAGTAAGAATCTTAAACCTATGTATTGATATGTCTCCGTAAGGGAATCAAGTGTGTCTAGACTGGCATAAACATGGCAGCGAGAATCAGCTCAAACCCACTATAAAAAGGAATTTCAAAAACAAAACAAAAAACCTGGGAAATTCTTTACAATTCATTCAGGGTCTCTGATGAAACCTGGAATGACCCTATCTACAACGACAGCTGGATGTGGCATAAGGCTGTACACTTGGGACTGAGAGGATTGGTGAGGTTGGGTGAGCAAATGCAGACCATTTAAAGCACAAATGCCTGGCACCCATTCCATTGGTCCCAACTGTCCAGGTTGAAGGGAATATTCCTAAAGCTATAACATGTACGGGAAACCTAGAGAACGGACACACTGTGACTACGAAAGGTTTCTAAAACTCAACGAATAGTCCCTCTCCTGGTGCTCCGGTTTGACATTCCACCTGCTTTACTATCAAACTCCCAACTTGGAGAGACAGCCCCTTTAAACTCCTGGTTCCCACAGGTTGCCAATTTGGCAGAGGATGAAAGGGAAGAGGGAGAACCAATGAGAGAGTAGCTGTTAGGCATTTGGACGGGCACATATCACTGTAATTTCCCGTCAGGAAGAAGAATTAACCAAAGTCTCAGCCCCCAACCGGGAACCAGTATAGGTCCTGAACCAAAATTTTGGACTTGCGGTCAGCTCACCAAAAACGAGTTGAAAAATGAAGCTCAGGGGCACAGCAATTCACAAACTGGCCGAGAAATAAAGGACAACTATCGTCGAAAAATCTGTTGAGGGAAGGCAACGAGGCGGACTTGAAAGCGAGGCCGAATAGCAGGAAACAGATTTCAAGAGGTACGTTGGAATCGCCTTTAAAGCACAGGAAGAGGGGCACAACTTCGACAATGATGCACTTGGCCAAAAAGGGCGTATGCGTTTTCTCCTGAATATATTCAGGAGAAAACGCACATGCCCTTTTTGGCCAAGCAAGCAAGCGGGCAATGCAAATCTGCACTACAAAGGAGTATCACTTCCCACCGGTCAAAAGGGACATCCACAAAATGTGTAAAAACCAGAAGGGCAAGACAGGCCCTGGAGAACACGGAGCCTTTTTATGCTGATGGGCGGGATGTAAATTGCCAACTGCCTCTCTGGAGGAGTGCATTGTGTTCCATAAAACAAGTAAACAACAGAGCTACAGAGCCATGGGCACTTCCAGTCTAGGGAATATACCTTGTATAAACTGAAAATCAATAAGACAGAGCCACCCCATAATTTAGGGCTGCACTGCTTACAAGGACCTCAACTTGGGTACACCTTAAATATCCCAGGAAATATAAAAATGTTTCAAAAAATTGTGGTACTTACGTACGATGGAATATCCCTCAGCCATGAAATCAATGTCATAAGACCAGTAGCAGCAAAATGTGTGTATTCAGGTACGATGATTCTAAGTGAAATAAGTCACACAGAAAAAGAAACTTATCATAAGATATCACTTATGAAGATCCTGTAAACATGGCTACACTTGAACTGAGTTAGGAAAGAGAACAGTGTCTCACATTTAGAAAACATTCTTATGCCTGCTTAAGGGGAAAGAGAGGTGGGGTGATGCATAAAAAAAGAGTTTGATATAAGCACAGGTACTGCTCCAAAAACCAACTATGGAATAGACAAGACCTACACCTTCCTCAGTGAAAGGGACACAAACCCCATATTTCCCGCAGAGGAATATATCTGACTAGTAAGAATCTTAAAACCTATGTATTGATATGTCTCCATAAGGGAATCAAGTGTGTCTAGACTGGCATAAACATGGCAGCGAGAATCAGCTCAAACCCACGATAAAAAGGAATTTCAAAAACAAAACAAAAAAACTGGGAAATTCTTTCCAATTCCTTCAGAGTCTCTGATGAAACCTGGAATGACCCTATCTACAACAACAGCTGGATGTGGCATAAGGCTGGACACTTGGGACTGAGAGGATAGGTGAGATTGGGTGAGCAAATGCAGACCCTTTAAAGCAATAATGCATGGCACCCATTCCATGGGTCCCAACTCTCGAGGTTGAAGGGAATATTACTACAGCTATAACATGTACGGGAAACCTAGAGAACGGACACACTGTGAATACGAAAGGTTTCTAAACCTCAACGAATAATCCCTCTCCTGGTGCTCCGGTTTGACTTTCCATCTGCTTTACTATCAACCTCCCAACTTGGAGAGACAGCCCCTTTAACCTCCTGGTTCACACAGGTTTCCAATTTGGCAGAGGATGAAAGGGAAGAGGGAGAACCAATGAGAGAGTAGCTGTTAGGCGTTTGGACGGGCACATATCACGGTAATTTCCTGGCAGAAAGAAGAATTAACCAAAGTCTCAGCCCCCCACCGGGAACCAGTATAGGTCCTGAACCAAAATTTTGGACTTGCGGTCAGCTCACCAAAAACGAGTTGAAAAATGGAGCTCACGGGCACAGCAATTCACAAACTGGCCGAGTAATAAAGGAAAACTATCGCCCAAAAATCTGTTGAGGGAAGGCAACGAGGCGGATTTGAAAGGCAGGCAGAATAGCAGGAAACAGATTTCAAGAGGTACGTTGGAATCGCCTTTAGAGCACAGGAAAAGGGGCACAACTTCGACAATGATGCACTAAGCCAAAAAGGGCGTATGCATTTTCTCCTGAATATATTCAGGAGAAAACGCATACGCCCTTTTTGGACAAGCAAGCAAGCGGGCAATGCAAATCTGCACTACAAAGAAGTATCATTTCCCACCGGTCAAAAGGGACATCCACAATATGTGTAAAAACCAGAAAGGCAAGACAGGCCCTGGAGAACAGGGAGCCTTGTTATGCTGATGGGCGGGATGTAAATTGCCAACTGCCTCTCTGGAGGAGTGCATTGTGTTCCCTAAAACAAGTAAAGAACAGAGATACAGAGCCAAGGGCACTTCCAGTCTAGGGAATATACCTTGGGAAAACTGAAAATCAATAAGACAGAGCCACCCAAAAATTTAGGGCTGCACTGCTTACAAGGACCTCAACTTGGGTACACCGTAAATATCCCAGGAAATATAAAAATGGTTCAAAAAATTGTGGTACTTTCGTACGATGGAATATCCCTCAGCCATGAAATCAATGTCATAAGAAAAGTAGCAGCAAAATGGGTGGATTCAGGTACGATGATTCTAAGTGAAATAAGTCACACAGAAAAAGAAACTTATCACAAGATATCACTTATGAAGATCCTGTAAACATGGCTACACTTGAACTGAGTTAGGAAAGAGAACAGTGTCTCACATTTAGAAAACACTCTTATGCCTGCTTAAGGGGGAAGGAGAAGTGGGGTGATGCATAAAACCAGAGTTTGATATAAGCACAGGTACCATTCCAAAAACCAACTATGGAATAGACAAGACCTACACCTTCCTCAGTCAAAGGGACTCAAAACCCCATATTTCCCGCAGAGGAATATATCTGACTAGTAAGAATCTTAAAACCTATGTATTGATATGTCTCCGTAAGGGAATCAAGTGTGTCTAGACTGGCATAAACATGGCAGCGAGAATCAGCTCAAACCGACTATAAAAAGGAATTTCAAAAACAAAACAGAAAAACTGGGAAATTCTTTACAATTCCTTCAGGGTCTCTGATGAAACCTGGAATGACCCTTTCTACAATGACAGCTGGATGTGGCATAAGGCTGGACACTTGGGACTGAGAGGCTTGGTGAGATTGGGTGAGCAAATGCAGACCCTTTAAAGCAATAATGCATGGCACCCATTCCATGGGTCCCAACTCTCGAGGTTGAAGGGAATATTACTACAGATATAACATGTACGGGAAACCTAGAGAACGGACACACTGTGAATACGAAAGGTTTGTAAAACTCAACGAATAGTCCCTCTCCTGGTGCTCCGGTTTGACTTTCCATCTGCTTTACTATCAACCTCCCAACTTGGAGAGACAGCCCCTTTAAGCTCCTGATTCGCACAGGTTGCCAATTTGGCAGACGATGAAAGGGAAGAGGGAGAACCAATGAGAGATTAGCTGTTAGGCATTTGGACGGGCACATATCACTGTAATTTCCCGGCAGGAAGAAGTATTAACCAAAGTCTCAGCCCCGCACTGGGAACCAGCATAGGTCCTGAACCAAAATTTTGGACTTGCGGTCAGCTCACCAAAAACGAGTTGAAAAATGGAGCTCAGGGGCACAGCAATTCACAAACTGGCCGAGTAATAAAGGACAACTATCCTCCAAAAATCTGTTGAGGGAAGGCAACGAGGCGGACTTGAAAGCGAGGCAGAATAGCAGGAAACAGATTTCAAGAGGTACATTGGAATCACCTTTAAAGCACAGGAAGAGGGGCACAACTTCGACAATGATGCACTTGGCCAAAAAGGGCGTATGCGTTTTCTCCTGAATATATTCAGGAGAAAACGCATACGCCCTTTTTGGCCAAGCAAGCAAGCGGGCAATGCAAATCTGCACTACAGAGAAGTATCACTTCCCACCGCTCAAAAGGGACATCCACAAAATGTGTAAAAACCAGAAAGGCAAGACAGGCCCTGGAGAACAGGGAGCCTTGTTATGCTGATGGGTGGGATGTAAATTGCCAACTGCCTCTCTGGAGGAGTGCATTGTGTTCCCTAAAACAAGTAAAGAACAGAGCTACAGAGCCAAGGGCACTTCCAGTCTAGGGAATATACCTTGGGAAAACTGAAAATCAATAAGACAGAGCCACCCCAAAATTTAGGGCTGCACTGCTTACAAGGACCTCAACTTGGGTACACCTTAAATATCCCAGGAAATATAAAAATGGTTCAAAAAATTGTGGTACTTACGTACGATGGAATATCCCTCAGCCATGAAATCAATGTCATAAGACCAGTAGCAGCAAAATGGGTGGATTCAGGTACGATGATTCTAAGTGAAATAAGTCACACAGAAAAAGAAACATATCATAAGATATCACTTATGATGATCCTGTAAACATGGCTACACTTGAACTGAGTTCGGAAAGAGAACAGTGTCTCACATTTAGAAAACACTCTTATGCCTGCTTAAGGGGGAAGGAGAGGTGGGGTGATGCATAAAACCAGAGTTTGATATAAGCACAGGTACCGTTCCAAAAACCAACTATGGAATAGAAAAGACCTACACCTTCCTCAGTGAAAGGGACTCAGAACCCCATATTTCCAGCAGAGGAATATATCTGACTAGTAAGAATCTTAAAACCTATGTATTGATATGTCTCCGTAAGGGAATAAAGTGTGTCTAGACTGGCATAAACATGGCAGCGAGAATCAGCTCAAACCCACTAGAAAAAGGAATTCCAAAAACAAAACAAAAAAACTGGGAAATTCTTTGCAATTCCTTCAGGGTCTCTGATGAAACCTGGAATGATCCTATCTACAACAACAGCTGGATGTGTCATAAGGAGGGACAATTGGGACTGAGAGGATTAGTGAGATTGGGTGAGCAAATGCAGACCCTTTAAAGCACAAATGCCTGGCACCCATTCCATGGGTCCCAACTCTCCAGGTTGAAGGGAATATTACTACAGCTATAACATGTACGGGAATCCTAGAGAACGGACACACAGTGAATACGAAAGGTTTCTAAAACTCAACGAATAGTCCCTCTCCTGGTGCTCCGGTTTGACTTTCCATCTGCTTTACTATCAACCTCCCAACTTGGAGAGACAGCCCCTTTAACCTCCTGGTTCGCACAGGTTGCCAATTTGGCAGAGGATGAAAGGGAAGAGGGAGAACCAATGAGAGAGTAGCTGTTAGGCACTTGGACGGGCACATATCACTGTAATTTCCTGGCAGGAAGAAGAATTATCCAAAGTCTCAGCCCCCCAGCGGGAACCAGCATAGGTCCTGAACCAAAATTTTGGACTTGCGGTCAGCTCACCAAAAACGAGTTGAAAAATGGAGCTCAGGGGCACAGCAATTCACAAACTGGCCGAGTAATAAAGGACAACTAACGTCCAAAAATCTGTTGAGGGAAGGCAACGAGGCGGATTTGAAAGGCAGGCAGAATAGCAGGAAACAGATTTCAAGAGGTACGTTGGAATCGCCTTTAAAGCACAGGAAGAGGGGCACAACTTCGACAATGATGCACTTGGCCAAAAAGGGCGTATGCGTTTTCTCCTGAATATATTCAGGAGAAAACGCATACGCCCTTTTTGGCCAAGCAAGCAAGCGGGCAATGCAAATCTGCACTACAAAGACGTATCACTTCCCACCGGTCAAAAGGGACATCCACAAAATGTGTAAAAACCAGAAAGGCAAGACAGGCCCTGGAGAACAGGGAGCCTTGTTATGCTGATGGGCGGGATGTAAATTGCCAACTGCCTCTCTGGAGGAGTGCATTGTGTTCCCTAAAACAAGTAAAGCACAGAGATACAGAGCCAAGGGCACTTCCAGTCTAGGGAATATACCTTGGGAAAACTGAAAATCAATAAGACAGAGCCACCCAAAAATTTAGGGCTGCACTGCTTACAAGGACCTCAACTTGGGTACACCGTAAATATCCCAGGAAATATAAAAATGGTTCAAAAAATTGTGGTACTTACGTACGATGGAATATCCCTCAGCCATGAAATCAATGTCATAAGACCAGTAGCAGCAAAATGGGTGGATTCAGGTACGATGATTCTAAGTGAAATAAGTCACACAGAAAAAGAAACTTATCACAAGATATCACTTATGAAGATCCTGTAAACATGGCTACACTTGAACTGAGTTAGGAAAGAGAACAGTGTCTCACATTTAGAAAACACTCTTATGCCTGCTTAAGGGGGAAGGAGAAGTGGGGTGATGCATAAAACCAGAGTTTGATATAAGCACAGGTACCATTCCAAAAACCAACTATGGAATAGACAAGACCTACACCTTCCTCAGTGAAAGGGACTCAGAACCCCATATTTCCCGCAGAGGAATATATCTGACTAGTAAGAATCTTAAAACCTATGTATTGATATGTCTCCGTAAGGGAATCAAGTGTGTCTAGACTGGCATAAACATGGCAGCGAGAATCAGCTCAAACCGACTATAAAAAGGAATTTCAAAAACAAAACAGAAAAACTGGGAAATTCTTTACAATTCCTTCAGGGTCTCTGATGAAACCTGGAATGACCCTTTCTACAATGACAGCTGGATGTGGCATAAGGCTGGACACTTGGGACTGAGAGGATTGGTGAGATTGGGTGAACAAATGCAGACCCTTTAAAGCAATAATGCATGGCACCCATTCCATGGGTCCCAACTCTCCAGGTTGAAGGGAATATTACTACAGCTATAACATGTACGGGAAACCTAGAGAACGGACACACTGTGAATACGAAAGGTTTCTAAAACTCAACGAATAATCCCTCTCCGGGTGCTCCGGTTTGACTTTCCATCTGCTTTACTATCAACCTCCCAACTTGGAGAGACAGCCCCTTTAACCTCCTGGTTCGCACAGGTGGCCAATTTGGCAGAGGATGAAAGGGAAGAGGGAGAACCAATGAGAGAGTAGCTGTTAGGCATATGGACGGGCACATATCACTGTAATTTCCCGGCAGGAAGAAGAATTAACCAAAGTCTCAGCCACCCACCGGGAACCAGTATAGGTCCTGAACCAAAATTTTGGACATGCGGTCAGCTCACCAAAAACGAGTTGAAAAATGGAGCTCAGGGTCACAGCAATTCACAAACTGGCCGAGTAATAAAGGACAGCTATCGTCCAAAAATCTGTTGAGGGAAGGCAACGAGGCGGACTTGAAAGCGAGGCAGAATACCAGGAAACAGATTTCAAGAGGTACGTTGGAATCACCTTTAAAGCACAGGAAGAGGGGCACAACTTCGACAATGATGCACTTGGCCAAAAAGGGCGTATGCGTTTTCTCCTGAATATATTCAGGAGAAAACGCATACGCCCTTTTTGGCCAAGCAAGCAAGCAGGCAATGCAAATCTGCACTACAAAGAAGTATCACTTCCCACCGGTCAAAAGGGACATCCACACAATGTGTAAAAACCAGAAAGGCAAGACAGGCCCTGGAGAACAGGGAGCCTTGTTATGCTGATGGGCGGGATGTAAATTGCCAACTGCCTCTCTGGAGCAGTACATTGTGTTCCCTAAAACAAGTAAAGAACAGAGCTACAGAGCCAAGGGCACTTCCAGTCTAGGGAATATACCTTGGGAAAACTGAAAATCAATAAGACAGAGCCACCCCAAAATTTAGGGCTGCACTGCTTACAAGGACCTCAACTTGGGTACACCTTAAATATCCCAGGAAATATAAAAATGGTTCAAAAAATTGTGGTACTTACGTACGATGGAATATCCCTCAGCCATGAAATCAATGTCATAAGACCAGTAGCAGCAAAATGGGTGGATTCAGGTACGATGATTCTAAGTGAAATAAGTCACAGAGAAAAAGAAACTTATCATAAGATATCACTTATGAAGATCCTGTAAACATGACTACACTTGAACTGAGTTAGGAAAGAGAACAGTGTCTCACATTTAGAAAACACTCTTATGCCTGCTTAAGGGGGAAGGAGAGGTGGGGTGATGCATAAAACCAGAGTTTGATATAAGCACAGGTACCGTTCCAAAAATCAACTATGGAATAGACAATACCTACACCTTCCTCAGTGAAAGGAACTCAAAACCCCATATTTCCCGCAGAGGAATATATCTGACTAGTAAGAATCTTAAATCCTATGTATTGATATGTCTCCGTAAGGGAATCAAGTGTGTCTAGACTGGCATAAACATGGTAGCGAGAATCAGCTCAAACCCACTATAAAAAGGAATTCCAAAAACAAAACAAAAAAACTGGGAAATTCTTTGCAATTCCTTCAGGGTCTCTGATGAAACCTGGAATGACCCTATCTACAACAACAGCTGGATGTGTCATAAGGAGGGACAATTGGGACTGAGAGAATTGGTGAGATTGGGTGAGCAAATGCAGACCCTTTAAAGCACAAATGCCTGGCACCCATTCCATGGGTCCCAACTCTCCAGGTTGAAGGGAATACTACTACAGCTATAACATGTACGGGAATCCTAGAGAACGGACACACAGTGAATACGAAAGGTTTCTAAAACTCAACGAATAGTCCCTCTCCTGGTGCTCCGGTTTGACTTTCCATCTGCTTTACTATCAACCTCCCAACTTGGAGAGACAGCCCCTTTAACCTCCTGGTTCGCACAGGTTGCCAATTTGGCAGAGGATGAAAGGGAAGAGGGAGAACCAATGAGAGAGTAGCTGTTAGGCACTTGGACGGGCACATATCACTGTAATTTCCTGGCAGGAAGAAGAATTATCCAAAGTCTCAGCCCCCCAGCGGGAACCAGCTTAGGTCCTGAACCAAAATTTTGGACTTGCGGTCAGCTCACCAAAAACGAGTTGAAAAATGGAGCTCAGGGGCACAGCAATTCACAAACTGGCCGAGTAATAAAGGACAACTATCGTCCAAAAATCTGTTGAGGGAAGGCAACGAGGCGGACTTGAAAGCGAGGCAGAATAGCAGGAGACAGATTTCAAGAGGTACGTTGGAATCGCCTTTAAAGCACAGGAAGAGGGGCACAAGTTCGACAATGATGCACTTGGCCAAAAAGGGCGTATGCGTTTTCTCCTGAATATATTCAGGAGAAAACGCATACGCCCTTTTTGGCCAAGCAAGCAAGCGGGCAATGCAAATCTGCACTACAGAGAAGTATCACTTCCCACCGTTCAAAAGGGACATCCACACAATGTGTAAAAACCAGAAAGGCAAGACAGGCCCTGGAGAACAGGGAGCCTTGTTATGCTGATGGGTGGGATGTAAATTGCCAGCTGCCTCTCTGGAGGAGTACATTGTGTTCCCTAAAACAAGTAAAGAACAGAGCTACAGAGCCAAGGGCACTTCCAGTCTAGGGAATATACCTTGGGAAAACTGAAAATCAATAAGACAGAGCCACCCCAAAATTTAGGGCTGCACTGCTTACAAGGACCTCAACTTGGGTACACCGTAAATATCCCAGGAAATATAAAAATGGTTCAAAAAATTGTGGTACTTACGTACGATGGAATATCCCTCAGCCATGAAATCAATGTCATAAGACCAGTAGCAGCAAAATGGGTGGATTCAGGTACGATGATTCTAAGTGAAATAAGTCACACAGAAAAAGAAACTTATCACAAGATATCACTTATGAAGATCCTGTAAACATGGCTACACTTGAACTGAGTTAGGAAAGAGAACAGTGTCTCACATTTAGAAAACACTCTTATGCCTGCTTAAGGGGGAAGGAGAAGTGGGGTGATGCATAAAACCAGAGTTTGATATAAGCACAGGTACCATTCCAAAAACCAACTATGGAATAGACAAGACCTACACCTTCCTCAGTGAAAGGGACTTAGAACCCCATATTTCCCGCAGAGGAATATATCTGACTAGTATGAATCTTAAAACCTATGTATTGATATGTCTCCGTAAGGGAATCAAGTGTGTCTAGACTGGCATAAACATGGCAGCGAGAATCAGCTCAAACCGACTATAAAAAGGAATTTCAAAAACAAAACAGAAAAACTGGGAAATTCTTTACAATTCCTTCAGGGTCTCTGATGAAACCTGGAATGACCCTTTCTACAATGACAGCTGGATGTGGCATAAGGCTGGACACTTGGGACTGAGAGGATTGGTGAGATTGGGTGAACAAATGCAGACCCTTTAAAGCAATAATGCATGGCACCCATTCCATGGGTCCCAACTCTCCAGGTTGAAGGGAATATTACTACAGCTATAACATGTACGGGAAACCTAGAGAACGGACACACTGTGAATACGAAAGGTTTCTAAAACTCAACGAATAATCCCTCTCCGGGTGCTCCGGTTTGACTTTCCATCTGCTTTACTATCAACCTCCCAACTTGGAGAGACAGCCCCTTTAACCTCCTGGTTCGCACAGGTGGCCAATTTGGCAGAGGATGAAAGGGAAGAGGGAGAACCAATGAGAGAGTAGCTGTTAGGCATATGGACGGGCACATATCACTGTAATTTCCCGGCAGGAAGAAGAATTAACCAAAGTCTCAGCCACCCACCGGGAACCAGTATAGGTCCTGAACCAAAATTTTGGACATGCGGTCAGCTCACCAAAAACGAGTTGAAAAATGGAGCTCAGGGTCACAGCAATTCACAAACTGGCCGAGTAATAAAGGACAGCTATCGTCCAAAAATCTGTTGAGGGAAGGCAACGAGGCGGACTTGAAAGCGAGGCAGAATACCAGGAAACAGATTTCAAGAGGTACGTTGGAATCACCTTTAAAGCACAGGAAGAGGGGCACAACTTCGACAATGATGCACTTGGCCAAAAAGGGCGTATGCGTTTTCTCCTGAATATATTCAGGAGAAAACGCATACGCCCTTTTTGGCCAAGCAAGCAAGCAGGCAATGCAAATCTGCACTACAAAGAAGTATCACTTCCCACCGGTCAAAAGGGACATCCACACAATGTGTAAAAACCAGAAAGGCAAGACAGGCCCTGGAGAACAGGGAGCCTTGTTATGCTGATGGGCGGGATGTAACTAGCCAACTGCCCCTCTGGAGGAGTGTATTGTGCTCCCTAAAACAAATAAACAACAGAGCTACAGAGCCAAGGGCACTTCCAGTCTAGGGAATATACCTAGGGAAAACTGAAAATCGATAAGACGGAGCCACCCCAAAATTTAAGGCTGAACTGCTTACAAGGACCTCAACTTCGGTTCACCTTAAATATCCCAGGATATATAAAAATGCTTCAAAAAATTGTGGTACCTACGTACGATGGAATATCCCTCAGCCATGAAATCAATGACATAAGACCAGGAGCAGCAAAATGGGTGGATTCAGGTACGATGATTCTAAGTGAAATAAGTCACACAGAAAAAGAAACTTATCATAAGATATCACTTATGAAGATCCTGTAAACATGGCTCCACTTGAACTGAGTTAGGAAAGAGAACAGTGTCTCACATTTAGAAAACACTCTTATGCCTGCTTAACGGGGAAGGAGAGGTGGGGTGATGCATAAAACCAGAGTTTGATATAAGCACAGGTACCGTTCCAAAAACCAACTATGAAATAGAAAAGACCTACACCTTCCTCAGTGAAAGGGACTGAAAACCCCATATTTCCCGCAGAGGAATATATCTGACTAGTAAGAATCTTAAAACCTATGTATTGATATGTCTCCGTAAGGGAATAAAGTGTGTCTATACTGGCATAAACATGGCAGCGAGAATCAGCTCAAACCCCCTATAAAAAGGAATTTCAAAAACAAAACAAACAAACTGGGAAATTCTTTACAATTCCTTCAGGGTCTCTGATGAAACCTGGAATGACCCTACGTACAATGACAGATGGATGTGGCATAAGGCTGGACACTTGGGACTGAGAGGATTGGTGAGATTGGGTGAGCAAATGCAGACCCTTTAAAGAACTAATGCCTGGCACCCATTCCATGGGTCCCTACTCTCCAGGTTAAAGGGAATATTACTACAGATATAACATGTACGGGAAACCTAGAGAACGGACACACTGTGAATACGAAAGGTTTCTAAAACTCAACGAATAGTCCCTCTCCTGGTGCTCCGGTTTGACTTTACATCTGCTTTACTATCAACCTCCCAACTTGGAGAGACAGCCCCTTTAACCTCCTGGTTCGCACAGGTTGCCAATTTGGCAGAGGATGAAAGGGAAGAGGGAGAACCAATGAGAGAGTAGCTGTTAGGCATTTGGACGGGCACATATCACTCTAATTTCCCGGCAGGAAGAAGAATTAACCAAAGTCTCAGCCACTCACCGGAAACCAGTATAGGTCCTGAACCAAAATTTTGGACTTGCGGTCAGCTCACCAAAAACGAGTTGAAAAATGGAGCTCAAGGGCACAGCAATTCACAAACTGGCCGAGTAATAAAGGACAACTATCGTCCAAAAATCTGATGAGGGAAGGCAACGAGGCGGACTTGAAAGCGAGGCAGAATAGCAGGAAACAGATTTCAAGAGGTACGTTGGAATCGCCTTTAAAGCACAAGAAGAGGGGCACAACTTCGACAATGATGCACTTGGCCAGAAAGGGCGTATACGTTTTCTCCTGAATATATTCAGGAGAAAACGCATACGCCCTTTTTGGCCAAGCAAGCAAGCGGGCAATGCAAATCTGCACAACAAAGAAGTATCACTTCCCACCGGTCAAAAGGGACATCCACAAAATGTGTAAAAAGCAGAAAGGCAAGACAGGCCCTGGAGAACAGGGAGCCTTGTTATGCTGATGGGCGGGATATAAATTGCGAACTGCTTCTCTGGAGGAGTGCATTGTGTTCCCTAAAACAAGTAAACAACAGAGCTACAGAGCCAAGGGCACTTCCAGTCTAGGGAATATACCTTGGGAATACTGAAAATCAATAAGACAGAGCCACCCCAAAATTTAGGGCTGCACTGCTTACAAGGACCTCAACTTGGGTACACCTTAAATATCCCAGGAAATATAAAAATGGTTCAAAAAATTGTGGGACTTATGTACGATGGAATACCCCTCAGCCATGATATCAATGTCATAAGACCAGTAGCAGCAAAATGGGTGGATTCAGGTACGATGATTCTAAGTGAAATAAGTCACACAGAAAAAGAATCTTATCATAAGATATCACTTATGAAGATCCTGTAAACATGGCTACACTTGAACTGAGTTAGAAAAGAGAGCTGTGTCTCACATTTAGAAAACACTCTTATGCCTGCTTAAGAGGGAAGGAGAGGTGGGGTGATGCATAAAACCAGAGTTTCATATAAGCACAGGTACCGTTCCAAAAACCAACTATGGAATAGATAAGACCTACACATTCCTCATTGAAAGGGACTCAAAACCCCATAGTTCCCGCAGGGGAATATATCTGACTAGTAAGAATCTTAAAACCTATGTATTGATATGTCTCCATAAGGGAATCAAGTGTGTCTAAACTGGCATAAACATGGCAGCGAGAATCAGCTCAATCCCACTATAAAAAGGAATTTCGAAAACAAAACAAAAAAAAAACTGTGAAATTCTTTACAATTCCTTCAGGGTCTCTGATGAAACCTGGAATGACCCTATCTACAACGACAGCTGGATGTGGCATAAGGCTGGATACTTGGGTCTGAGAGGATTTGTGAGATTGGGTGAGCAAATGCAGACCCTTTAAATCACAAATGCCTGGCACACATTCCATGGGTGCCAACCTTCCAGGTTGAAGGGAATATTACTACAGCTGTAACATGTACAGGAAACCTTGAGAACAGACACACTGTGAATACGAAAGGTATCTACAACTCAACGAATAGTCCCTCTCCTGGTGCTCCGGTTTGACTTGCCATGTGCTTTACTATCAACCTCCCAACTTGGAGAGACAGACCCTTTAACCTCCTGGTTCGCACAGGTTGCCAGTTTGGCAGAGGAAGAAAGGGAAGAGGGAGAACCAATGAGAGAGTAGCTGTTAGGCATTTGGACGGGCACATATCACTCTAATTTCCCGGCAGGAAGGAAGAATTAACGAAAGTCTCAGCCACCCACAGGGAACCAGTATAGGTCCTGAACCAAAATTTTTTTACTTGCGGTCAGCTCACAAAAAACGAGTTGAAAAATGGAGCTCAGGGGCACAGCAATTCACAAACTGGCCGAGTAATAAAGGACAACTATCGTCCAAAAATCTGTTGAGGGAAGGCAACGAGGCGGACTTGAAAGCGAGGCAGAATAGCAGGAAACAGATTTCAAGAGGTACGTTGGAATCGCCTTTAAAGCCCAGGAAGAGGGGCACAACTTCGACAAAGATGCACTTGGCCAAAAAGGGCGTATGCGTTTTCTCCTGAATATATTCAGGAGAAAACGCATACGCCCTTTTTGGCCAAGCAAGCAAGCGGGCAATGCAAATCTGCACTACAAAGAAGTATCACTTCCCACCGGTCAAAAGGGACATCCACAAAATGTGTAAAAACCAGAAAGGCAAGACAGGCCCTGGAGAACAGGGAGCCTTGTTATGCTGATGGGCGGGATATAAATTGCCAACTGCTTCTCTGGTGGAGTGCAATGTGTTCCCTAAAACAAGTAAACAACAGAGCTACAGAGCCAAGGGCACTTCCAGTCTAGGGAATATACCTTGGGAAAACTGAAAATCAATAAGACAGAGCCACCCCAAAATTTAGGGCTGCACTGCTTACAAGGACCTTAACTTGGGTACACCTTAAATATCCCAGGAAATATAAAAATGGTTCAAAAATTTGTGGTACTTACGTACGATGGAATATCCCTCATCCATGAAATCAATGTCATAAGACCAGTAGCAGCAAAATGGGTGGATTCAGGTACGATGATTCTAAGTGAAATAAGTCACACAGAAAAAGAAACTTATCATAAGATATCACTTATGAAGGTCCTGTAAACATGGCTACACTTGACCTGAGTTAGGAAAGAGAGCAGAGTCTCACCTTTGGAAAACACTCTTATGCCTGCTTAAGGGAGAAGGAGAGATGGGGTGATGCATAAAACCAGAGTTTGATATAAGCACAGGTACCTTTCCAAAAACAATCTATGGAATAGACAAGACCTACACCTTCCTCAGTGAAAGGGGCTTGAGGCATCTGTGAGTAACTGTGAGCTGAGCCGCAGGCCAGCTGCTGCTGAACTTTTCCCACCCTTCCCAGGTAAAACACCTGAATATGTACAAGGGCTTGAAAGCTTAGAGGAAGGGCCGTGGAGCCACACAAGCGACAGCACGCATGCCAACTTGTTGCCTGCAGGCCAGCCAGTATGGTCCTGTCCCTGGGCGCTCTTCTTGAAGCTTTCCATTGCCCTGCCTGAGATACCCCTCCTGTCCCTGACCCCACTGCTTTTTTCCTTCCTCACCTCTGTCCGGAGAGAAATTCCAACGGAAGGTGTGGGTGATACATCTTCTTGTTTACACGTGGCATCCTGGCAACTCCTGCAGAAAGCTCAGCAGAGACCCACTCACACCGGGCCACCTACAAAGCCGTGGCCCCACACTCCCTCCCACCAGCACAGCCCCGAGACTGCTGACGAGTCAGAGAACATGGAGTCAGGCACAGCTTCAGGGGCTATTGCTGCCTGCAGCGCTGTTTATATTGACATCAACACAGGCACACCTGGGGCGGGCCGGCCGGCAGGGTCAGGCTACCCAGGTCAGCTAATCCTCAGCCCTCAGGGAATCACATTGTTGAAAATGGACCTCGCTAAGGCAGAATAGAAGCCAAGGAATAAAAGGACACAATGCCATTTGCAGCACCATAGGTGTGTCTAGAGGTAATCACGTGATTGTGGTAAGTCAGAAAATGAAAGACACATATCATATCATATCTCTTATAGGTGTGACCAAAAAATGAATACCAGGGGAGATATTTCCACGGAGAAGGGCAATCACAGATTCATTAAACAAACTTATGGTTCACCAATGGAAAGGTGTGAGGATTGGTTTCATTATGATATTGGGGTTAACAGACATATACAAACACAGGTGACATATATAATCACCGAAGACCTACAGAATACCAAGAGAAGACTACTCAACATTCTGTCATAAGGTACATGGGAAAAGGATCCCAGGAAGAACTGACATATATATATGTGTAAAAGAACCACATCTTCCACACCTACAACAAGCCAAACATTGTAATCAAATTTGTTGTAATAAAAAATAAAAAATTAAATTAAAAACACGAACAAGAAGTAGTGAGACAAACTTGAGGGGCTTTTTCCTGGCACATTCCATTCTAAATTCCAATCTAGAACACAACTTCCATTGAGGCTCTGTTGCCACAGTAACCAGATTTGGTAAGGGAGACCTGCTGCCACCTTGTGGCCGTTTCACACAACAGCAGCTTTAATCCCAGCGCTAATGGTCAGTTGATATTCAAAATCATTGCAGGCCTGTAAATGACACCTGCCCTGAAAACAAATCCTGGGGTCATATATCGACCAAAAAATTCAAAGGACGTCCATATTTCAAAACGACAGTTTCAAAAGGCATATTTTACACACATTAGTGTTCTGCTTCTTTTTCTTTCTTTCTTTTTTTGTTAAAAAAACGGGAATGGCAAAAAGCATCCCTCAGAATGGGCGAAAATATTTGCAAACGAATCAATGGACAAAGGATTAATCTCCAATATATATAAAGAGCTCATGCAGCTTAATATTAAAAAAACAAACAACCCAATACAAAAATGGGCAGAAGATCTAAAGAGACGATACTTCAAAGAAGACACAGAGACGGCCAAGACGCACATGAAAAGCTGCTCAACATCACTAATTATTAGAGAAATGCAAATCAAAACTACAATGAGGTATCACCTCACGCCTGTTAGAATCTGCATCATCAGAAAATCTACAAGCAACGAATTCTGGGGAGGGTGTGGACAAAAGGATCCCTCTTCCACTAGTGGTGGAAATGTAAATTGATACAGTCACGATGGAGAACAGTATGGAGTTTCCTTAAAAAAACTAGAAATAGAATTACCATATGATCCAGCAATCCCACTTCTGGGCATATACCCAGAGAAAACCATAAATCAAAAAGGCACATTCACCACAATGCTCATTTCAGCACTATTTACGATAGCCAGGTAATGGAAGCAAACTAAATACCCACAGACAGATGAATGGATAAAGATGTGGTACATATATGAAATGGAATATTACTCAGCCATAAGAAGGAATGAAACTGGGTCATTTGTAGAGACGTCGATGGATCTAGACACTGTCATACAGAATGAAGTAAGTCAGAAAGAGAAAAACAAATATTGTATATTAATGCATATATGTGGAACCTAGAAAAATGGTACAGATGAACTGGTTTGCAGGGAAGAAATAGAGACACAGAGGTAGAGAACACACGTATGGACACCTAGTGTGGGAAGCCATGGGTTGGTGGTGGTGGGATGAGTTGGGAGATTGGGATTGACCTGTATACATGTATATGCATAAAATACATAACTAATCATAACCTGCTGTATAAAAAAATAAATAAAATTAAATTTCAAAATTAAAAAAAACAAAATTTAAAAATAAAACAGAAAAAAGTTTTTCCCTTCACACAGATGTATTTATATGAATGAATTATTTCCATGCTTATATCTATAAATACATAAAAGAGGAATAAAATCTAACTTGAACCAAAAAAGAAAAAAAAAAACCTGAACCCACCAGTTATACAGAGGAAAACCCTATCAGGGCACTTGCTCCAGCGGTAAACAATTATGAAATTGGTCAGAGGTGGGGAATCATCTCCCATACAGCCAGCAGCCCACTCCTATGCAAAGAGCGTCCTCATTGCAATGGTGGGGGCCTTTCCGAGGCATCTGTGAGTAACCATGAACTGAGCCACAGGCCAGATGCCTTTGAACTTTTCCCACCCTTCCGAGGTAAAACACCTGAATATGTACAAGGGCTTGAAAGCCTAGAGGAAGGGCCATGGAGCCACACCAGCGACAGCACACAGGCCAACTTGATGCCTGCAGGCCAGCCAGGATGGTCCTGGACCTGGGCGCTCTTCTGGAAGCTTTCCATTGCCCTGCCTGAGATACCCTTCCTGTCCCGGCACCCACTGATTTTTTCCTTTAACCTCTGTCCGGAGAGAAATTCCAGCGGAAGTTATGGGTGCCACATCCTCTTATTTACAGGTGGCAGCCTGGCAACTCCTGCAGAAAGTCCAGCAGAGACCCACTCACACAGGGCCACCCACAAAGCCGTGGACCCTCACTGCCTCCCACCAGCACAGCCCCGAGACTGCTGACGGGGCAGAGAATATGGAGTCAGGCACAGCTTCAGGGTCTATTGCTGCCTGCAGCGCTGTTTATATTGACATCAACACAGGCACACCTGGGGAGGGCCGGCCGGCAGGGCCAGGCTACAAAGGTCAGCTAATCCTCAGCCCTCAGGGAACCACATTGTTGAAAATGGACCTCGCTAAGGCAGAATAGAAGCCAAGGAATAAAAGGACACAATGCCATTTGCAGCACTGTAGGTGTGTCTAGAGGTAATCACGTGACTTGTAGTAAGTCAGAAAGTGAAAGACACATATCATATCATATCTCTTATCGGTGTGACCGAAAAATGGATACCAGGGCAGATATTTCCAAGGAGAAGGGCAATCACAGATTCATTCAACAAACTTATGGTTCACCAATGGAAAGGTGTGAGGATTGGTTTCATTATGGTATTGGGGTTAACAGACATATACAAACACAGGTGACATATATAATCACCAAAGACCTACAGAATACCAAGAGAAGACTACTCAACATTCTGTCATAAGGTACATGGGAAAAGGATTCCAGGAAGAACAGACATATGTATATGTGTAAAAGAACCACATCTTCCACACCTACAACAAGCCAAACATTGTAATCAAATTTGCTGTAATAAAAAATAAAAAATTAAATTCAAAACACGAGCAAGAAGTAGTGAGACAAACTTGAGGGGCTTTCTCCTGGCACATTCCATTCTGAATTCCAATCTAGAACACGACTTCCATTGAGGCTCTGTTGCCCCAGTAACCAGATTTGGTAAGGGAGAACTGCTGCCACCTTGTGGCCGTTTCACACAACAGCAGCTTTAATCCCAGCGCTAATGGTCAGTTGATATTCAAAATCATTGCAGGCCTGTAAATGACACCTGCCCTGAAAACAAATCCTGGGTTCATATATCGACCAAAAAATTCAAAGGACGTCCATATTTCAAAACGACAGTTTCAAAAGGCATATTTTACACACATTAGTGTTCTGCTTCTTTTTCTTTCTTTCTTTTTTTGTTAAAAAATGGGAATGGCAAAAAGCATCCCTCAGAATGGGCGAAAATATTTGCAAACGAATCAATGGACACAGGTTTAATCTCCAATATATATAAAGAGCTCATGCAGCTTAATATTAAAACAACAAACAACCCAATACAAAAATGGGCAGAAGATCTAAAGAGACGTTTCTTCAAAGAAGACACAGAGATGGCCAAGACACACATGAAAAGCTGCTCAACATCACTAATTATTAGAGAAATGCAAATCAAAACTACAATGAGGTATCACCTCACACCTGTTAGAATCGGCATCATCAGAAAATCTACAAGCAACGAATTCTGGGGAGGGTGTGGACAAAAGGATCCCTCTTCCACTAGTGGTGGAAACGTAAATTGATACAGTCACGATGGAGAACAGTATGGAGTTTCCTTAAAAAAACTAGAAATAGAATTACCATATGATCCAGCAATCCCACTTCTGGGCATATACCCAGAGAAAACCATAAATCAAAAAGGCACATTCACCACAATGCTCATTTCAGCACTATTTACGATAGCCAGGTAATGGAAGCAACCTAAATACCCACAGACATACGAATGGATAAAGATGTGGTCCATATATAAAATGGAATATTACTCAGCCATAAGAAGGAATGAAACTGGGTCATTTGTAGAGACGTCGATGGATCTAGAGACTGTCATACAGAATGAAGTAAGTCAGAAAGAGAAAAACAAATATTGTATATTAATGCATATATGTGGAACCTAGAAAAATGGAACAGATGAACTGGTTTGCAGGGAAGAAATAGAGACACAGAGGTAGAGAACACACGTATGGACACCAAGTTTGGGAAGCCATGGGGAGGTGGTGTTGGGATGAGTTGGGAGATTGGGATTGATCTGTATACATGTATATGCATAAAATACATAACTAATAATAACCTGCTGTATAAAAAAATAAATAAAATTAAATTTCAAAATTTTAAAAAATAAAATTTAAAAATAAAACAGAAAAAAGTTCTTCCCTTCACACAGATGTATTTATATGAATGAATTATTTCCATGCTTATATCTATAAATACATAAAAGAGGAATAAAATCTAACTTGAACCAAAAAAGAAAAAAGAAAACCTGAACCCACGTGTTAGACAGAGGAAAACCCTATCAGGGCACTTGCTCCAGCGGTAAACAATTCTGAAATTGGTCAGAGGTGGGGAATCATCACCAATAGAGCCAGCAGCCCACTCCTATGCAAGGAGCGTCCTCATTGCAAAGCTGGGGGCCATGCCGAGGCATCTGTGTGTAACCGTCAGCTGAGCCCCAGGCCAGCTGCTGTTGAACTTTACCCACCCTTCCCAGGTAAAACACCTGAATATGTACAAGACCTTGAAAGCCTAGAGGAAGGGGCGTGGAGCCACACCAGTGACAGAACGCAGGCCAACTTGGTGCCTGCAGGCCAGCCAGGATGGTCCTGGCCCTGGGCGCTCTTCTGGAAGCTTTCCATTGCCCTGCCTGAGATACCCCTCCTGTCCCGGCACCCACTGCTTTTTTCCTTCCTCACCTCTGTCCGGAGAGAAATTCCAGCGGAAGGTATGGGTGCCACATCCTCTTCTTTACAGGTGGAAGCCTGGCAACTACTGCAGAAAGTCCAGCAGAGACCCACTCACACTGGGCCACCCACAAAGCTGTGGCCCCTCACTCCCTCCCACCAGCACAGCCCTGAGACTGCTGACGGGACAGAGAATATGGAGTCAGGCACAGCTTCAGGGTCTATTCCTGCCTGCTGCGCTGGTTATATTGACCTCAACCCAGGCACACCTGGGGAGTGCCGGCCAGCAGGGTCAGGCTACCCAGGTCAGCTAATCTTCAGCCCTCAGGGAATCACATTGTTGAAAATGGACCTCGCTAACGCAGAATAGAAGCCAAGGAATAAAAAGACACAATGCCATTTGCAGCACCGTAGGTGTGTCTAGAGGTAATCACGTGACTTGTAGTAAGTCAGAAAGTGAAAGACACATATCATATCATATCTCTTATAGTTGTGACCGAAAAATGGATACCAGGGCAGATATTTCCACGGAGAAGGGCAATCACAGATTCATTCAACAAACTTATGGTTCACCAATGGAAAGGTGTGAGGATTGGTTTCATTATGATATTGGGGTTAACAGACATATACAAACACAGGTGACATATATAATCACCGAAGACCTACAGAATACCAGAAGACTACTCAACATTCTTTCATAAGGTACATGGGAAAAGGATCCCAGGAAGAACAGACATATGTATATGTGTAAAAGAACCACATCTTCCACACCTACAACAAGCCAAACATTGTAATCAAATTTGCTGTAATAAAAAATAAAAAAATTAAATTAAAAACACGAACAAGAAGTAGTGAGACAAACTTGAGGGGCTTTCTCCTGGCAAATTCCATTCTAAATTCCAATCTAGAACACGACTTCCATTGAGGCTCTGTTGCCCCAGTAACCAGATTTGGTAAGGGAGAACTGCTGCCACCTTGTGGCCGTTTCACACAACAGCAGCTTTAATCCCAGCGCTAATGGTCAGTTGATATTCAAAATCATTGCAGGCCTGTAAATGACACCTGCCCTGAAAACAAATCCTGGGTTCATATAGCGACCAAAAAATTCAAAGGATGTCCATATTTCAAAACGACAGTTTCAAAAGGCATATTTTACACACATTAGTGTTCTGCTTCTTTTTCTTTCTTTCTTTTTTTGTTAAAAAAATGGGAATGGCAAAAAGCATCCCTCAGAATGGGCGAAAATATTTGCAAACGAATCAATGGACAAAGGTTTAATCTCCAATATATATAAAGAGCTCGTGCAGCTAAATATTAAAACAACAAAAAACCCAATACAAAAATGGGCAGAAGATCTAAAGAGACGCTTCTTCAAAGAAGACACAGAGATGGCCAAGACACACATGAAAAGCTGCTCAACATCACTAATTATTAGAGAAATGCAAATCAAAACTACAATGAGGTATCACCTCACACCTGTTAGAATCGGCATCATCAGAAAATCTACAAACAACGAATTCTGGGGAGGGTGTGGACAAAAGGATCCCTCTTCCACTAGTGGTGGAAATGTAAATTGATACAGTCACGATGGAGAACAGTATGGAGTTTCCTTAAAAAAACTAGAAATAGAATTACCATATGATCCAGCAATCCCACTTCTGGGCATATACCCAGAGAAAACCATAAATCAAAAAGGCACATTCACCACAATGCTCATTTCAGCACTATTTACGATAGCCAGGTAATGGAAGCAACCTAAATACCCACAGACAGACGAATGGATAAAGATGTGGTCCATATATAAAATGGAATATTACTCAGCCATAAGAAGGAATGAAACTGGGTCATTTGTAGAGACGTCGATGGATCTAGAGACTGTCATACAGAATAAAGTAAGTCAGAAAGAGAAAAACAAATATTGTATATTAATGCATATATGTGGAACCTAGAAAAATGGTACAGATGAACTGGTTTGCAGGGAAGAAATAGAGACACAGAGGTAGAGAACACACGTATGGACACCAAGTGTGGGAAGCCATGGGTAGGTGGTTTTGGGATGAGTTGGGAGACTGGGATTGCCCTGTCTACATGTATATGCATAAAATACATAACTAATAATAACCTGCTTTATAAAAAAATAAATAAAATAAAATTTCAAAATTTTTAAAAATAAAATTCAAAAATAAAACAGAAAAAAGTTCTTCCCTTCACACAGATGTATTTATATGAATGAATTATTTCCATGCTTATATCTATAAATACATAAAAGAGGAATAAAATCTAACTTGAACCAAAAAAGAAAAAAAAAAAACCTGAACCCACGAGTTAGACAGAGGAAAACCCTATCAGGGCACTTGCTCCAGCGGTAAACAATTTTGAAATTGGTCAGAGGTGGGGAATCATCTCCCATAGAGCCAGCAGCCCACTCCTATGCAAGGAGCGTCCTCATTTCAAAGCTGGGGGCCATGCCGAGGCATCTGTGAGTAACGGTGAGCTGAGCCCCAGGCCAGCTGCTGTTGAACTTTTCCCACCCTTCCCAGGTAAAACACCTGAATATGTACAAGGCTTTGAAAGCCTAGAGGAAGGGCCGTGGAGCCACACCAGCGACAGCACGCAGGCCAACTTGGTGCCTGCAGGCCAGCCAGGATGGTCCTGGCTCTGGGCGCTCTTCTGGAAGCTTTCCATTGCCCTGCCTGAGATACCCCTCCTGTCCCGGCACCCACTGCTTTTTTCCTTCCTCAGCTATGTCCAGAGAGAAATTCCAGCGGAAGGTATGGGTGCCACATCCTCTTCTTTACAGGAGGCAGCCTGGCAACTCCTGCAGAAAGTCCAGCAGAGAACCACTCACACCGGGCCACCCACAAAGCCGTGGCCCCTCACTCCCTCCCACCAGCACAGCCCCGAGACTGCTGACGGGGCAGAGAATATGGAGTCAGGCACAGCTTCAGGGGCTATTTCTGCCTGCAGCGCTGTTTATATTGACCTCAACCCAGGCACACCTGGGGAGGGCCGGCCGGGAGGCTCAGGCTACCCAGGTCAGCTAATCCTCAGCCCTCAGGGAATCACATTGTTCAAAATGGACCTCGCTAAGGCAGAATAGAAGCCAAGGAATAAAAGGACACAATGCCATTTGCAGCACCGTAGGTGTGTCTAGAGCTAATCATGTGACTTGTAGTAAGTCCGAAAGTGAAAGACACATATCATATCATATCTCTTATAGGTGTGACCAAAAAATGGATACCAGGGCAGATATTTCCACGGAGAAGGGCAATCACAGATTCATTAAACAAACTAATGGTTCACCAATGGAAAGTTGTGAGGATTGGTTTCATTTTGATATTGGGGTTAACAGACATATACAAACACAGGTGACATATATAATCACCAAAGACCTACAGAATACCAAGAGAAGACTACTCAACATTCTGTCATAAGGTACATGGGAAAAGGATCCCAGGAAGAACAGACATATGTATATGTGTAAAAGAACCACATCTTCCACACCTACAACAAGCCAAACATTGTAATCAAATTTGCTGTAATAAAAAATAAATAATTAAACTAAAAACACGAACAAGAAGTAGTGAGACAAACTTTAGGGGCTTTCTCCTGGCACATTCCATTCTAAATTCCAATCTAGAACATGACTTCCATTGAGGCTCGTTGCCCCAGTAACCAGATTTGGTAAGGGAGAACTGCTGCCACATTGTGGCCTTTTCACAAAACAGCAGCTTTAATCCCAGCGCTAATGGTCAGTTGATATTCAAAATCATTGCAGGCCTGTAAATGACACCTGCCCTGAGAACAAATCCTGGGGTCATATATCGACCAAAAAATTCAAAGGACGTCCATATTTCAAAACGACAGTTTCAAAAGTCATATTTTACACACATTAGTGTTCTGCTTCTTTTTCTTACTTTCTTTTTTTGTTAAAAAAACGGGAATGGCAAAAAGCATCCCTCAGAATGGGCGAAAATATTTGCAAACGAATCAATGGACAAAGGTTTAATCTCCAATATATATAAAGAGCTCATGCAGCTTAATATTAAAACAACAAACAACCCAATACAAAAATGGGCAGAAGATCTAAAGAGACGTTTCTTCAAAGAAGACACAGAGATGGCCAAGACGCACATGAAAAGCTGCTCAACATCACTAATTATTAGAGAAATGCAAATCAAAACTACAATGAGGTATCACCTCATACCTGTTAGAATCGGCATCATCAGAAAATCTACAAACAACAAATTCTGGTGAGGGTGTGGACAAAAGGATCCCTCTTCCACTAGTGGTGGAAATGTAAATTGATACAGTCACGATGGAGAACAGTATGGAGTTTCCTTAAAAAAACTGGAAATAGAATTACCATATGATCCAGCAATCCCACTTCTGGGCATATACCCAGAGAAAACCATAAATCAAAAAGGCACATTCACGACAATGCTCATTTCAGCACTATTTACAATAGCCAGGTAATGGAAGCAACCTAAATACCCACAGACAGACGAATGGATAAAGATGTCGTACATATATAAAATGGAATATTACTCAGCCATAAGAAGGAATGAAACTGGGTCATTTGTAGAGATGTCGATGGATCTAGAGACTGTCATATAGAATGAAGTAAGTCAGAAAGAGAAAAACAAATATTGTATATTAATGCATATATGTGGAACCTAGAAAAATGGTATAGATGAATTGGTTTGCAGGGAAGAATTAGAGACACAGAGGTAGAGAACACACGTATGGACACCAAGTGTGGGAAGCCATGGGGTGGTGTTGGTGGCATCTGTTGGGATATTGGGATTGACCTGTATACATGTATATGCATAAAATACATAACTAATAATAACCTGCTGTATAAAAATATAAATAAAATTAAATTTTAAAATTTAAAAAAATAAAATTTAAAAATAAAAGAGAAAAAAGGTCTTCCCTTCACACTGATGTATTCATATGAATGAATTATTTCCATGCTTATATCAATAAATACATAAAAGAGGAATAAAATCTAACTTGAACCAAAAAAGGAAAAAAAACCTGAACCCACGAGTTAGACAGAGGAAAACCCTATCAGGGCACTTGCTCCAGGGGTAAACAATTCTGAAATTGGTCAGAGGTGGGGAATCATCTCCCATACAGCCAGCAGCCCACCCCCCAAGCAAGGAGGGTCCTCATTGCAAAGCTGGGGGACCATTCCAAGGCATCTGTGAGTAAACGTGAGCTGAGCCCCAGTCCTGCTGCAGCTGAACTCTTCCCACCCTTTCCAGGTAAAACACCTGAATATGTACAAGAACTTGCAACCTTAGAGGAAGGGCTGTGGAGCCACACCAGCGACAGCACACAGGCCTACTTGGTGCCTGCAGGCCAGTCAGGATGGTCCTGGCCCCAGATGCTCTTCTGGAAGCTTTCCATTTCCCTGCCTGAGATACCCCTCCTGCCACCGGCCCCACTGCTTTTTTACTTCCTCACCTCTGCCTGGGGAGAAATTCCAGCAGCAGGTATCGGTGACACATCCTCTTCTTTAGCAGGTGGCAGCCTGGCAACTTCTGCAGAAAGTCCAGCAGAGCCCCACTCACACTGGGCCACCCACAAAGCCACGGCCCCTCACTCCCTCCCACCAGCACAGCCCCGGCACTGCCTACGGGGCAGAGAATATGGCGTCAGTCACAGCTACAAGGGCTGTCGCTCACTGGAGAGCTGTTTATATTGCCCTCAACCCAGGCACACCTGTGGAGGGCTGGCAGGCAGTTTCAGGCTACCAAAATCAGCCAATCCTCACCACTCAGGGGCTCACAGCTGCAGAAAATGAAACTTGCTAAACGGGCCAGGCCCTAGGAACAGGTGTGGGCTCTTGAGAGTCAGGATAGACAAGGGGCTGCTGCTGCGGGTTGTTTTCTTATCATTTTATCTGGTCCATGAGTGGAAAACAACTTCAAGAAGACACTATCCTAATGAGAGCAACCCAGGAGTCAGGGAGAGGAGTGATGGTGGGTGGAGACAGAGGCCTGGTGCCCTGGCTGCAGTGGAAGTGTCTGGAAGACCAGGCAGAAAGAGCCTGCAGAGAGTGATAGCCATGGTCACAGACCTGTCAGAGCTGCTGTTTGTTAGTTCAAGTCCTGCTCTGAGGTATTCTGTGTCAGCTGTGAGCGACAGGTGAGCTGGGGGTTCTCTGCAAGGTGGGCTATGTGCACAGTTCCTGTATGTCCAGCCCTGCTGGGGTACCTTCCCAGGGGAGCTCCGTATCCTGGGAAGGGCCTGAGTAGGAGAGCCCCATGGGCTGCTGGGTAGCTGCAGAGGTGAGCTCCATACCCTGGGAGGGACTTGACCACGAGAGCCCCGTGGGCTGTGGGGTAGGGGTGCAGCCCAGGTGAGCTCCATATCCTGGGATTGGCCTGACCACGAGAGCCCCATGTGCTGCTGGAGACCTGGTAAAGGATATCAGGACAGTCAGTGAAGCCACCGAGGATATACATCCAGTAGCTCCTATTTCCTACACCCTGCTGGTCATTCTACCTTCCACCAGGCCATGGCATTCTGTATTAGACTTCAATGATGCCTTCTTCTGTATTCCATTCATCTCAGAGTCACAAGAATTTTTGGCTTGTGAGTGGCAGGACACAACATGCAACAAAAGCAATAATGCTGGGCCGTCCTGCCCCAATGGTTCAGAAATCATCACACCATCATTGGGGAAATGTCCTCTAAAGACCTAAAAGTTCAACCTCTGTAAAAGGGAACCCTCCTTCAATATGCAGATGACATTCTGATCACCAGGCCTACTAAAGACGCCTCTGAACTACCTAGCCAAGAAAGGATAGAAGGTGTCCAAGAAAAACGCTCAAATATCCCAGGCTAAGGTGACATGCCTGGGCTTCATTCTCACAGATATTCGGAGAAACGCATCCCAGGATAGGGAAGAAGCCATTTGCAGCCTTACCTCTTCTACAACTAGAAGACAGCTTAGGGGTTCCTGGGGAGGCCAAGGTTTTCTGCATCTGGATCCCTAACTACAGTGTAATAGCTGGGCCTCTACATGAAACACTGACACGAAAAGATGATGATCCTTTTGAATAGAATCCAGAAGCAGCCTTTCAAGAATGGAAAGAGCAGTCAATACAGACCCTTGCCCAGGAACTCCCTAATTTAGCTAAACCCTTTGACCTTTACATAACCGGTCAAAGGTTGATCGCCCTTGGAGCCTTAGTGCAAAAACTGGGACCACTTGAAATGGAGCAACACAAGAATGCCCTTCAGGTATGATAAACTATGGTCACCAAGGGCTTTGCCCACCGACTCATCAGGCCAGGATACTGGGGTATCTAAAAAGCTGGAAATCAGCAGCCCGCAAGGCCAGCTCCCTCCTAAGGGAAAAGGACCCCACGTGGTGATCCTAACCACCCATCATGCCCTGAAGTTGCAGGGGTCACTCTGTGGACACACTGACCTCGAGTGAGGAGGACCTCCAACTCCAACCTCCAGAGAGATAAATGGGGGCAACGGGCCCCCAAGATGACTCGTGTGACCATCACTTGACCTGGAGTTTCTCTCAGAAAACGACAAGACTGTGCCCCGTAAGAGCAGACTACTGCTTGCAGGACTTACTGCACCCAGAGGGGAGCTAAAAAGCTTGGCGGGGGAAACGTATATCACGCTTTCACCATAGAAAACCCTACAGACACCGCGGTGATGGTGGCCAATATGACCGGCTGGACTGCTGGCTACTTCTAAAGGCCGTTGACTCAGTGGACGTCATGGTCCTGGATCACCACTGACCCTGGACTGTCTGGGAGTTGCGCGGGCATGGCTCTGACACATGGTGCTGTTTGTACATAAATTCAGGGACCTAATTAAAGAAAGCACAGACTACTGGTCAGAGAATCTAGTCTGGCAAAAACTGTCAGCCTAAGGTCGCCGAACATATGTGGGGTGGGGTGAAACCTGCCACCGCAGCATCTCTGCGCCTCTCTTTCCTGGACCCTTAAAGGTCATTAGAATCTGTAACACTTCCAATGCTGGTGCTCAGGCGGACGAGAAGTGAGGCAGGAGGCCTTGGGACAATCAACCTCACCAGGAGGCTGGTGGGGAGACGTTTTGCCCCTCCCCCCATGTATCAGGGCTCCCACCACAGCATGAAGCAGTTACAAAAGAGGGGTCTGCACCCTCAACACCCCAAGAATAAGGAATGGAACAAAAAGCAGAGGAGGTGTTCGTCTCCGGCAACGTTCATTAAAAATTCCTGGGAGATAAAAAGAGAATCTGGGCAATAAAATAAAGTCTAACCTGTTTTTCCTTTGTGCTTTGTCTAATTTCACGTGCTCCTAGGGTTCCGTATGCAGAGGTCCCACACCCGGCACATCAGACCCGATATCCTAGTGCAGAATGGCTGGGTCGACACCTCAGCTAGCGGGGTCCCATGCAGACTCCGCGGCATAGAGCCTGAGCTGCAGCCAACGCAGCCCTCGAGAGCTCCATCCCCTCCCTCCCACTGACGCTGCCGGGGACCCTACACAGCAGCCCAGCCCACAGCCCATGGGGGAGTGCACGCTCTCACCTCTCCATTCTGTTTTCAAAATAATGTTTCCTTTGCTTCTGAACCAAACTCAGTCTTGATCTGTTGGCTCCAATGACACTGGGCACGGGGACTCCTGTTGGGGTCCACTCTGGAGGATCAGTAACAGAAATTGAGAACATTGTAACTTCAATGAACAGATGTGTGAGCCAAACTGTAGTTAACATAGAGCAGTGTATAATGCTCGGGTAAAATAAGATGTTTCTAAGACTTACATTTGATATTTCCATCACTTTCCTATAAGCAAGTTCAGTGAAGACGTCTGTCTTATTTGTCAGGTCAACATTAGAGAAATGAAGTGATTTATTTCCATGGATGTACATCAAATACTCTTGGCTGAAGCTTCAATCTTGTTTTGAATGCTTTTCCATTGAAAATGATACCTCTCTTTCAGCTCCCCCATTTCTGAGAAGTATAAAATCTTATAATTTATTATTACCAAAGGGGAAAGGTAGGAGAAGGGATAAATTAACAGTTTGGGATTAACACATACACACTGCTATGTATAAAATAGATCATCAACAAGGAACTACTGTATAGCACAGGGGAACTACACTGAATATTTTGCAATAACCTATAAGGGGAAATAATCTGAAAAAGAATAGATATTTTTATTGACATCATCTATCAATGACAGATAAAATGTAACCTAAGCAAGGCCGATGGTGAGTGCTTCTGACCCTGAAGATTTCAGTCATCTAAAGTTTGGGCTCTGCCTATTTCCCAAGGCCCTTAAAGGACATACGTGTAACCGTAGCTTAAAAATTCCCCAGTTTGGGGTTCGGGGAGGCACTGATTTGGAAAAATCCCTGGTGTTCTCCTTACATGCACAGGACCCTTCCTACAGCTAAAACATGCCTGTCACACCTAGAGGATGGTACACCGTTTGATCGGAAAAAGTTTGGAAAAGGAACCTCATATCCTCATCGCCTGGTGCTCGGGTTCAACCCTCCAGCATCTTTCCTAACAATCTCCTCACTTGGGGACATCAGCACCGTCAACATCCTCTTGCAAACAGTTTGGAATTTGTCCAGAGGATGAAGCGGAAGGATGAGAAAAATTTAGAGACAAGTCTTAGGTGTTCGGACAGGCACATGCCACTCTAATTTCCAATCCAGAAGACAAATTCATCAAAGGCTAGAATTGCCCACGGAAACAGAATAGGGCTAGAGGAAATCCCGCTGTTTTGTGTCCAGTTTCCAAAAACACAAGTTGAAAAATGGAACTCAGGGGCACTAAAATTCATGAAACTGCAGAGTTGAAAATATCTATCGTCGAAAAATGTCTTGAGGTAAGTCACAGAAAAGGACTTGTAAGCAAGGGAGAGTGGCAGGAAACAGATTTGAAGAGGTAGAAAGGACTCCCCATTAAAGCACAAGAAAAGGGGCTGAACATCGCCAATGATGCAGTTGGCCAAAAAGGGTGTATGCATTTTTTCTGAATATATTCAAGTAAAGGCCATACACACTTTTTATCCAACCCAACAGGTGGGCACTGGAAATCAATATCACAAAATGTATCACTTCACATCAGTCAGAAGGGCCATCCACATAAAGTGTAAACACCAGAAATGCAGGACAGGGCGAGGAGAAAAGGGAGCCCTGTGAGGCTGATAGTGGAAATGTAATTTGCCAACGGCCACTCTGGAGAAGTGTATTGTGTTTGCTAAAACATGTAAAAAATGAGCTACAGAGCATAGGGCACTTGCACTCATGGGCATGTACCTTGGGAAAAACAAAAATCGACAGAAAACAGGCACCCGAACGTTTACCACCTCCCTGTTAAAAAGGGCCTCAACTTGGATATAACCTAAATGTCCCTGGAAGGATAAAATGGATAAAAGAGATGGGGTACTTATGTAGAGTGGAATATTACTCATCCAGAAATCAATGAAATAAGGCCAGTTGTAACAACTCTGGAGGAGTTACATACGATCATTCTAAGTGACATATGTCAGAAAGAAAAAGACACATATCATAAGATGTCACTTAAAGGTGGAATCAAAAATGGCTACACATGAAATAAATTACAAAACAGAAACATAGTCAAATATGTAGAAAATAGACATAAGGCTGCTAAATGGGAAAGGTGGGGAATGGTGAGGTATTATCCAGGAGGTTGAAATTAGCAAAGATACCATTCCAAGTACCAAATTGAATAACTGACAAGGCCTACACGGTACCTCAAAGAACTGCACTCAGCCCACTCAAGTCACTGGAAAATAATACATATGACTGGTAAGCATCTGAAAAAGAAGTTATTGTTGTCTCACAGTACATGAATCAAGTGGATGTACAGCAGCAAAAAAACAGAGCTTTGAAAATCAGCTGTAACCAATATAAAAATAAATTTAAAACTATTTATAAAAACAGTGAGACAGACAAAAATTCTTACAACTTTTGTTGAAGGGCTACGATGTAACATGGATTGAACACATGTAGACCCACAGCAGGATGATTATATAAGGCTGGAAGCTATGCACGCTAAGAGATGTTAGAGAGGCTGGGTGAGGAAATGCAGACCTTTTAAAGTAATACTGCCTGGTACCCATTCCATGGGTCCCAAATCTGCAGGTTCAAGGGAATCTTCTGACAGCGAAAACATGCCCGGGAAACCGAGATGAATGTACACCGTGTGCTCAGGAAAGGTGTCTAAAATGCACCTCATTTTTGATCTCCTGGTGCTGGGGTTCGCCATTCCAGCCACATTACTAACAATCTCCCCACTTGGAGAATCAGCACCTTTAACCTCCTGCTTCACACAGTTTGCAATTTGTGCAGAGGATAAATGGGAAGAGGGGGAACCAATGAGAGATTAGCTGTAGGACTTTTGACAGGCACATGTCACTCTAATTTCCCATTAGGAAGAAGAATTAACCAAAGGCTCAGCCTGCCTCCCCAGAACCAGAATAGGGCCAGAAGTAATCCAATGGTTTGGCGGCCAGCTCACAAAAAAAGCGAGTTGCAAAATGGAGCTCAGCAGCAGACAATTCAAAGACCTGCAAAGATATAAATGATAACCAACGTCCAATAATATATTCAGGTAAGGTAACGAAGAGGATCTGAATGAGAGGCAGAATTGCAGGAAACATATTTCAAAAGGTAGATTGTACTCACATTTAAAGCATATGAAAAGCAGCAGAATTTCTAAAATGATGCGGTTGGGCAAAAGGGTGTATGCGTTTTTTTCGTGAATATCTTCAGGAAAAAAACACATGCAGAGTTTTTGGCCAACCAAGCAAGAGGGAAATGCAAATCCACACAACAAAGAAGTCTCAATTTCCACTGCTCAGAAAGGCCATCCAAAAAATGTGTACAAACCAGAAATGCAGGAGAGGCCATGGAAAACAGGGAGCCTAGTCACGCTGATGGGTGGGGTATAAATATCCAAGAGCCACTCTGAAGAAGTGTATGCTGTTTTTAAAACATCTAAAATACAAAGCCCCAGAGCAAGGGGATTTCAACTCATGGACATATAACTTGGGAAGACTAAATGTCAATAAGACACAGGCACCCCAAAGTTTAGGGCTGCTCTGCGTACAAGAACCTCAACTTTGGTACACCTAAAATATCCCAGGAAAAAGAGAAATGCATAAAGAACTTGTGGTAATTTTGCACAACGGAATATCACTCAGACGTGAAATCAATGTATATAAGGCCAGTAGCAGCATAATGAGTGGATTTACGTATGATGATTTTAAGGGAAATTAGTCACACAGAAAAAGAATCTTATCATAAGATATCACTTATAGAGGGAATGTCAATATCACAACACATGAACTGAATTAGGAAAGAGAACAGAGTCTCACATTTAGCAAAAATCTCTTATGCCTGCTTCAGGGGAAAGGAGAGGTGGGGTGATGCATAAAACCAGAGTTTGATATTAGCACAGGTACCATTCCATAAACCAAATACAGAATAGACAAGACCTACACCTTCCTCAGTGAACGGGACTCAACATCCCTATGCCCCACAGAGGAATATATCTGACTACTAAGAATCTTATAACTTATGTATTGATATGTCTCCGTAAGGGAATCAATTGTGTCTAGACTGGCATAAACACGTCAGTGAAAATCAGCTCAACCCCATTATAAAAATGAATTTCAAAAAAAACACCCAAAAACAGCGAAATTCTTACACAATTCCTTCAGGGGTTCTGATGAAACCTGGAATGACCCTATCTGCAAAGACAGCTGGATGAGACATAAGGCTGGACACTTGGGACTGAGAGGACTGGTGAGATTGGGAGAGAAAATGCAGACCTTTTAAAGTAGTAATGCATGCCACCATTCCATGTGTCCCAAATCTCCAGGTAGAAGGGAATATCACTACAATTATAACATGTATGGGAAACCTAGAAAATGGACACCCTGTGATGGCGAAAGGTTTCTAAAACTCTCCTAATTTTTCCTCTCCTTGTGCTCCACTTTGGCATTCCAACTGCTTTACTATCAATCTCCCAACTTAGGAGAGTCAGCCCCTATAACCTCCTGGTTCGCACAGTTTGCTAATTGTGCAGAGGATGAAAGGGAAGAGGGAGAACCAATCAGAGAGTAGATGTAGGCATTTGGACGGGCACATGTCACTCTAATTTCCCGGCAGGAAGAAGAATTAACCAAAGCCTCAGCCACCCACAGGGAACCAATATAGCCACCCCTGGAACCAGTATAGGTCCTGAAGCAAAATTGTGGATTTGCGGCCAGCTCACAAAGATGGGATTTGAAAATTGGAGCTCAGGGGCACAGCAATTCACAAACCTGCAGACTTATAAAGTACTACTCTCTTCCAAAAATCTGTTGAGGGAAGGCAAAGAAGCGGCCTTGAAAATGAGGCAGAATTGCACAAAATATATTTCAAGAGGTAAATTGGAATCGCCTTTAAAGCACAGGAAAAGCATCCCAACTTGGACAGAGATGCACTTGGCCAAAAAGGGCGTATGCCTTTTCTCCTGAATATATTCAGAAGAAAACGCATACACCCTTTTTGGCCAATCAAGCAAGCGCGCAATACAAATCCACGCTACAAAGAATTGTCACTTACCACTGGTCAAAAGGGACATCCGAATATCTGTAAAAACCAGAAAGGTTGGGCTTCCCTGGTGGCGCAGTGGTTGCGAGTCTGCCTGCCGATGCAGGGACACGGGTTCGTGCCCCGGTCTGGGAGGATCCCACGTGCCGCGGAGCGGCTGGTCCCGTGAGCCATGGCAACTGGGCCTGCGCGTCCGGAGCCTGTGCCCCACAATGGGAGAGGCCACAGCAGTGAGAGGCCCGCATACAGAAAAAAAAAAAAAAAACAGAAAGGCAAGAGAGAGATGGCAAGGGCATGAAGCAATGTGATCCCAATGGTCATGGAGGATTGTGATGACAAGCGCATGGAGAATTGTGATGACAAGATTATGTACCATTTTGTTGACAAAGGCAAGGAGCATTATGATGACAAGGTTCATGGAGCACTGTGATGACAAGCATCACGGAGCATAGTGATTACAGGGGTCATGGAGCATTGGGATGACAAGCGCATGGATCATTGTGATGACAATGGTCATGGAGCATTTTAATGACAAGAGTCCCGGATCATTGTGTTGTCAGGGTTCATGCAGCGTTGTGATGACAGTGGTCATGGAGCATTGTGATGACAGGGGTCATGGCGCATTGTGATGAGAAGGTCATGGAGCATTGGGCTGAAAATGTCCATGGAGTACCGTGATGACAGGGGTCATGGAGCATTGTGATGACAAGGTACTGGAGCACTGTGATGAGAAGACCATGGAGCCTTGTGATGACAAGTCTCATGGAGCATTCTGATGAAAAGTGCCATGGAGCATTGTGATTACAGGGGTCTTGGAGCATTGTGATGACAAGGGCATGGAGCATTGGGATGAGAAGGCCATGGAGCGTTCTGATGACATGCATCATGGAGCTTTGTGATGACAAGGGCATGGAGCATTGTGATTACAGCGGTCTTGGAGCACTGTGATGAAAAGGGCATGGATCATTGTGATGAAAAAGGCATGGAGCCTTGTCATGACAGGGTTCAAGGAGCAAACTGACAACAAGTGTCAGGGAGCATTGTGATGACAAGGGTATTGAGTATTGTGATGACAAAGGTCATGGAGCACTGTGATGAGAAGACCATGGATAATTGTGATGACGAGCGTCATGGGGCGTTGTGATGATAAGTGTTATGGAACATATTGATCACAAGGATTTGGAGCATTTTGATGACAGAGGTCATGGAGCATTTTGGTTTCATTGTGATGACAATAGCGTGAAGCATTATGATGATGGGCATGGTGCATTGTGATGACAGGGTTCATGGAGCATTGAGATGAAAAGGGGCATGGAGCATTGCGATTACAGGAGTCTTGGAGCATTGTGATGACAAAGGCATGGAACATCGTGAATGAGAAGGCCATGGAGCATTCTGTTGACATGCGTCATGGAGCTTTGTGATGACAAGGGCATGGAGCATTGTGATTACAGGGGTCTTGGAGCATTGTGATGACAAGGGTCATGGAGCCTTGTGATGACAAGGCTGTGGAACATTGTGATGTCAGGGGTCATGGAGCATTGTTATGACAGGGGTAATGGAACATTGTGATGACAAGGGCATGGAGCATTGGTCTGAAAAGTTTCATGGATTATTGTGATGAGAGGGGGCAAGGAGCATTGTGATGACAAGGGCATGGAACACTGTGATACATGGGTCATGGAGGATTGTAATGAGAAGCGCATGGAGCATTGTGATAAGAATGGCATCGAGCATTGTGATGAAAAGCATCATGGAGCCTGTGATGACAAGGGCATGGAACAATGTGATGAGAGGGTTCATGGAGCATTGTGATGACAATGGCATGCAGCATTGTGATGACAAGGGTCATTGAGCTTTGTAATGACAAAGGTCATGGAGCATTTTGATGACAAGGGTGTGGTGCATTCTGTTGTGAAGGGCAGGGAGCATTGTGATGACAGGGGTTATGGAACATTGTGATGTCAGGGGAATGGAGCATTGTGATGATAAAGGCATGTAGCATTGTTGTGACAAGGGTCATGGAATATTGTGATGACAGGGGTGAGGGAGTATTGTGTTGACTAGTGATTGAACATTGTGATATCAGTGGTGAGAGAGCATTTTGATGAGAAGTGCATGGAGCAGTGTGATGACAAGGTTTATGGAGCATTGTGATGACAAAGATGTGGAGCATTGTGATGACAAGTGCATGGCACATTGTGATGCCATGGGTCATGGAGTATTGTGCTAACAAAGGCATTGATCATTGGGAGGACAAGGGTCACCAAGCATTGTGATGAAATGTTCATGGAGCTCTGTGGTGACAAAGGTCACAGAGCATTGTGATGACGATGGCATGGACCATTGTAATGACAAAGGTCATGAAGCATTGTGATGACTGGAGTCATGGAGCATTGTGATGACAGGGGTCATAGAGCATTGTGATGAAAGGGCATGGAGCATTGTGATGACAGGGGCATGTTGCATTGGTTTGACAACTTTAAGGGATTATTGTGATGACAGTGGGCATGGCGCATTGTGATGACAAGGGCATGGAGCATTGTGATGAGAAGGTCATGGAGTATTGTGAAGAAGGGTGTCAGGGAGCATTGTGATGACATATGTCGTGGTCCATTGCGATGACAATGGAATGGAGCATTGTGATGCCAAGTGTCATGGAGGATTGTGATGACAAAGGTAATGGAGCATTTTGATGACAAGCGCTTGGGGCATTGTGATGACAAGGGTCATGGAGCATTGTGATAACAAGGTCCATTGAGAATTTTGATGACATGTTCATGAAGCATTGTGATGACAATCACATGGAGCTTGCTGTGACAGGGATCATGGAGCAGTGCGATGAAAAGTGCATAGAGAATTGTGATGATAAAGCATGTAACACTGTGATGAAAAGCATCATGGAGCACAGTGATGCCAAGAACGTGGAGAATTGTTATGACAGGGGACATGGAGCATTGTGATGACCAGGGCATGGAGTATTGTGATGGCAAGACCGTGGAGCATTGTGATGAGAAGACCATGGATAATTGTGATGATGAGCGTCATGGAGCACTGTAATGACAAGGGGTATGGAGCATTGTGATGACAGGGGTCATGGAGCATTGTGATGACAAGGTTCATGGAGCATTCTGATGACAAGCTTGTGGAGTATTTTGATGACAATGACATGGAGCATTTTGATGAAAATGGCATGGGGCATTGTGATGAAAAAGACATGGAGCCTTTTCATGACAGTTTTCAGGGAGCATTCTGACGACAAGTGTCAGGGAGCATTGTGATGACAAAGGTCATGGAGAATTGTGACGAAAAGGGCATGGAGTATTGTGATGACAAGCACATGGAGCTTGCTATGACGGGGTCATGGAGCATTGTGATGACAAGTGCATAGAGAATTGTGATGACAAAGCATGTAACACTGTGATGAGAAGTGTCATGGAGCATAGTGATGCCAAGATCGTGGAGAATTGTGATGACAGGGGACATGGAGCATTGTGATGACCAGGGCATGGAGCATTGCGATGGCAAGATCGTGGAGCACTGTGATGAGAAGACCATGGATAATTGTAATGACGAGGGTCATGGAGCACTGTAATGACAAGGGGTATAGAGCATTGTGATGACAGTGGTCATGGAGCATTGTGATGACCGGGGACATGGAGCATTGTGATGCCCAAGGCATGGAGCACTATGATGGCAAGACCGTGGAGCATTGTGATGAGAAGACCATGGACAATTGTGATTACGAGTGTCATGGAGCACTGTAATGACAAGCAGTATGGAGCATTGTGATGACAGGGGTCATGGAGCATTGTGATGACTGGGGACATGGAGCATTGTGATGACCAGGGCATGGAGCATTGTGATGGCAAGACCGTGGAGCACTGTGATGAGAAAACCATGGATAATTGTGATGACGAACATCATGGAGCACTGTAATGACAAGGGGCATGGAGCATTGTGATGACAGGTGTCATGGAGCATTGTGATGACAGGGGTCATGGATCATTGAGATGACAAAGGTCACGGAGCATTCTGATGACAAGCTTGTGGAGTATTGTGATGACAATGGCATGAAGCATTGTGATGAAAAGGGCATGGATCATTGTGATGAAAAAGGCATGGAGACTTGTCATGACAGGGTTCAATGAGCATACTGATGACAAGTGTCAGGGAGCATTGTGATGACAAGTGTATTGAGAATTGTGATGACAAAGGTCATGGAGCATTGTGATGAGAAGTCCATGGATAATTGTGATGACCAGCGTAATGGGGCGTTGTGATGACAAGTGTTATGGAACATTGTGATCACAAGGGTTTGGAGCATTGTGATGAGAGAGGTCATGGAGAATTTTGATTTCATTGTGATGACAATAGCATGAAGCATTATGATGATGGGCATGGTGCATTGTGATGACAGGGTTCATGGAGCATTGAGATGAAAAGAGTCATGGATCATTGTAATAACAAGGGTCTTGGAGCATTGTGATGACAATGGCATGGAGTATTGTGATGAGAAGGCCATGGAGCATTCTGATGACATGCGTCAGGGAGCTTTGTGATGACATGGGCATGGAACATTGTGATTACAGGGGTCTTGGAGCATTGTGATGACAAGGGCCATGGAGTCTTGTGATGACAAGGCCGTAGAACATTGTGATGGCAGGGGTCATGCAGCATTGTTATGACAGGTGTAAGGGAGCATTGTGATGACAAGGGCATGGAGCATTGGTCTGAAAATTTTCATGGATTATTGTGATGAGAGTGAGCATGGAGCATTGTGATGACAAGGGCACGGAACACAGTGATACATGTGTCATGGAGGATTGCAATGACAAGGGCTTGGAGCATTGTGATGACAAGCGTCATGGAGCTTTGTGATGACAACAGCATGGAGCAATGTGATGAGAGGTTTCATGGAGCTTTGTGATGACAATGGCATGGAGCATTGTGATTCCAAGGGTCATGCAGCTTTGTGATGACATAGGCCATGGAGCATTTTGATGACAAGGGCGTGGTGCATTGTGATGAGAAGGGCAGGGAGCATTGTGATGACAGGGTCATGGAGCAATTGGATGAAATGGGTCATGGAACATTTTGATGACAGTGTTTATGGAACATTGTGATGTTAGGGGTCATGGAGCATTGTGATGTAAAGGGTCATGGAGCATTGTGATGTCAGGGGTCATGGAGCATTGTGATGATAAGAGCATGTAGCATTGTTGTGACAAGGGTCATGGAACATTGGGATGACAGGGTGGAGGGAGTATTGTGTTGACTAGTTATGGAACATTGTGATATCAGTGGTGAGAGAGCATTTTGATGAGAGGTGCATGGAGCATTGTGATGACAAGGCTGTGGAGCATTGTGATGAGAAACGCAGGGCACATTGTGATGACATGGGTCATGGAACATTGTGCTGACAAACGCATGGAGCATTGTGATGACAAGGTTTATGGAGCATTGTGATGACAAAGATGTGGAGCATTGTGATGACAAGCGCATGGCACATTTGATGCCATGTGTCATGGAGTAATGTGCTGACAAAGGCATGGAGCATTGTGATGACAAGGGTCACCGAGCATTGTGATGAAATCTTCATGGAGTGTTGTGGTCACAAAGGTTACAGAGCCTTGTGATGACGAGGGCATGGACCATTGTGATGACAAAGGTCATGAAGCATTGTGATGACTGGAGTCACGGAGCATTGTGATGACAGGGGTCATAGAGCATTGTGATGAAAGGGCATGGAGCATTGTGATGACAGGGGCATGTTGCATTGGTTTGAAAATTTTCAGGGATTATTGTGATGACAGTGGGCATGGCGCATTGTGATGACAAGGGCATGGAGCATTGTGATGAGAAGGTCATGGAGTATTGTGAAGAAGGGTGTCAGGGAGCATTGTGATGACATATGTCATGGTCTATTGCAATGACAATGGAATGTAGCATTGTGATGCCAATTGTCATGGAGGATTGTGATGACAAAGGTAATGGAGCATTTTGATGACAAGGGCTTGGAGCATTGTGATGACAAGGGTCATGGAGCATTGTGATAACAAGGGCCATTGAGAATTTTGATGACATGTTCATGAAGCATTGTGATGACAATCACATGGAGCTTGCTATGACAGGGGTCATGGAGCATTGCGATGACAAGTGCATAGAGAATTGTGATGACAAAACATGTAACACTGTGAGGAGAAGTATCATGGAGCATAGTGATGCCAAGAACGTGGAGAATTGTGATGACAGGGGACATGGAGCATTGTGATGACCAGGGCATGGAGCATTGTGATGGCAAGACCATGGAGCACTGTGATGAGAAGACCATGGATAATTGTGATGACGAGCGTCATGGAGCACTGTAATGACAAGGGGTATGGAGCATTGTGATGACAGGGGTCATGGAGCATTGTGATCACTGGGGACATGGAGCATTGTGATGACCAGGGCATGGAGCCTTGTGATGTCAAGATCGTGGAGCACTGTGATGAGAAGATCATGGATAATTGTGATGACGAGTGTCATGGAGCACTGTAATGACAAGGGGTATAGAGCATTGTGATGACAGTGGTCATGGAGCATTGTGATGACCGGGGACATGGAGCATTGTGATGCCCAAGGCATGGAGCACTGTGATGGCAAGATCGTGGAGCATTGTGATGAGAAGACCATGGATAATTGTGATGAGGAGCGTCATGGAGCACTGTAATGACAAGTGGTATGGAGCCTTGTGATGACAGGGGTCATGGAGCATTGTTATGACAGTGGTCATGGAGCATTGTGATGACAAGGGTCATGGAGCATTTTGATGACAAGGGCGTGGAGCATTGTGATGAGAAGACCATGGACAATTGTGATTACGAGTGTCATGGAGCACTGTAATGACAAGCGGTATGGAGCATTGTGATGACAGGGTCATGGAGCATTGTGATGACTCGGGACATGGAGCATTGTGATGACCAGGGCATGGAGCATTGTGATGGCAAGACCGTGGAGCACTGTGATGAGAAGACCATGGATAATTGTGATGACGAACATCATGGAGCACTGTAATGACAAGGGGCATGGAGCATTGTGATGACAGGTGTCATGGAGCATTGTGATGACAGGGGTCATGGATCATTGAGATGAAAAGTGTCACGGAGCATTCTGATGACAAGCTTGTGGAGTATTGTGATGACAATGGCATGGAGCACTGTGATGAAAAGGGCATGGATCATTGTGATGAAAAAGGCATGGAGACTTGTCACGACAGGTTTCAATGAGCAAACTGATGACAAGTATCAGGGAGCATTGTGATGACAAGTGTATTGAGAATTGTGATTACAAAGGTCATGGAGCATTGTGATGAGAAGTCCATGGATAATTGTGATGACGAGCGTCATGGAACACTGTAATGACAAGGGGTATGGAGCATTGTGATGACAGGGTTCATGGAGCATTCTGAAGACAATGATCAGGGAGCATTCTGATGACAAGCTTGTGGAGTATTGTGATGACAATGACATGGAACGTTGTGATGAAAAGGGCATGGAGCATTCTTATGAAAAAAGCATAGAGCCTTTTCATGACAGTGTTCAAGGAGTATTCTGACGACAAGTGTCAGGGAGCATTGTGATGACAAGTGTATTGAGAATTGTGATGACAAAGGTCATGGAGCATTGTGACGACAAGTGCATGGAGTATTGTCATGACAGTCATCATGGAGTGTTGTGATTTCAAGTGTTATGGAACATTGTGATCACAAGGGGTTGGAGCATTGTGATGACAGAGGTCATGGACCATTTTGATTTCAAGGAGCATGGAGCATTGTGATGACTTGGGCATGGAGCAATGTGATCCCAAGGTTCATGGAGGATTGTGATGAAAATGGTAATGGAGTATTGTGATGACAAGCTCATGGAGCATTGTGATGACAAGGTTATGTAGGATTTTGATGACACAGGCATGGAGAATTGTGATGATAAGGGTCATGGAGCACTGTGATGATAAGCGTCACGGAGCATTGTGATTACAGGGGTCATGGAGCATTGGGATGACAAGGGCATGGATCATTGTGATGACAAGTGTCATGGAGCATTGGGCTGAAAATGTTCATGGAGCATTGTGATGACAAGGGAATGGAGCATTGTGATGACAAGAGTCCCAGAACATTGTGTTGCCAGGGGTCATGGAGTGTTGTGATGACAGTGGTCATGGAGGATTGTGATGATATGGGTCATGGAGCATTGTGATGAGAAGGTCATGAAGCATTGGGCTGAAAATGTTCATGGAGTATTGTGATGACACGGGTCATGGAGCATTGTAATGAGAAGGGAATTGAGCACTGTGATGACAAGGTCCTGGAGCATTGTGATGGGAAGTCCATGGAGCCTTGTGATGACAATTCTCATGGAACGTTCTGATGAAAAGGGGCATGGAGCATTGTGATTACAGGGGTCTTGGAGCATTGTGATGACAAGGGCATGGAGTATTGTGATGAGAAGGCCATGGAGCATTCTGATGACATGCGTCATGGAGCTTTGTGCTGACAAGGGCATGGAGTATTGTGATGGAAATGGCATGGATCATTGTTATGAAAAAGGCATGGAGCCTTGTCATGACAGGGTTCTAGGAGCATACTGACGACAAGTGTCACGGAGCATTGTAATGACAAGTGTAACGAGCATTGTGATGACAAAGTTCATGGAGCATTGTGATGAGAAGACCATGGATAATTTTGATGATGAGCGTCATGGGGTGTTGTGATGATAAGTTTTATGGAACATTGTGATCACAAGGGTTTGGAGCATTGTGATGACAGAGGTCATGGAGCATTTTGATTTCATTGTGATGACAATAGCCTGAAGCATTATGGTGATGGGCATGGTGCATTGTGATGACAGCGTTCATGGAGCATTGAGATGAAAAGGGGCATGGAGCATTGTGATTACAGGGGTCTTGGAGCATTGTGATGACAAGGGCAAGGAGCATTGTGATGAGAAGGCCATGGAGCATTCTGATGACATGTGTCATTGAGCTTTGTGATGACAAGGGCATGGAGCATTGTGATTACAGGGGTCTTGGAGCATTGTGATGACAAGGGTCATGGAGCCTTGTGATGACAATGGTGTGGAATATTGTGATGGCAGGGGTCATGGAGCATTGTTATGACAGGGGTAATGGAGCATTGTGATGAGAAGGGCATGGAGCATTGGTCTGAAAAGTTTCATGGATTATTGTGATGAGAGTGGGCATGGAGCATTGTGATGACAAGGTCACGGAACACTGTGATCCATGGGTCATGGAGGATTTTAATGACAAGGGCATGGAGCATTGTGATGAGAAGGGCATCAAACATTGTTTTGACAAGCGTCATGGAGCTTTGTGATGACAAGGGCATGGAACAATGTGATGAGACGGTTCATGGAACATTGTGATTCCAAGGGTTAAGGAGCTTTGTGATGACAAAAGTCATGGAGCATTTTGATGTCAAGGGCGTGGTGCATTGTGATGAGAAGGGCAGGGAGCATTTTGATGACAGGGTCATGCAGCAATTTGATGAAAAGTGTAATGGAACATTTTGATGACAGGGGTTATAGAACATTGTGATGTCAGGGGTCATGGAGCTTTGGGATGAAAAGGGTCATGGAGCATTTTGATGACAGGGGTTATGGAACATTGTGATGTCAGGGGTCATGGAACATTGTGATGATAAGGGGATGTAGCATTGTGATGACAGGGGTCATGCAACATTGTGATTACAGGGGTGAGGGAGTATTGTGATGACTAGTGATGGAACATTGTGATATCTCTGTTGAGAGAGCATTTTGATGAGAAGTGCATGGAGCATTGTGATTACAAGGTTTATGGAGCATTACGATGACAAGGTTGTGGACCGTTGTGATGAAAATTACGTGGCACATTGTGATGACAACGGTCATGGAGCATTGTTCTGACAAAGGCATGGAGCATTGTGATGACAAGGGTCACGGAGCATTGTGATGAAACGTTCATGGAGTATTGTGGTTACAAAGGTCACAGAGCCTTGTGATGATGTGGGCATGGACCACTGTGATGACAAATGTTATGAAGCATTGTGATGACTGGAGTCACAGAGCATTGTGATGACAAGGGTCATGGAGCATTGTGATGACAAGGGCATGGAGCATTGTGATGACAGGGGCATGGAGCATTGGTCTGACAAGTTTAATAGATTATTGTGATGACAGTGGGCATGGGGCATTGTGATGACAAGGGCATGGGGCATTGTGATGAGAAGGTCATGGAGTATTGTGAAGACAGGTGTCAGGGAGCATTGTGATGACATATGTCATGGTCCATTGCGATGACAATGGCATGGAGCATTGTGATGCCAAATGTAATGGAGGATTGTGATGACAAATATAATGGAGCATTGTGATGACTAGGGCTTGGAGCATTATGATGACAAGGGCCATTGAAAATTTTCATGACAAGGTCGTGAAGCATTGTGATGACAAGGTGCTGGAGCATTGTGATGAGAAAACCATGGAGCCTTGTGAGCCAAGTCTCATGGAGCATACTGATGAAAAGGGGCATGGAGCATTTTGATTAGAGTGTCTTGGAAAATTGTGATGACAAGGGAATGGAGCATTGTGATGAGAAGGCCAAGGAGCAGTCTGATGACATGCGTCATTGAGCTTTGTGATGACAAGGGCATGGAGCATTGTAATTACAGGCGTCTTGGAGCATTGTGATGAAAAAGGCATGGATCATTGTGATGAAAAAGGCATGGAGCCTTGTCATGACAGGGTTCAAGGAGCATACAGAGAACAAGTGTCAGGGAGCATTTTGATGACAAGTGTGTTGAGCATTGTGATGACAAAGGTCATGGAGCATTGTGAAGAGAAGACCATAGATAATTGTGATGACGAGCGTCATGGGGCATTGTGATGACAAGTGTTATGGAATATGGTGATCACAAGGGTTTGGAGCAGTGTTATGACAGAGGTCATGGAGCATTTTGATTTCATTGTGATGACAATAGCCTGAAGCATTATGATGATGGGCATGGTGCATTGTGATGACAGGGTTCATGGATCATTGAGATAAAAAGGGACATGGAGCATTGTGATTACAGGGGTCTTGGAGCATTGTGATGAGAAGGGTCATGGAGCCTTGTGATGACAAGGCCATGGAACATCGTGATGGCAGGGATCATGGAGCATTGTTATCACAGGGGTAATGGAGCATTGTGATGGCAAGGGCATGGAGCATTCTGATGACACGCATCATGGAGCTCTGTGATGACAAGGGCATGTAGCACTGTGATTACAGGTGTCTTGGAGCATTGTGATGACAAGGGTCATGGAGCCTTGTGATGACAAGCCCGTGGAACGTTGTGATGGCAGTGTTCATGGAGCATTGTTATGACAGGGGTAATGGAGCATTGTGATGACAAGGGCATGGAACATTTGTCTGAAAAGTTTCATGGATTATTGTGATGAGAGTGGGCATGGAGCATTGTGATGACAAGGGCACGGAACACAGTGATCCATGGGTCATGGAGGATTGTAATGACAAGGGCATGGAGCATTGTGATGAGAAGGGCATCGAGCAGTGTGATGACAAGCACCATGGAGCTTTTTGATGACAATTGCATGGAACAATGTGATGAGAGGTTTCATGGAGTATTGTGATGACAATGGCATGGAGCATTGTGATGCCAAGGGTCATGGAGCTTTGTGATGACAAAGGTCATGGAGCACTTTGATGACAAGGGCGTGGTGCATTGTGATGAGAAGGGCAGGGAGCATTGTGATGACATTGTCATGGACCAATTTGATGAAAAGGGTCATGGAACATTTTGATGAGAGGCGTTATGTAACATTGTGATGTCAGGGGTCATGGAGCATTTTGATGAAAAGGGTCATGGAGCATTTTGATGACAGGGGTTATGGAACATTGTGATGTCAGGGATCATCGAACATTGTGATGATAAGTGCATGTAGCATTGTGATGACAGGAGTCATGGAACATTGTGATGACAGGGTTGAGGGAGTATTGTGATGAATAGTGATGTAACATTGTGATATCAGTGGTGAGAGAGCATTTTGATTTGAAGTGCATGGAGCATTGTGATGACAAGGTTTATGGAGCATTGTGATGACAAGATTGTGGAGCACTGTGACGGCAAGCACATGGTGCATTGTGATGACATGGGTCATGGAGCATTGTGCTGACAAGCGCATGGAGCATTGTGATGACAATGTCATGGAGCATTGTGCTGAGAAAGGCATAGAGCATTGTGATGACAAGGGTCAAAGAGCATTGTGATGAAAAGTTCATGAAGCATTGTGGTTAAAAAGGTCACAGAGACTGTTGATGACAAGGGCATGGACCACTGTGATGACAAAGGTCATGAAGCCTTGTGATGACTGGAGTCACGGAGCATTGTCATGACAGGGGTCATGGAGCATTGTGATAACAAGGGCTTGGGGCATTGTGATGACAAGGGCATAGAGCATTGGTCTAATAAGTTTCATGGCTTATTGCGATGACAGTTGGAATGGCGCATTGTGATGACAAGGGCATGGAGCATTGTGATGACCAGGTCATTCATTATTGTGAAGACAGGTGTCAGGGAGCATTGTGATGACATATGTAATGGCCCATTGTGATGACAATGCCATGGAGCATTGTGATGCCAAGTGTCATGGAGGATTCTGATGACAAAGGTAATGGAGCATTGTGATGACAATGGCTTGGAGCATTGTGATGACAAGGGTCAGGGAGCATTGTGCTGACAAGTGCATGGAAAATTGTGATGACAAGGGACATGGAGCATTCTGATGACAAGCTTGTGGAGTATTTTGATGACAATGGCATGGAGCATTGTGATGAAAACGGCATGGTGCATTTTGATGAAAAAGGCATGGAGCCTTTTTGTGACAGGGTTCAAGGAGCATTCTGACGACAAGTGTCAGGGAGCATTGTGATGACAAGTGTATCGAGAATTGTGATGACAAAGGTCATGGAGCATTGTGATGAAAAGGGCATGGAGTATTGTGATGACAGGCATCATGGAGCATTGTGATGACAAGTGTTATGGAACATTGTGATCACAAGGGTTTGGAGCATTGTGATGACAGAGGTCATGGATCATTTTGATTTCAAGGAGCATGGAGCATTGTGATGACAAGGGCATGGAGCAATGTGATCCCAAGGTTCATGGAGGATTGTGATGGCAATGGTAATGGAGTATTGTGATGACAAGTGCATAGAACATTGTAATGACAAGGTCATGTAGCATTTTGCTGACAAAGGCATGGAGCATTGTGATGACAGGTGTCATGGAGCACTGTGATGACAAGCGTCACGGAGCATTGTGATTACAGGGGTCATGGAGCATTGGGATGACAAGGGCATGCATCATTGTGATGACAAGTGTCATGGAGCATTGGGCTGAAAATGTTCATGGAGTATTGTGATGACAGGGGTCATGGAGCATTGTGATGACTAGGGAATGGAGCATTGTGATGACAAGAGTCCCGGATCATTGTGTTGTCAGGTGATATTGAGCGTTGTGATGACTGTGGTCATGGAGAATTGTGATGATATTGGTCATGGAGCATTGTGATGAGAAGGTCATGGAACATTGGGCTGAAAATGTTCATGGAGTATTGTGATGACAGGGGTCATGGAGCATTGTGATGATAAGGGAATGGGGCATATTGATGACAATGTCCTGGAGCATTGTGATGAGAAGACCATGGAGCCTTGTGATGACAAGTCTCATGGAGCATTCTGATGAAAAGGGGCATGGACCATTGTGATTACAGGGGTCTTGGAGCATTGTGATGACAAGGGCATGGAGCATTGTGATGAGAAGGCCATGGAGCATTCTGATGACATGCATCATGGAACTTTGTGATGACAAGGGCATGGAGCATTGTGATTACAGGGGTCTTGGAGCATTGTGATGAAAATGGCATGGATCATTGTGATGAAAAAGGCATGGAGCCTTGTCATGAAAGGGTTCAGGGAGCATACTGATGGCAAGAGTCAGGGAGCATTGTGATGACATGTGTATTGCACATTGTGATGACAAATGTCATGGGGCATTGTGATGAGAAGTCCATGGATAATTGTGATGAGTAGCGTCATGGGGTATTGTGATGACAAGTGTTATGGAACATTGTGATCACAAGGGTTTGGAGCATTGTGATGACAGAGGTCATGGAACATTTTGATTTCATTGTGATGACAAGAGCATGAAGCATTATGATGATGGGCATGGTGCATTGTGATGACAGGGTTCATGGAGCATTGTGATGAAAGGTGGCATGGAGCTTTGGTCTGACAAGTTTCATGGATTATTTTGATGACAGTGGGCATGGCACATTGTGATGACAAGGGCATGGAGCATTGTGATGACAAGGTCATGGAGTATTGTGAAGACAGGTGTCAGGGAGCATTGTGATGACATATGTCATGTTCCATTGTGATGACAATAGCACGGAGCATTGTGATGCCAAGTGTCATGGAGGATTGTTGTGACAAAGGTAAAGGAGCATTGTGATGATAAGCGCATGGAGCATTGAGATGACAAGGGCCATTGATAATTTTAATGTCCATGTCCTGAAACATTGTGATGACAAGCGCATGGAGCTTCCTATGACAGGGGTCATGGAGCATTGCGATGACAAGTGCATGGAGTATTGTTATGACAAGAGCATATAACATTGTGATGAGAAGTGCCATGGAGCATTGTGATGACAAGGACGTGGAGAATTGTGAGGACAAGGGACATTGAGCTTTGAGATGACCAGGGCATGGAGCATTGTGATGGCAAAACCGTGGAGCATTGTGATAAGAAGACCTTGGGTAATTGTGATGATGAGCATCATGGAGCACTGTAATGACAAGGGGCATGAAGCATTGTGATGACAGGTGTCAGGGAGCATTGTGATGACAGGGGTCATGGAGCATTGTGATGACAAGGGAATGGAACATTGTGATGACAAGGGTAGGGAACATTGTGATGAAAAGTGCCATTGAGAATTTTGATGATAAAGTCGTGAAGCATTGTGATGACAAACACTTGGAGCTTGCTATGACAGGGGTCATGGAACATTGCAATGACAAGTGCATGGAGAATTGTGATGAAACGAGCATGTAACTTTGTGATGAGAAGTGTCATGTAGCATTGTGATGACAAGTACGTGGAGAATTGTTATGACAAGGGACATGGAGCATTGTGATAACCAGGGAATGGAGCATTGTGATGACAGGGGTCATGGAGCATTATTATGACAAGGGCCATGGTGCATTCTGATATAAGATATCACTTATGAAGGGACTGTAAACCTGGCTACATATGAACTGAATTAGGAAAGAGAACAGAGTCTCAGATTTAGAAAACACTCTTATGCTTGCTTAAGGGGGAAGGAGAGGTGGGGAGACACACAAAACCAGAGTTTGATATTAACACAGGTACCGTTCCATAATCCAAATACAGAAGAGACAAGCCCGACTCCTTCCTCAGTGAATGGGACTCAACACCCCTATTCCCCACAGAGAAATATATCTGACTAGTAAGGATCTTAAAACCTGTGTATTGATATGTCTCCATAAGGGAAACAAGTGTGTCTAGAATGACATAAACACGGCAGTGAGAATAAGCTCAAACCCACTATAAAAAGGAATTTCAAAACAAAACAAAGAAACAGTGAAATTCTTACACAATACCTTCAGGGGTTCTGATGAAACTTGGAATGACCCTATCTACAACAACAGCTGGATGTGGCATAAGGCTGTTCACTTGGGACTGAGAGGATTGGTGAGATTGGGTGTGAAAATGCAGACGCTTTAAATCAATAATGCCTGCCACTTATTCCATGGTTCCCAACTCTCCAGGTAGAAGGGAATATCACTACAGTTATAACATGTATGGGAAACCTAGAGAATGGACACCCTCTGATGGTGAAAGGTTTCTAAAACTCTACTAATTTTTTTCTCTCCATGTGCTCCAGCTTGACATTCCAACTGCTTTAATATCAATCTCCCAACTTGGAGAGTCAGCCCCTATAACCTCCTGGTTCGCACAGTTGGCACATTGTGCAGAGGATATAAGGGAAGAGGGAGAACCAATGAGAGAGTAGCTGTAGGCATTTGGACGGCCACATGTCAGTCTAATTTCCCGTCATGAAGAAGAATTAACCAAACTCTGAGCCTGCCCCACACCCATAACTAGTATAGGTCCTGAAGCAAAATTGTGGGTTTGCGGTCAGCTCACAAAAACACAAGTTGAAAAATGGAGCTCTGGGGCACAGCAATTCACTAACTTGCAGAGTTATAGAGGACTACTCTCTTCCAAAAATCTGTTGAGGAGAAGCCATGAGGCGGACTTGAAAATGAGGGAGATTTGCACGAAACAGATTTCCAGAAGTACATTGGAATCGCCTTTAAACACAGGAAAAGCATCACAACTTCGACAATTATGGAATTGTCCATAAAGGGCGCATGCGTTTTCTCCTGAATATATTCAGGAGAAAACGCATACACCCATTTTGGCCAACCAAGCAACCGCACAATGCAAATCTGCACTACAAAGAAGTATCACTTCCCACCAGTCAAAAGGGATATCCGTAAAATGTGTAAAAACCAGAAAGGCAAGAGGGGCTCTGGAGAACAGGGAGACTTGTTATGCTGATGGGTGGGATGTAGATTGCCAACAGTCACTCTGGAGGAGTGCATTGTGTTCCCTAAAAGAATTACTCAACAGAGCTTCACAACCTAAGGCACTTCCAGTCATGGGAATATACCTTGGGAAAATTGAAAATCAATAAGACACAGCCAACCCAAAATATAGGGCAGCACTGCTTACAAGAACCTCGACTTCGGGACACCTTAAATAACCCAGGAAAGACAAAAATGGTAAAGAAATTGTGGTACATACGTATGATGGAATATCCCTCAGCCATGAAGTCAATGTCATAAGGCCAGTAGCAGCATAATGATGGGATTCATGTACCATGATTCTAACTGAAAAAATCACACAGAAAAAGAAACTTATCATAAGATATCACTTATGAAGGGTGTATAAACATGGCTACACATGGAATGAATTAGGAAAGGGAACAGAGTCTCATATATAGAAAACACTCTTATGCATGCTTAAGGGGAAAGCAGAGGTGGGGTGATGAATAAAACCAGAGTTTGATATTAGCACAGGTACGGTTCCATAATCCAAATACAGAATAGACAAGACCTACTACATCCTCTGTGAACGGGACTCAAAACCCCATATTTCCTGCAGAGGAATATATCTTACTAGTAAGAATCTTAAAACTTATGTATTGATATGTCTCCGTAAGGGAATCAAGTGTGTCTAGACTGGCATAAACATGGCAGCGAGAATCAGCTCAAACCCACTATAAAAAGGAATTTCAAAAACAAAACAAAAAAACTGGGAAGTTCATTACAATTCCTTCAGGGTCTGTGATGAAACATGGAATGACCCTATCTACAATGACAGTTGGATGTGGCATAAGGAGGGACACTAGGGACTGAGAGGATTGATGAGATTGGGTGAGCAAATGCAGACCCTTTAAAGCAATAATTCATGGCACCCATTTCATGGGTTTCAACTCTCCAGGTTGAAGGGAATATTACTATAGTTATAACATGTACGGGGAACGTAGAGAACGGACACACTGTGAATACGAAATGTTTCTAAAACTCAACGAATAGTCCCTCTCCTGGTGCTCCGGTTTGACTTTACATCTGCTTTACTATCAATCTCCCAACTTGGAGAGACAGCCCCTTTAACCTCCTGGTTCGCACAGGTTGCCAATTTGGCAGAGGATGAAAGGGAAGAGGGAGAACCAATGAGAGAGTAGCTGTTAGGCATTTGGACAGGCACATATCACTCTAACTTCCCGACAGGAAGAAGAATTAACCAAAGTCTCATCCACCCACCGGGAACCAGTATAGGTCCTGAACCAAAATTTTGGACTTGCGGGCCGCTCACCAAAATCGAGTTGAAAAATGGAGCTCAGGGGCACAGCAATTCACAAACTGGCCGAGTAATAATGGACAACTATCATCCAAAAATCTGTTGAGGGAAGGCAGCGAGGTGGATTTGAAAGCGAGGTAGAATAGCAGGAAACAGATTTCAAGAGGTACGTTGGAATCGCCTTTAAAGCACAGGACGAGGGGCACAACTTCGACAATGATGCACTTGGCCAAAAAGGGCGTAGGCGTTTTCTCCTGAATATATTCAGGAGAAAACGCATACGCCCTTTCTGGCCAAGCAAGCAAGCGGGCATGCAAATCTGCACTACAAAGAAGTATCACTTCCCACCGGTCAAAAGGGACATCCACAAAATGTGTAAAAACCAGAAAGGAAAGACAGGCCCTGGAGAACAGGGAGCCTTGTTATGCTGATGGGCGGGATGTAAATTGCCAACTGCCTCTCTGGAGGAGTGCATTGTGTTCCCTAAAACAAGTAAAGAACAGAGCTACAGAGCCAAGGGCACTTCCAATCTTGGGAATATACCTTGGGAAATCTGAAAATCAATAAGACAGAGCCACCCCAAAATTTAGGGCTGCACTGCTTACAAGGACCTCAACTTGGGTACACCTTAAATATCCCAGGAAATATAAAAATGGTTCAAAAAATTGTGGTACTTACGTATGATGGAATATCCCTCAGCCATGAAATCAATGTCATAAGACCATTAGCAGCAAAATGGGTGAATTCAGGTACGATGATTCTAAGTGAAATAAGTCACACAGAAAAAGAAACTTATCATAAGATATCACTTATGAAGATCCTGTAAACATGGCTACACTTGAACTGAGTTAGGAAAGAGAACAGTGTCTCACATTTAGAAAACACTCTTATTCCTGCTTAAGGGGGAAGGAGAGGTGGGGTGATGCATAAAACCAGAGTTTGATATAAGCACAGGTACCATTCCAAAAACCAACTATGGAATAGACAAGACCTACACCTTCCTCAGTGAAAGGGACTCAAAACCCCATATTTCCCGCAGAGGAATATATCTGACTAGTAAGAAACTTAAAACCTATGTATTGATATGTCTCTGTAAGGGAATCAAGTGTGCCTAGGCTGGCATAAACATGGAAGGGAGAATCAGCTCAAACCCACTATAAAAAGGAATTTCAAAAACAAAACAAAAAAACTGGGAAATTCTTTACAATTCCTTCAGTGACTCTGATGAAACCGGGAATGACCCTATCTACAACGACAGCTGGATGTGGCATAAGCGTGGACACTTGGGACTGAGAGGATTGGTGAGAGTGGGTGAGCAAATGCAGACCGTTTAAAGCAATAATGCATGGCACCCATTCCATGGGTCCCAACTCTCCAGGTTGAAGGGAATATTACTACAGATATAACATGTACGGGAAACCTAGAGAACGGACACACTGTGAATATGAAAGGTTTCTAAAACTCAACGAATAGTCCCTCTCCTGGTGCTCTGGTTTGACTTTCCATCTGCGTTACTATCAACCTCCCAACTTGGAGAGACAGCCCCTTTAACCTCCTGGTTCGCACAGGTTGCCAATTTGGCAGAGGATGAAAGGGAAGAGGGAGAACCAATGAGAGAGTAGCTGTTAGGCATTTGGACGGGCACATATCACTGTAATTTCCTGGCAGGAAGAAGAATTAACCAAAGTCTCAGCCCTCCACCGGGAACCAGCATAGGTCCTGAACCAAAATTTCGGACTTGCGGTCAGCTCACCAAAAACGAGTTGAAAAATGGAGCTCAGGGGCACAGCAATTCCCAAACTGGCCGAGTAATAAAGGACAACTATCGTCCAAAAATCTTTTGAGGGAAGGCAACGAGGCGGACTTGAAAGCGAGGCAGAATAGCAGGAAACAGATTTCAAGAGGTACGTTGGAATCGCCTTTAAAGCACTGGAAGAAGGGCACAACTTCGACAATGATGCACTTGGCCAAAAAGGGCGTATGCGTTTTCTCCTGAATATATTCAGGAGAAAACGCATACGCCCTTTTTGGCCAAGCAAGCAAGCGGGCAATGCAAATCTGCACTACAAAGAAGTATCACTTCCCACCGCTCAAAAGGGACATCCACAAAATGTGTAAAAACCAGAAAGGCAAGACAGGCCCTGGAGAACAGGGAGCCTTGTTATGCTGATGGGCGGGATGTAAATTGCCAACTGCCTCTCTGGAGGAGTGCATTGTGTTCCCTAAAACAAGTAAACAACAGAGCTACAGAGCCAAGGGCACTTCCAGTCTAGGGAATATACCTTGGGAAAACTAAAAATCAATAAGCACAGCCACCCCAAAATTTAGGGCTGCACTGCTTACAAGGACATCAACTTGGGTACACCTTAAATATCCCAGGAAATATAAAAATGGTTCAAAAAATTGTGGTACTTACGTACGATGGAATATCCCTCAGCCATGAAATCAATGTCATAAGACCAGTAGCAGCAAAATGGGTGGATTCAGGTACGATGATTCTAAGTGAAATGAGTCACACAGAAAAAGAAACTTATCATAAGATATCACTTATGAAGATCCTGTAAACATGGCTACACTTGAACTGAGTTAGGAAAGAGAACAGTGTCTCACATTTAGAAAACACTCTTATGCCTGCTTAAGGGGGAAGGAGAGGTGGGGTGATGCATAAAACCAGAGTTTGATATAAGCACAGGTACCATTCCAAAAACCAACTATGGAATAGACAAGACCTACACCTTCCTCAGTGAAAGGGACTCAAAACCCCATATTCCCCGAAGAGGAATATATCTGACTAGTAAGAATCTTAAAACCTCTGTATTGATATGTCTCCATAAGGGAATCAAGTGTGTCTATACTGGCATAAACATGGCAGCGAGAATCAGCTCAAACCCACTATAAAAAGGAATTTCAAAAACAAAACAAAAAAAAACTGGGAAATTCTTTACAATTCCTTCAGTGTCTCTGATGAAACCTGGAATGACCCTATCTACAATGACAGCTGGATGTGGCATAAGGAGGGACAATTGGGACTGAGACGATTGGTGAGATTGGGTGAGCAAATGCAGACCCTTTAAAGCAATAATGCCTGGCACCCATTCCATGAGTCCCAACTCTCCAGGTTGAAGGCAATATTACTACAGCTATAACATGTACGGGAAACCTAGAGAACGGACATATTGTGAATACGAAAGCTTTCTAAAACTCAACGAATAGTCCCTCTCCTGGTGCTCCGGTTTGTCTTTCCATCTGCTTTACTATCAACGTCCCAACTTGGAGAGACAGCCCCTTTAACCTCCTGGTGCGCACAGGTATCAAATTTGGCAGAGGATGAAAGGGAAGAGGGAGAACCAATGAGAGAGTAGCTGTTAGGCATTTGGACGGGCACATATCACTGTAATTTACCGGCAGGAAGAAAAATTAACCAAAGTCTCAGCCCCCCACCGGGAATCAGCAAAGGTCCTGAACCAAAATGTTGGACTTGCGGTCAGCTCACCAAAAACGAGTTGAAAAATGGAGCTCAGGGGCACAGCAATTCACAAACTGGCCGAGTAATAAAGGACAACTATCGGCCAAAAATCTGTTGAGGGAAGGCAACAAGGCGGACTTGAAAGCGAGGCAGAATAGCATGAAACAGATTTCAAGAGGTACTTTGGAATCGCCTTTAAAGCACATGAAGAGGGGCACAACTTCGACAATGATGCACTTGGCCAAAAAGGGCGTATGCGTTTTCTCCTGAATATATTCAGGAGAAAACGCATATGCCATTTTTGACAAAGCAAGCAAGCGGGCAATGCAAATCTGCACTACAAAGAAGTATCACTTCCCACTGGTCAAAAGGGACATCCACAAAATGTGTAAAAACCAGAAAGGCAAGACAGGCCCGGGGGAACAGGGAGCCTTGTTATGCTGATGGGCGGGATGTAATTTGCCAACTGCCTCTCTGGAGGAGTACATTGTGTTCCCTAAAACAAGTAAAGAACAGAGCTACAGAGCCAAGGGCACTTCCAGTCTAGGGAATATACTTTGGGAAAACTGAAAATCAATAAGACAGAGCCACCCCAAAATTTAGGGCTGCACTGCTTACAAGAACCTCAACTTGGGTACACCTTAAATATCCCAGGAAATATAAAAATGGTTCAAAAAATTTTGTTATTTACGTACGACCGAATATCCCTCAGCCATGAAATCAATGTCATAAGACCAGTAGCAGCAAAATGGGTGGATTCAGGTACGATGATTCTAAGTGAAATAAGTCACACAGAAAAAGAAACTTATCATAAGATATCACTTATGAAGATCCTGTAAACATGGCTACACTTGAACTGAGTTAGGAAAGAGAACAGTGTCTCACATTTAGAAAACACTCTTATGCCTGCTTAAGGGGGAAGGAGAGGTGGGGTGATGCATAAAACCAGAGTTTGATATAAGCACAGGTACCGTTCCAAAAACCAACTATGGAATAGACAAAACCTACACCTTCCTCAGTGAAAGGGACTCAAAACCCCATATTTCCCGCAGAGGAATATATCTGACTAGTAAGAATCTTAAAACCTATGTATTGATATGTCTCCGTAAGGGAATCAAGTGTGTCTAGACTGGCATAAACATGGCAGCGGGAATCAGCTCAAATCCACTATAAAAAGGAATTTCAAAAACAAAGCAAAAATACTGGGAAATTCTTTACAATTCCTTCAGGGTCTCTGATGAAACCTGGAATGACCCTATCTACAACGACAGCTGGATGTGGCATAAGGAGGGACACTTAGGACTGAGAGGATTGGTAAGACTGGGTGATCAAATGCAGACCCTTTAAAGCACAAATGCCTGGCACCCATTACATGGGTCCCAACACTCCAGGTTGAAGGGAATATTACTACAGCTATAACATGTATGGGAAACCTAGAGAACGGACACACTGTGAATACGAAAGGTTTCTAAACTCAACGAAGAGTCCCTCTCCTGGTGCTCCAGTTTGACTTTCCATCTGCTTTACTATCAACCTCCCAACTTGGAGAGACAGCCCTTTTAACCTCCTGGTTCGCACAGGTTGCCAAGTTGGCAGAGGATGAAAGGGAAGAGGGAGAACCAATGAGAGAGTAGCTGTTAGGCATTTGGACGGGCACATATCACTGTAATTTCCAGGCAGGAAGAAGAATTAACCAAAGTCTCAGCCACCTACCGGGAACCAGTATAGGTCCTGAACCAAAATTTAGGACTTGCGGTCAGCTCACCAAAAACGAGTTGAAAAATGGAGCTCAGGGGCACAGCAATTCACAAACTGGCCGAGTAATAAAGGACAACTATCGTCCAAAAATCTGTTGAAGAAAGGCAACGAGGCGGACTTGAAAGCGAGGCAGAATAGCAGGAAACAGATTTCAAGAGGTACGTTGGAATCGCCTTTAAAGCACACGAAGAGGGGCACAACTTCGACAATGATGCACTTGGCCAAAAATGGTGTATGCGTTTTCTCCTGAATATATTCAGGAGAAAACGCATACGCCCTTTTTGGCCAAGCAAGCAAGCGGGCAATGCAAATCTGCTCTACAAAGAAGTATCACTTCCCACCGTTCAAAAGGGACATCCACAAAATATGTAAAAACCAGAAAGGCAAGACAGGCCCTGGAGAACAGGGAGCCTTGTTATGCTGATGGGCGGGATGTAAATTGCCAACTGCCTCTCTGGAAGAGTGCATTGTGTTCCCTAAAACAAGTAAAGAAGAGAGCTAAAGAGCCAAGGGCACTTCCAGTCTAGGGAATATACCTTGGGAAAACTGAAAATCAATGAGGCAGAGCCACCCCAAAATTTAGGGCTGCACTGCTTACAAGGACCTCAACTTGGATACACCTTAAGTATCCCAGGAAATATAAAAATGGTTCAAAAAATTGTGGTAATTACGTACGATGGAATATCCCTCAGCTATGAAATCAATGTCATAAGACCAGTAGCAGCAAAATGGGTGGATTCAGGTACGATGATTCTAAGTGAAATAAGTCACACAGAAAAAGAAACTTATCATAAGATATCACTTATAAAGATCCTATAAACATGGCTACACTTGAACTGAGTTAGGAAAGAGAACAGTGTCTCATATTTAGAAAACACTCTTATGCCTGCTTAAGGGGGAAGGAGAGGTTGGGTGATGCATAAAACCAGAGTTTGATATAAGCAGAGGTACCGTACCAAAAACCAACTATGGAATAGACAAGACCTACACCTTCCTCAGTGAAAGGGACTGAAAACACCATATTTCAGGCAGAGGAATATATCTGACTAGTAAGAATCTTAAAACCTATGTATTGATATGTCTCCGTAAGGGAATCAAGTGTGTCTAGACTGGCATAAACATGGCAGCGAGAATCAGCTCAAACCCACTATAAAAAGGAATTTCAAAAACAAAACAAAAAAACTGGGAAATTCTTTACAATTCCTTCAGGGTCTCTGATGAAACCTGGAATGACCCTATCTACAACGACAGCTGGATGTGGCATAAGGAGGGTCACTTGGGACTGAGACGATTGGTGAGATTGGGTGAGCAAATGCAGACCCTTTAAAGCACAAATGCTTGGCACCCATTCCATGAGTCCCACCTCTCCAGGTTGAAGGGAATATTACTACAGCTATAACATGTACGGGAAACCTAGAGAACGGACACACTGTGAATACGAAAGGTTTCTGAAACTCAACGAATAGCCCCTATCCTGGTGTTCCGGTTTGACTTTCCATCTGCTTTACTATCAACCTCCCAACTTGGAGAGACAGCCCCTTTAACCTCCTGGTTCGCACAGGTTTCCAATTTGGCAGAGGATGAAAGGGAAGAGGGAGAACCAATGAGAGAGTAGCTGTTAGGCATTTGGACGGGCACATATCACTGTAATTTCCAGGCAGGAAGAAGAATTAACCAAAGTCTCAGCCACCCACCGGGAACAAGTATAAGTCCTGAACCAAAATTTTGGACTTGCGGTCAGCTCACCAAAAACGAGTTGAAAAATGGAGCTCAGGGGCACAGCAATTCACAAACTGGCCGAGTAATAAAGGACAACTATCGTCCAAAAATCTGTTGAGGGAAGGCAACGAGGTGGACTTGAAAGCGAGTCAGAATAGCAGGAAACAGATTTCAAGAAGTACGTTGGAATCGCCTTTAAAGCACAGGAAGAGGGGCACAAGTTCGACAATGATGCACTTGGCCAAAAAGGGCGTATGCGTTTTCTCCTGAATATATTCAGGAGAAAACGCATACGCCCTTTTTGGCCAAGCAAGCAAGCAGGCAATGCAAATCTGCACTACAAAGAAGTATCACTTCCCACCGGTCAAAAGGGACATCCACAAAATGTGTAAAAACCAGAAAGGCAAGACAGGCCCTGGAGAACAGGGAGCCTTGTTATGCTGATGGGCGGGATGTAAATTGCCAACTGCCTCTCTGGAGGAGTGCATTGTGTTCCCTAAAACAAGTAAACAACAGAGCTACAGAGCCAAGGGCACTTCCAGTCTAGGGAATATACCTTGGGAAAACTGAAAATCAATAAGACAGAGCCACCCCAAAATTTAGGGCTGTACTGCTTAAAGGACCTCGCTTGGATACACCTTAAGTATCCCAGGAAATATAAAAATGGTTCAAAAAATTGTGGTACTTACGTACGATGGAATATCCCTCAGCCATGAAATCAATGTCATAAGACCAGTAGCAGCAAAATGGGTGGATTCAGGTACGATGATTCTAAGTGAAATAAGTCACAGAGAAAAAGAAACTTATCATAAGTTATCACTTATGAAGATCCTGTAAACATGGCTACACTTGAACTGAGTTAGGAAAGAGAACAGTGTCTCACATTTAGAAAACAGTCTTATGCCTGCTTAAGGGGGAAGGAGAGGTGGGGTGATGCATAAAACCAGAGTTTGATATAAGCACAGGTACCGTTCCAAAAACCAACTATGGAATAGACAAGACCTACACCTTCCTCAGTGAAAGGGACTCAAAACACCATATTTCCCGCAGAGGAATATATCTGACTAGTAAGAATCTTAAAACCTATGTATTGATATGTCTCCGTAAGGGAATCAAGTGTGTCTAGACTGGCATAAACATGGCAGCGAGAATCAGCTCAAACCCACTATAAAAAGGAATTTCAAAATCAAAACAAAAAAACTGGGAAATTCTTTACAATTCCTTCAGGGTCTCTGATGAAACCTGGAATGACCCTATCTACAACGACAGCTGGATGTGGCATAAGGAGGGACACTTGGGACTGAGACGATTGGTGAGATTGGGTGAGCAAATGCAGACCCTTTAAAGCACAAATTCTTGGCACCCATTCCATGAGTCCCACCTCTCCAGGTTGAAGGGAATATTACTACAGCTATAACAAGTATGGGAAACCTAGAGAACGGACACACTGTGAATATGAAAGGTTTCTAAAACTCAACGAATAGCCCCTATCCTGGTGTTCCGGTTTGACTTTCCATCTGCTTTACTATCAACCTCCCAAATTGGAGAGACAGCCCCTTTAACCTCCTGGTTCGCACAGGTTTCCAATTTGGCAGAGGATGAAAGGGAAGAGGGAGAACCAATGAGAGAGTAGCTGTTAGGCATTTGGACGGGCACATATCACTGTAATTTCCCGGCAGGAAGAAGAATTAACCAAAGTCTCAGCCACCCACCGGGAACCATTATAGGTCCTGAACCAAAATTTTGGACTTGCGGTCAGCTCACCAAAAACGAGTTGAAAAATGGAGCTCAGGGGCACAGCAATTCACAAACTGGCCGAGTAATAAAGGACAACTATCGTCCAAAAATCTGTTGAGGAAAGGCAAGGAGACAGACTTGAAATCAAGGCAGAATAGCAGGAAACAGATTTCAAGAGGTACATTGGAATCGCCTTTAAAGCACAGGAAGAGGGGCACAACTTCGACAATGATGCACTTGGCCAAAAAGGGCGTATGCGTTTTCTCCTGAATATATTCAGGAGAAAACGCATACGCCCTTTTTGGCCAAGCAAGCAAGCGGGCAATGCAAATCTGCACTACAAAGAAGTATCACTTCCCACCGGTCAAAAGGGACATCCACAAAATGTGTAAAAACAAGAAAGGCAAGACAGGCCCTGGAGAACAGGGAGCCTTGTTATGCTGATGGGCGGGATGTAAATTGCCAACTGCCTCTCTGGAGGAGTGCATTGTGTTCCCTAAAACAAGTAAACAACAGAGCTACAGAGCCAAGGGCACTTCCAGTCTAGGGAATATACCTTGGGAAAACTGAAAATCAATAAGACAGAGCCACCCCAAAATTTAGGGCTGCACTGCTTACAAGGACCTCAACTTTGATACAACTTAAGTATCCCAGGAAATATAAAAAAGGTTCAAAAATTTGTGGTACTTACTTACGATGGAATATCCCTCAGCAATGAAATCAATGTCATAAGACCAGTAGCAGCAAAATGGGTGGATTCAGGTACGATGATTCTAAGTGAAATAAGTCACACAGAAAAAGAAACTTATCATAAGATATCACTTATGAAGATCTTATAAACATGGCTACACTTGAACTGAGTTAGGAAAGAGAACAGTGTCTCACATTTAGAAAACACTCTTATGCCTGCTTAAGGGGGAAGGAGAGGTGGGGTGATGCATAAAACCAGAGTTTGATATAAGCACAAGTACCGTTCCAAAAACCTACTATGGAATACACAAGACCTACACCTTCCTCAGTGAAAGGGACTCAAAACCCCATATTTCCCGCAGAGGAATATATCTGACTAGTAAGAATCTTAAAACATATGTATTGATATGTCTCCTTAAGGGAATCAAGTGTGTCTAGACTGGCATAAACATGGCAGCGAGAATCAGCTCAAACCCACTATAAAAAGGAATTTCAAAAACAAAACAAAAAAAACTCGGAAATTCTTTACAATTCCTTCAGGGTCCCTGATGAAACCTGGAATGACCCTATCTACAACGACAGCTGGATGTGGCATAAGGAAGGACACTTGGGACTGAGAGGTTTGGTGAGATTGGGTGAGCAAATGCAGACCCTTTAAATCACAAATGCCTGGCACCCATTCCATGGGCCCCAACTCTCCAGGTTGAAGGGAATATTACTACAGCTATAACATGTACGGGAAACCTAGAGAACGGACACACTGTGAATACGAAAGGTTTCTAAAACTCAACGAATAGTCCCTCTCCTGGTGCTCCGATTTGACTTTTCATCTGCTTTACTATCAACCTCCAAACTTGGAGAGACAGCCCCTTTAACTTCCTGGTTCACACAGGTTGCCAATTTGGCAGAGGATGAAAGGGAAGAGGGAGAACCAATGAGAGAGTAGCTGTTAGGCATTTGGACGGGCACATATCACTGTAATTTCCAGGCAGGAAGAAGAATTAACCAAAGTCTCAGCCACCCATCGGGAACCAGTATAGGTCCTGAACCAAAATTTTGGACTTGCGGTCAGCTCACCAAAAACGAGTTGAAAAATGGAGCTCAGGGGCACAGCAAGTCACAAACTGGCCGAGTAATAAAGGACAACTATCGTCCAAAAATCTGTTGAGGGAAGGCAACGAGGTGGACTTGAAAGCGAGTCAGAATAGCAGGAAACAGATTTCAAGAAGTACGTTGGAATCGCCTTTAAATCACAGGAAGAGGGGCACAACTTCGACAATGATGCACTTGCCCAAAAAGGGCGTATGCGTTTTCTCCTGAATATATTCAGGAGAAAACGCATACGCCCTTTTTGGCCAGGCAAGCAAGCGGGCAATGTAAATCTGCACTACAAAGTAGTATCACTACCCACCGGTCAAAAGGAACATCCAGAAAATGTGTAAAAACCAGAAAGTCAAGACAGGCCCTGGAGAACAGGGAGCCTTGTTATGCTGATAGGCGGGATGTAAATTGCCAACTGCCTCTCTGGAGGAGTGCATTGTGTTCCCTAAAACAAGTAAAGAACAGAGCTACAGAGCCAAGGGCACTTCCAGTCTAGGGAATATACCTTGGGAAAACTGAAAATCAATAAGACAGAGCCACCCCAAAATTTAGGGTTGCACTGCTTACAAGGACCTCAACTTGGGTACACCTTAAATATCCCAGGAAATATATTAATGGTTCAAAAAATTGTGGTACTTACATACGATGGAATATCCCTCAGCCATGAAATCAATGTCATAAGACCAGTAGCAGCGAAATGGGTGGATTCAGGTATGATGATTCTAAGTGAAATAAGTCACACAGAAAAAGAATCTTATCATAAGATATCACTTATGAAGATCCTGTAAACATGGCTACACTTGAACTGAGTTAGGAAAGAGAACAGTGTCTCACATTTAGAAAACACTCTTATGCCTGCTTAAGGGGGAAGGAGAGGTGGGGTGATGCATAAAACCAGAGTTTGATATAAGCACAGGTACCGTTCCAAAAACCAACTATGGAATAGACAAGACCTACACCTTCCTCAGTGAAAGGGACCCGAGGCATCTGTGAGTAACCGTGAGCTGAGACCCAGGCCAGCTGCTGTTGAACTTTTCCCACCCTTCCCAGGTAAAACACCTGAATATGTACAAGGGCTTGAAAGCCTAGAGGAAGGGGTGTGGAGCCACACCAGCGACAGCACGCAGGCCAACTTGTGGCCTGCAGGCCAGCCAGTATGGTCCTGGCCCTGGGCACTCTTCTGAAGCTTTCCATTGCCCTGCCTGAGATACCCCTCCTGTCCCGGCACCCACTGCTTTTTTCCTTCCTCACCTCTATCCGGAGAGAAATTCCAGCGGAAGGTATGGGTGACACATCCTCTTCTTTACAGGTGGAAACCTGGCAACTCCTGCAGAAAGTCCAGCAGAGACCCACTCACACCGGGCCACCCACAAAGCCGTGGCCCCTCACTCCCTCCCTCCAGAACAGCCCCGAGACTGCTGACGGGGCAGAGAATATGGAGTCAGGCACAGCTTCAGGGGCTATTGCTGCCTGCAGCGCTGTTTATATTGAACTCAACCCAGGCACACCTGGGGAGGGCCGGCCGGCAGGGTCAGGCTACCCAAGTCAGCTAATCCTCAGCCCTCAGGGAATCACATTGTTGAAAATGGACCTCACTAAGGCAGAATAGAAGCCAAGGAATAAAAGGACACAATGCCATTTGCAGCACCGTAGGTGTGTCTAGAGGTAATCACGTGACTTGTAGTAAGTCAGAAAGTGAAAGACACATATCGTATCATATCTCTTATAGGTGTGACCGAAAAATGGATACCAGGGCAGATATTTCCACGGAGAAGGGCTATCACAGATTCATTCAACAAACTTATGGTTCACCAATGGAAAGGTGTGAGGATTGGTTTCATTATGATATTGGGGTTAACAGACATATACAAACACAGGTGACATATATAATCACCAAAGACCTACAGAATACCAAGAGAAGACTACTCAACATTCTGTCATAAGGTACATGGGAAAAGGATCCCAGGAAGAACAGACATATGTGTATGTGTAAAAGAACCACATCTTCCACACCTACAACAAGCCAAACATTGTAATCATATTTGCTGTAATAAAAAATAAAAAATTACATTAAAAACTCGAACAAGAAGCAGTGAGACAAACATGAGGGGCTTTCTCCTGGCACATTCCATTCTAAATTCCAATCTAGAACATGACTTCCATTGAGGCTCTGTTGCTCTAGTAAGCAGATTTGGTGAGGGAGAACTGCTGCCACCTTGTGGCCGTTTCACAAAACAGCAGCTTTAATCCCAGCGCTAATGGTCAGTTGATATTCAAAATCATTGCAGGCCTGTAAAGGACACCTGCCCTGAAAACAAATACCGGGTTCATATATCGACCAAAAAATTCAAAGTATGTCCATATTTCAAAACGACAGTTTCAAAAGGCATATTTTACACACATTAGTGTTCTGCTTCTTTTTTTTTCTTTCTTTTTTTGTTAAAAAAACGGGAATGGCAAAAAGCTTCCCTCAGAATGGGCGAAAATATTTGCAAACGAATCAATGGACAAAGGTTTAATCTCCAATATATATAAAGAGCTCATGCAGCTTAATATTAAAAAAACAAACAACCCAATACAAAAATGGGCAGAAGATCTAAAGAGACGTTTCTTCAAAGAAGACACAGAGATGGCCAAGACGCACATGAAAAGCTGCTCAACATCACTAATTATTAGAGAAATGCAAATCAAAACTACAATGAGGTATCACCTCACACCTGTTAGAATCGGCATCATCAGAAAATCTACAAACAACAAATTCTGGGGAGGGTGTGGACAAAAGGATCCCTCTTCCACTAGTGGTGGAAATGTAAATTGATACAGTCACGATGGAGAACAGTATGGAGTTTCCTTAAAAAACCTAGATATAGAATTACCATATGATCCAGCAATCCCGCTTCTGGGCATATACCCAGAGAAAACCATAAATCAAAAAGGCACATTCACCACAATGCTCATTTCAGCACTATTTACAATAGCCAGGTAATGGAAGCAACCTAAATACCCACAGGCAGACGAATGGATAAAGATGTGGTACATATATAAAATGGAATATTACTCAGCCATAAGAAGGAATGAAACTGGGTCATTTGTAGAGACGTCGATGGATCTAGAGACTGTCATACAGAATGAAGTAAGTCAGAAAGAGAAAAACAAATACGGTATATTAATGCATATATGTGGAACCTAGAAAAATGGTACAGATGAACTGGTTTGCAGGGAAGAAATAGAGACACAGAGGTAGAGAACACACGTATGGACACCTAGTGTGGGAAGCCATGGGGTGGTGGTGGTGGGATGAGTTGGGAGATTGGGATTGACCTGTACACATGTATATGCATAAAATACATAACTAATAATAACCTGCTGTATAAAAAAATAAATTAAATTAAATTTCAAAATTTAAAAAATAAAATTTAAAAATAAAACAGAAAAAAGTTCTTCCCTTCACACAGATGTATTTATATGAATGAATGATTTCCATGCTTATATCTATAAATACATAAAAGAGGAATAAAATCTAACTTGAACAAAAACAGAAAAAAAATAACCTGAACCCACCAGTTAGACAGAGGAAAACACTATCAGGGCACTTGCTCCAGCGGTAAACAATTCTGAAATTGGTCAGAGGTGGGGAATCATCTCCCATAGAGCCAGCAGCCCACTCCTACGCAAGGAGCATCCTCATTGCAAAGAGGGGGCCATGCCGAGGCATCTGTGAGTAACCGTGAGCTGAGCCCCAGGCCAGCTGCTGTTGAACTTTTGCCACCCTTCCCAGGTAAAACACCTGAATATGTACAAGGGCTTGAAAGCCTAGAGAAAGGGCTGTGGAGCCACAACAGCGACAGCACGCAGGCCGACTTGGTGCCTGCAGGCCAGTCAGGATGGTCCTGTCCCCAGATGCTCTTCTGGAAGCTTTCCATTTCCCTGCCTGAGATACCCCTCCTGCCACGGCCCCCACTGCTTTTTTACTTCCTCACCTCTGCCTGGGGAGAAATTCCAGTGGCAGGTATGGGTGACACATCCTCTTCTTTAGCAGGTGGCAGCCTGGCAACTCCTTCAGAAAGTCCAGCAGAGCCCCACTCACACTGGGCCACCCACAAAGCCACGGACCCTCACTCCCTCCCACCAGCACAGCTCCGGAACTGCCTACAGGGCAGAGAATATGCCGTCAGTCACAGCTACAAGGGCTGTCGCTCACTGGAGTGCTGTTTATATTGCCCTCAACCCAGGGACACCTGTGGCGGGCCGGCAGGCAGTTTCAGGCTGCCAAAATCAGCCAATCCTCACCCCTCAGGGTTCACAGTTGCAGAAAATGAAACTTGCTAAACGGGCCAGGCCCTAGGATCAGGTGTGGGCTCTTGAGAGTCAGGATAGACAAGGGGCTGCAGCTGCGGCTTGTTTTCTTATCATTTTATCTGGTCCATGAGTGGAAAACAACTTCAAGAAGACCCTATCCTAATGAGAGGAACCCAGGAGTCAGGGAGAGGAGTGATGGTGGGTGGAGACAGAGGCCTGGTGCCCTGGCTGCAGTGGAAGTGTCTGGAAGACCAGGCAGAAAGAGCCTGCAGAGAGTGACAGCCATGGTCACAGACCTGTCAGAGCTGCTGTTTGTTAGTTCAAGTCCTGCTCTGAGGTGTTCTGTGTCAGCTGTGAGCGACAGGTGAGCTGTGGTTTCTCTGCAAGGTGGGCTATGTGCACAGTTCCTGTGTGTCCAGCCCTGCTGGGGTACCTGCCCAGGGGAGCTCTGTATCCTGGGAAGGGCCTGAGTAGGAGAGCCCCATGGGCTGCTGGGTAGCTGCAGAGGTGAGCTCCATACCCTGGAAGGGACTTGACCACGAGAGCCCCGTGGGCTGTGGGGTAGGGGTGCCGCCCAGGTGAGCTCCATATCCTGGGATTGGCCTGACCACGAGAGCCCCATGGGCTGCTGGAGACCTGGTAAAGGATATCAGGACAGTCAGTGAAGCCACCGAGGATATACATCCAGTAGCTCCTATTTCCTACTCCCTGCTGGTCATTCTACCTTCCACCAGGCCATGGCATTCTGTATTAGACTTCAATGATGCCTTCTTCTGTATTCCATTCATCTCAGAGTCACAAGAATTTTTGGCTTGTGAGTGGCAGGACACAACATGCAACAAAAGCAATAATGCTGGGCCGTCCTGCCCCAATGGTTCAAAAATCCCCACACCATCATTGGGGAAATGTCCTCTAAAGACCTAAAAGTTCAACCTCTGTAAAAGGGAACCCTCCTTCAATATGCAGATGACATTCTGATCGCCAGGCCTACTAAAGACGCCTCTGAACTACCTAGCCAAGAAAGGATAGAAGGTGTCCAAGAAAAACGCTCAAATATCCCAGGCTAAGGTGACATGCCTGGGCTTCATTCTCACAGATATTCGGAGAAACGCATCCCAGGATAGGGAAGAAGCCATTTGCAGCCTTACCTCTTCTACAACTAGAAGACAGCTTAGGGGTTCCTGGGGAGGCCAAGGTTTTCTGCATCTGGATCCCTAACTACAGTCTAATAGCTGGGCCTCTACATGAAACACTGACACGAAAAGATGATGATCCTTTTGAATAGAATCCAGAAGCAGCCTTTCAAGAATGGAAAGAGCAGTCAATACAGACCCTTGCCCAGGAACTCCCTAATTTAGCTAAACCCTTTGACCTTTACATACCCGGTCAAAGGTTAATCGCCCTTGGAGCCTTAGTGCAAAAACTGGGACCACTTGAAATGGAGCAACACAAGAATGCCCTTCAGGTATGATAAACTATGGTCACCAAGGGCTTTGCCCACCGACTCATCAGGCCAGGATACTGGGGTATCTAAAAAGCTGGAAATCAGCAGCCCGCAAGGCCAGCTCCCTCCTAAGGGAAAAGGACCCCACGTGGTGATCCTAACCACCCATCATGCCCTGAAGTTGCAGGGGTCGCTCTGTGGACACACTGACCTCGAGTGAGGAGGCCCTCCAACTCCAACCCCCAGAGAGATAAACGGGGGCAACGGGCCCCCAAGATGACTCATGTGACCATCACTTGACCTGGAGTTTCTCTCAGAAAACGACAAGACTGTGCCCCGAAAGAGCAGACTACTGCTTGCAGGACTTACTGCACCCAGAGGGGAGCTAATAAGCTTGGCGGGGGAAACGTATATCACGCTTTCACCATAGAAAACCCTACAGACACCGCGGTGATGGTGGCCAATATGACCGGCTGGACTGCTGGCTACTTCTAAAGGCCGTTGACTCAGTGGACGTCATGGTCCTGGATCACCACTGACCCTGGACTGTCTGGGAGTTGTGTGGGCAGGGCTCTGACACATGGTGCTGTTTGTACATTAATTCAGGGACCTAATTAAAGAAAGCACAGACTACTGGTCAGAGCATCTAGTCTGGCAAAAACTGTCAGCCTAAGGTCGCCGAACATATGTGGGGTGGGGTGAAACCTGCCACCGCAGCATCTCTGCGCCTCTCTTTCCTGGACCCTTAAAGGTCATTAGAATCTGTAACACTTCCAATGCTGGTGCTCAGGCGGACGAGAAGTGAGGCAGGAGGCCTTGGGACAATCAACCTCACCAGGAGGCTGGTGTGGAGACGTTTTTACCCTCCCCCCATGTATCAGGGCTCCCACCACAACATGAAGCAGTTACAAAAGAGGGGTCTGCACCCTCAACACCCCAAGAATAAGGAACGGAACAAAAAGCAGAGGAGGTGTTCGTCTCCGGCAACGTTCATTAAAAATTCCTGGGAGATAAAAAGAGAATCTGGGCAATAAAATAAAGTCTAACCTGTTTTTCCTTTGTGCTTTGTCTAATTTCACGTGCTCCTAGGGTTCCGCATGCAGAGGTCCCACACCCGGCACTTCAGACCCGATTTCCTAGTGCAGAATGGCTGGGTCGACACCTCAGCTAGTGGGGTCCCATGCAGACTCTGCGGCATAGAGCCTGAGCTGCAGCCAACTCAGCCCTCGAGAGCTCCATCCCCTCCCTCCCACTGACGCTGCCGGGGACCCTACACAGCAGCCCAGCCCACAGCCCATGGGGGAGTGCACGCTCTCACCTCTCCATTCTGTTTTCAAAATAATGTTTCCTTTGCTTCTGAACCAAACTCAGTCTTGATCTGTTGGCTCCAATGACACTGGGCACGGGGACTCCTGTTAGGGTCCACTCTGGAGGATCAGTAACAGAAATTGAGAACATTGTAACTTCAATGAACAGATGTGTGAGCCAAACTGTAGTTAACATAGAGCAGTGTATAATGCTCGGGTAAAATAAGATGTTTCTAAGACTTACATTTGATATTTCCATCACTTTCCTATAAGCAAGTTCAGTGAAGACGTCTGTCTTATTTGTCAGGTCAACATTAGAGAAATGAAGTGATTTATTTCCATGGATGTACATCGAATACTCTTGGCTGAAGCTTCAATCTTGTTTTGAATGCTTTTCCATTGAAAATGATACCTCTCTTTCAGCTCCCCCATTTCTGAGAAGTATAAAACCTTATAATTTATTATTACCAAAGGGGAAAGGTAGGAGAAGGGATAAATTAACAGTTTGGGATTAACACATACACACTGCTATGTATAAAATAGATCATCAACAAGGAACTACTGTATAGCACAGGGAACTACACTGAATATTTTGCAATAACCTATAAGGCGAAATAATCTGAAAAAGAATAGATATTTTTATTGACATCATCTATCAATGACAGATAAAATGTAACCTAAGCAAGGCCGATGGTGAGCGCTCTGACCCTGAAGATTTCAGTCATCTAAAGTTTGGGCTCTGCCTATTTCCCAAGGCCCTTAAAGGACATACGTGTAGCCGTAGCTTAAAAATTCCCCAGTTTGGGGTTCGGGGAGGCACTGATTTGGAAAAATCCCTGGTGTTCTCCTTACATGCACGGGACCCTTCCTACAGCTAAAACATGCCTGTCACACCTAGAGGATGGTACACCGTTTGATCGGAAAGAGTTTGGAAAAGGCACCTCATCTCCTCATCGCCTGGTGCTCGGGTTCAACCCTCCAGCATCTTTCCTAACAATCTCCTCACTTGGTGATATCAGCACCGTCAACATCCTGTTGCACACAGTTTGGAATTTGTCCAGAGGATGTAGCGGAAGGATGAGAAAAATATAGAGACATGTCTTAGGTGTTCGGACAGGCACATGCCACCCTAATTTCCAATCCAGAACACAAATTCATCAAAGGCTAGAATTGCCCACGGAAACAGAATAGGGCTAGAGGAAATCCCGCTGTTTTGTGTCCAGTTTCCAAAAACACAAGTTGAAAAATGGAACTCAGGGGCACTAAAATTCATGAAACTGCAGAGTTGAAAATATCTATCGTCGAAAAATGTCTTGAGGTAAGTCACAGAAAAGGACTTGTAAGCAAGGGAGAGTGGCAGGAAACAGATTTGAAGAGGTAGAAAGGACTCCCCATTAAAGCACAAGAAAAGGGGCTGAACATCGCCAATGATGCAGTTGGCCAAAAAGGGTGTATGCATTTTTTCTGAATATATTCAAGTAAAGGCCATACACACTTTTTATCCAACCAAACAGGTGGGCACTGGAAATCAATATCACAAAATGTATCACTTCACATCAGTCAGAAGGGCCATCCACATAAAGTGTAAACACCAGAAATGCAGGACAGGGCGAGGAGAAAAGGGAGCCCTGTGAGGCTGATAGTGGAAATGTAATTTGCCAACGGCCACTCTGGAGAAGTGTATTGTGTTTGTAAAACATCTAAAAAATGAGCTACAGAGCATAGGGCACTTGCACTCATGGGCGTGTACCTTGGGAAAAACAAAAATCGACAGAAAACAGGCACCCGAACGTTTACCACCTCTCTGTTAAAAAGGGCCTCAACTTGGATATAACCTAAATGTCCCTGGAAGGATAAAATGGATAAAAGAGATGGGGTACTTATGTAGAGTGGAATATTACTCATCCAGAAATCAATGAAATAAGGCCAGTTGTAACAACTCTGGAGGAGTTACATAAGATCATTCTAAGTGACATATGTCAGAAAGAAAAAGACACATATCATAAGATGTCACTTAAAGGTGGAATCAAAAATGGCTACACATGAAATAAATTACAAAACAGAAACATAGTCAAATATGTAGAAAATAGACATAAGGCTGCTAAATGGGAAAGGTGGGGAATGGTGAGGTATTATCCAGGAGGTTGAAATTAGCAAAGATACCATTCCAAGTACCAAATTGAATAACTGACAAGGCCTACACGGTACCTCAAAGAACTGCACTCAGCCCACTCAAGTCACTGGAAAATAATACATATGACTGGTAAGCATCTGAAAAAGAAGTTATTGTTGTCTCACAGTCCATGAATCAAGTGGATGTACAGCAGCAAAAAACAGAGCTTTGAAAATCAGCTGTAACCAATATAAAAATAAATTTAAAACTATTTATAAAAACAGTGAGACAGACAAAAATTCTTACAACTTTTGTTGAAGGGCTACGATGTAACATGGATTGAACACATGTAGACCCACAGCAGGATGATTATATAAGGCTGGAAGCTATGCACGCTAAGAGATGTTAGAGAGGCTGGGTGAGGAAATGCAGACCTTTTAAAGTAATACTGCCTGGTACCCATTCCATGGGTCCCAAATCTGCAGGTTCAAGGGAGTCTTCTGACAGCGAAAACATGCCTGCGAAACCGAGATGAATGTACACCGTGTGCTCAGGAAAGGTGTCTAAAATGCACCTCATTTTTGATCTCCTGCTGCTGGGGTTCGCCATTCCAGCCACATTACTAACAACCTCCCCACTTGGAGAATCAGCACCTTTAACCTCCTGTTTCCCACAGTTTGCAATTTGTGCAGAGGGTAAATGGGAAGAGGGGGAACCAATGAGAGATTAGCTGTAGGAGTTTTGACAGGCACATGTCACTCTAATTTCCCATTAGGAAGAAGAATTAACCAAAGGCTCAGCCTGCCTCCCCAGAACCAGAATAGGGCCGGAAGCAATCCAATGGTTTGGCGGCCAGCTCACAAAAAAAGCGAGTTGCAAAATGGAGCTCAGGAGCAGACAATTCAAAGACCTGCAAAGATATAAATGATAACCAACGTCCAAAAATATATTCAGGTAAGGCAACGAAGAGGATCTGAATGAGAGGCAGAATTGCAGGAAACAGATTTCAAAAGGTAGATTGTACTCACATTTAAAGCATATGAAAAGCAGCAGAATTTCTAAAATGATGCAGTTGGGCAAAAGGGTGTATGCGTTTTTTTCGTGAATATCTTCAGGAAAAAAACACATGCAGAGTTTTTGGCCAACCAAGCAAGAGGGAAATGCAAATCTGCACAACAAAGGAGTCTCAATTTCCACTGCTCAGAAAGGCAATCCAAAAAATGTGTACAAACCAGAAATGCAGGAGAGGCCATGGAAAACAGGGAGCCTAGTCACGCTGATGGGTGGGGTATAAATATCCAAGAGCCACTCTGAAGAAGTGTATGCTGTTTCCTAAAACTTCTAAAATACAAAGCCCCCAAGCAAAGGGGACTTCAACTCACGGGCATATGACTTGGGAAGACTAAATATCAATAAGACACAGGCACCCCAAAGTTTAGGGCTGCTCTGCATACAAGAACCTCAACTTTGGTACACCTAAAATATCCCAGGAAAAAGAGAAATGCATAAAGAACTTGTGGTAATTTTGTACAACGGAATATCACTCAGACGTGAAATCAGTGTATATAAGGCCAGTAGCAGCATAATGAGTGGATTTAGGTATGATGATTCTAAGGGAAATTAGTCACACAGAAAAAGAATCTTATCATAAGATATCACTTATAGAGGGAATGTCAATATCACAACACATGAACTGAATTAGGAAAGAGAACAGAGTCTCACATTTAGAAAAAAACTCTTATGCCTGCTTCAGGGGAATGGAGAGGTGGGGTGATGCATAAAACCAGAGTATGATATTAGCACAGGTACCATTCCATAAACCAAATACAGAATAGACAAGACCTACACCTTCCTCAGTGAATGGGACTCAACACCCCTATTCCCCGCCGAGGAATATATCTGACTAGTAAGAATCTTAAAACCTATGTATTCATATGTCTCCGTAAGGAAATCAATTGTGTCTAGACTGGCATAAACAGGTCAGTGAAAACCAGCTCAACCCCATAATAAAAATGAATTTCAAAAACAAAACCAAAAAACAGCAAAATTCTTACACAATTCCTTCAGGGGTTCTAATGAAACCTGGAATGACCCTATCTGCAAAGACAGCTGGATGAGACATAAGGCTGGACACTTGGGACTGAGAGGACTGGTGAGATTGGGAGAGAAAATGCAGAACCTTTAAAGTAGTAATGCATGCCACCATTCCATGGGTCCCAAATCTCCAGGTAGAAGGGAATATCACTACAGTTATAACATGTATGGGAAACCTAGAGAATGGACACCCTGTGATGGCGAAAGGTTTCTAAAACTCTCCTAATTTTTCCTCTCCTTGTGCTCCACTTTGGCATTCCAACTGCTTTACTATCAATCTCCCAACTTAGGAGAGTCAGCCCCTATAACCTCCTGGTTTGCACAGTTTGCTATTTGTGCAGATGATGAAAGGGAAGAGGGAGAACCAATCAGAGAGTAGATGTAGGCATTTGGACGGGCACATGTCACTCTAATTTCCCGTCAGGAAGAAGAATTAACCAAAGCCTCAGCCACCCACAGCGAACCAATAAAGCCACCCCTGGAACCAGTATAGGTCCTGAAGCAAAATTGTGGATTTGCGGCCAGCTCACAAAAATGGGATTTGAAAATTGGAGCTCAGGGGCCCAGCAATTCAAAAACCTGCAGAGTTATAAAGGACTACTCTCTTCCAGAAATCTGTTGAGGGAAGGCAATGAAGCGGACTTGAAAATGAGGCAGAATTGCACAAAACATATTTCAAGAGGTAAATTGGAATCGCCTTTGAAGCACAGAAAAAGCATCCCAACTTGGACGGTGATGCACTTGGCCAAAAAGGGCGTATGCCTTTTCCCCTGAATATATTCAGGAGAAAACGCATACGTCCTTTCTGGCCAATGAAGCAAGCATGCAATGCAAATCCACACTACAAAGAATTGTCACTTCCCACCGGTCGAAAGGGACATCTGTATATCTGTAAAAACCAGAAAGGCAAGAGCGAGATGACAAGGGCATGAAGCAATGTGATCTCAAGGGTCATGGAGGATTGTGATGACAAGCGCATGGAGCATTGTGATGACAAGATTATGTAGCATTTTGCTGACAAAGGCAAGGAGCATTGTGATGACAAGGTTCATGGAGCACTTTGATGACAAGCGTCATGGAGCATTGTGATTACAGGGGTCATGGAGCATTGGGATGACAAGAGCATGGATCATTGTGATGACAAGGTTCATGGAGCATTTTGATGACAAGAGTCCCGGATCATTGTGTCGTCAGGGTTCATGGAGCGTTGTGATGACAGTGGTCATGGAGCATTGTGATGACAGGGGTCAGGGAGCATTGTGATGAGAAGGTCATGGACCATTGGGCTGAAAATGTTCATGGAGTGTTGTGATGAGAGGCGTCATGGAGCATTGTGATGACAAGGTACTGGAGCATTGTGATGAGAAGACCATGGAGCCTTGTGATGACATGTCTCATGGGGCATTCTGAGGAAAAGGGGCATGCAGCATTGTGATTACAGAGGTCTTGGAGCATTGTGGTGACAAGGGCATGGAGCATTGGGATGAGAAGGCCATGGAGCGTTCTGATGACATGCATCATGGAGCTTTGTGAGGACAAGGGCATGGAGCATTGTGTTTTCAGGGGTCTTGGAGCACTGTGATGAAAAGGGCATGGATCATTGTGATGAAAAAGGCATGGAGCCTGGTCATGACAGGGTTCAAGGAGCATACTGACGACAAGTGTCAGGGAGCATTGTGATGACAAGGGTATTGAGCATTGTGATGACAAAGGTCATGGAGCATTGTGATGAGAAGACGATGGATAATTGTGATGACGAGCGTCATGGGGCGTTGTGATGATAAGTGTTATGGAACATTTTGATCACAAGGATTTGGAGCATTGTGATGACAGAGGTCATGAGGCATTTTGATTTCATTGTGATGACAATAGCCTGAAGCATTATGATGATGGGCATGCTGCATTGTGATGACAGGGTTCATGGAGCATTGAGATGAAAAGGGGCATGGAGCATTGTGATTACAGGAGTCTTGGAGCATTGTGATGACAAGGGCATGGAGCATCGTGAATGAGAAGGCCATGGAGAATTCTGATGACATGCGTCATGGAGCTTTGTGATGACAAGGGCATGGAGCATTGTGATTACAGGGGTCTTGGAGCACTGTGATGACAAGGGTCATGGAGCCTTGTGATGACAAGGCCGTGGAACATTGTGATGGCAGTGGTCATGGAGCATTTTTATGACAGGGGTCATGGAGCATTGTGATGACCAGGGCATGGAACACTGTGATACATGGGTCATGGAGGATTGTAATGACAAGCGCATGGAGCATTGTGATAAGAATGGCATCGAGCATTGTGATGAAAAGCATCATGTAGCCTGTGATGACAAGGGCATGGAACAATGTGATGAGAGGTTTCATGGAGCATTGTGATGACAATGGCATTCAGCATTGTGATGCCAAGGGTCATGGAGCTTTGTGATGACAAAGGTCATGGAGCATTTTGATGACAAGAGGTGTGGTGCATTCTGTTGTGTAGGGCAGGGAGCATTGTGATAACAGGGTCATGGAGCAATTTGATGAAAAGTGTCATGGAACATTTTGATGACAGGGGTTATGGAACATTGAGATGTCAAGGGTCATGGAACATTTCCATGACAGGGTTTAAGGACCATTGTGATGACAGGGGAGTGGGTGTATTGTGATGACTAGTGAGGGAACATGTTGATATCAGTGGTGAGAGAGCATTTTTATAAGAAGTGCATGGAGCATTGTGATGACAATCTTTATGGAGCATTGTGATGACAAGGTTGTGGAGCATTGTGATGACAAGGGTCATGGAGCATTGAGTTGACAAAGGCACGGAGCATTGTGATGACAAGTGTCACGGAGCATTGTGATGAAAAGTTCATGGAGCATTGTGGTGACAAAGTTCACAGAGCCTTGTGATGATGAGGGCATGGACCATTGTGATGACACAGGTCATGAAGCCTTGTGAAGACTGGAGTCACGGAGAATTGTGATGACTGGGGTCATGGAGCATTGTGATGACAAGGGCATGGAGCTTTGTGATGACAGGGGCATAGGGCATTGGTCTGACAAGTTTCATGGATAATTGTGTTGACAGTGGGCATGGCACATTGTGATGACAAGGTCATGGAGCATTGTGAAGACAAGGTCATGGAGTATTGTGAAGACAGGTGTCAGGGAGCATTGTGATGACATATTTCATGGTCCATTGTGATGACAATGGCATGGAGCATTGTGATGCCAAGTGTTATGGAGGATTGTGATGACAAAGGTAATGGAGCATTGTGATGACAAGGGCTTGGATCATTGTGATGACAAGGGCATGGAGCATTGTGATGACAACGGGCAGTGAGAATTTTGATGAAAAGGTCGTGAAGCATTCTGATAACAAAGGCATGGAGCTTGCTATGACAGGGGTCATGGGGCATTGCGATGACAAGTGCATGGAGAATTGTGATGACAAGAGCATGTAACATAGTGATGAGAACTGTCATGGAGCACTGTGATGACAAGGACGTGGAGAATTGTGATGACAAGGGACATGGTGCATTGTCATAACCAGGGCATGGAGCATTGTTATGGCAAGACCGTGGAGCACTGTGATGAGAAGACCATGGATAATTGTGATGACGAGCATCATGGAACACTGTAATGACAAGGGGCATGGAGCATTGTGATGACAGGTGTCATGGAGCATTGTGACGACAGGGGTCATGGATCATTGTGATGACAAGTGTCACGGAGCATTCTGATGACAAGCTTGTGGAGTATTGTGATGACAATGGCATGGAGCATTGTGATGAAAAGGGCATGGATCACTGTGATGAAAAAGGCATGGAGACTTGTCATGACAGGGTTCAATGAGCATACTGACGACAGGTGTCAGGGAGCATTGTGATGACAAGTGTATTGAGAATTGTGATGACAAGGGTCATGGAGCATTGTGATGAGAAGTCCATGGATAATTGTGATGACCAGCATCATGGGGCGTTGTGATGACAAGTATTATGGAACATTGTGATCACAAGGGTTTGGAGCATTGTGATGACAGAGGTCATGGATCATTGAGATGAAAAGGGGCATGGAGCATTGTGATTACAGGGGTCTTGGAGCATTGTGATGAGAAGGGTCATGGAGCCTTGTAATGACAAGGCCATGGAACATCGTGATGGCAGGGGTAATGGAGCATTGTTATCACAGGTGTAATGGAGCATTGTGATGGCAAGGGCATGGAGCATTGTGATGAGAAGGCCATGGAGCATTCTGATGACATGTGTCAGGTAGCATTGTGATGACAATGGCATGGAGCAATGTGATGAGAGCGTTCATGGAGCATTGTGATGACCATGACATGGAGCATTGTGATGCAAAAGGTCATGGATCTTTGTGATGACAAAGGTCATGGAGCATTTTGATGACAAGGGCGTGGTGCATTGTGATGAGAAGGGCAGGGAGCATTGTGATGACAGGGTCATGGAACAATTTGATGAAAAGGGTCATGCAACATTTTGATGACAGGGGTTATGGAACATTGTGATGTCAGGGGTCATTGAGCATTTTGATGAAATGGTTCATGGAGGATTTTGATGACAGGGGTTATGGAACATTGTGATGTCAGGGGTCATCGAACATTGTGATGATAAGCGCATGTAGAATTGTGATGACAGGAGTCATGGAACATTGTGATGATAGGGGTGAGGGAGTATTGTGATGAATAGTGATGTAACATTGTGATATCAGTGGTGAGAGAGCATTTTGATGAGAAGTGCATGGAGCATTGTGATGACAAGGTTTATGGAGCATTGTGATGACAAGATTGTGGAGCACTGTGATGACAAGCGCATGGCGCATTGTGATGACATGGGTCATGGAGCATTGTGCTGACAAGCGCATGGAGCATTGTGATGACAAGGGTCATGGAGCATTGTGCTGAGAAAGGCATAGAGCATTGTGATGACAAGGGTCAAAGAGCATTGTGATGAAAAGTTCATGGAGCATTGTGGTTAAAAAGTCACAGAGACTGTAGATGAGGAGGGCATGGACCATTGTGATGACAAAGGTCATGAAGCATTGTGATGACTGGAGTCACGGAGAATTGTGATGACAGGGGTCGTGGAGCATTGTGATAAGAAGGGCATGGAACATTGTGATGACAAGGGCATGGAGCATTGGTCTAATAAGTTTCATGGATTATTGCGATGACAGTTGGAATGGCGCATTGTGATGACAAGGGCATGGAGCACTGTGATGACCAGGTCATGCAGTATTGTGAAGACAGGTGTCAGGGAGCATTGTGATGACATATGTAATGGCCCATTGTGATGACAATGGCATGGAGCATTGTGTTGCCAAGTGTCATGGAGGATTCTGATGACAAAGGTAATGGAGCATTGTGATGACAATGGCTTGGAGCATTGTGATGACAGGGTCAGGGAGCATTCTGATGACAAGCTTGTGGAGTAATTTGATGACATTGGCATGGAGCATTGTGATGAAAACGGCATGGGGCATTGTGATGAAAAAGGCATGGAGCCTTTTCGTGACAGGTTTCAAGGAGCATTCTGACGACAAGTGTCAGGGAGCATTGTGATGACAAGTGTATTGAAAATTATGATGACAAAGGTCATGGAGCATTGTGATGAAAAGGGCATGGAGTATTGTGATGAAAGGCATCATGGAGCGTTGTGATGACAAGTGTTATGGAACATTGTGATCACAAGGGTTTGGAGCATTGTGAGGACAGAGGTCTTGGATCATTTTGATTTCAAGGAACATGGAGCATTGTGATGACAAGGGCAGGAAGCAATGTGATCCCAAGGTTCATGGAGTATTGTGATGACAAGCGCATAGAGCATCGTAATGACAGGGTCATGTAGCATTTTGCTGACAAAGGCATGGAGCATTGAGATGACAGGTGTCCAGGAGCACTGTGATGGCAAGCGTCAAGGAGCATTGTGTTTACAGGGGTCAAGGAGCATTGGGATGACAAGGGCATGCATCATTGTGATGCCAAGTGTCATGGAGCATTGGGCTGAAAATGTTCATGGAGTTTTGTGATGACAGGGGTCATGGAGCATTGTGATGACTAGGGAATGGAGCATTGTGATGACAAGAGTACCGGATCATTGTGTTGTCAGGTGTCATGGAGCGTTGTGATGACAGTGGTCATGGAGCATTGTGATGATATTGGTCAAGGAGCATTGTAATGAGAAGGTCATGGAGCATTGGGCTGAAAACGTTCATGGAGTATTGTGATGACAGGCGTCATGGAGCATTGTGATGATAAGGGAATGGAGCATTTTGATGACATTTCCTGGAGCATTGTGATGAGAAGTCCATGGAGCCTTGTGATGCCAAGTCTCATGGAGCATTCTGATGAAAAGGGGCATGGAGCATTGTGATTACAGGGGTCTAGGACCATTGTGATGACAAGGGCATGGAGCATTGTGATGAAAAGTGCATGGATCATTGTGATGAAAAAGGCATGGAGCCTTGTCATGAAAGGGTTCAAGGAGCATACCGATGGCAAGAGTAAGGGAGCATTGTGATGACAAATGTCATGGGGCATTGTGATGAGAAGCCCATGGATAATTGTGATGACCAGCGTCATGGGGCATTGTGATGACAAGTGTTATGGAACATTGTGATCACAAGGGTTTGGAGCATTGTGATGACAGAGGTCATGGAGCATTTTGATTTCATTGTGATGACAATAGCATGAAGCATTATGATGATGGGCATGGTGCATTGTGATGACAGTGTTCATGGAGCATTTTGATGAAAAGGGTCATGGAGCATTTGTCTGACAAGTTTCATGGATTATTGTGATGACAGTGGGCATGGCACATTGTGATGACAAGGGCATGAAGCATTGTGATGACAAGGTCATGGAGTATTGTGAAGACAGGTGTCAGGGAGCATTGTGATGACATATGTCATGTTCCATTGTGATGACAATAACACGGAGCATTGTGATGCCAAGTGTCATGGAGGATTGTTGTGACAAACGTAAAGGAGCATTTTGATGACAAGGGCATGGAGCATTGAGATGACAAGGTCCACTGATAATTTTAATGTCCAGGTCGTGAAACATTGTGATGACAAGCGCATGGAGCTTCCTATGACAGGGGTCATGGAGCATTGCGATGACAAGTGCATGGAGTATTGTGATGACAAGAGCATATAACATTGTGATGAGAAGTGCCATGGAGCATTGTGATGAAAAGGAAGTGGAGAATTGTGAGGACGAGGGACATTGAGCTTTGAGATGACCAGGGCATGGAGAATTGTGATGGCAAAACCGTGGAGCATTGTGATGAGAAGACCTTGCGTAATTGTGATGACGAGCATCATGAAGCACTGTAATGACAAGGGGCATGAAGCATTGTGATGACAGGTGTCAGGGAGCATTGTGATGACAGGGGTCATGGAGCATTGTGATGACAAGGGCACGGAGCATTGTGATGACAAGGGCCATTGAGAATTTTGATGACAAGGTCATGAAGCATTGTGATGACAAACACTTGGAGCTTGCTATGACAGGGGGCATGGAACATTGCAATGACAAGTGCATGGAGAATTGTGATGACAAGAGCATGTAACATTGTGATGAGAAGTGTCATGTAGCATTGTGATGACAAGGACGTGGAGAATTGTGATGACAAGGGACATGGAGCATTGTGATGAGCAGGGCATAGAGCATTGTGATGACAGGTGTCATGGAGCATTATTATGACAAGGGCCATAGTGCATTCTGACATAAGATATCACTTATGAAGGGAATGTAAACATGGCTACATATGAACTGAATTAGGAAAGAGAACAGTGTCTCAGATATAGAAAACACACTTATGCTTGCTTAAGGGGAAAGGAGAGGTGGGGAGACACACAAAACCAGAGTTTGATATTAGCACAGGTAACATTCCATAATCCAAATACAGAAGAGACAAGCCCTACTCCTTCCTCAGTGAACGGGACTCAACACCCTAATTCCCGGCAGAGAAATATATCTGACTAGTAAGAATCTTAAAACCTATGTATTGATATGTCTCCGTAAAGGAACCAAGTGTGCCTAGGACGACATAAACACGGCAGTGAGAAGCAGCTCAAACCCACTATAAAAATGAATTTCAAAACAAAACAAAAAACAGTTTAATTCTTACACAATACCTTCAGGGGTTCTGATGAAACTTGGAATGACCCTGTCTACAACGACAGCTGGATGTGGCATAAGGCTGGTCACTTGGGACTGAGACGATTGGTGAGATTGGGTGAGAAAAGGCAGACCCTCTAAAGCAATAATTCCTGCCCATCATTCCATGGTTCCCAACTCTCCAGGTAGATGGGAATATCACTACAGTTATAACATGTATGGGAAACCTAGAGAATGGACACCCTCTGATGGAGAAAGGTTTCTAAAACTCTACTAATTCTTTTTCTCTCCTTGTGCTCCAACTTGACATTCCAACTGCTTTAATATCAATCTCCCAACTTGGAGAGTCAACCCCTATAACCTGTTTCGCACAGTTGGCACATTGTTCAGAGGATATAAGGGAAAAGGGAGAACCAATGAGAGAGTAGCTGTAGGCATTTGGACGGCCACATGTCACTCTAATTTCCCGTCACGAAGAAGAATTAACCAAACTGTCAGCCTGCCCCCCCCCCCCCCCCGGAACCTGTACAGGTCCTGAAGCAAAACTATGGATTTGCGGTTAGCTCACAAAAACGCGAGTTGAGAACTGGAGCACAGCGGCACAGCATTTCACTAACTTGCAGAGTTATAAAGGACTACTCTCTTCCAAAAATCTGTTGAGGGAAAGCCACGAGGCAGACTTTAAAATGATGCAGAATTGCACGAAACAGATTTCAAGAAGTATATTGGAATTGCCTTTAAACACAGGAAAAGCATCACAACTTCGACAATTATGGAATTGTCCATAAAGGGCGTATGTGTTTTCACCTGAATATATTCAGGAGAAAACGCATACGCCGATTTTGACCAACCAAGCAACTGCACAATGCAAATCTGCACTACAAATAAGTATCACTTCCCACCGGTCAAAAGGGTCATCTGCAAAATGTGTAAAAACCAGAAAGGCAAGACAGGCTCTGGAGAACAGTAAGCCTTGTTATGCTCATGGGTGGGATGTAAATTGCCAACAGCCACCCTGGAGGAGTGCATTGTGTTCTCTAAAAGAAGTAAACAACAGAGCTTCACAACCTAAGTCACTTCCAGTCATGGGAAAATACCTTGGGAAAACTGAATATCAATAAGACACAGCCACCCCAAAATTTAGGGCAGCACTGCTTACAAGAACCTCGAATCAGGGACACCTTAAATATCCAAGGAAAGACAAAAATGGTAAAGAAATTGTGGTACTTACGTATGATGGAATATCCCTCAGCCATGAAATCAATGTCATAAGGCCAGTAGAAGCAAAATGATGAGTGGATTCAGGTTCGATGATTCTAAGTGAAATAAGTCACACAGAAAAAGAAACTTATCATAAGATATCACTTATGAAGATCCTGTAAACATGGCTACACTTGAACAGAGTTAGGAAAGAGAACAGTGTCTCACATTTAGAAAACACTCTTATGCCTGCTTAAGGGGGAAGGAGAGGTGGGGTGATGCATAAAACCAGAGTTTGATATAAGGACAGATACCGTCCCAAAAACCAACTATGGAATAGACAAAACCTACACCTTCCTCAGTGAAAGGGACTCAAAACCCCATATTTCCCGCAGAGGAATACATCTGACTAGTAAGAATCTTAAAACCTATGTATTGATATGTCTCCGTAAGGGAATCAAGTGTGTCTAGACTGGCATAAACATGGCAGCGAGAATCAGCTCAAACCCACTATAAAAAGGAATTTCAAAAACAAAACAAAAAAACTGGGAAATTCTTTACAATTCCTTCAGGGTCGCTGATGAAACCTTGAATGACTGTATCTACAGTGACAGCTGGATGTGGCATAAGGCTGGACACTTGGGACTGAGAGGATTGGTGAGATTGGGTGAGCAAATGCAGACCCTTTAAAGCAATAATGCATGACAACCATTCCATGGGTCCCACTCTGCAGGTTGAAGAGAATATTACTACAGCAATAACATATACAGGAAATCTAGAGAATGGACACACAGTGAATACGAAAGGTTTCTACAACTCAACGAATAGTCCCTCTCCTGGTGCTCCGGTTTGACTTTCCAACTGCTTTACTATCAATCTCCCAACTTGGAGAGACAGCCCCTTTAACATCCTGGTTCACACACGTTGCCAAATTGGCAGAGGATGAAAGGCATGAGGGAGAACCAATGAGAGAGTAGCTGTTAGGCATTTGGACGGTCACATGTCAATCTAATTTCCCGGCAGGAAGAAGAATTAACCAAATTCTCAGCCACCCACCGGGAACCAGTATAGGTCCTGAACCAAAATTTTGGACTTGCGGTCAGTTCACAAAAAACGAGTTGAAAAATGGAGCTCAGGGGCACAGCAATTCACAAACTGACAGAATAATAAAGGAAAACTATCGTCTAAAAATCTGTTGAGGGAAGGCAACGAGGTGGACTTGAAATCGAGGCAGAATAGCAGGAAACAGATTTCAAGAGGTACATTGGAATCGCCTTTAAAGCACACGAAGAGGGGCACAACTTCGACAATGATGCACTTGGCCAAAAAGGGCGTATTCGTTTTCTCCAGAAGATATTCAATAGAAAACGCATACGCCTTTTTTGGCCAAGCAAGCAAGAAGGCAATGCAATTCGGCACTACAAAGAAGTATCACTTCCCACCGGTCAAAAGGGACATCCACAAAATATGTAAAAACCAGAAAGGCAAGAGAGGCCCTGGAGAACAGGGAGCCTTGTTATGCTGATGGGCGGGATGTAAATTGCCAACTGCCTCCCTGGAGGAGTGTATTGTGTTCCCTAAAACAAGTAAAGAACAGAGCTACAGAGCCAAGGGCACTTCCAGTCTAGGGAATAAACCTTGGGAAAACTGAAAAACAATAATACAGAGCCACCCCAAAATTTAGGGCGGCACTGCCTACAAGAACTTCAACTTGGGTACACCTTAAATATCCCAGGAAATATAAAAATGGTTCAAAAATTTGTGGTACATACGTACGATGGAATATCCCTCAGCCATGAAATCAATGTCATAAGACCAGTAGAAGCAAAATGAGTGGATTCAGGTACGATGATTCTAAGTGAACAAAGTCACACAGAAACAGAAACTTATCATAAGATATCACTTATGATGATCATGTCAACATGGCTACACCAGAACTTAGATAGGAAAGAGAACAGAGTCTCACATTTAGAAAACACTCTTATTCCTTCTTAAGGGGGAATGAGAGGTGGGGTGATGCATAAAACCAGAGTTTGATATAAGCACAGGTACTGTTCCAAAAACCAACTATGGAATACAGAAGACATACACCTTCCTCAGTGAAAGGGACTCAAAACCCCATATTTCCCGCAGAGGAATATATGTGACTAGTAAGAATCTTATAACCTATGTATTGATATGACACCATAAGGGAATCAAGTGTTTCTAGACTGGCATAAACATGGGAGCGAGAATCAGCCTAAACTCACTATAAAAAGGAATTTAAAAAACAAAACAAAAAAAACATGGATATTCTTTACCATTCCTTCAGTCTCTGATGAACCCTGGAATGACCCTAACTACAAGGACAGCTGGATATGGCATAAGGCTGGACACTTGGGAATGAGAGAATTGGTGACATTGGGTGAGCAAATGCAGACCCTTTAAAGCAATAACGCATGGCACCCATTCCATGGGTCCCAACTTTCCAGGTTGAAGGGAATATTACTAGAGCTATAACATGTAAAGGAAACCTAGAGAATGGACACAGTGTGAATACAAAAGGTTTCTAAAACTCAACTAATAGTCCCTCTCCTAGTGCTCACGTTTGACTTTCAAACTGCTTTACTATCAATCTCCCAACGTAGAGTGACAGCACATTTAACCTCCTGGTTCGCACAAGTTGCCAATTAGGCAGAGGATGAAAGGGAAGAGGGAGAACCAATGAGAGAGTAGCTGTTTGGCATTTGGACGGGCACATGTCACTCTAATTTCCTGGCAGGAAGAAGAATTAACCAAAGTCTCAGTCACCCACTGGGAACCAGTATAGGTACTGAACCAAAATATTGGTCTTGCGTTCATCTCACAAAAAACGAGTTGAAAAATGGAGCTCAGGGGCACAGCAATTCACAAACTGGCACAGTAATAAAGGACAACTATCATCCAAAAATCTGTTGACGGAAGGCATTGAGGCAGCTTGAAAGCGAGGCAGAATTGCAGGAAAGAGATTTCAAGAGGTATGTTGGAATCGCCTTTAAAGCACAGGAAGAGGGGCACAACTTCGACAATGATGCACTTGGCCAAATAGGGCATATGCGTTTTCTCCTGATTATATTTAGGAGATAACGCATATGCCCTTTTTGGCCAAGCAAGCAAGTGGACAATGCAAATCTGCACTACAAAGAAGTATCACTTCCCACCGGTCAAAAGGGACATCCACAAAATGTGTAAAAACCAGAAAGGCAAGACAGGCCCTGGAGAACAGGGAACATTGTTATGCTGATGGGCGGTATGTAAATTGCCAACTCCCTCTCTGGAGGAGTGCATTGTGTTCCCTAAAACAAGTAAACAACAGAGCTACAGAGCCAAGGGCACTTCCAGTCTAGGGAATATACCTTGAGAAAATTGAAAACCAATAAGACAGAGCCACACCAAAATTTAGGGCTGCACTGCTTACAAGAACCTCAACTTGGGTACACCTTAAATATCTCAGGAAATATAAAATTGGTTCAAAATATTGTGGTACTTACGTACGATGGAATATCCCTCAGCCATGAAATCAATGTCATAAGACCAGTAGCAGCAAAATGAGTGGATTCCGGTTCGATGATTCTAAGTGAAATAAGTCACACAGAAAAAGAAACTTATCATAAGATATCACTTATGAAGATCCTGTAAACATGGCTACACTTGAACTTAGCTAGGAAAGAGAACAGAGTCTCACATTTGGAAAACACTCTTATGCCTGCTTAAGGGGGAAGGAGAGGTGGGTGATGCATAAAACCAGAGTTTGATATAAGCACAGGTACCGTTCCAAAAACCAACTATGGAATAGACAAGACCTACACCTTCCTCAGTGAAAGGGACACAAAACCCCATATTTCCCGCAGAAGAATATATCTGACTAGTAAGATACTTAAAACCTATGTATTGATATGTCTCTGTAAGGGAATCAAGTGTGTCTAGACTGGCATAAACATGGCAGCGAGAATCAGCTGAAATCCACTATCAAAACGAATTTCACAAACAAAACAAAAAAACAGGAAAATTCTTTACAATTCCTTCAGGGTCTCTGATGAAACCTGGAATAACCCTATCTACAAGGACAGCTGGATGTGGCATAAGGCTGGACCCTTGGGACTGAGAGGATTGGTGAGATTGGGTGAGCAAATGCAGACCCTTTAAAGCAATAATGCATGGCACCCACTCCTTGGGTCCCAACTCTCCAGGTTGAAGGGAATATTACTACAGCTATAACATGTACGGGAAACCTAGAGAATGGACACACTGTGAATACGAACGGTTTCTAAAACTCAAATAATAGTCCCTCTCCTGGTGCTCAGGTGTGACTTTCCAACTGATTTACTATCAATCTCAAAACTTGGAGAGACAGCCCCTTTAACCTCCTGGTTCACACACATTGCCAATTTGGCAGAGGATGAAAGGGAAGAGGGAGAACCAATGAGAGAGTAGCTGTTAGGCATTTGGACGGGCACATGTCACTCTAATTTCACGGGAGGAAGAAGAATTAACCAAAGTCTCAGCCACCCACGGGGAACAAGTAGAGGTCCTGAACCAAAATTTTGCATTTGCGGTCAGCTCACAAAAAATGAGTTGAAAAATGGGGCTCAGGGCACAGCAATTCACAAACTGGAAGAGTAATAAAGGACAACTATCATCCAAAAATCTGTTGAGGGAAGGCAACGAGGTGGACATGAAATCGAGGCAGAATAGCAGGAAACAGATTTCAAGAGGTATGTTGGAATCGCCTTTAAAGCACCAGAAGTGGGGCACAACTTCGACAATGATGCACTTGGCCAAAAAGGGCGTTTGCATTTTCTCCTGAATATTTTCTGGAGAAAATGCATACGACCTTTTTGGCCAAGCAAGCAAGCAGGCAATGCAAATCTGCACTACAAAGAAGTATCACTTCCCACCGGTCAAAAGGGACATCCGCAAAATGTGTAAAAACCAGAAAGGCAAGACAGGCCCTGGAGAACAGGGAGCATTGTTATGCTGATGGGCAGAATGTAAATTGCCAACTGCCTCTCTGGTGGAGTGAATTGTGTTCCCTAAAACAAGTAAACAACAGAGCTACACAGCCAAGGGCACTTCCAGTCTAGGGAATATACCTTGGGAAAACTGAAAATCAATAAGACAGAGCCACCCCAACGTTTAGGGCTCCACTGCTTACAAGAACCTCAACATGGGTACACCTTAAATATCCCAGGAAATATAAAAATGGTTCAAAAAATTGTGGTACTTACGTACGATGGAATATCCCTCAGCCATGAAATCAATGTCATAAGACCAGTAGCAGCAAAATGAGTGGAATGAGGTTCGATGTTTCTAAGTGAAATAAGTCACACAGAAAAAGCAAGTTATCATAAGATATCACTTACGAAGATCCTGTAAACATGGCTACACTTGAACTGAGCTAGGAAAGAGAACAGAGTCTCACATTTGGAAAACACTCTTATGTCTGCTTAAGGGGGAAGGAGAGGTGGGGTGATGCATAAAACCAGAGTTTGATATAAGCACAGGTACCGTTCCAAAAACCAACTATGGAATAGCCAAGACCTACACCTTCCACAGTGAAAGGGACTCAAAACCCCATATTTCCCACAGAAGAATATATCTGACTAGTAAGAATCTTAAAACCTATGTATTGATATGTCTCTGTAAGGGAATCAAGTGTCTAGACTGGCATAAACATGGCAGCGAGAATCAGCTGAAATCCACTATCAAAAGGAATTTCACAAACAAAACAAAAAAACAGGCAAATGCTTTACAATTCCTTCAGGGTCTCTGATGAAATCTGGAATGACCCTATCTACAACGACCGCTGGATGTGGCATAAGGCTGGACACTTGGGACTTAGAGGATTGGTGAGATTGGGTGAGCAAATGCAGACCTTGTAAACCAATAATGCATGGCACCCATTCCATGGGTCCCAACTCTGCGGGTTGAAGGGAATATTAATACAGCTATAACATGTACAGGAAACCTAGAGAATGGACACACTGTGAATACAAAAGGTTTCTAAAACTCAACGAATAGTCCCTCTCCTGGTGTTCCGGTTTGACTTTCCCACTGCTTTACTATCAATCTCCCAAATTGGAGAGACACCCCTTTTAACCTCCTGGTACACACACGTTGCCAATTTGGCAGAGGATGAAAGGAAAGGGGGAGAACCAATGACAGAGTAGCTGTTAGGCATTTAGACGGGCATATGTCACTCTAATTTCACGGTAGGAAGAAGAATTAACCAAAGTCTCAGCCTCCCACGGGGAACAAGTAGAGGTCCTGAACCAAAATTTTGGACGTGCGGTCAGCTCACAAAAAATAAGTTGAAAAATGGGGCTCAGGGCACAGCAATTCACAAACTGGAAGAGTAATAAAGGACAACTATCATCCAAAAATCTGTTGAGGGAAGGGAACGAGGCGGAGTTGAAATCGAGGCAGAATAGCAGGAAACAGATTTCAAGAGGTACGTTGGAATCGCCTTTAAAGCACAGGAAGAGTGGAACAACTTCGACAATGATGCACATGGCCAAAAAGGGCGTATGCGTTTTCTCTTGAATATATTCAGGAGAAAACGCATACGCCCTTTTTGGCCAAGCAAGCAAGCAGGCAATGCAAATCTGCACTACAAAGAAGTATCACTTCCCACCGGTCAAAAGGGACATCCGCAAAATGTGTAAAAACCAGAAAGGCAAGACAGGCCCTGGAGAACAGGAAGCCTTTTTATGCTGATGGGCGGGATGTAAATTGCCAACTGCCTCTATGGAGGAGTGCATTGTGTTCCCTAAAACAAGTAAACAACAGAGCTACAGAGCCAAGGGCACTACCAGTCTAGGGAATATACCTTGGGAAAACTGAAAATCAATAAGACAGAGCCACCCCAAAATTTACGGCTGCACTGCTCACAATAACCTCAACTTCGGTACACCTTAAATATCCCAGGAAATATAAAAATGGTTCAAAAAATTGTGGTACTTACGTACGATGGAATATCCCTCAGCCATGAAATCAATGTCATAAGACCAGTAGCAACAAAATGTGTGGATTCTGTTATGATGATTCTAAGTGAAATAAGACACACAGAAAAAGAAATTTATCATAAGATATCACTTATGAAGAACCTGTAAACATGGCTACACTTGAACTTAGCTAGGAAAGAGAACAGAGTCTCACATTTGGAAAACACTCTTATGCCTGCTTAAGGGGGAAGGAGAGGTGGGGTGATGCATAAAACCAGAGTTTCATATAAGCACACCTACCGTTCCGAAAACCAACTATGGAATAGACAAGACCTACACATTCCTCAGTGAAAGGGACTGAAAAGCCCATATTTCCCGCAGAAGAATATATCTGACTAGTAAGAATCTTAAAACCTATGTATTGATATGTCTCTGTAAGGGAATCAAGTGTGTCTAGACTGGCATAAACTTGGCAGCGAGAATCAGCTGAAACCCACTATCAAAAGGAATTTCACAAACAAAACAAAAAAACAGGAAAATTCTTTACAATTCCTTCAGGGTCTCTGATGAAACCTGGAATGACCCTATCTACAACGACAGCTGGATGTGGCATAATGCTGGACACTTGGGACTGAGAGGATTGGTGAGATTGGGTGAGCAACTGCAGACCTTGTAAACCAATAATGCATGGCACCCATTCCATGGGTCCCAACTCTGCGGGTTGAAGGGAATATTAATACAGCTATAACATATACAGGAAACCTAGAGAATGGACACACTGTGAATACAAAAGGTTTCTAAAACTCAACGAATAGTCCCTCTCCTGGTGTTCCGGTTTGACTTTCCAACTGCTTTACTATCAATCTCCCAACTTGGAGAGACACCACTTTTAACCTCCTGGTACACACACGTTGCCAATTTGGCAGAGGATGAAAGGAAAGGGGGAGACCCAATGACAGAGTAGCTGTTAGGCATTTAGACGGGCACATGTCACTCTAATTTCACGGGAGGAAGAAGAACTAACCAAAGTCTCAGCCTCCCACGGGTAAAAAGTAGAGGTCCTGAACCAAAATTTTGGACTTGCGGTCAGCACACAAAAAATGAGTTGAAAAATGGGGCTCAGGGCACAGCAATTCACAAACTGGAAGAGTAATAAAGGACAACTATCATCCAAAAATCTGTTGAGGGAAGGCAACGAGGCGGACTTGAAATCGAGGCAGAATAGCAGGAAACAGATTTCAAGAGGTATGTTGGAATCGCCTTTAAAGCACCAGAAGTGGGGCACAACTTCGACAATGATGCACTTGGCCAAAAAGGGCGTTTGCATTTTCTCCTGAATATATTCAGGAGAAAACGCATACGCCCTTTTTGGCCTAGCAAGCAAGCAGGCAATGCAAATCTGCACTACAAAGAAGTATCACTTCCCACCGGTCAAAAGGGACATCCGCAAAATGTGTAAAAACCAGAAAGGCAAGACAGGCCCTGGAGAACAGGGAGCCTTTTTATGCTGATGGGCGGGATGTAAATTGCCAACTGCCTCTATGGAGGAGTGCATTGTGTTCCCTAAAACAAGTAAACAACAGAGCTACAGAGCCAAGGGCACTACCAGTCTAGGGAATATACCTTGGGAAAACTGAAAATCAATAAGACAGAGCCACCCCAAAATTTACGGCTGCACTGCTCACAATAACCTCAACTTCGGTACACCTTAAATATCCCAGGAAATATAAAAATGGTTCAAAAAATTGTGGTACTTACGTACGATGGAATATCCCTCAGCCATGAAGTCAATGTCATAAGACCAGTAGCAACAAAATGTGTGGATTCTGTTATGATGATTCTAAGTGAAATAAGACACACAGAAAAAGAAATTTATCATAAGATATCACTTATGAAGAACCTGTAAACATGGCTACACTTGAACTTATCTAGGAAAGAGAACAGAGTCTCACATTTGGAAAACACTCTTATGCCTGCTTAAGGGGGAAGGAGAGGTGGGGTGATGCATAAAACCAGAGTTTCATATAAGCACACCTACCGTTCCGAAAACCAACTATGGAATAGACAAGACCTACACATTCCTCAGTGAAAGGGACTGAAAAGCCCATATTTCCCGCAGAAGAATATATCTGACTAGTAAGAATCTTAAAACCTATGTATTGATATGTCTCTGTAAGGGAATCAAGTGTGTCTAGACTGGCATAAACTTGGCAGCGAGAATCAGCTGAAACCCACTATCAAAAGGAATTTCACAAACAAAACAAAAAAACAGGAAAATTCTTTACAATTCCTTCAGGGTCTCTGATGAAACCTGGAATGACCCTATCTACAACGACAGCTGGATGTGGCATAATGCTGGACACTTGGGACTGAGAGGATTGGTGAGATTGGGTGAGCAACTGCAGACCTTGTAAACCAATAATGCATGGCACCCATTCCATGGGTCCCAACTCTGCGGGTTGAAGGGAATATTAATACAGCTATAACATATACAGGAAACCTAGAGAATGGACACACTGTGAATACAAAAGGTTTCTAAAACTCAACGAATAGTCCCTCTCCTGGTGTTCCGGTTTGACTTTCCAACTGCTTTACTATCAATCTCCCAACTTGGAGAGACACCACTTTTAACCTCCTGGTACACACACGTTGCCAATTTGGCAGAGGATGAAAGGAAAGGGGGAGACCAAATGACAGAGTAGCTGTTAGGCATTTAGACGGGCACATGTCACTCTAATTTCACGGGAGGAAGAAGAACTAACCAAAGTCTCAGCCTCCCACGGGTAAAAAGTAGAGGTCCTGAACCAAAATTTTGGACTTGCAGTCAGCACACAAAAAATGAGTTGAAAAATGGGGCTCAGGGCACAGCAATTCACAAACTGGAAGAGTAATAAAGGACAACTATCATCCAAAAATCTGTTGAGGGAAGGCAACGAGGCGGACTTGAAATCGAGGCAGAATAGCAGGAAACAGATTTCAAGAGGTATGTTGGAATCGCCTTTAAAGCACCAGAAGTGGGGCACAACTTCGACAATGATGCACTTGGCCAAAAAGGGCGTTTGCATTTTCTCCTGAATATATTCAGGAGAAAACGCATACGCCCTTTTTGGCCTAGCAAGCAAGCAGGCAATGCAAATCTGCACTACAAAGAAGTATCACTTCCCACCGGTCAAAAGGGTCATCCGCAAAATGTGTAAAAACGAGAAAGGCAAGACAGGCCCTGGAGAACAGGGAGCATTGTTATGCTGATGGGCAGGATGTAAATTGCCAACTGCCTCTCTGGTGGAGTGAACTGTGTTCCCTAAAACAAGTAAACAACAGAGCTACAGAGCCAAGGGCACTTCCAGTCTAGGGAATAAACCTTGGGAAAACTGAAAATCAATAAGCCAGAGCCACCCCAACGTTTAGGGCTGCACTGCTTACAAGAACCTCAACTTGGGTACACCTTAAATATCCCAGGAAATATAAACATGGTTCAAAAAATTGTGGTACTTACGTACGATGGAATATCCCTCAGCCATGAAATCAATGTCATAAGACCAGTAGCAGCAAAATGAGTGGATTCAGGTTCGATGATTCTAAGTGAAATAAGTCACACAGAAAAAGCAACTTATCATAAGATATCACTTATGAAGATCCTGTAAACATGGCTACACTTGAACTGAGCTAGGAAAGAGAACATAGTCTCACATTTAGAAAACACTCTTATGCCTGCTTAAGGGGGAAGGAGAGGTGGGGTGATGCATAAAACCAGAGTTTGATATAAGCACAGGTACCGTTCCAAAAACCAACTATGGAATAGACAAGACCTACACCTTCCTCAGTGAAAGGGACTCAAAACTCCATATTTCCCGCAGAAGAATATATCTGACAAGTAAGAATCTTAAAACCTATGTATTGATATGTCTCTGTAAGGGAATCAAGAGTGTCTAGACTGGCATAAGCATGGCAGCGAGAATCAGCTCAAACCCACTATAAAAAGGAATTTCAAAAACAAAACAAAGAAACAGGCAAATTCTTTCCAATTCCTTCAGGGTCTCTGATGAAACCTGGAATGACCCTATCTACAATGACAGCTGGATGTTACATAAGGCTGGACACGTGGCACTGAGAGGATTGGTGAGATTGGGTGAGCAAATGCAGACCCTTCAAAGCAATAATGCATGGCACACATTACATGCGTCCCAACTCTCCAAGTTGAAGGGGATATTACTACAACTATAACATGTACCGGAAACCTAGAGAATGGACACACTGTGAACAAGAAACGTTTCTAAAACTCAACTAATACTCCGTCTCCTGGTGCTCATGTTTGACACTGCAACTGCTTTACTATCAATCTCCCAACTTAGAGACAGCACATTTAACCCCCTTGTTGGCACACGTTGCCAATTTGGCACAGGATGAAAGGGAAGAGGGAGAACCAATGAGAGAGTAGCTGTTTGGCATTTGGACGGGCACATGTCACTCTAATTTCCCGGCAGGAAGAAGAATTAACCAAAGTCTCAGCCACCCACCGGGAACCCATATACGTCCTGAACCAAAATATTGGTCTTGCGTTCAGCTCACAAAAAACGAGTTGCAAAATGGGGCTCAGGGGCACAACAATTCACAAACTGGCAGAGTAATAAAGGACAACTATCATCCAAAAATCTGTTGAGGGAAGGCAGCGAGGTAGACTTGAAAGCTAGGCAGAATAGCAGGAAACAGATTTCAAGAGGTACGTTGGAATCGCCTTTAAAGCACAGGAAAAGGGGCACAACTTCGACAATGATGCACTTGGCCAAAAAGGGCGTATGCATTTTCTCCTGAATATATTTAGGAGAGAACTCATATGCCCGTTTTGGCCAAGCAAGCAAGCGGACAATGCAAATCTGCAATACAAAGAAGTATCTCTTTCCACCGGTACAAAAGGGACATCCACAAAATGTGTAAAAACCAGAAAGGCAAGACAGGCCCTGGAGAACAGGGAGCCTTGTTATGCTGATGGGCGGGATGTAAATTGCCAACTGCCTCTCTGGAGGAGTGCATTGGGTTCCCTAAAACAAGTAAACAACAGATCTACAGAGCCAAGGGCACTTGCAGTCTAGGGAATATACCTTGGGAAAATTGAAAATCAATAAGACACAGCCACCTCAAAATTTAGGGCTGCACTGCTTACAAGAACCTCAACTTGGGTACACCTTAAATATCCCAGGAAATATAAAAATGGCTCAAAAAATTGTGGTACTTATGTATGATGGAATATCCGTCAGCCATGAAATCAATGTCATAAGACCAGTAGAAACAAAATGAGTGGATTCTGTTATGATGATTCTAAGTGAAATAAGACACACAGAAAAAGAAATTTATCATAGGATATCACTTATGAAGATCCTGTAACATGGCTACACTTGAACTGAGTTAGGAAAGAGAACAGAGTCTCACATTTAGAAAACACACTTATGCCTGCTAGAGTTGGAAGGAGAGGTGGGGTGATGCATAAAACCAGAGTTTGATATAAGCACAGGTACTGTTCCAAAAACCAACTATGGAATACAGAAGACCTACAAGTTCCTCACTGAAACGGACTCAAAACCCCATATTTCCGGCAGAGGAATATATCTGACTAGTAAGAATCTTAAAACCTATGTATTGATATGTCTCCGTAAGGGAATCAAGTGTTTCTAGACTGGCATAAACATGGCAGCGAGAATCAGCTCAAACCCACTATCAAAAGGAATTTCAAAAACAAAACAAAGAAAACAGGGAAACTCTTTACAATTCCTTCAGGGTCTCTGATGAAACCTGGAATGACCCTATCTACAACGACCGCTGGATGTGGCATAAGGCTGGACACTTGGGACTGAGAGGATTGGTGAGATGGGGTGAGCAAATGCAGACCTTGTAAACCAATAATGCATGGCACCCATTCCATGGGTCCCAACTCTGCGGGTTGAAGGGAATATTAATACAGCTATAACATATACAGGAAACCTAGAGAATGGACACACTGTGAATACAAATGGTTTCTAAAACTCAACGAATAGTCCCTCTCCTGGTGTTCCGGTTTGACTTTCCAACTGCTTTACTAACAATCTCCCAACTTGGAGAGACACCACTTTTAACCTCCTGGTACACACACGTTGCCAATTTGGCAGAGGATGAAAGGAAAGGGGGAGAACCATTGACAGAGTAGCTGTTAGGCATTTAGACGGGCACATGTCACTCTAATTTCACGGGAGGAAGAAGAATTAACCAAAGTCTCAGCCACACACGGGGAACAAGTAGAGGTCCTGAACCAAAATTTTGGACTTGCGGTCAGCTCACAAAAAATGAGTTGAAAAATGGGGCTCAGGGCACAGCAATTCACAAACTGGAAGAGTAATAAAGGACAACTATCATCCAAAAATCTGTTGAGGGAAGGCATCGAGGCGGAGTTGAAATCGAGGCAGAATAGCAGGAAACAGATTTCAAGAGGTATGTTGGAATCGCCTTTAAAGCACAAGAAGTGGGGCACAACTTCGACAATGATGCACTTGGCGAAAAAGGGCGTTTGCATTTTCTGCTGAATATTTTCAGGAGAAAATGCATACGACCTTTTTGGCCAAGCAAGCAAGCAGGCAATGCAAATCTGCACTACAAAGAAGTATCACTTCCCACCGGTCAAAAGGGACATCCGCAAAATGTGTAAAAACCAGAAAGGCAAGACAGGCCCTGGAGAACAGGGAGCATTGTTATGCTGATGGGCAGGATGTAAATTGCCAACTGCCTCTCTGGTGGAGTGAACTGTGTTCCCTAAAACAAGTAAACAACAGAGCTACAGAGCCAAGGGCACTTCCAGTCTAGGGAATATACCATTGGAAAACTGAAAATCAATAAGCCAGAGCCACCCCAACGTTTAGGGCTGCACTGCTTACAAGAACCTCAACATGGGTACACCTTAAATATCCCAGGAAATATAAAAATGGTTCAAAAAATTGTGGTACTTACGTACGATGGAATATCCCTCAGCCATGAAATCAATGTCATAAGACCAGTAGCAGCAAAATGAGTGGAATGAGGTTCGATGATTCTAAGTGAAATAAGTCACACAGAAAAAGCAAGTTATCATAAGATATCACTTACGAAGATCCTGTAAACATGGCTACACTTGAACTGAGCTAGGAAAGAGAACAGAGTCTCACATTTGGAAAACACTCTTATGCCTGCCTAAGGGGGAAGGAGAGGTGGGGTGATGCATAAAACCAGAGTTTGATATAAGCACAGGTACCGTTCCAAAAACCAACTATGGAATAGACAAGACCTACACCTTCCACAGTGAAAGGGACTCAAAACCCCATATTTCCCGCAGAAGAATATATCTGACTAGTAAGAATCTTAAAACCTATGTATTGATATGTCTCTGTAAGGGAATCAAGTGTCTAGACTGGCATAAACATGGCAGCGAGAATCAGCTGAAATCCACTATCAAAAGGAATTTCACAAACAAAACAAAAAAACAGGCAAATTCTTTACAATTCCTTCAGGGTCTCTGATGAAATCTGGAATGACCCTATCTACAACGACCGCTGGATGTGGCATAAGGCTGGACACTTGGGACTTAGAGGATTGGTGAGATTGGGTGAGCAAATGCAGACCTTGTAAACCAATAATGCATGGCACCCATTCCATGGGTCCCAACTCTGCGGGTTGAAGGGAATATTAATACAGCTATAACATGTACAGGAAACCTAGAGAATGGACACACTGTGAATACAAAAGGTTTCTAAAACTCAACGAATAGTCCCGCTCCTGGTGTTCCGGTTTGACTTTCCCACTGCTTTGCTATCAATCTCCCAAATTGGAGAGACACCCCTTTTAACCTCCTGGTACACACACGTTGCCAATTTGGCAGAGGATGAAAGGAAAGGGGGAGAACCAATGACAGAGTAGCTGTTAGGCATTTAGACGGGCATATGTCACTCTAATTTCACGGTAGGAAGAAGAATTAACCAAAGTCTCAGCCTCCCACGGGGAACAAGTAGAGGTCCTGAACCAAAATTTTGGACGTGCGGTCAGCTCACAAAAAATAAGTTGAAAAATGGGGCTCAGGGCACAGCAATTCACAAACTGGAAGAGTAATAAAGGACAACTATCATCCAAAAATCTGTTGAGGGAAGGGAACGAGGCGGAGTTGAAATCGATGCAGAATAGCAGGAAACAGATTTCAAGAGGTACGTTGGAATTGCCTTTAAAGCACAGGAAGAGTGGAACAACTTCGACAATGATGCACTTGGCCAAAAGGGGCGTATGCGTTTTCTCTTGAATATATTCAGGAGAAAACGCATACGCCCTTTTTGGCCAAGCAAGCAAGCGGGCAATGCAAATCTGCACCACAATGAAGTATCACTTCCCACCGGTCAAAAGGGACATCCGCAAAATGTGTAAAAACCAGAAAGGCAAGACAGGCCCTGGAGAACAGGGAGCCTTTTTATGCTGATGGGCGGGATGTAAATTGCCAACTGCCTCTATGGAGGAGTGCATTGTGTTCCCTAAAACAAGTAAACAACAGAGCTACAGAGCCAAGGGCACTACCAGTCTAGGGAATATACCTTGGGAAAACTGAAAATCAATAAGACAGAGCCACCCCAAAATTTACGGCTGCACTGCTCACAATAACCTCAACTTCGGTACACCTTAAATATCCCAGGAAATATAAAAATGGTTCAAAAAATTGTGGTACTTACGTACGATGGAATATCCCTCAGCCATGAAATCAATGTCATAAGACCAGTAGCAACAAAATGTGTGGATTCTGTTATGATGATTCTAAGTGAAATAAGACACACAGAAAAAGAAATTTATCATAAGATATCACTTATGAAGAACCTGTAAACATGGCTACACTTGAACTTAGCTAGGAAAGAGAACAGAGTCTCACATTTGGAAAACACTCTTATGCCTGCTTAAGGGGGAAGGAGAGGTGGGGTGATGCATAAAACCAGAGTTTCATATAAGCACACCTACCGTTCCGAAAACCAACTATGGAATAGACAAGACCTACACATTCCTCAGTGAAAGGGACTGAAAAGCCCATATTTCCCGCAGAAGAATATATCTGACTAGTAAGAATCTTAAAACCTATGTATTGATATGTCTCTGTAAGGGAATCAAGTGTGTCTAGACTGGCATAAACTTGGCAGCGAGAATCAGCTGAAACCCACTATCAAAAGGAATTTCACAAACAAAACAAAAAAACAGGAAAATTCTTTACAATTCCTTCAGGGTCTCTGATGAAACCTGGAATGACCCTATCTACAACGACAGCTGGATGTGGCATAATGCTGGACACTTGGGACTGAGAGGATTGGTGAGATTGGGTGAGCAACTGCAGACCTTGTAAACCAATAATGCATGGCACCCATTCCATGGGTCCCAACTCTGCGGGTTGAAGGGAATATTAATACAGCTATAACATATACAGGAAACCTAGAGAATGGACACACTGTGAATACAAAAGGTTTCTAAAACTCAACGAATAGTCCCTCTCCTGGTGTTCCGGTTTGACTTTCCAACTGCTTTACTATCAATCTCCCAACTTGGAGAGACACCACTTTTAACCTCCTGGTACACACACGTTGCCAATTTGGCAGAGGATGAAAGGAAAGGGGGAGACCCAATGACAGAGTAGCTGTTAGGCATTTAGACGGGCACATGTCACTCTAATTTCACGGGAGGAAGAAGAACTAACCAAAGTCTCAGCCTCCCACGGGTAAAAAGTAGAGGTCCTGAACCAAAATTTTGGACTTGCGGTCAGCACACAAAAAATGAGTTGAAAAATGGGGCTCAGGGCACAGCAATTCACAAACTGGAAGAGTAATAAAGGACAACTATCATCCAAAAATCTGTTGAGGGAAGGCAACGAGGCGGACTTGAAATCGAGGCAGAATAGCAGGAAACAGATTTCAAGAGGTATGTTGGAATCGCCTTTAAAGCACCAGAAGTGGGGCACAACTTCGACAATGATGCACTTGGCCAAAAAGGGCGTTTGCATTTTCTCCTGAATATATTCAGGAGAAAACGCATACGCCCTTTTTGGCCTAGCAAGCAAGCAGGCAATGCAAATCTGCACTACAAAGAAGTATCACTTCCCACCGGTCAAAAGGGACATCCGCAAAATGTGTAAAAACCAGAAAGGCAAGACAGGCCCTGGAGAACAGGGAGCATTGTTATGCTGATGGGCAGGATGTAAATTGCCAACTGCCTCTCTGGTGGAGTGAACTGTGTTCCCTAAAACAAGTAAACAACAGAGCTACAGAGCCAAGGGCACTTCCAGTCTCGGGAATATACCTTGGGAAAACTGAAAATCAATAAGCCAGAGCCACCCCAACGTTTAGGGCTGCACTGCTTACAAGAACCTCAACTTGGGTACACCTTAAATATCCCAGGAAATATAAAAATGGTTCAAAAAATTGTGGTACTTACGTACGATGGAATATCCCTCAGCCATGAAATCAATGTCATAAGACCAGTAGCAGCAAAATGAGTGGATTCAGGTTCGATGATTCTAAGTGAAATAAGTCACACAGAAAAAGCAACTTATCATAAGATATCACTTATGAAGATCCTGTAAACATGGCTACACTTGAACTGAGCTAGGAAAGAGAACATAGTCTCACATTTAGAAAACACTCTTATGCCTGCTTAAGGGGGAAGGAGAGGTGGGGTGATGCATAAAACCAGAGTTTGATATAAGCACAGGTACCGTTCCAAAAACCAACTATGGAATAGACAAGACCTACACCTTCCTCAGTGAAAGGGACTCAAAACTCCATATTTCCCGCAGAAGAATATATCTGACAAGTAAGAATCTTAAAACCTATGCATTGATATGTCTCTGTAAGGGAATCAAGAGTGTCTAGACTGGCATAAGCATGGCAGCGAGAATCAGCTCAAACCCACTATAAAAAGGAATTTCAAAAACAAAACAAAGAAACAGGCAAATTCTTTCCAATTCCTTCAGGGTCTCTGATGAAACCTGGAATGACCCTATCTACAATGACAGCTGGATGTTACATAAGGCTGGACACGTGGCACTGAGAGGATTGGTGAGATTGGGTGAGCAAATGCAGACCCTTCAAAGCAATAATGCATGGCACACATTACATGCGTCCCAACTCTCCAAGTTGAAGGGGATATTACTACAACTATAACATGTACCGGAAACCTAGAGAATGGACACACTGTGAACAAGAAACGTTTCTAAAACTCAACTAATACTCCGTCTCCTGGTGCTCATGTTTGACACTGCAACTGCTTTACTATCAATCTCCCAACTTAGAGACAGCACATTTAACCCCCTTGTTGGCACACGTTGCCAATTTGGCACAGGATGAAAGGGAAGAGGGAGAACCAATGAGAGAGTAGCTGTTTGGCATTTGGACGGGCACATGTCACTCTAATTTCCCGGCAGGAAGAAGAATTAACCAAAGTCTCAGCCACCCACCGGGAACCCATATACGTCCTGAACCAAAATATTGGTCTTGCGTTCAGCTCACAAAAAACGAGTTGCAAAATGGGGCTCAGGGGCACAATAATTCACAAACTGGCAGAGTAATAAAGGACAACTATCATCCAAAAATCTGTTGAGGGAAGGCAGCGAGGTAGACTTGAAAGCTAGGCAGAATAGCAGGAAACAGATTTCAAGAGGTACGTTGGAATCGCCTTTAAAGCACAGGAAAAGGGGCACAACTTCGACAATGATGCACTTGGCCAAAAAGGGCGTATGCATTTTCTCCTGTATATATTTAGGAGAGAACTCATATGCCCGTTTTGGCCAAGCAAGCAAGCGGACAATGCAAATCTGCAATACAAAGAAGTATCTCTTCCCACCGGTACAAAAGGGACATCCACAAAATGTGTAAAAACCAGAAAGGCAAGACAGGCCCTGGAGAACAGGGAGCCTTGTTATGCTGATGGGCGGTATGTAAATTGCCAACTCCCTCTCTGGAGGAGTGCATTGTGTTCCCTAAAACAAGTAAACAACAGAGCTACAGAGCCAAGGGCACTTCCAGTCTAGGGAATATACCTTGAGAAAACTGAAAATCAATAAGACAGAGCCACACCAAAATTTAGGGCTGCACTGCTTACAAGAACCTCAACTTGGGTACACCTTAAATATCCCAGGAAATATAAAATTGGTTCAAAATATTGTGGTACTTACGTACGATGGAATATCCCTCAGCCATGAAATCAATGTCATAAGACCAGTAGCAGCAAAATGAGTGGATTCCGGTTCGATGATTCTAAGTGAAATAAGTCACACAGAAAAAGCAACTTATCATAAGATATCACTTATGAAGATCCTGTAAACATGGCTACACTTGAACTTAGCTAGGAAAGAGAACAGAGACTCACATTTGGAAAACACTCTTATGCCTGCTTAAGGGGGAAGGAGAGGTGGGTGATGCATAAAACCAGAGTTTGATATAAGCACAGGTACCGTTCCAAAAACCAACTATGGAATAGACAAGACCTACACCTTCCTCAGTGAAAGGGACACAAAACCCCATATTTCCCGCAGAAGAATATATCTGACTAGTAAGAATCTTAAAACCTATGTATTGATATGTCTCTGTAAGGGAATCAAGTGTGTCTAGACTGGCATAAACATGGCAGCGAGAATCAGCTGAAATCCACTATCAAAACGAATTTCACAAACAAAACAAAAAAACAGGAAAATTCTTTACAATTCCTTCAGGGTCTCTGATGAAATCTGGAATGACCCTATCTACAAGGACAGCTGGATGTGGCATAAGGCTGGACCCTTGGGACTGAGAGGATTGGTGAGATTGGGTGAGCAAATGCAGACCCTTTAAAGCAATAATGCATGGCACCCACTCCTTGGGTCCCAACTCTCCAGGTTGAAGGGAATATTACTACAGCTATAACATGTACGGGAAACCTAGAGAATGGACACACTGTGAATACGAACGGTTTCTAAAACTCAAATAATAGTCCCTCTCCTGGTGCTCAGGTGTGACTTTCCAACTGATTTACTATCAATCTCAAAACTTGGAGAGACAGCCCCTTTAACCTCCTGGTTCGCACACATTGCCAATTTGGCAGAGGATGAAAGGGAAGAGGGAGAACCAATGAGAGAGTAGCTGTTAGGCATTTGGACGGGCACATGTCACTCTAATTTCACGGGAGGAAGAAGAATTAACCAAAGTCTCAGCCACCCACGGGGAACAAGTAGAGGTCCTGAACCAAAATTTTGCATTTGCGGTCAGCTCACAAAAAATGAGTTGAAAAATGGGGCTCAGGGCACAGCAATTCACAAACTGGAAGAGTAATAAAGGACAACTATCATCCAAAAATCTGTTGAGGGAAGGCAACGAGGTGGACATGAAATCGAGGCAGAATAGCAGGAAACAGATTTCAAGAGGTATGTTGGAATCGCCTTTAAAGCACCAGAAGTGGGGCACAACTTCGACAATGATGCACTTGGCCAAAAAGGGCGTTTGAATTTTCTGCTGAATATTTTCTGGAGAAAATGCATACGACCTTTTTGGCCAAGCAAGCAAGCAGGCAATGCAAATCTGCACTACAAAGAAGTATCACTTCCCACCGGTCAAAAGGGACATCCGCAAAATGTGTAAAAACCAGAAAGGCAAGACAGGCCCTGGAGAACAGGGAGCATTGTTATGCTGATGGGCAGAATGTAAATTGCCAACTGCCTCTCTGGTGGAGTGAATTGTGTTCCCTAAAACAAGTAAACAACAGAGCTACAGAGCCAAGGGCACTTCCAGTCTAGGGAATATACCTTGGGAAAACTGAAAATCAATAAGACAGAGCCACCCCAACGTTTAGGGCTGCACTGCTTACAAGAACCTCAACATGGGTACACCTTAAATATCCCAGGAAATATAAAAATGGTTCAAAAAATTGTGGTACTTACGTACGATGGAATATCCCTCAGCCATGAAATCAATGTCATAAGACCAGTAGCAGCAAAATGAGTGGAATGAGGTTCGATGATTCTAAGTGAAATAAGTCACACAGAAAAAGCAAGTTATCATAAGATATCACTTACGAAGATCCTGTAAACATGGCTACACTTGAACTGAGCTAGGAAAGAGAACAGAGTCTCACATTTGGAAAACACTCTTATGTCTGCTTAAGGGGGAAGGAGAGGTGGGGTGATGCATAAAACCAGAGTTTGATATAAGCACAGGTACCGTTCCAAAAACCAACTATGGAATAGACAAGACCTACACCTTCCACAGTGAAAGGGACTCAAAACCCCATATTTCCCACAGAAGAATATATCTGACTAGTAAGAATCTTAAAACCTATGTATTGATATGTCTCTGTAAGGGAATCAAGTGTCTAGACTGGCATAAACATGGCAGCGAGAATCAGCTGAAATCCACTATCAAAAGGAATTTCACAAACAAAACAAAAAAACAGGCAAATTCTTTACAATTCCTTCAGGGTCTCTGATGAAATCTGGAATGACCCTATCTACAATGACCGCTGGATGTGGCATAAGGCTGGACACTTGGGACTTAGAGGATTGGTGAGATTGGGTGAGCAAATGCAGACCTTGTAAACCAATAATGCATGGCACCCATTCCATGGGTCCCAACTCTGCGGGTTGAAGGGAATATTAATACAGCTATAACATGTACAGGAAACCTAGAGAATGGACACACTGTGAATACAAAAGGTTTCTAAAACTCAACGAATAGTCCCTCTCCTGGTGTTCCGGTTTGACTTTCCCACTGCTTTACTATCAATCTCCCAAATTGGAGAGACACCCCTTTTAACCTCCTGGTACACACACGTTGCCAATTTGGCAGAGGATGAAAGGAAAGGGGGAGAACCAATGACAGAGTAGCTGTTAGGCATTTAGACGGGCATATGTCACTCTAATTTCACGGTAGGAAGAAGAATTAACCAAAGTCTCAGCCTCCCACGGGGAACAAGTAGAGGTCCTGAACCAAAAATTTGGACGTGCGGTCAGCTCACAAAAAATAAGTTGAAAAATGGGGCTCAGGGCACAGCAATTCACAAACTGGAAGAGTAATAAAGGACAACTATCATCCAAAAATCTGTTGAGGGAAGGGAACGAGGCGGAGTTGAAATCGAGGCAGAATAGCAGGAAACAGATTTCAAGAGGTACGTTGGAATCGCCTTTAAAGCACAGGAAGAGTGGAACAACTTCGACAATGATGCACATGGCCAAAAAGGGCGTATGCGTTTTCTCTTGAATATATTCAGGAGAAAACGCATACGCCCTTTTTGGCCAAGCAAGCAAGCAGGCAATGCAAATCTGCACTACAAAGAAGTATCACTTCCCACCGGTCAAAAGGGACATCCGCAAAATGTGTAAAAACCAGAAAGGCAAGACAGGCCCTGGAGAACAGGAAGCCTTTTTATGCTGATGGGCGGGATGTAAATTGCCAACTGCCTCTATGGAGGAGTGCATTGTGTTCCCTAAAACAAGTAAACAACAGAGCTACAGAGCCAAGGGCACTACCAGTCTAGGGAATATACCTTGGGAAAACTGAAAATCAATAAGACAGAGCCACCCCAAAATTTACGGCTGCACTGCTCACAATAACCTCAACTTCGGTACACCTTAAATATCCCAGGAAATATAAAAATGGTTCAAAAAATTGTGGTACTTACGTACGATGGAATATCCCTCAGCCATGAAATCAATGTCATAAGACCAGTAGCAACAAAATGTGTGGATTCTGTTATGATGATTCTAAGTGAAATAAGACACACAGAAAAAGAAATTTATCATAAGATATCACTTATGAAGAACCTGTAAACATGGCTACACTTGAACTTAGCTAGGAAAGAGAACAGAGTCTCACATTTGGAAAACACTCTTATGCCTGCTTAAGGGGGAAGGAGAGGTGGGGTGATGCATAAAACCAGAGTTTCATATAAGCACACCTACCGTTCCGAAAACCAACTATGGAATAGACAAGACCTACACATTCCTCAGTGAAAGGGACTGAAAAGCCCATATTTCCCGCAGAAGAATATATCTGACTAGTAAGAATCTTAAAACCTATGTATTGATATGTCTCTGTAAGGGAATCAAGTGTGTCTAGACTGGCATAAACTTGGCAGCGAGAATCAGCTGAAACCCACTATCAAAAGGAATTTCACAAACAAAACAAAAAAACAGGAAAATTCTTTACAATTCCTTCAGGGTCTCTGATGAAACCTGGAATGACCCTATCTACAACGACAGCTGGATGTGGCATAATGCTGGACACTTGGGACTGAGAGGATTGGTGAGATTGGGTGAGCAACTGCAGACCTTGTAAACCAATAATGCATGGCACCCATTCCATGGGTCCCAACTCTGCGGGTTGAAGGGAATATTAATACAGCTATAACATATACAGGAAACCTAGAGAATGGACACACTGTGAATACAAAAGGTTTCTAAAACTCAACGAATAGTCCCTCTCCTGGTGTTCCGGTTTGACTTTCCAACTGCTTTACTATCAATCTCCCAACTTGGAGAGACACCACTTTTAACCTCCTGGTACACACACGTTGCCAATTTGGCAGAGGATGAAAGGAAAGGGGGAGACCCAATGACAGAGTAGCTGTTAGGCATTTAGACGGGCACATGTCACTCTAATTTCACGGGAGGAAGAAGAACTAACCAAAGTCTCAGCCTCCCACGGGTAAAAAGTAGAGGTCCTGAACCAAAATTTTGGACTTGCGGTCAGCACACAAAAAATGAGTTGAAAAATGGGGCTCAGGGCACAGCAATTCACAAACTGGAAGAGTAATAAAGGACAACTATCATCCAAAAATCTGTTGAGGGAAGGCAACGAGGCGGACTTGAAATCGAGGCAGAATAGCAGGAAACAGATTTCAAGAGGTATGTTGGAATCGCCTTTAAAGCACCAGAAGTGGGGCACAACTTCGACAATGATGCACTTGGCCAAAAAGGGCGTTTGCATTTTCTCCTGAATATATTCAGGAGAAAACGCATACGCCCTTTTTGGCCTAGCAAGCAAGCAGGCAATGCAAATCTGCACTACAAAGAAGTATCACTTCCCACCGGTCAAAAGGGACATCCGCAAAATGTGTAAAAACCAGAAAGGCAAGACAGGCCCTGGAGAACAGGGAGCATTGTTATGCTGATGGGCAGGATGTAAATTGCCAACTGCCTCTCTGGTGGAGTGAACTGTGTTCCCTAAAACAAGTAAACAACAGAGCTACAGAGCCAAGGGCACTTCCAGTCTAGGGAATATACCTTGGGAAAACTGAAAATCAATAAGCCAGAGCCACCCCAACGTTTAGGGCTGCACTGCTTAAAAGAACCTCAACTTGGGTACACCTTAAATATCCCAGGAAATATAAAAATGGTTCAAAAAATTGTGGTACTTACGTACGATGGAATATCCCTCAGCCATGAAATCAATGTCATAAGACCAGTAGCAGCAAAATGAGTGGATTCAGGTTCGATGATTCTAAGTGAAATAAGTCACACAGAAAAAGCAACTTATCATAAGATATCACTTATGAAGATCCTGTAAACATGGCTACACTTGAACTGAGCTAGGAAAGAGAACATAGTCTCACATTTAGAAAACACTCTTATGCCTGCTTAAGGGGGAAGGAGAGGTGGGGTGATGCATAAAACCAGAGTTTGATATAAGCACAGGTACCGTTCCAAAAACCAACTATGGAATAGACAAGACCTACACCTTCCTCAGTGAAAGGGACTCAAAACTCCATATTTCCCGCAGAAGAATATATCTGACAAGTAAGAATCTTAAAACCTATGCATTGATATGTCTCTGTAAGGGAATCAAGAGTGTCTAGACTGGCATAAGCATGGCAGCGAGAATCAGCTCAAACCCACTATAAAAAGGAATTTCAAAAACAAAACAAAGAAACAGGCAAATTCTTTCCAATTCCTTCAGGGTCTCTGATGAAACCTGGAATGACCCTATCTACAATGACAGCTGGATGTTACATAAGGCTGGACACGTGGCACTGAGAGGATTGGTGAGATTGGGTGAGCAAATGCAGACCCTTCAAAGCAATAATGCATGGCACACATTACATGCGTCCCAACTCTCCAAGTTGAAGGGGATATTACTACAACTATAACATGTACCGGAAACCTAGAGAATGGACACACTGTGAACAAGAAACGTTTCTAAAACTCAACTAATACTCCGTCTCCTGGTGCTCATGTTTGACACTGCAACTGCTTTACTATCAATCTCCCAACTTAGAGACAGCACATTTAACCCCCTTGTTGGCACACGTTGCCAATTTGGCACAGGATGAAAGGGAAGAGGGAGAACCAATGAGAGAGTAGCTGTTTGGCATTTGGACGGGCACATGTCACTCTAATTTCCCAGCAGGAAGAAGAATTAACCAAAGTCTCAGCCACCCACCGGGAACCCATATACGTCCTGAACCAAAATATTGGTCTTGCGTTCAGCTCACAAAAAACGAGTTGCAAAATGGGGCTCAGGGGCACAATAATTCACAAACTGGCAGAGTAATAAAGGACAACTATCATCCAAAAATCTGTTGAGGGAAGGCAGCGAGGTAGAATTGAAAGCTAGGCAGAATAGCAGGAAACAGATTTCAAGAGGTACGTTGGAATCGCCTTTAAAGCACAGGAAAAGGGGCACAACTTCGACAATGATGCACTTGGCCAAAAAGGGCGTATGCATTTTCTCCTGTATATATTTAGGAGAGAACTCATATGCCCGTTTTGGCCAAGCAAGCAAGCGGACAATGCAAATCTGCAATACAAAGAAGTATCTCTTCCCACCGGTACAAAAGGGACATCCACAAAATGTGTAAAAACCAGAAAGGCAAGACAGGCCCTGGAGAACAGGGAGCCTTGTTATGCTGATGGGCGGTATGTAAATTGCCAACTCCCTCTCTGGAGGAGTGCATTGTGTTCCCTAAAACAAGTAAACAACAGAGCTACAGAGCCAAGGGCACTTCCAGTCTAGGGAATATACCTTGAGAAAACTGAAAATCAATAAGACAGAGCCACACCAAAATTTAGGGCTGCACTGCTTACAAGAACCTCAACTTGGGTACACCTTAAATATCCCAGGAAATATAAAATTGGTTCAAAATATTGTGGTACTTACGTACGATGGAATATCCCTCAGCCATGAAATCAATGTCATAAGACCAGTAGCAGCAAAATGAGTGGATTCCGGTTCGATGATTCTAAGTGAAATAAGTCACACAGAAAAAGCAACTTATCATAAGATATCACTTATGAAGATCCTGTAAACTTGGCTACACTTGAACTTAGCTAGGAAAGAGAACAGAGTCTCACATTTGGAAAACACTCTTATGCCTGCTTAAGGGGGAAGGAGAGGTGGGTGATGCATAAAACCAGAGTTTGATATAAGCACAGGTACCGTTCCAAAAACCAACTATGGAATAGACAAGACCTACACCTTCCTCAGTGAAAGGGACACAAAACCCCATATTTCCCGCAGAAGAATATATCTGACTAGTAAGAATCTTAAAACCTATGTATTGATATGTCTCTGTAAGGGAATCAAGTGTGTCTAGACTGGCATAAACATGGCAGCGAGAATCAGCTGAAATCCACTATCAAAACGAATTTCACAAACAAAACAAAAAAACAGGAAAATTCTTTACAATTCCTTCAGGGTCTCTGATGAAACCTGGGATAACCCTATCTACAAGGACAGCTGGATGTGGCATAAGGCTGGACCCTTGGGACTGAGAGGATTGGTGAGATTGGGTGAGCAAATGCAGACCCTTTAAAGCAATAATGCATGGCACCCACTCCTTGGGTCCCAACTCTCCAGGTTGAAGGGAATATTACTACAGCTATAACATGTACGGGAAACCTAGAGAATGGACACACTGTGAATACGAACGGTTTCTAAAACTCAAATAATAGTCCCTCTCCTGGTGCTCAGGTGTGACTTTCCAACTGATTTACTATCAATCTCAAAACTTGGAGAGACAGCCCCTTTAACCTCCTGGTTCGCACACATTGCCAATTTGGCAGAGGATGAAAGGGAAGAGGGAGAACCAATGAGAGAGTAGCTGTTAGGCATTTGGACGGGCACATGTCACTCTAATTTCACGGGAGGAAGAAGAATTAACCAAATTCTCAGCAACCCACGGGGAACAAGTAGAGGTCCAGAACCAAAATTTTGCATTTGCGGTCAGCTCACAAAAAATGAGTTGAAAAATGGGGCTCAGGGCACAGCAATTCACAAACTGGAAGAGTAATAAAGGACAACTATCATCCAAAAATCTGTTGAGGGAAGGCAACGAGGTGGACATGAAATCGAGGCAGAATAGCAGGAAACAGATTTCAAGAGGTATGTTGGAATCGCCTTTAAAGCACCAGAAGTGGGGCACAACTTCGACAATGATGCACTTGGCCAAAAAGGGCGTTTGCATTTTCTGCTGAATATTTTCAGGAGAAAATGCATACGACCTTTTTGGCCAAGCAAGCAAGCAGGCAATGCAAATCTGCACTACAAAGAAGTATCACTTCCCACCGGTCAAAAGGGACATCCGCAAAATGTGTAAAAACCAGAAAGGCAAGACAGGCCCTGGAGAACAGGGAGCATTGTTATGCTGATGGGCAGGATGTAAATTGCCAACTGCCTCTCTGGTGGAGTGAATTGTGTTCCCTAAAACAAGTAAACAACAGAGCTACAGAGCCAAGGGCACTTCCAGTCTAGGGAATATACCTTGGGAAAACTGAAAATCAATAAGACAGAGCCACCCCAACGTTTAGGGCTGCACTGCTTACAAGAACCTCAACATGGGTACACCTTAAATATCCCAGGAAATATAAAAATGGTTCAAAAAATTGTGGTACTTACGTACGATGGAATATCCCTCAGCCATGAAATCAATGTCATAAGACCAGTAGCAGCAAAATGAGTGGAATGAGGTTCGATGATTCTAAGTGAAATAAGTCACACAGAAAAAGCAAGTTATCATAAGATATCACTTACGAAGATCCTGTAAACATGGCTACACTTGAACTGAGCTAGGAAAGAGAACAGAGTCTCACATTTGGAAAACACTCTTATGCCTGCTTAAGGGGGAAGGAGAGGTGGGGTGATGCATAAAACCAGAGTTTGATATAAGCACAGGTACCGTTCCAAAAACCAACTATGGAATAGACAAGACCTACACCTTCCACAGTGAAAGGGACTCAAAACCCCATATTTCCCGCAGAAGAATATATCTGACTAGTAAGAATCTTAAAACCTATGTATTGATATGTCTCTGTAAGGGAATCAAGTGTCTAGACTGGCATAAACATGGCAGCGAGAATCAGCTGAAATCCACTATCAAAAGGAATTTCACAAACAAAACAAAAAAACAGGCAAATTCTTTACAATTCCTTCAGGGTCTCTGATGAAATCTGGAATGACCCTATCTACAACGACCGCTGGATGTGGCATAAGGCTGGACACTTGGGACTTAGAGGATTGGTGAGATTGGGTGAGCAAATGCAGACCTTGTAAACCAATAATGCATGGCACCCATTCCATGGGTCCCAACTCTGCGGGTTGAAGGGAATATTAATACAGCTATAACATGTACAGGAAACCTAGAGAATGGACACACTGTGAATACAAAAGGTTTCTAAAACTCAACGAATAGTACCTCTCCTGGTGTTCCGGTTTGACTTTCCCACTGCTTTACTATCAATCTCCCAAATTGGAGAGACACCCCTTTTAACCTCCTGGTACACACACGTTGCCAATTTGGCAGAGGATGAAAGGAAAGGGGGAGAACCAATGACAGAGTAGCTGTTAGGCATTTAGACGGGCATATGTCACTCTAATTTCACGGTAGGAAGAAGAATTAACCAAAGTCTCAGCCTCCCACGGGGAACAAGTAGAGGTCCTGAACCAAAATTTTGGACGTGCGGTCAGCTCACAAAAAATAAGTTGAAAAATGGGGCTCAGGGCACAGCAATTCACAAACTGGAAGAGTAATAAAGGACAACTATCATCCAAAAATCTGTTGAGGGAAGGGAACGAGGCGGAGTTGAAATCGAGGCAGAATAGCAGGAAACAGATTTCAAGAGGTACGTTGGAATCGCCTTTAAAGCACAGGAAGAGTGGAACAACTTCGACAATGATGCACTTGGCCAAAAAGGGCGTATGCGTTTTCTCTTGAATATATTCAGGAGAAAACGCATACGCCCTTTTTGGCCAAGCAAGCAAGCGGGCAATGCAAATCTGCACTACAAAGAAGTATCACTTCCCACCGGTCAAAAGGGACATCCGCAAAATGTGTAAAAACCAGAAAGGCAAGACAGGCCCTGGAGAACAGGGAGCCTTTTTATGCTGATGGGCGGGATGTAAATTGCCAACTGCCTCTATGGAGGAGTGCATTGTGTTCCCTAAAACAAGTAAACAACAGAGCTACAGAGCCAAGGGCACTACCAGTCTAGGGAATATACCTTGGGAAAACTGAAAATCAATAAGACAGAGCCACCCCAAAATTTACGGCTGCACTGCTCACAATAACCTCAACTTCGGTACACCTTAAATATCCCAGGAAATATAAAAATGGTTCAAAAAATTGTGGTACTTACGTACGATGGAATATCCCTCAGCCATGAAATCAATGTCATAAGACCAGTAGCAACAAAATGTGTGGATTCTGTTATGATGATTCTAAGTGAAATAAGACACACAGAAAAAGAAATTTATCATAAGATATCACTTATGAAGAACCTGTAAACATGGCTACACTTGAACTTAGCTAGGAAAGAGAACAGAGTCTCACATTTGGAAAACACTCTTATGCCTGCTTAAGGGGGAAGGAGAGGTGGGGTGATGCATAAAACCAGAGTTTCATATAAGCACACCTACCGTTCCGAAAACCAACTATGGAATAGACAAGACCTACACATTCCTCAGTGAAAGGGACTGAAAAGCCCATATTTCCCGCAGAAGAATATATCTGACTAGTAAGAATCTTAAAACCTATGTATTGATATGTCTCTGTAAGGGAATCAAGTGTGTCTAGACTGGCATAAACTTGGCAGCGAGAATCAGCTGAAACCCACTATCAAAAGGAATTTCACAAACAAACCAAAAAAACAGGGAAATTCTTTACATTTCCTTCAGGGTCTCTGATGAAACCTGGAATGACCCTGTCTACAACGACAGCTGGATGTGGCATAAGGCTGGACACTTGGGACTGAGAGGATTGGTGAGATTGGGTGAGCAAATGCAGACCTTGTAAACCAATAATGCATGGCACCCATTCCATGGGTCCCAACTCTGCGGGTTGAAGGGAATATTAATACAGCTATAACATGTACAGGAAACCTAGAGAATGGACACACTGTGAATACAAAAGGTTTCTAAAACTCAACGAATAGTCCCTCTCCTGGTGTTCCGGTTTGACTTTCCAACTGCTTTACTATCAATCTCCCAACTTGGAGAGACACCACTTTTAACCTCCTGGTACACACACGTTGCCAATTTGGCAGAGGATGAAAGGAAAGGGGGAGAACCAATGACAGAGTAGCTGTTAGGCATTTAGACGGGAACATGTCACTCTAATTTCACGGGAGGAAGAAGAACTAACCAAAGTCTCAGCCTCCCACAGGTAAAAAGTAGAGGTCCTGAACCAAAATTTTGGACTTGCGGTCAGCACACAAAAAATGAGCTGAAAAATGGGGCTCAGGGCACAGCAATTCACAAACTGGAAGAGTAATAAAGGACAACTATCATTTAAAAATCTGCTGAGGGAAGGCAACGAGGCGGAGTTGAAATCGAGGCAGAATAGCAGGAAACAGATTTCAAGAGGTATGTTGGAATCGCCTTTAAAGCACAGGAAGAGGGGCACAACTTCGACAATGATGCACTTGGCCAAAAAGGGCGTATGCGTTTTCTCCTGAATATATTCAGGAGAAAACGCATACGCCGTTTTTGGCAAACCAAGCAAGCGGGCAATGCAAATCTTCAATACAAAGAAGTATCACTTCCCACCGGTCAAAAGGGACATCCGCAAAATGTGTAAAAACCAGAAAGGCAACACAGGCCCTGGAGAACAGGGAGCCTTGTTATGCTGATGGGGTGGATGTAAATTGCCAACTGCCTCTCTGGAGGAGTGCACTATGTTCCCTAAAACAAGTAAACAACAGAGCTACAGAGCCAAGGGCACTTCCAATCTAGGGAATATACCTTGCGAAAACTGAAAATCAATAAGCCAGAGCCACCGCAAAATTTAGGGCTGCACTGCTTACAAAAACCTCAACTTGGGTACACCTTAAATATCCCAGGAAATATAAAAATGGTTCAAAATTTTGTGGTACTTACGAACGATGGAATATCCCTCAGCCATGAAATCAATGTCATAAAACCAGTAGCAGCAAAATGGGTGGATTCAGGTACGATGATTCTAAGTGAAATAAGTCACACAGAAAAAGAAACTTATCATAAGATATCACTTATGAAGATCCTGTAAACATGGCTACACTTGAACTGAGTTAGGAAAGAGAACAGTGTCTCACATTTAGAAAACACTCTTATGCCTGCTTAAGGGGGAAGGAGAGGTGGGGTGATGTATAAAACCAGAGTTTGATATAAGCACAGGTACCGTTCCAAAAACCAACTATGGAATAGACAAGACCTACACCTTCCTCAGTGAAAGGGACTCAAAATCCCATATTTCCCGCAGAGGAATATATCTGACTAGTAAGAATCTTAAAACCTATGTATTGATATGTCACCCTAAGGGAATCAAGTGTGTCTAGACTGGCATAAACATGGCAGCGAGAATCAGCTCAAACCCACTATAAAAAGGAATTTCAAAAACAAAACAAAAAAACTGGCAAATTCTTTACAATTCCTTCAGGGTCTCTGATGAAACCTGGAATGACCCTATCTACAACGACAGCTGGATGTGGCATAAGGCTGGATAATTGGGACTGAGAGGATTGGTGAGATTGGTGAGCAAATGCAGACCCTTTAAAACAATAATGCCTGGCACCCATTCCATGGTTCCCAACTCTCCATGTTGAAGAGAATATTACTACAGTTATAACATGTACGGGAAACCTAGAGAACGGACACACTGTGAATACGAAAGGATTCTGAAACTCAACGAATAGTCCCTCTCCTGGTGCTCCGGTTTGACTTTCCATCTGCTTTACTATCAACCTCCCAACTTGGAGAGACAGACCCTTTAACCTCCTGGTTCACACAGGTTGCCAATTTGGCAGAGGATGAAAGGGAATAGGGAGAACCAATGAGAGAGTAGCTGTTAGGCATTTGGACGGGCACATATCACTGTAATTTCCCGGCAGGAAGAAGAATTAACCAAAGTCTCAGCCCCACACCGGGAACCAAAATAGGTCCTGAACCAAAATTTTGGACTTGCGGTGAGCTCACCAAAAACGAGTTGAAAAATGGAGCTCTGGGGCACAGCCATTCACAAACTGGCCGAGTAATAAAGGACAACTATCGTCCAAAAATCTGTTGAGGGAAGGCAACGAGGCGGACTTGAAAGCGAGGCAGAATAGCAGGAAACAGATTTCAAGAGGTACGTTGGAATCGCCTTTAAAGCACAGGAAGAGGGGCACAACTTCGACAATGATGCACTTGGCCAAAAAGGGCATATGCGTTTTCTCCTGAATATATTCAGGAGAAAACGCATATGCCCTTTTCGGCCAAGCAAGCAAGCGGGCAATGCAAATCTGCACTACAAAGAAGTATCACTTCCCACCTGTCAAAAGGGACATCCACAAAATGTGTAAAAACCAGACAGGCAAGACAGGCCGTGGAGAACAGGGAGCCTTGTTATGCTGATGGGCGGGATGTAAATTGCCAACTGCCTCTCTGGAAGACTGCATTGTGTTCCCTAAAACAAGTAAAGAACAGAGCTACAGAGCCAAGGGCACTTCCAGTCTAGGGAATATACCTTGGGAAAACTGAAAATCAATAAGACAGAGCCACCCCAAAATTCAGGGCTGCACTGCTTACAAGAACCTCAACTTGGGTACACCTTAAATATCCCAGGAAATATAAAAATGGTTCAAAAAATTGTGGTACTTACGTACGATGGAATATCCCTCAGCCATGAAATCAATGTCATAAGACCAGTAGCAGCAAAATGGGTGGATTCAGGTACGATGATTCTAATGAAATAAGTCACACAGAAAAAGAAACTTATCATAAGATATCACTTATGAAGATCCTGTAAACATGGCTACACTTGAACTGAGTTAGGAAAGAGAACAGTGTCTCACATTTAAAAAACACTCTTATGCCTGCTTAAGGCGGAAGGAGAGGTGGGGTGATGCATAAAACCAGAGTTTGATATAAGCACAGGTACCGTTCCAAAAACCAACTATGGAAGAGACAAGACCTACACCTTCCTCAGTGAAAGGTATTCAAAACCCCATATTTCCCGCAGGGGAATATATCTGACTAGTAAGAATCTTAAAACCTATGTATTGATATGTCTCCGTAAGGGAATCAAGTGTGTCTAGACTGGCATAAACATGGCAGCGAGAATCAGCTCAAACACACTATAAAAAGGAATTTCAAAAATAAAACAAAAAAACTGGGAAATTCTTTACAATTCTTTCAGGGTCAATGAAGAAACCTGGAATGACCCTATCTACAACGACAGCTGGATGTGGCATAAGGAGGGACACTTGGGACTGAGTCGATTGGTGAGATTGGGTGAGCAAATGCAGACCCTTTAAATCACAAATGCCTGGCACCCATTCCATGGGTCCCAACTCTCCAGGTTGAATGGAATATTACTACAGCTATAACATGTACGGGAAACCTAGAGAACGGACACATTGTGAATAGAAAGGTTTCTAAAACTCAACGAATAGTCCCTCTCCTGGTGCTCCTGTTTTACTTTCCATCTGCTTTACTATCAACCTCCCAACTTGGAGAGACAGCCCCTTTAACCTCCTTGTTCGCACAGATTGCCAATATGGCAGAGGATGAAAGGGAAGAGGGAGAACCAATGAGAGAGTAGCTGTTAGGCATTTGGACGGGCACATATCAGTCTAATGTCCCGGCAGGAAGAAGAATTAACCAAAGTCTCAGCCACCCACCGGGAAACAGCATAGTTCCTGAACCAAAATTTTGGACATGCGGTCAGCTCACAAAAAACGAGTTGAAAAATGGAGCTCAGGGGCACAGCAATTCACAAACTGGCAGAGTAATAAAGGACAACTATCGTCCAAAAATCTGTTGAGGGAAGGCAACGAGGTGGAGTTGAAAGCGAGACACAATAGCAGGAAACAGATTTCAAGAGGTACGTTGGAATCGCCTTTAAAGCACAGGAAGAGGGGCACAACTTCGACAATGATGCACTTGGCCAAAAAGGGCGTATGCGTTTTCTCTTGAATATGTTCATGAGAAAACGCATGCACCCATTTTGGCCAAGCAAGGAAGGGGGCAATGCCAATCTGCACTACAAAGAAGTATCACTTCCCACCGGTCAAAAGGGACATCCACAAAATACGTAAAAACCAGAAAGGCAAGACAGGCCCTGGAGAACAGGGAGCCTTGTTATGCTGATGGGCGGGATGTAAATTGCCAACCGCCTCTCTGGAGGAGTGCATTGTGTACCCTAAAACAAGTAAACAACAGAGCTACAGAGCCAAGGGCACTTCCAGTCTAGGGAATATACCTTGGGAAATCTGAAAATCATTTAGACAGAGCCACCCCAAAATTTAGGGCTGTACTGCTTACAAGGACCTCAACTTGGGTACACCTTAAATATCCCAGGAAATATAAAAATGGTTCAAAAAATTGTGGTATTTACGTACGATGGAATATCCATCAGCCATGAAATCAATGTCATAAGACCAGTAGCAGCAAAATGGGTTGATTCAGGTACGATAATTCTAAGTGAAATTAGTCACACAGAAAAAGAAACTTATCATAAGATATCACTTATGAAGATCCTGTAAACATGGCTACACTTGAACTGAGTTAGGAAAGAGAACAGAGTCTCAAATTTAGAAAATTCTCTTATGCCTGCTTAAGGGGGAAGGAGAGGTGGGGTGATGCATAAAACCAGAGTTTGATATAAGCACAGGTACCGTTCCAAAAACCAACTATGGAATAGACAAGACCTACACCTTCCTCAGTGAAAGGGACTCAAAACACCATATTTCCCGCAGAGGAATATATCTGACTAGTAAGAATCTTAAAACCTATGTATTGATATGTCTACATAAGGGAATCAAGTGTGTCTAGACTGGCATAATCATGGCGGAGAGAATCACCTCAAACCCACTATAAAAAGGAATTTCAAAAACAAAACAAAAAACTGGGAAATTCTTTACAATTCCTTCAGGGTCTCTGATGAAAGCTGGAATGACCGTATCTACAACGACAGCTGGATGTGGCATAAGGCTGGAAACTTGGGACTGAGAGGATTGGTGAGACAGGGTGAGCAAATGCAGACCCTTTAAAGCACAAATGCCTGGCACCCATTCCATGGGTCCGAAGTCTCCAGGTTGAAGGGAATATTACTACAGCTATAACATGTACGGGAAACCTAGAAAACGGACACACTTTGAATACGAAAGGTTTCTAAAACTCAACGAATAGTCCCTCTCCTGGTGCTCCGGTTTGACTTTCCATCTGCTTTACTATCCACCTCCCAACTTGGAGAGACAGACCCTTTAACCTCCTGGTTCGCACAGGTTGCCAATTTGGCAGAGGATGAAAGGGAAGAGGGAGAACCAATGAGAGAGTAGCTGTTAGGCATTTGGACGGGCACATATCACTGTAATTTCCCGGCAGGAAGAAGAATTAACCAAAGTCTCAGCCAACCACCGGGAACCAGCATAAGTCCTGAACCATAATTTTGAACTTGCGGTCAGCTCACAAAAAACGAGTTGAAAAATGGTGCTCAAGGGCAGAGCAATTCACAAACTGGCAGAGTAATAAAGAACAACTCTCGTCCAAAAATCTGTTAAGGGAAGGCAAGGAGGCAGACTTGAAAGCGATGCAGAATAGCAGGAAACAGATTTCAAGAGGTACGTTGGAATCGCCTTTAAAGCACTGGAAGAGGGGCACAACTTCGACAATGATGCACTTGGCCAAAAACGGCGTATGTGTTTTCTCCTGAATATATTCAGGAGAAAACGCATAGGCCCTTTTTGGCCAAGCAAGCAAGCGGGCAATGCAAATCTGCACTACAAAGAAGTATCACTTTCCACCGGTAAAAAGGGACATCCACAAAATGTGTAAAAACCAGAAAGGCAAGACAGGCCCTGGAGAACAGGGAGCCTTGTTATGCTGATGGGCGGGATGTAAATTGCCAACTGCCTCTCTGGAGGAGTGCATTGTGTTCCATAAAACAAGTAAACAACAGAGCTACAGAGCCAAGGGCACTTCCAGTCTAGGGAATATACCTTGGGAAAACTGAAAATCAATAAGACAGAGCCACTCCAAAATTTAGGGCTGCACTGCTTACAAGGACCTCAACTTGGGTACACCTTAAATATCCCAGGAAATATAAAAATGGTTCAAAAAATTGTGGTACTTACGTACGATGGAATATCCCACAGCCATGAAATCAATGTCATAAGACCAGTAGCAGCAAAATGGGTAGATTCAGGTATGATGATTCTAAGTGAAATAAGTCACACAGAAAAAGAAACTTATCATAAGATATCACTTATGAAGATCCTGTAAACATGGCTACACTTGAACTGAGTTAGGAAAGAGAACAGTGTCTCACATTTAGAAAACACTCTTATGCCTGCTTAAGGGGGAAGGAGAGGTGGGGTGATGCATAAAACCAGAGTTTGATATAAGCACAGGTACCGTTCCAAAAACCAACTATGGAATAGACAAGACCTACACCTTCCTCAGGGTAAGGGACTCAAAACCCCATATTTCCTGCAGAGGAATATATCTGACTAGTAAGAATCTTAAAACGTATGTATTGATATGTCTCCATAAGGGAATCAAGTGTGTCAGACTGGCATAAACATGGCAGCGAGAATCAGCTCAAACCCACTATAAAAAGGAATTTCAAAAACAAAACAAAAATACTGGGAAATTCTTTACAATTCCTTCAGGGTCTCTGATGAAAGCTGGAATGACCATATCTACAACGACAGCTCGATGTGGCATAAGGCTGGAAACTTGGGACTGAGAGGATTGGTGAGATTGGGTGAGCAAATGCAGACCCTTTAAAGCACAAATGCCTGGCACCCATTCCATGGGTCCCAACTCTCCAGGTTGAAGGGAATATTACTACAGCTATAACATGTACGGGAAACCTAGAGAACGGACACACTGTGAATACGAATGATTTCTAAAACTCAACGAATAGTCCCTATCCTGGTGCTCGGGTTTGACTTTCCATCTGCTTTACTATCAACCTCCAAACTTGGAGAGACAGCCCGTTTAACCTCCTGGTTCGCACAGGTTGCCAATTTGGCAGAGGATGAAAGGGAAGAGGGAGAACCAATGAGAGATTAGCTGTTAGGCATTTGGACGGGCACATGTCACTGTAATTTCCCGGCAGGAAGAAGAATTAACCAAAGTCTCAGCCACCCACCGGGAACCAGTATAGGTCCTGCACCAAAATTTTGGACTTGCGGTCAGCTCACCGAAAACGAGTTGAAAAATGGAGCTCAGGGGCACAGCAATTCACAAACTGGCCGAGTAATAAAGGACAACTATCGTCCAAAAATCTGTTGAGGGAAGGCAACGAGGCGGACTTGAAAGCGAGGCAGAATAGCAGGAAACAGATTTCAAGAGGTATGTTGGAATCGCCTTTAAAGCACAGGAAGAGGGGCAACACTTCGACAATGATGCACTTGTCCAAAAAGGGCGTATGCGTTTTCTCCTGAATATATTCAGGAGAAAACGCATACGGCATTTTTGACCAAGCAATCAAACGGAAAATGCAAATCTGCACTACAAAGATGTATCACTTCCCACCGGTCAAAAGGGACAACCACAAAATGTGTAAAAACTAGAAAGGCAAGACAGGCCATGGAGAACAGGGAGCCTTGTTATGCTGATGGGCGGGATGTAAATTGCCAACTGCCTCTCTGGAGGAGTACATTGTGTTCCCTAAAACAATTAAAGAACAGAGCTACAGAGGCAAGGGCACTTCCAGTCTAGGGAATATACCTTGGGAAAACTGAAAATCAATAAGACAGAGCCACCCCGAAATTTAGGGCTGCACTGCTTACAAGGACCTCAACTTGGGTACACATTAAATATCCCAGGAAATATAAAAATGGTTCAAAAAATTGTGGTACTTACGTACGATGGAATATCCCTCAGCCATGAAATCAATGTCATAAGACCAGTAGCAGCAAAATGGGTGGTTTCAGGTAGGATGATTCTAAGTGAAATAAGTCACACAGAGAAAGAAACTTATCATAAGATATCACTTATGAAGATTCTGTAAACATGGCTACACTTGAACTGAGTTAGGAAAGAGAACAGTGTCTCACATTTAGAAAACACTCTTATGCCTGCTTAAGGGGGAAGGAGAGGTGGGGTGATGCATAAAACCAGAGTTTGATATAAGCACAGGTACCGTTCCAAAAACCAACTATGGAATAGACAAGACCTACACCTTCCTCAGTGAAAGGGTCTCAAAACCCCATATTTCCTGCAGAGAAATATATCTGACTAGTAAGAATCTTAAAACCTATGTATTGATATGTCTCCGTAAGGCAATCAAGTGTGCCTAGACTGGCATAAACATGGCAGCGAGAATCAGCTCAAACCCATTATAAAAAGGAATTTCAAAAACAAAACGAAAAAACTGCATAATTCTTTAAAATTCCTTCAGGGTCTCTGATGAAACCTGGAATGACCCTATGTACAATGACAGCTGGATGTGGCATAAGGAGGGACACTTGACACTGAGACGATTGGTGAGATTGGTGAGCAAATGCAGACCCTTTAAAGCACAAATGCCTGGCACCCATTCCATGGTTCCCAACTCTCCAGGTTAGAGGGAATATTACTACAGTTATAACATGTAAGGGAAACCTAGAGAACGGACACACTGTGAATATGAAAGGTTTCTAAAACTCAACGAATAGTCCCTCTCCTGGAGCCCCGGTTTGACTTTCCATATGCTTTACTATCAACCTCCCAACTTGGAGAGACAGCCCCTTTAACCACCTGGTTTCCACGGGTTGCCAATTTGGCAGAGGATGAAAGGGAAGAGGGAGAAACAATGAGAGAGTAGCTGTTAGGCGTTTGCACGGGCACATATCACTGTAATTTCCCCGCCGGAAGAAGAATTAACCAAGGTGTCAGCCACCCACCGGGAACCAGTATCGGTCCTGAAGCAAAATTTTGGGCTTGCGGTCAGCTCACAAAAAACGAGTTGAAAAATGGAGCTCAGGGGCACAGCAATTCACCAACTGACCGAGTAATAAAGGACAACTATCGTCCAAAAATCTGTTGAGGGTAGGCAACGAGGCGGACTTGAAAGCGAGGCAGAATAGCAGGAAACAGATTTCAAGAGGTACGTTGGAATCGACTTTAAGGCACAGGAAGAGGGGCACAACTTCGACAATGATGCACTTGGCCAAAAAGGGTGTATGCGATTTATCCTGAATATATTCAGGAGAAAACTCATACGCCCTTTTTGGCCAAGCAGGCAAGCGGGCAATGCAAATCTGCACTACCAAGAAGTATCACTTCCCACCGGTCAAAAGGGACATCCACAAAATGTGTAAAAACCTGAAAGGCAAGACAGGCCCTGGAGAACAGGAAGCCTTGTTATGATGATGGGCAGGATGTAAATTGCCAACTGCCCCTCTGGAGGAGTACATTGCGTTCCCTAAACAAGGAAAAGAACAGAGCTACAGAGCCAAGGGCACTTCCAGTCTAGGGAATATACCTTGAGTAAACTGAAAATCAATAAGACAGAGCCACCCCAAAATTTAGGGCTGCACTGCTTAAAAGGACCTCAACTTGGGTACACCTTAAATATCCCAGGAAATATAAAAATGGTTCAAAAAATTGTGGTACTTACGTACGATGGAATATACCTCCTCCATGAAATCAATGTCATAATACCAGTAGCAGCAAAATGGGTGGATTCAGGTACGATGATTCTAAGTGAAATAAGTCACACAGAAAAAGAAACTTATCATAAGATATCACTTATGAAGATCCTGTAAACATGGCTACACTTGGACTGAGTTAGGAAAGAGAACAGTGTCTCACATTTAGAAAACACTCTTATGGCTGCTTAAGGGGGAAGGAGAGGAGGGGTGATGCATAAAACCAGAGTTTGATATAAGCAGAGGTACCGTTCCAAAAACCAACTATGGAATAGACAAGACCTACACCTTCCTCAGTGAAAGGGACTCAAAACCCCATATTTCCCACAGAAGAATATATCTGACTAGTAAGAATCTTAAAACCTATGTATTGATATGTCTCCGTAAGGGAATCAAGTGATTCTAGACTGGCATAAACATGGCAGCGAGAATCCGCTCAAACCCACTATAAAAAGGAATTTCAAAAACAAAACAAAAAAACTGGGATATTCCTTACAATTCCTTCATGGTCTCTGATGAAACCTGGAAAGACCCTATCTACAACGACAGCTGGATGTGGCATAAGGCTGGACACTTGGGACTGAGAGGATTGGTGAGATTGGGTGAGCAAATGCAGACCCTTTAAAGCAATAATGCATGGCACCAATGCCATGGGTCCCAACTCTCCAGGTTGAAGGGAATATTACTACAGTTATAACATGTACGAGAAATCTAGAGAACGGACACACTGTGAATATGAAAGGTTTCTAAAACTCAACGGATAGTCTCTCTCCTGGTGCTCCGGTTTGACTGTCCATCCGTTTACTTTCAATCTCCCAGCTTGGAGAGACAGCCCCTTTAACCTCCTGGTTCGCACAGGTTTCCAAGTTGGCAGAGGATGAAAGGGAAGAGGGAGAACCAATGAGAGAGTAGCTGTTAGGCATTTGGACGGGCACATATCACTCTAACTTCCCAGCAGGAGGAAGAATTAACCAAAGTCTCAGCCACCCACCGGGAACCAGAATAGGTCCTGGACCAAAATTTTGGACTTGCGGTCAGCTCACCAAAGACGAGTTGAAAAATGGAGCTCAGCGGCACAGCAATTCACAAACTGGCCGAGTAATAAAGGACAACTATCGTCCAAAAATCTGTTGAGGGAAGGCAACGAGGCGGACTTGAGAGCGAGGCAGAATAGCAGGAAACAGATTTCAAGAGGTACGTTGGAATCGCCTTTAAAGCACAGGAAGAGGGGCACAACTTCGACAATGATGCACTTGGCCAAAAAGGGCGTATGCATTTTCTCCTGAATATATTCAGGTGAAAACGCATACGCCCTTTTTGGCCAAGCAAGCAAGCGGGCAATGCAAATCTACACTACAAAGAAGTATCACTTCCCACCGGTCAAAAGGGACATCCACAATATGTGTAAATATCAGAAAGGCAAGACAGGCCCTGGAGAACAGGGAGCCTTGTTATGCTGATGGGCGGGATGTAAATTGCCAACTGCCTCTCTGGAGGAGTGCATTCTGTTCCCTAAAACAAGTAAAGAACAGAGCTACAGAGCCAAGGGCACTACCAGTCTAGGGAATATACCTTGGGAAAACTGAAAATCAATAAGACAGAGCCACCCCAAAATTTAGGGCTGCACTGCATACAAGGACCTCAACTTGGATACACCTTAAGTATCCCAGAAAATATAAACATGGTTCAAAAAATTGTGGTACTTACGTACGATGGAATATCCCTCAGCCATGAAATCAATGTCATAAGACCAGTAGCAGCAAAATGGGTGGATTCAGGTACGATGATTCTAAGTGAAATAAGTCACACAGAAAAAGAAACTTATCATAAGATATCACTTATGAAGATCCTGTAAACATGGCTACACTTGAACTGAGTTAGGAAAGAGAACAGTGTCTCACATTTAGAAAACACTCTTATACCTGCTTAAGGGGGAAGGAGAGGTGGGGTGATGCATAAAACCAGAGTTTGATATAAGCACAGGTACCGTTCCAAAAACCAACTATGGAATAGACAAGACCTACACCGTCCTCAGTGATAGGGACTCAAAACCCCATATTTCCCGCAGAGGAAAATATCTGACTAGTAAGAATCTTAAAACCTATGTATTGATATGTCTCCGTAAGGGAATCAAGTGTGTCTAGACTGGCATAAACATGGCAGCGAGAATCAGCTCAAACCCACTATAAAAAGGAATTTCAAAAACAAAACAAAAAAACTGGGAAATTCTTTACAATTCCTTCAGGGTCTCTGATGAAAGCTGGAATGACCCTATCTACAACGACAGCTGGATATGGCATAAGGAGGGACACTTGGGACTGAGACGAATGGTGAGATTGGGTGAGCAAATGCAGACCCTTTAAAGCAATAATGCATGGCACCCATTCCATGGGTCCGAAATCTCCAGGTTGAAGGGAATATTACTACAGCTATAACATGTGCGGGAAACCTAGAGAACGGACACACTGTGAATACGAAAGGTTTCTAAAACTCAACGAATAGTCCCTCTCCTGGTGCTCCAGTTTGACTTTCCGTCTGCTTTACTATCAACCTCCCAACTTGGAGAGACAGCCCCTTTAACCTCTTGGTTCGCACAGGTTGCCAATTTGGCAGAGGATGAAAGGGAAGAGGGAGAACCAATGAGAGAGTAGCTGTTAGGCATTTGGACGGGCACATATCCCTGTAATTTCCCGGCAGGAAGAAGAATTAACCAAATTCTCAGCCACCCACCGGGAACCAGTATAGGTCCTGAACCAAAATTTTGGACTTGCGGTCAGCTCACCAAAAACGAGTTGAAAAATGGAGCTCAGGGGCACAGCAATTCACAAACTGGCCGAGTAATAAAGGACAACTATCGTCCAAAAATCTGTTGAGGGAAGGCAACGAGGCGGACTTGAAAGCGAGGCAGAATAGCAGGAAACAGATTTCAAGAGGTACGTTGGAATCGCCTTTAAAGCACAGGAAGAGGGGCACAACTTCGACAATGATGCACTTGGCCAAAAAGGGCGTATGCGTTTTCTCCTGAATATATTCAGGAGAAAACGCATACGCCCTTTTTGGCCAAGCAAGCAAGCGGGCAATGCAAATCTGCACTACAAAGAAGTATCACTTCCCACCGGTCAAAAGGGACATCCACAAAATGTGTAAGAACAAGAAAGGCAAGACAGGCCCTGGAGAAAAGGGAGCCTTGTTATGCTGATGGGCGGGATGTAAATTGCCAACTGCCTCTCTGGAGGAGTGCATTCTGTTCCCTAAAACAAGTAAAGAACAGAGCTACAGAGGCAAGGGCACTTCCAGTCTAGGGAATATACCTTGGGAAAACTGAAAATCAATAAGACAGAGCCACCCCAAAATTTAGGGCTACACTGCATACAAGGACCTCAACTTGGATACACCTTAAGTATCCCAGAAAATATAAACATGGTTCAAAAAATTGTGGTACTTACGTACGATGGAATATCCCTCAGCCATGAAATCAATGTCATAAGACCAGTAGCAGCAAAATGGGTGGATTCAGGTACGATGATTCTAAGTGAAATAAGTCACACAGAAAAAGAAACTTATCATAAGATATCACTTATGAAGATCCTGTAAACATGGCTACACTTGAACTGAGTTAGGAAAGAGAACAGTGTCTCACATTTAGAAAACACTCTTATACCTGCTTAAGGGGGAAGGAGAGGTGGGGTGATGCATAAAACCAGAGTTTGATATAAGCACAGGTACCGTTCCAAAAACCAACTATGGAATAGACAAGACCTACACCTTCCTCAGTGAAAGGGTCTCAAAAACCCATATTTCCTGCAGAGAAATATATCTGACTAGTAAGAATCTTAAAACCTATGTATTGATATGTCTCCGTAAGGGAATCAAGTGTGTCTAGACTGGCATAAACATGGCAGCGAGAATCAGCTCAAACCCATTATAAAAAGGAATTTCAAAAACAAAACGAAAAAACTGCATAATTCTTTAAAATTCCTTCAGGGTCTCTGATGAAACCTGGAATGACCCTATGTACAATGACAGCTGGATGTGGCATAAGGAGGGACACTTGACACTGAGACGATTGGTGAGATTGGGTGAGCAAATGCAGACCCTTTAAAGCACAAATGCCTGGCACCCATTCCATGGTTCCCAACTCTCCAGGTTAGAGGGAATATTACTACAGTTATAACATGTAAGGGAAACCTAGAGAACGGACACACTGTGAATATGAAAGGTTTCTAAAACTCAACGAATAGTCCCTCTCCTGGAGCCCCGGTTTGACTTTCCATATGCTTTACTATCAACCTCCCAACTTGGAGAGAGAGCCCCTTTAACCACCTGGTTTCCACGGGTTGCCAATTTGGCAGAGGATGAAAGGGAAGAGGGAGAAACAATGAGAGAGTAGCTGTTAGGCGTTTGCACGGGCACATATCACTGTAATTTCCCCGCCGGAAGAAGAATTAACCAAGGTGTCAGCCACCCACCGGGAACCAGTATAGGTCCTGAACCAAAATTTTGGGCTTGCGGTCAGCTCACAAAAAACGAGTTGAAAAATGGAGCTCAGGGGCACAGCAATTCACAAACTGACCGAGTAATAAAGGACAACTATCGTCCAAAAATCTGTTGAGGGTAGGCAACGAGGCGGACTTGAAAGCGAGGCAGAATAGCAGGAAACAGATTTCAAGAGGTACGTTGGAATCGCCTTTAAATCACAGGAAGAGGGGCACAACTTCGACAATGATGCACTTGGCCAAAAATCGTGTATGCGATTTATCCTGAATATATTCAGGAGAAAACGCATACGCCCTTTTTGGCCAAGCAGGCAAGCGGGCAATGCAAATCTGCACTACAAAGAAGTATCACTTCCCACCGGTCAAAAGGGACATCCACAAAATGTGTAAAAACCAGAAAGGCAAGACAGGCCCTGGAGAACAGGAAGCCTTGTTATGCTGATGGGCAGGATGTAAATTGCCAACTGCCCCGCTGGAGGAGTACATTGCGTTCCCTAAAACAAGGAAAAGAACAGAGCTACAGAGCCAAGGGCACTCCCAGTCTAGGGAATATACCTTGAGTAAACTGAAAATCAATAAGACAGAGCCACCCCAAAATTTAGGGCTGCACTGCTTACAAGGACCTCAACTTGGATACACCTTAAATATCCCAGGAAATATAAAAATGGTTCAAAAAAATTGTGGTACTTACGTACGATGGAATATACCTCATCCATGAAATCAATGTCATAAGACCAGTAGCAGCAAAATGGGTGGATTCAGGTACGATGATTCTAAGTGAAATAAGTCACACAGAAAAAGAAACTTATCATAAGATATCACTTATGAAGATCCTGTAAACATGGCTACACTTGAACTGAGTTAGGAAAGAGAACAGTGTCTCACATTTAGAAAACACTCTTATGGCTGCTTAAGGGGGAAGGAGAGGAGGGGTGATGCATAAAACCAGAGTTTGATATAAGCAGAGGTACCGTTCCAAAAACCAACTATGGAATAGCAAGACCTACACCTTCCTCAGTGAAAGGGACTCAAAACCCCATATTTCCCACAGAAGAATATATCTGACTAGTAAGAATCTTAAAACCTATGTATTGATATGTCTCCGTAAGGGAATCAAGTGATTCTAGACTGGCATAAACATGGCAGCGAGAATCCGCTCAAACCCACTATAAAAAGGAATTTCAAAAACAAAACAAGGGCTTCCCTGGTGGCGCAGTGGTTGAGAGTCCGCCTGCCGATGCAGGGGACACGGGTTCGTGCCCCGGTCTGGGAAGATCCCACATGCCGCGGAGCGGCTGGGCCCGTGAGCCATGGCCACTGGGCCTGTGCGTCCGGAGCCTGTGCTCCGCAACGGGAGAGGCCACAACAGTGAGAGGCCCACATACCGCAAAAAAAAAAAAAAAAAAAAAAAAAAAAAAAAAAAAAAAAAAAAAAAAAAAAAAAAAAAACAAAAAAACTGGGATATTCCTTACAATTCCTTCATGGTCTCTGATGAAACCTGGAAAGACCCTATCTACAACGACAGCTGGATGTGGCATAAGGCTGGACACTTGGGACTGAGAGGATTGGTGAGATTGGGTGAGCAAATGCAGACCCTTTAAAGCAATAATGCATGGCACCAATGCCATGGGTCCCAACTCTCCAGGTTGAAGGGAATATTACTACAGTTATAACATGTACGAGAAATCTAGAGAACGGACACACTGTGAATATGAAAGGTTTCTAAAACTCAACGGATAGTCTCTCTCCTGGTGCTCCGGTTTGACTGTCCATCCGTTTACTTTCAATCTCCCAGCTTGGAGAGACAGCCCCTTTAACCTCCTGGTTCGCACAGGTTTCCAAGTTGGCAGAGGATGAAAGGGAAGAGGGAGAACCAATGAGAGAGTAGCTGTTAGGCATTTGGACGGGCACATATCACTCTAACTTCCCAGCAGGAGGAAGAATTAACCAAAGTCTCAGCCACCCACCGGGAACCAGAATAGGTCCTGGACCAAAATTTTGGACTTGCGGTCAGCTCACCAAAAACGAGTTGAAAAATGGAGCTCAGCGGCACAGCAATTCACAAACTGGCCGAGTAATAAAGGACAACTATCGTCCAAAAATCTGTTGAGGGAAGGCAACGAGGCGGACTTGAGAGTGAGGCAGAATAGCAGGAAACAGATTTCAAGAGGTACGTTGGAATCGCCTTTAAAGCACAGGAAGAGGGGCACAACTTCGACAATGATGCACTTGGCCAAAAAGGGCGTATGCATTTTCTCCTGAATATATTCAGGTGAAAACGCATACGCCCTTTTTGGCCAAGCAAGCAAGCGGGCAATGCAAATCTGCACTACAAAGAAGTATCACTTCCCACCGGTCAAAAGGGACATCCACAAAATGTGTAAGAACAAGAAAGGCAAGACAGGCCCTGGAGAACAGGGAGCCTTATTATGCTGATGGGCGGGATGTAAATTGCCAACTGCCTCTCTGGAGGAGTGCATTCTGTTCCCTAAAACAAGTAAAGAACAGAGCTACAGAGCCAAGGGCACTACCAGTCTAGGGAATATACCTTGGGAAAACTGAAAATCAATAAGACAGAGCCACCCCAAAATTTAGGGCTGCACTGCATACAAGGACCTCAACTTGGATACACCTTAAGTATCCCAGAAAATATAAACATGGTTCAAAAAATTGTGGTACTTACGTACGATGGAATATCCCTCAGCCATGAAATCAATGTCATAAGACCAGTAGCAGCAAAATGGGTGGATTCAGGTACGATGATTCTAAGTGAAATAAGTCACACAGAAAAAGAAACTTATCATAAGATATCACTTATGAAGATCCTGTAAACATGGCTACACTTGAACTGAGTTAGGAAAGAGAACAGTGTCTCACATTTAGAAAACACTCTTATACCTGCTTAAGGGGGAAGGAGAGGTGGGGTGATGCATAAAACCAGAGTTTGATATAAGCACAGGTACCGTTCCAAAAACCAACTATGGAATAGACAAGACCTACACCGTCCTCAGTGATAGGGACTCAAAACCCCATATTTCCCGCAGAGGAAAATATCTGACTAGTAAGAATCTTAAAACCTATGTATTGATATGTCTCCGTAAGGGAATCAAGTGTGTCTAGACTGGCATAAACATGGCAGCGAGAATCAGCTCAAACACACTATAAAAAGGAATTTCAAAAACAAAACAAAAAAACTGGGAAATTCTTTACAATTCCTTCAGGGTCTCTGATGAAAGCTGGAATGACCCTATCTACAATGACAGCTGGATATGGCATAAGGAGGGACACTTGGGACTGAGACGAATGGTGAGATTGGGTGAGCAAATGCAGACCCTTTAAAGCAATAATGCATGGCACCCATTCCATGGGTCCGAACTCTCCAGGTTGAAGGGAATATTACTACAGCTATAACATGTGCGGGAAACCTAGAGAACGGACACACTGTGAATACGAAAGGTTTCTAAAACTCAACGAATAGTCCCTCTCCTGGTGCTCCGGTTTGACTTTCCGTCTGCTTTACTATCAACCTCCCAACTTGGAGAGACAGCCCCTTTAACCTCTTGGTTCGCACAGGTTGCCAATTTGGCAGAGGATGAAAGGGAAGAGGGAGAACCAATGAGAGAGTAGCTGTTAGGCATTTGGACGGGCACATATCACTGTAATTTCCCGGCAGGAAGAAGAATTAACCAAATTCTCAGCCACCCACCGGGAACCAGTATAGGTCCTGAAGCAAAATTTTGGACTTGCGGTCAGCTCACCAAAAACGAGTTGAAAAATGGAGCTCAGGGGCACAGCAATTCACAAACTGGCCGAGTAATAAAGGACAACTATCGTCCAAAAATCTGTTGAGGGAAGGCAACGAGGCGGACTTGAAAGCGAGGCAGCATAGCAGGAAACAGATTTCAAGAGGTACGTTGGAATCGCCTTTAAAGCACAGGAAGAGGGGCACAACTTCGACAATGATGCACTTGGCCAAAAAGGGCGTATGCGTTTTCTCCTGAATATATTCAGGAGAAAACGCATACGCCCTTTTTGGCCAAGCAAGCAAGCGGGCAATGCAAATCTGCACTACAAAGAAGTATCACTTCCCACCGGTCAAAAGGGACATCCACAAAATGTGTAAGAACAAGAAAGGCAAGACAGGCCCTGGAGAACAGGGAGCCTTGTTATGCTGATGGGCGGGATGTAAATTGCCAACTGCCTCTCTGGAGGAGTGCATTCTGTTCCCTAAAACAAGTAAAGAACAGAGCTACAGAGCCAAGGGCACTACCAGTCTAGGGAATATACCTTGGGAAAACTGAAAATCAATAAGACAGAGCCACCCCAAAATTTAGGGCTGCACTGCATACAAGGACCTCAACTTGGATACACCTTAAGTATCCCAGAAAATATAAACATGGTTCAAAAAATTGTGGTACTTACGTACGATGGAATATCCCTCAGCCATGAAATCAATGTCATAAGACCAGTAGCAGCAAAATGGGTGGATTCAGGTACGATGATTCTAAGTGAAATAAGTCACACAGAAAAAGAAACTTATCATAAGATATCACTTATGAAGATCCTGTAAACATGGCTACACTTGAACTGAGTTAGGAAAGAGAACAGTGTCTCACATTTAGAAAACACTCTTATACCTGCTTAAGGGGGAAGGAGAGGTGGGGTGATGCATAAAACCAGAGTTTGATATAAGCACAGGTACCGTTCCAAAAACCAACTATGGAATAGACAAGACCTACACCGTCCTCAGCGAAAGGGACTCAAAATCCCATATTTCCCGCAGAGGAAAATATCTGACTAGTAAGAATCGTAAAACCTATGTATTGATATGTCTCCGTAAGGGAATCAAGTGTGTCTAGACTGGCATAAACATGGCAGCGAGAATCAGCTCAAACCCACTATAAAAAGGAATTTCAAAAACAAAACAAAAAAACTGGGAAATTCTTTACAATTCCTTCAGGGTCTCTGATGAAAGCTGGAATGACCCTATCTACAACGACAGCTGGATGTGGCATAATGAGGGACACTTGGGACTGAGACGATTGGTGAGATTGGGTGAGCAAATGCAGACCCTTTAAAGCAATAATGCATGGCACCCATTCCATGGGTCCGAACTCTCCAGGTTGAAGGGAATATTACTACAGCTATAACATGTGCGGGAAACCTAGAGAACGGACACACTGTGAATACGAGAGGTTTCTAAAACTCAACGAATAGTCCCTCTCCTGGTGCTCCGGTTTGACTTTCCGTCTGCTTTACTATCAACCTCCCAACTTGGAGAGACAGCCCCTTTAACCTCTTGGTTCGCACAGGTTGCCAATTTGGCAGAGGATGAAAGGGAAGAGGGAGAACCAATGAGAGAGTAGCTGTTAGGCATTTGGACGGGCACATATCACTGTAATTTCCCGGCAGGAAGAAGAATTAACCAAATTCTCAGCCACCCCCCGGGAACCAGTATAGGTCCTGAACCAAAATTTTGGACTTGCGGTCAGCTCACCAAAAACGAGTTGAAAAATGGAGCTCAGGGGCACAGCAATTCACAAACTGGCCGAGTAATAAAGGACAACTATCATCCAAAAATCTGTTGAGGTAAGGCAACGAGGCGGACTTGAAAGCGAGGCAGAATAGCAGGAAACAGATTTCAAGAGGTACGTTGGAATCGCCTTTAAAGCACAGGAAGAGGGGCACAACTTCGACAATGATGCACTTGCCCTAAAAGGGCGTATGCGTTTTCTCCTGAATATATTCAGGAGAAAACGCATACGCCCTTTTTGGCCAAGCAAGCAAGCGGGCAATGCAAATCTGCACTACAAAGAAGTATCACTTCCCACCGGTCAAAAGGGACATCCACAAAATGTGTAAGGACAAGAAAGGCAAGACAGGCCCTGGAGAACAGGGAGCCTTGTTATGCTGATGGGCGGGATGTAAATTGCCAACTGCCTCTCTGGAGGAGTGCATTCTGTTCCCTAAAACAAGTAAAGAACAGAGCTACAGAGCCAAGGGCACTACCAGTCTAGGGAATATACCTTGGGAAAACTGAAAATCAATAAGACAGAGCCACCCCAAAATTTAGGGCTGCACTGCATACAAGGACCTCAACTTGGATACACCTTAAGTATCCCAGAAAATATAAACATGGCTCAAAAAATTGTGGTACTTACGTACGATGGAATATCCCTCAGCCATGAAATCAATGTCATAAGACCAGTAGCAGCAAAATGGGTGGATTCAGGTACGATGATTCTAAGTGAAATAAGTCACACAGAAAAAGAAACTTATCATAAGATATCACTTATGAAGATCCTGTAAACATGGCTACACTTGAACTGAGTTAGGAAAGAGAACAGTGTCTCACATTTAGAAAACACTCTTATACCTGCTTAAGGGGGAAGGAGAGGTGGGGTGATGCATAAAACCAGAGTTTGATATAAGCACAGGTACCGTTCCAAAAACCAACTATGGAATAGACAAGACCTACACCGTCCTCAGCGAAAGGGACTCAAAACCCCATATTTCCCGCAGAGGAAAATATCTGACTAGTAAGAATCTTAAAACCTATGTATTGATATGTCTCCGTAAGGGAATCAAGTGTGTCTAGACTGGCATAAGCATGGCAGCGAGAATCAGCTCAAACCCACTATAAAAAGGAATTTCAAAAACAAAACAAAAAAACTGGGAAATTCTTTACAATTCCTTCAGGGTCTCTGATGAAGGCTGGAATGACCCTATCTACAATGACAGCTGGATGTGGCATAAGGAGGGACACTTGGGACTGAGACGATTGGTGAGATTGGGTGAGCAAATGCACACCCTTTAAAGTAATAATGCATGGCACCCATTCCATGGGTCCGAACTCTCCAGGTTGAAGGGAATATTACTACAGCTATAACATGTGCGGGAAACCTAGAGAACGGACACACTGTGAATACGAAAGGTTTCTAAAACTCAACGAATAGTCCCTCTCCTGGTGCTCCAGTTTGACTTTCCGTCTGCTTTACTATCAACCTCCCAACTTGGAGAGACAGCCCCTTTAACCTCTTGGTTCGCACAGGTTGCCAATTTGGCAGAGGATGATAGGGAAGAGGGAGAACCAATGAGAGAGTAGCTGTTAGGCATTTGCACGGGCACATATCACTGTAATTTCCCGGCAGGAAGAAGAATTAACCAAATTCTCAGCCACCCACTGGGAACCAGTATAGGTCCTGAACCAAAATTTTGGACTTGCGGTCAGCTCACCAAAAACGAGTTGAAAAATGGAGCTCAGGGGCACAGCCATTCACAAACTGGCCGAGTAATAAAGGACAACTATCGTCCAAAAATCTGTTGAGGGAAGGCAACGAGGCGGACTTGAAAGCGAGGCAGAATAGCAGGAAACAGATTTCAAGAGGTACGTTGGAATCGCCTTTAAAGCACAGGAAGAGGGGCACAACTTCGACAATGATGCACTTGGCCAAAAAGGGCGTATGCGTTTTCTCCTGAATATATTCAGGAGAAAACGCATACGCCCTTTTTGGCCAAGCAAGCAAGCGGGCAATGCAAATCTGCACTACAAAGAAGTATCACTTCCCACCGGTCAAAAGGGACATCCACAAAATGTGTAAGAACAAGAAAGGCAAGACAGGCCCTGGAGAACAGGGAGCCTTGTTATGCTGATGGGCGGGATGTAAATTGCCAACTGCCTCTCTGGAGGAGTGCATTCTGTTCCCTAAAACAAGTAAAGAACAGAGCTACAGAGCCAAGGGCACTACCAGTCTAGGGAATATACCTTGGGAAAACTGAAAATCAATAAGACAGAGCCACCCCAAAATTTAGGGCTGCACTGCATACAAGGACCTCAACTTGGATACACCTTAAGTATCCCAGAAAATATAAACATGGTTCAAAAAATTGTGGTACTTACGTACGATGGAATATCCCTCAGCCATGAAATCAATGTCATAAGACCAGTAGCAGCAAAATGGGTGGATTCAGGTACGATGATTCTAAGTGAAATAAGTCACACAGAAAAAAAACTTATCATAAGATATCACTTATGAAGATCCTGTAAACATGGCTACACTTGAACTGAGTTAGGAAAGAGAACAGTGTCTCACATTTAGAAAACACTCTTATACCTGCTTAAGGGGGAAGGAGAGGTGGGGTGATGCATAAAACCAGAGTTTGATATAAGCACAGGTACCGTTCCAAAAACCAACGATGGAATAGACAAGACCTACACCGTCCTCAGCGAAAGGGACTCAAAACCCCATATTTCCCGCAGAGGAAAATATCTGACTAGTAAGAATCTTAAAACCTATGTATTGATATGTCTCCGTAAGGCAATCAAGTGTGTCTAGACTGGCATAAACATGGCAGCGAGAATCAGCTCAAACCCACTATAAAAAGGAATTTCAAAAACAAAACAAAAAAACTGGGAAATTCTTTACAATTCCTTCAGGGTCTCTGATGAAGGCTAGAATGACCCTATCTACAACGACAGCTGGATGTGGCATAAGGAGGGACACTTGGGACTGAGACGATTGGTGAGATTGGGTGAGCAAATGCAGACCCTTTAAAGCAATAATGCATGGCACCCATTCCATGGGTCCGAACTCTCCAGGTTGAAGGGAATATTACTACAGCTATAACATGTGCGGGAAACCTAGAGAACAGACACACTGTGAATACGAAAGGTTTCTAAAACTCAACGCATAGTCCCTCCCCTGGTGCTCCAGTTTGACTTTCCGTCTGCTTTACTATCAACCTCCCAACTTGGAGAGACAGCGCCTTTAACCTCTTGGTTCGCACAGGTTGCCAATTTGGCAGAGGATGAAAGGGAAGAGGGAGAACCAATGAGAGAGTAGCTGTTAGGCATTTGGACGGGCACATATCACTGTAATTTCCCGGCAGGAAGAAGAATTAACCAAATTCTCAGCCACCCACCGGGAACCAGTATAGGTCCTGAACCAAAATTTTGGACTTGCGATCAGCTCACCAAAAACGAGTTGAAAAATGGAGCTCAGGGGCACAGCAATTCACAAACTGGCCGAGTAATAAAGGACAACTATCGTCCAAAAATCTGTTGAGGGAAGGCAACGAGGCGGACTTGAAAGCGAGGCAGAATAGCAGGAAACAGATTTCAAGAGGTACGTTGGAATCGCCTTTAAAGCACAGGAAGAGGGGCACAACTTCGACAATGATGCACTTGGCCAAAAAGGGCGTATGCGTTTTCTCCTGAATATATTCAGGAGAAAACGCATACGCCCTTTTTGGCCAAGCAAGCAAGCGGGCAATGCAAATCTGCACTACAAAGAAGTATCACTTCCCACCGGTCAAAAGGGACATCCACAAAATGTGTAAGAACAAGAAAGGCAAGACAGGCCCTGGAGAACAGGGAGCCTTGTTATGCTGATGGGCGGGATGTAAATTGCCAACTGCCTCTCTGGAGGAGTGCATTCTGTTCCCTAAAACAAGTAAAGAACAGAGCTACAGAGCCAAGGGCACTACCAGTCTAGGGAATATACCTTGGGAAAACTGAAAATCAATAAGACAGAGCCACCCCAAAATTTAGGGCTGCACTGCATACAAGGACCTCAACTTGGATACACCTTAAGTATCCCAGAAAATATAAACATGGTTCAAAAAATTGTGGTACTTACGTACGATGGAATATCCCTCAGCCATGAAATCAATGTCATAAGACCAGTAGCAGCAAAATGGGTGGATTCAGGTACGATGATTCTAAGTGAAATAAGTCACACAGAAAAAGAAACTTATCATAAGATATCACCTATGAAGATCCTGTAAACATGGCTACACTTGAACTGAGTTAGGAAAGAGAACAGTGTCTCACATTTAGAAAACACTCTTATACCTGCTTAAGGGGGAAGGAGAGGTGGGGTGATGCATAAAAGCAGAGTTTGATATAAGCACAGGTACCGTTCCAAAAACCAACTATGGAATAGACAAGACCTACACCGTCCTCAGCGAAAGGGACTCAAAACCCCATATTTCCCGCAGAGGAAAATATCTGACTAGTAAGAATCTTAAAACCTATGTATTGATATGTCTCCGTAAGGGAATCAACTGTGTCTAGACTGGCATAAACATGGCAGCGAGAATCAGCTCAAACCCACTATAAAAAGGAATTTCAAAAACAAAACAAAAAAACTGGGAAATTCTTTACAATTCCTTCAGGGTCTCTGATGAAGGCTGGAATGACCCTATCTACAACGACAGCTGGATGTGGCATAAGGAGGGACACTTGGGACTGAGACGGTTGGTGAGATTGGGTGAGCAAATGCAGACCCTTTAAAGCAAAAATGCATGGCACCCATTCCATGGGTCCGAACTCTCCAGGTTGAAGGGAATATTACTACAGCTATAACATGTGCGGGAAACCTAGAGAACGGACACACTGTGAATACGAAAGGTTTCTAAAAATCAACGCATAGTCCCTCTCCTGGTGCTCCGGTTTGACTTTCCGTCTGCTTTACTATCAACCTCCCAACTTGGAGAGACAGCCCCTTTAACCTCTTGGTTCGCACAGGTTGCCAATTTGGCAGAGGATGAAAGGGAAGAGGGAGAACCAATGAGAGAGTAGCTGTTAGGCATTTGGACGGGCACATATCACTGTAATTTCCCGGCAGGAAGAAGAATTAACCAAATTCTCAGCCACCCACCGGGAACCAGTATAGGTCCTGAACCAAAATTTTGAACTTGCGGTCAGCTCACCAAAAACGAGTTGAAAAATGGAGCTCAGGGGCACAGCAATTCACAAACTGGCCGAGTAATAAAGGACAACTATCGTCCAAAAATCTGTTGAGGGAAGGCAACGAGGCGGACTTGAAAGCGAGGCAGAATAGCAGGAAACAGATTTCAAGAGGTACGTTGGAATCGCCTTTAAAGCACAGGAAGAGGGGCACAACTTCGACAATGATGCACTTGGCCAAAAAGGGCGTATGCGTTTTCTCCTGAATATATTCAGGAGAAAACGCATACGCCCTTTTTGGCCAAGCAAGCAAGCGGGCAATGCAAATCTGCACTACAAAGAAGTATCACTTCCCACCGGTCAAAAGGGACATCCACAAAATGTGTAAGAACAAGAAAGGCAAGACAGGCCCTGGAGAACAGGGAGCCTTGTTATGCTGATGGGCGGGATGTAAATTGCCAACTGCCTCTCTGGAGGAGTGCATTCTGTTCCCTAAAACAAGTAAAGAACAGAGCTACAGAGCCAAGGGCACTACCAGTCTAGGGAATATACCTTGGGAAAACTGAAAATCAATAAGACAGAGCCACCCCAAAATTTAGGGCTGCACTGCATACAAGGGCCTCAACTTGGATACACCTTAAGTATCCCAGAAAATATAAACATGGTTCAAAAAATTGTGGTACTTACGTACGATGGAATATCCCTCAGCCATGAAATCAATGTCATAAGACCAGTAGCAGCAAAATGGGTGGATTCAGGTACGATGATTCTAAGTGAAATAAGTCACACAGAAAAAGAAACTTATCATAAGATATCACTTATGAAGATCCTGTAAACATGGCTACACTTGAACTGAGTTAGGAAAGAGAACAGTGTCTCACATTTAGAAAACACTCTTATACCTGCTTAAGGGGGAAGGAGAGGTGGGGTGATGCATAAAACCAGAGTTTGATATAAGCACAGGTACCGTTCCAAAAACCAACTATGGAATAGACAAGACCTACACCGTCCTCAGCGAAAGGGACTCAAAACCCCATATTTCCCGCAGAGGAAAATATCTGACTAGTAAGAATCTTAAAACCTATGTATTGATATGTCTCCGTAAGGGAATCAAGTGTGTCTAGACTGGCATAAACATGGCAGCGAGAATCAGCTCAAACCCACTATAAAAAGGAATTTCAAAAACAAAACAAAAAACTGGGAAATTCTTTGCAATTCCTTCAGGGTCTCTGATGAAGGCTGGAATGACCCTATCTACAACGACAGCTGGATGTGGCATAAGGAGGGACACTTGGGACTGAGACGATTGGTGAGATTGGGTGAGCAAATGCAGACCCTTTAAAGCAATAATGCATGGCACCCATTCCATGGGTCCGAACTCTCCAGGTTGAAGGGAATATTACTGCAGCTATAACAAGTGCGGGAAACCTAGAGAACGGACACACTGTGAATACGAAAGGTTTCTAAAACTCAACGCATAGTCCCTCCCCTGGTGCTCCGGTTTGACTTTCCGTCTGCTTTACTATCAACCTCCCAACTTGGAGAGACAGCCCCTTTAACCTCTTGGTTCGCACAGGTTGCCAATTTGGCAGAGGATGAAAGGGAAGAGGGAGAACCAATGAGAGAGTAGCTGTTAGGCATTTGGACGGGCACATATCACTGTAATTTCCCGGCAGGAAGAAGAATTAACCAAATTCTCAGCAAACCCACCGGGAACCAGTATAGGTCCTGAACCAAAATTTTGGACTTGCGGTCAGCTCACCAAAAGCGAGTTGAAAAATGGAGCTCAGGGGCACAGCAATTCACAAACTGGCCGAGTAATAAAGGACAACTATCGTCCAAAAATCTGTTGAGGGAAGGCAACGAGGCGGACTTGAAAGCGAGGCAGAATAGCAGGAAACAGATTTCAAGAGGTACGTTGGAATCGCCTTTAAAGCACAGGAAGAGGGGCACAACTTCGACAATGATGCACTTGGCCAAAAAGGGCGTATGCGTTTTCTCCTGAATATATTCAGGAGAAAACGCATACGCCCTTTTTGGCCAAGCAAGCAAGCGGGCAATGCAAATCTGCACTACAAAGAAGTATCACTTCCCACCGGTCAAAAGGGACATCCACAAAATGTGTAAGAACAAGAAAGGCAAGACAGGCCCTGGAGAACAGGGAGCCTTATTATGCTGATGGGCGGGATGTAAATTGACAACTGCCTCTCTGGAGGAGTGCATTCTGTTCCCTAAAACAAGTAAAGAACAGAGCTACAGAGCCAAGGGCACTACCAGTCTAGGGAATATACCTTGGGAAAACTGAAAATCAATAAGACAGAGCCACCCCAAAATTTAGGGCTGCACTGCATACAAGGGCCTCAACTTGGATACACCTTAAGTATCCCAGAAAATATAAACATGGTTCAAAAAATTGTGGTACTTACGTACGATGGAATATCCCTCAGCCATGAAATCAATGTCATAAGACCAGTAGCAGCAAAATGGGTGGATTCAGGTACGATGATTCTAAGTGAAATAAGTCACACAGAAAAAGAAACTTATCATAAGATATCACCTATGAAGATCCTGTAAACATGGCTACACTTGAACTGAGTTAGGAAAGAGAACAGTGTCTCACATTTAGAAAACACTCTTATACCTGCTTAAGGGGGAAGGAGAGGTGGGGTGATGCATAAAACCAGAGTTTGATATAAGCACAGGTACCGTTCCAAAAACCAACTATGGAATAGACAAGACCTACACCGTCCTCAGCGAAAGGGACTCAAAACCCCATATTTCCCGCAGAGGAAAATATCTGACTAGTAAGAATCTTAAAACCTATGTATTGATATGTCTCCGTAAGGGAATCAACTGTGTCTAGACTGGCATAAACATGGCAGCGAGAATCAGCTCAAACCCACTATAAAAAGGAATTTCAAAAACAAAACAAAAAAACTGGGAAATTCTTTACAATTCCTTCAGGGTCTCTGATGAAAGCTGGAATGACCCTATCTACAACGACAGCTGGATGTGGCATAAGGAGGGACACTTGGGACTGAGACGGTTGGTGAGATTGGGTGAGCAAATGCAGACCCTTTAAAGCAATAATGCATGGCACCCATTCCATGGGTCCGAACTCTCCAGGTTGAAGGGAATATTACTACAGCTATAACATGTGCGGGAAACCTAGAGAACGGACACACTGTGAATACGAAAGGTTTCTAAAACTCAACGAATAGTCCCTCTCCTGGTGCTCCGGTTTGACTTTCCGTCTGCTTTACTATCAACCTCCCAACTTGGAGAGACAGCCCCTTTAACCTCTTGGTTCGCACAGGTTGCCAATTTGGCAGAGGATGAAAGGGAAGAGGGAGAACCAATGAGAGAGTAGCTGCTAGGCATTTGGACGGGCACATATCACTGTAATTTCCCGGCAGGAAGAAGAATTAACCAAATTCTCAGCCACCCACCGGGAACCAGTATAGGTCCTGAACCAAAATTTTGGACTTGCGGTCAGCTCACCAAAAATGAGTTGAAAAATGGAGCTCAGGGGCACAGCAATTCACAAACTGGCCGAGTAATAAAGGACAACTATCGTCCAAAAATCTGTTGAGGGAAGGCAACGAGGCGGACTTGAAAGCGAGGCAGAATAGCAGGAAACAGATTTCAAGAGGTACGTTGGAATCGCCTTTAAAGCACAGGAAGAGGGGCACAACTTCGACAATGATGCACTTGGCCAAAAAGGGCGTATGCGTTTTCTCCTGAATATATTCAGGAGAAAACGCATACGCCCTTTTTGGCCAAGCAAGCAAGCGGGCAATGCAAATCTGCACTACAAAGAAGTATCACTTCCCACCGGTCAAAAGGGACATCCACAAAATGTGTAAGAACAAGAAAGGCAAGACAGGCCCTGGAGAACAGGGAGCCTTGTTATGCTGATGGGCGGGATGTAAATTGCCAACTGCCTCTCTGGAGGAGTGCATTCTGTTCCCTAAAACAAGTAAAGAACAGAGCTACAGAGCCAAGGGCACTACCAGTCTAGGGAATATACCTTGGGAAAACTGAAAATCAATAAGACAGAGCCACCCCAAAATTTAGGGCTGCACTGCATACAAGGACCTCAACTTGGATACACCTTAAGTATCCCAGAAAATATAAACATGGTTCAAAAAATTGTGGTACTTACATACGATGGAATATCCCTCAGCCATGAAATCAATGTCATAAGACCAGTAGCAGCAAAATGGGTGGATTCAGGTACGATGATTCTAAGTGAAATAAGTCACACAGAAAAAGAAACTTATCATAAGATATCACTTATGAAGATCCTGTAAACATGGCTACACTTGAACTGAGTTAGGAAAGAGAACAGTGTCTCACATTTAGAAAACACTCTTATACCTGCTTAAGGGGGAAGGAGAGGTGGGGTGATGCATAAAACCAGAGTTTGATATAAGCACAGGTACCGTTCCAAAAACCAACTATGGAATAGACAAGACCTACACCGTCCTCAGCGAAAGGGACTCAAAACCCCATATTTCCCGCAGAGGAAAATATCTGACTAGTAAGAATCTTAAAACCTATGTATTGATATGTCTCCGTAAGGGAATCAAGTGTGTCTAGACTGGCATAAACATGGCAGCGAGAATCAGCTCAAACCCACTATAAAAAGGAATTTCAAAAACAAAACAAAAAAACTGGGAAATTCTTTACAATTCCTTCAGGGTCTCTGATGAAGGCTGGAATGACCCTATCTACAACGACAGCTGGATGTGGCATAAGGAGGGACACTTGGGACTGAGACGGTTGGTGAGATTGGGTGAGCAAATGCAGACCCTTTAAAGCAAAAATGCATGGCACCCATTCCATGGGTCCGAACTCTCCAGGTTGAAGGGAATATTACTACAGCTATAACATGTGCGGGAAACCTAGAGAACGGACACACTGTGAATACGAAAGGTTTCTAAAAATCAACGCATAGTCCCTCTCCTGGTGCTCCGGTTTGACTTTCCGTCTGCTTTACTATCAACCTCCCAACTTGGAGAGACAGCCCCTTTAACCTCTTGGTTCGCACAGGTTGCCAATTTGGCAGAGGATGAAAGGGAAGAGGGAGAACCAATGAGAGAGTAGCTGTTAGGCATTTGGACGGGCACATATCACTGTAATTTCCCGGCAGGAAGAAGAATTAACCAAATTCTCAGCCACCCACCGGGAACCAGTATAGGTCCTGAACCAAAATTTTGAACTTGCGGTCAGCTCACCAAAAACGAGTTGAAAAATGGAGCTCAGGGGCACAGCAATTCACAAACTGGCCGAGTAATAAAGGACAACTATCGTCCAAAAATCTGTTGAGGGAAGGCAACGAGGCGGACTTGAAAGCGAGGCAGAATAGCAGGAAACAGATTTCAAGAGGTACGTTGGAATCGCCTTTAAAGCACAGGAAGAGGGGCACAACTTCGACAATGATGCACTTGGCCAAAAAGGGCGTATGCGTTTTCTCCTGAATATATTCAGGAGAAAACGCATACGCCCTTTTTGGCCAAGCAAGCAAGCGGGCAATGCAAATCTGCACTACAAAGAAGCATCACTTCCCACCGGTCAAAAGGGACATCCACAAAATGTGTAAGAACAAGAAAGGCAAGACAGGCCCTGGAGAACAGGGAGCCTTGTTATGCTGATGGGCGGGATGTAAATTGCCAACTGCCTCTCTGGAGGAGTGCATTCTGTTCCCTAAAACAAGTAAAGAACAGAGCTACAGAGCCAAGGGCACTACCAGTCTAGGGAATATACCTTGGGAAAACTGAAAATCAATAAGACAGAGCCACCCCAAAATTTAGGGCTGCACTGCATACAAGGGCCTCAACTTGGATACACCTTAAGTATCCCAGAAAATATAAACATGGTTCAAAAAATTGTGGTACTTACGTACGATGGAATATCCCTCAGCCATGAAATCAATGTCATAAGACCAGTAGCAGCAAAATGGGTGGATTCAGGTACGATGATTCTAAGTGAAATAAGTCACACAGAAAAAGAAACTTATCATAAGATATCACTTATGAAGATCCTGTAAACATGGCTACACTTGAACTGAGTTAGGAAAGAGAACAGTGTCTCACATTTAGAAAACACTCTTATACCTGCTTAAGGGGGAAGGAGAGGTGGGGTGATGCATAAAACCAGAGTTTGATATAAGCACAGGTACCGTTCCAAAAACCAACTATGGAATAGACAAGACCTACACCGTCCTCAGCGAAAGGGACTCAAAACCCCATATTTCCCGCAGAGGAAAATATCTGACTAGTAAGAATCTTAAAACCTATGTATTGATATGTCTCCGTAAGGGAATCAAGTGTGTCTAGACTGGCATAAACATGGCAGCGAGAATCAGCTCAAACCCACTATAAAAAGGAATTTCAAAAACAAAACAAAAAACTGGGAAATTCTTTGCAATTCCTTCAGGGTCTCTGATGAAGGCTGGAATGACCCTATCTACAACGACAGCTGGATGTGGCATAAGGAGGGACACTTGGGACTGAGACGATTGGTGAGATTGGGTGAGCAAATGCAGACCCTTTAAAGCAATAATGCATGGCACCCATTCCATGGGTCCGAACTCTCCAGGTTGAAGGGAATATTACTGCAGCTATAACAAGTGCGGGAAACCTAGAGAACGGACACACTGTGAATACGAAAGGTTTCTAAAACTCAACGCATAGTCCCTCCCCTGGTGCTCCGGTTTGACTTTCCGTCTGCTTTACTATCAACCTCCCAACTTGGAGAGACAGCCCCTTTAACGTCTTGGTTCGCACAGGTTGCCAATTTGGCAGAGGATGAAAGGGAAGAGGGAGAACCAATGAGAGAGTAGCTGTTAGGCATTTGGACGGGCACATATCACTGTAATTTCCCGGCAGGAAGAAGAATTAACCAAATTCTCAGCAAACCCACCGGGAACCAGTATAGGTCCTGAACCAAAATTTTGGACTTGCGGTCAGCTCACCAAAAGCGAGTTGAAAAATGGAGCTCAGGGGCACAGCAATTCACAAACTGGCCGAGTAATAAAGGACAACTATCGTCCAAAAATCTGTTGAGGGAAGGCAACGAGGCGGACTTGAAAGCGAGGCAGAATAGCAGGAAACAGATTTCAAGAGGTACGTTGGAATCGCCTTTAAAGCACAGGAAGAGGGGCACAACTTCGACAATGATGCACTTGGCCAAAAAGGGCGTATGCATTTTCTCCTGAATATATTCAGGAGAAAACGCATACGCCCTTTTTGGCCAAGCAAGCAAGCGGGCAATGCAAATCTGCACTACAAAGAAGTATCACTTCCCACCGGTCAAAAGGGACATCCACAAAATGTGTAAGAACAAGAAAGGCAAGACAGGCCCTGGAGAACAGGGAGCCTTATTATCCTGATGGGCGGGATGTAAATTGACAACTGCCTCTCTGGAGGAGTGCATTCTGTTCCCTAAAACAAGTAAAGAACAGAGCTACAGAGCCAAGGGCACTACCAGTCTAGGGAACATACCTTGGGAAAACTGAAAATCAATAAGACAGAGCCACCCCAAAATTTAGGGCTGCACTGCATACAAGGGCCTCAACTTGGATACACCTTAAGTATCCCAGAAAATATAAACATGGTTCAAAAAATTGTGGTACTTACGTACGATGGAATATCCCTCAGCCATGAAATCAATGTCATAAGACCAGTAGCAGCAAAATGGGTGGATTCAGGTACGATGATTCTAAGTGAAATAAGTCACACAGAAAAAGAAACTTATCATAAGATATCACCTATGAAGATCCTGTAAACATGGCTACACTTGAACTGAGTTAGGAAAGAGAACAGTGTCTCACATTTAGAAAACACTCTTATACCTGCTTAAGGGGGAAGGAGAGGTGGGGTGATGCATAAAACCAGAGTTTGATATAAGCACAGGTACCGTTCCAAAAACCAACTATGGAATAGACAAGACCTACACCGTCCTCAGCGAAAGGGACTCAAAACCCCATATTTCCCGCAGAGGAAAATATCTGACTAGTAAGAATCTTAAAACCTATGTATTGATATGTCTCCGTAAGGGAATCAACTGTGTCTAGACTGGCATAAACATGGCAGCGAGAATCAGCTCAAACCCACTATAAAAAGGAATTTCAAAAACAAAACAAAAAAACTGGGAAATTCTTTACAATTCCTTCAGGGTCTCTGATGAAAGCTGGAATGACCCTATCTACAACGACAGCTGGATGTGGCATAAGGAGGGACACTTGGGACTGAGACGGTTGGTGAGATTGGGTGAGCAAATGCAGACCCTTTAAAGCAATAATGCATGGCACCCATTCCATGGGTCCGAACTCTCCAGGTTGAAGGGAATATTACTACAGCTATAACATGTGCGGGAAACCTAGAGAACGGACACACTGTGAATACGAAAGGTTTCTAAAACTCAACGAATAGTCCCTCTCCTGGTGCTCCGGTTTGACTTTCCGTCTGCTTTACTATCAACCTCCCAACTTGGAGAGACAGCCCCTTTAACCTCTTGGTTCGCACAGGTTGCCAATTTGGCAGAGGATGAAAGGGAAGAGGGAGAACCAATGAGAGAGTAGCTGCTAGGCATTTGGACGGGCACATATCACTGTAATTTCCCGGCAGGAAGAAGAATTAACCAAATTCTCAGCCACCCACCGGGAACCAGTATAGGTCCTGAACCAAAATTTTGGACTTGCGGTCAGCTCACCAAAAATGAGTTGAAAAATGGAGCTCAGGGGCACAGCAATTCACAAACTGGCCGAGTAATAAAGGACAACTATCGTCCAAAAATCTGTTGAGGGAAGGCAACGAGGCGGACTTGAAAGCGAGGCAGAATAGCAGGAAACAGATTTCAAGAGGTACGTTGGAATCGCCTTTAAAGCACAGGAAGAGGGGCACAACTTCGACAATGATGCACTTGGCCAAAAAGGGCGTATGCGTTTTCTCCTGAATATATTCAGGAGAAAACGCATACGCCCTTTTTGGCCAAGCAAGCAAGCGGGCAATGCAAATCTGCACTACAAAGAAGTATCACTTCCCACCGGTCAAAAGGGACATCCACAAAATGTGTAAGAACAAGAAAGGCAAGACAGGCCCTGGAGAACAGGGAGCCTTGTTATGCTGATGGGCGGGATGTAAATTGACAACTGCCTCTCTGGAGGAGTGCATTCTGTTCCCTAAAACAAGTAAAGAACAGAGCTACAGAGCCAAGGGCACTACCAGTCTAGGGAATATACCTTGGGAAAACTGAAAATCAATAAGACAGAGCCACCCCAAAATTTAGGGCTGCACTGGATACAAGGGCCTCAACTTGGATACAACTTAAGTATCCCAGAAAATATAAACATGGTTCAAAAAATTGTGGTACTTACGTACGATGGAATATCCCTCAGCCATGAAATCAATGTCATAAGACCAGTAGCAGCAAAATGGGTGGATTCAGGTACGATGATTCTAAGTGAAATAAGTCACACAGAAAAAGAAACTTATCATAAGATATCACCTATGAAGATCCTGTAAACATGGCTACACTTGAACTGAGTTAGGAAAGAGAACAGTGTCTCACATTTAGAAAACACTCTTATACCTGCTTAAGGGGGAAGGAGAGGTGGGGTGATGCATAAAACCAGAGTTTGATATAAGCACAGGTACCGTTCCAAAAACCAACTATGGAATAGACAAGACCTACACCGTCCTCAGCGAAAGGGACTCAAAACCCCATATTTCCCGCAGAGGAAAATATCTGACTAGTAAGAATCTTAAAACCTATGTATTGATATGTCTCCGTAAGGGAATCAACTGTGTCTAGACTGGCATAAACATGGCAGCGAGAATCAGCTCAAACCCACTATAAAAAGGAATTTCAAAAACAAAACAAAAAAACTGGGAAATTCTTTACAATTCCTTCAGGGTCTCTGATGAAAGCTGGAATGACCCTATCTACAACGACAGCTGGATGTGGCATAAGGAGGGACACTTGGGACTGAGACGGTTGGTGAGATTGGGTGAGCAAATGCAGACCCTTTAAAGCAATAATGCATGGCACCCATTCCATGGGTCCGAACTCTCCAGGTTGAAGGGAATATTACTACAGCTATAACATGTGCGGGAAACCTAGAGAACGGACACACTGTGAATACGAAAGGTTTCTAAAACTCAACGAATAGTCCCTCTCCTGGTGCTCCGGTTTGACTTTCCGTCTGCTTTACTATCAACCTCCCAACTTGGAGAGACAGCCCCTTTAACCTCTTGGTTCGCACAGGTTGCCAATTTGGCAGAGGATGAAAGGGAAGAGGGAGAACCAATGAGAGAGTAGCTGCTAGGCATTTGGACGGGCACATATCACTGTAATTTCCCGGCAGGAAGAAGAATTAACCAAATTCTCAGCCACCCACCGGGAACCAGTATAGGTCCTGAACCAAAATTTTGGACTTGCGGTCAGCTCACCAAAAATGAGTTGAAAAATGGAGCTCAGGGGCACAGCAATTCACAAACTGGCCGAGTAATAAAGGACAACTATCGTCCAAAAATCTGTTGAGGGAAGGCAACGAGGCGGACTTGAAAGCGAGGCAGAATAGCAGGAAACAGATTTCAAGAGGTACGTTGGAATCGCCTTTAAAGCACAGGAAGAGGGGCACAACTTCGACAATGATGCACTTGGCCAAAAAGGGCGTATGCGTTTTCTCCTGAATATATTCAGGAGAAAACGCATACGCCCTTTTTGGCCAAGCAAGCAAGCGGGCAATGCAAATCTGCACTACAAAGAAGTATCACTTCCCACCGGTCAAAAGGGACATCCACAAAATGTGTAAGAACAAGAAAGGCAAGACAGGCCCTGGAGAACAGGGAGCCTTATTATGCTGATGGGCGGGATGTAAATTGACAACTGCCTCTCTGGAGGAGTGCATTCTGTTCCCTAAAACAAGTAAAGAACAGAGCTACAGAGCCAAGGGCACTACCAGTCTAGGGAATATACCTTGGGAAAACTGAAAATCAATAAGACAGAGCCACCCCAAAATTTAGGGCTGCACTGCATACAAGGGCCTCAACTTGGATACACCTTAAGTATCCCAGAAAATATAAACATGGTTCAAAAAATTGTGGTACTTACGTACGATGGAATATCCCTCAGCCATGAAATCAATGTCATAAGACCAGTAGCAGCAAAATGGGTGGATTCAGGTACGATGATTCTAAGTGAAATAAGTCACACAGAAAAAGAAACTTATCATAAGATATCACCTATGAAGATCCTGTAAACATGGCTACACTTGAACTGAGTTAGGAAAGAGAACAGTGTCTCACATTTAGAAAACACTCTTATACCTGCTTAAGGGGGAAGGATAGGTGGGGTGATGCATAAAACCAGAGTTTGATATAAGCACAGGTACCGTTCCAAAAACCAACTATGGAATAGACAAGACCTACACCGTCCTCAGCGAAAGGGACTCAAAACCCCATATTTCCCGCAGAGGAAAATATCTGACTAGTAAGAATCTTAAAACCTATGTATTGATATGTCTCCATAAGGGAATCAAGTGTGTCTAGACTGGCATAAGCATGGCAGCGAGAATCAGCTCAAACCCACTATAAAAAGGAATTTCAAAAACAAAACAAAAAAACTGGGAAATTCTTTACAATTCCTTCAGGGTCTCTGATGAAGGCTGGAATGACCCTATCTACAACGACAGCTGGATGTGGCATAAGGAGGGACACTTGGGACTGAGACGATTGGTGAGATTGGGTGAGCAAATGCAGACCCTTTAAAGCAATAATGCATGGCACCCATTCCATGGGTCCGAACTCTCCAGGTTGAAGGGAATATTACTACAGCTATAACATGTGCGGGAAACCTAGAGAACGGACACACTGTGAATACGAAAGGTTTCTAAAACTCAACGAATAGTCCCTCTCCTGGTGCTCCGGTTTGACTTTCCGTCTGCTTTACTATCAACCTCCCAACTTGGAGAGACAGCCCCTTTAACCTCTTGGTTCGCACAGGTTGCCAATTTGGCAGAGGATGAAAGGGAAGAGGGAGAACCAATGAGAGAGTAGCTGCTAGGCATTTGGACGGGCACATATCACTGTAATTTCCCGGCAGGAAGAAGAATTAACCAAATTCTCAGCCACCCACCGGGAACCAGTATAGGTCCTGAACCAAAATTTTGGACTTGCGGTCAGCTCACCAAAAATGAGTTGAAAAATGGAGCTCAGGGGCACAGCAATTCACAAACTGGCCGAGTAATAAAGGACAACTATCGTCCAAAAATCTGTTGAGGGAAGGCAACGAGGCGGACTTGAAAGCGAGGCAGAATAGCAGGAAACAGATTTCAAGAGGTACGTTGGAATCGCCTTTAAAGCACAGGAAGAGGGGCACAACTTCGACAATGATGCACTTGGCCAAAAAGGGCGTATGCGTTTTCTCCTGAATATATTCAGGAGAAAACGCATACGCCCTTTTTGGCCAAGCAAGCAAGCGGGCAATGCAAATCTGCACTACAAAGAAGTATCACTTCCCACCGGTCAAAAGGGACATCCACAAAATGTGTAAGAACAAGAAAGGCAAGACAGGCCCTGGAGAACAGGGAGCCTTATTATGCTGATGGGCGGGATGTAAATTGACAACTGCCTCTCTGGAGGAGTGCATTCTGTTCCCTAAAACAAGTAAAGAACAGAGCTACAGAGCCAAGGGCACTACCAGTCTAGGGAATATACCTTGGGAAAACTGAAAATCAATAAGACAGAGCCACCCCAAAATTTAGGGCTGCACTGCATACAAGGGCCTCAACTTGGATACACCTTAAGTATCCCAGAAAATATAAACATGGTTCAAAAAATTGTGGTACTTACGTACGATGGAATATCCCTCAGCCATGAAATCAATGTCATAAGACCAGTAGCAGCAAAATGGGTGGATTCAGGTACGATGATTCTAAGTGAAATAAGTCACACAGAAAAAGAAACTTATCATAAGATATCACCTATGAAGATCCTGTAAACATGGCTACACTTGAACTGAGTTAGGAAAGAGAACAGTGTCTCACATTTAGAAAACACTCTTATACCTGCTTAAGGGGGAAGGATAGGTGGGGTGATGCATAAAACCAGAGTTTGATATAAGCACAGGTACCGTTCCAAAAACCAACTATGGAATAGACAAGACCTACACCGTCCTCAGCGAAAGGGACTCAAAACCCCATATTTCCCGCAGAGGAAAATATCTGACTAGTAAGAATCTTAAAACCTATGTATTGATATGTCTCCATAAGGGAATCAAGTGTGTCTAGACTGGCATAAGCATGGCAGCGAGAATCAGCTCAAACCCACTATAAAAAGGAATTTCAAAAACAAAACAAAAAAACTGGGAAATTCTTTACAATTCCTTCAGGGTCTCTGATGAAGGCTGGAATGACCCTATCTACAACGACAGCTGGATGTGGCATAAGGAGGGACACTTGGGACTGAGAGGATTGGTGAGATTGGGTGAGCAAATGCAGACCCTTTAAAGCAAAAATGCATGGCACCCATTCCATGGGTCCGAACTCTCCAGGTTGAAGGGAATATTACTACAGCTATAACATGTGCGGGAAACCTAGAGAACGGACACACTGTGAATACGAAAGGTTTCTAAAAATCAACGCATAGTCCCTCTCCTGGTGCTCCGGTTTTACTTTCCGTCTGCTTTACTATCAACCTCCCAACTTGGAGAGACAGCCCCTTTAACCTCTTGGTTCGCACAGGTTGCCAATTTGGCAGAGGATGAAAGGGAAGAGGGAGAACCAAGGAGAGAGTAGCTGTTAGGCATTTGGACGGGCACATATCACTGTAATTTCCCGGCAGGAAGAAGAATTAACCAAATTCTCAGCCACCCACCGGGAACCAGTATAGGTCCTGAACCAAAATTTTGGACTTGCGGTCAGCTCACCAAAAATGAGTTGAAAAATGGAGCTCAGGGGCACAGCAATTCACAAACTGGCCGAGTAATAAAGGACAACTCTCGTCCAAAAATCTGTTGAGGGAAGGCAACGAGGCGGACTTGAAAGCGAGGCAGAATAGCAGGAAACAGATTTCAAGAGGTACGTTGGAATCGCCTTTAAAGCACAGGAAGAGGAGCACAACTTCGACAATGATGCACTTGGCCAAAAAGGGCGTATGCGTTTTCTCCTGAATATATTCAGGAGAAAACGCATACGCCCTTTTTGGCCAAGCAAGCAAGCGGGCAATGCAAATCTGCACTACAAAGAAGTATCACTTCCCACCGGTCAAAAGGGACATCCACAAAATGTGTAAGAACAAGAAAGGCAAGACAGGCCCTGGAGAACAGGGAGCCTTGTTATGCTGATGGGCGGGATGTAAATTGCCAACTGCCTCTCTGGAGGAGTGCATTCTGTTCCCTAAAACAAGTAAAGAACAGAGCTACAGAGCCAAGGGCACTACCAGTCTAGGGAATATACCTTGGGAAAACTGAAAATCAATAAGACAGAGCCACCTCAAAATTTAGGGCTGCACTGCATACAAGGGCCTCAACTTGGATACACCTTAAGTATCCCAGAAAATATAAACATGGTTCAAAAAATTGTGGTACTTACGTACGATGGAATATCCCTCAGCCATGAAATCAATGTCATAAGACCAGTAGCAGCAAAATGGGTGGATTCAGGTACGATGATTCTAAGTGAAATAAGTCACACAGAAAAAGAAATTTATCATAAGATATCACCTATGAAGATCCTGTAAACATGGCTACACTTGAACTGAGTTAGGAAAGAGAACAGTGTCTCACATTTAGAAAACACTCTTATACCTGCTTAAGGGGGAAGGATAGGTGGGGTGATGCATAAAACCAGAGTTTGATATAAGCACAGGTACCGTTCCAAAAACCAACTATGGAATAGACAAGACCTACACCGTCCTCAGCGAAAGGGACTCAAAACCCCATATTTCCCGCAGAGGAAAATATCTGACTAGTAAGAATCTTAAAACCTATGTATTGATATGTCTCCATAAGGGAATCAAGTGTGTCTAGACTGGCATAAACATGGCAGCGAGAATCAGCTCAAACCCACTATAAAAAGGAATTTCAAAAACAAAACAAAAAAACTGGGAAATTCTTTACAATTCCTTCAGGGTCTCTGATGAAACCTGAAATGACCCTATCTACAACGACAGCTGGATGTGGCATAAGGAGGGACACTTGGGACTGAGACGATTGGTGAGATTGGGTGAGCAAATGCAGACCCTTTAAAGCAAAAATGCATGGCACCCATTCCATGGGTCCAAACTCTCCAGGTTGAAGGGAATATTACTACAGCTATAACATGTGCGGGAAACCTAGAGAACGGACACACTGTGAATACGAAAGGTTTCTAAAAATCAACGCATAGTCCCTCCCCTGGTGCTCCGGTTTGACTTTCCGTCTGCTTTACTATCAACCTCCCAACTTGGAGAGACAGCCCCTTTAACCTCTTGGTTCGCACAGGTTGCCAATTTGGCAGAGGATGAAAGGGAAGAGGGAGAACCAATGAGAGAGTAGCTGTTAGGCATTTGGACGGGCACATATCACTGTAATTTCCCGGCAGGAAGAAGAATTAACCAAATTCTCAGCCACCCACCGGGAACCAGTATAGGTCCTGAACCAAAATTTTGGACTTGCGGTCAGCTCACCAAAAACGAGTTGAAAAATGGAGCTCAGGGGCACAGCAATTCACAAACTGGCCGAGTAATAAAGGACAACTATCGTCCAAAAATCTGTTGAGGGAAGGCAACGAGGCGGACTTGAAAGCGAGGCAGAATAGCAGGAAACAGATTTCAAGAGGTACGTTGGAATCGCCTTTAAAGCACAGGAAGAGGGGCACAACTTCGACAATGATGCACTTGGCCAAAAAGGGCGTATGCGTTTTCTCCTGAATATATTCAGGAGAAAACGCATACGCCCTTTTTGGCCAAGCAAGCAAGCGGGCAATGCAAATCTGCACTACAAAGAAGTATCACTTCCCACCGGTCAAAAGGGACATCCACAAAATGTGTAAGAACAAGAAAGGCAAGACAGGCCCTGGAGAACAGGGAGCCTTGTTATGCTGATGGGCGGGATGTAAATTGCCAACTGCCTCTCTGGAGGAGTGCATTCTGTTCCCTAAAACAAGTAAAGAACAGAGCTACAGAGCCAAGGGCACTACCAGTCTAGGGAATATACCTTGGGAAAACTGAAAATCAATAAGACAGAGCCACCTCAAAATTTAGGGCTGCACTGCATACAAGGGCCTCAACTTGGATACACCTTAAGTATCCCAGAAAATATAAACATGGTTCAAAAAATTGTGGTACTTACGTATGATGGAATATCCCTCAGCCATGAAATCAATGTCATAAGACCAGTAGCAGCAAAATGGGTGGATTCAGGTACGATGATTCTAAGTGAAATAAGTCACACAGAAAAAGAAACTTATCATAAGATATCACTTATGAAGATCCTGTAAACATGGCTACACTTGAACTGAGTTAGGAAAGAGAACAGTGTCTCACATTTAGAAAACACTCTTATACCTGCTTAAGGGGGAAGGAGAGGTGGGGTGATGCATAAAACCAGAGTTTGATATAAGCACAGGTACCGTTCCAAAAACCAACTATGGAATAGACAAGACCTACACCGTCCTCAGCGAAAGGGACTCAAAACCCCATATTTCCCGCAGAGGAAAATATCTGACTAGTAAGAATCTTAAAACCTATGTATTGATATGTCTCCGTAAGGGAATCAAGTGTGTCTAGACTGGCATAAACATGGCAGCGAGAATCAGCTCAAACCCACTATAAAAAGGAATTTCAAAAACAAAACAAAAAAATTGGGAAATTCTTTGCAATTCCTTCAGGGTCTCTGATGAAGGCTGGAATGACCATATCTACAACGACAGCTGGATGTGGCATAAGGAGGGACACTTGGGACTGGGACGATTGGTGAGATTGGGTGAGCAAATGCAGACCCTTTAATGCAATAATGCATGGCACCCATTCCATGGGTCCGAACTCTCCAGGTTGAAGGGAATATTACTACAGCTATAACAAGTGCGGGAAACCTAGAGAACGGACACACTGTGAATACGAAAGGTTTCTAAAACTCAACGCATAGTCCCTCCCCTGGTGCTCCGGTTTGACTTTCCGTCTGCTTTACTATCAACCTCCCAACTTGGAGAGACAGCCCCTTTAACCTCTTGGTTCGCACAGGTTGCCAATTTGGCAGAGGATGAAAGGGAAGAGGGAGAACTAATGAGAGAGTAGCTGTTAGGCATTTGGACGGGCACATATCACTGTAATTTCCCGGCAGGAAGAAGAATTAACCAAATTCTCAGCCACCCACCGGGAACCAGTATAGGTCCTGAACCAAAATTTTGGACTTGCGGTCAGCTCACCAAAAGCGAGTTGAAAAATGGAGCTCAGGGGCACAGCAATTCACAAACTGGCCGAGTAATAAAGGACAACTATCGTCCAAAAATCTGTTGAGGGAAGGCTACGAGGCGGACTTGAAAGCGAGGCAGAATAGCAGGAAACAGATTTCAAGAGGTACGTTGGAATCGCCTTTAAAGCACAGGAAGAGGGGCACAACTTCGACAATGATGCACTTGGCCAAAAAGGGCGTATGCGTTTTCTCCTGAATATATTCAGGAGAAAACGCATACGCCCTTTTTGGCCAAGCAAGCAAGCGGGCAATGCAAATCTGCACTACAAAGAAGTATCACTTCCCACCGGTCAAAAGGGACATCCACAAAATGTGTAAGAACAAGAAAGGCAAGACAGGCCCTGGAGAACAGGGAGCCTTGTTATGCTGATGGGCGGGATGTAAATTGCCAACTGCCTCTCTGGAGGAGTGCATTCTGTTCCCTAAAACAAGTAAAGAACAGAGCTACAGAGCCAAGGGCACTACCAGTCTAGGGAATATACCTTGGGAAAACTGAAAATCAATAAGACAGAGCCACCCCAAAATTTAGGGCTGCACTGCATACAAGGACCTCAACTTGGATACACCTTAAGTATCCCAGAAAATATAAACATGGTTCAAAAAATTGTGGTACTTACGTACGATGGAATATCCCTCAGCCATGAAATCAATGTCATAAGACCAGTAGCAGCAAAATGGGTGGATTCAGGTACGATGATTCTAAGTGAAATAAGTCACACAGAAAAAGAAACTTATCATAAGATATCACTTATGAAGATCCTGTAAACATGGCTACACTTGAACTGAGTTAGGAAAGAGAACAGTGTCTCACATTTAGAAAACACTCTTATACCTGCTTAAGGGGGAAGGAGAGGTGGGGTGATGCATAAAACCAGAGTTTGATATAAGCACAGGTACCGTTCCAAAAACCAACTATGGAATAGACAAGACCTACACCGTCCTCAGCGAAAGGGACTCAAAACACCATATTTCCCGCAGAGGAAAATATCTGACTAGTAAGAATCTTAAAACCTATGTATTGATATGTCTCCGTAAGGGAATCAAGTGTGTCTAGACTGGCATAAACATGGCAGCGAGAATCAGCTCAAACCCACTATAAAAAGGAATTTCAAAAACAAAACAAAAAAACTGGGAAATTCTTTACAATTCCTTCAGGGTCTCTGATGAAGGCTGGAATGACCCTGTCTACAACGACAGCTGGATGTGGCATAAGGAGGGACACTTGGGACTGAGACGATTGGTGAGATTGGGTGAGCAAATGCAGACCCTTTAAAGCAATAATGCATGGCACCCATTCCATGGGTCCGAACTCTCCAGGTTGAAGGGAATATTACTACAGCTATAACAAGTGCGGGAAACCTAGAGAACGGACACACTGTGAATACGAAAGGTTTCTAAAAATCAACGCATAGTCCCTCTCCTGGTGCTCCGGTTTGACTTTCCGTCTGCTTTACTATCAACCTCCCAACTTGGAGAGACAGCCCCTTTAACCTCTTGGTTCGCACAGGTTGCCAATTTGGCAGAGGATGAAAGGGAAGAGGGAGAACCAATGAGAGAGTAGCTGTTAGGCATTTGGACGGGCACATATCACTGTAATTTCCCGGCAGGAAGAAGAATTAACCAAATTCTCAGCCACCCACCGGGAACCAGTATAGGTCCTGAACCAAAATTTTGGACTTGCGGTCAGCTCACCAAAAATGAGTTGAAAAATGGAGCTCAGGGGCACAGCAATTCACAAACTGGCCGAGTAATAAAGGCCAACTATCGTCCAAAAATCTGTTGAGGGAAGGCAACGAGGCGGACTTGAAAGCGAGGCAGAATAGCAGGAAACAGATTTCAAGAGGTACGTTGGAATCGCCTTTAAAGCACAGGAAGAGGGGCACAACTTCGACAATGATGCACTTGGCCAAAAAGGGCGTATGCGTTTTCTCCTGAATATATTCAGGAGAAAACGCATACGCCCTTTTTGGCCAAGCAAGCAAGCGGGCAATGCAAATCTGCACAACAAAGAAGTATCACTTCCCACCGGTCAAAAGGGACATCCACAAAATGTGTAAGAACAAGAAAGGCAAGACAGGCCCTGGAGAACAGGGAGCCTTATTATGCTGATGGGCCGGATGTAAATTGACAACTGCCTCTCTGGAGGAGTGCATTCTGTTCCCTAAAACAAGTAAAGAACAGAGCTACAGAGCCAAGGGCACTACCAGTCTAGGGAATATACCTTGGGAAAACTGAAAATCAATAAGACAGAGCCACCTCAAAATTTAGGGCTGCACTGCATACAAGGGCCTCAACTTGGATACACCTTAAGTATCCCAGAAAATATAAACATGGTTCAAAAAATTGTGGTACTTACGTACGTTGGAATATCCCACAGCCATGAAATCAATGTCATAAGACCAGCAGCAGCAAAATGGGTGGATTCAGGTACGATGATTCTAAGTGAAATAAGTCACACAGAAAAAGAAACCTATCATAAGATATCACCTATGAAGATCCTGTAAACATGGCTACACTTGAACTGAGTTAGGAAAGAGAACAGTGTCTCACATTTAGAAAACACTCTTATACCTGCTTAAGGGGGAAGTATAGGTGGGGTGATGCATAAAACCAGAGTTTGATATAAGCACAGGTACCGTTCCAAAAACCAACTATGGAATAGACAAGACCTACACCGTCCTCAGCGAAAGGGACTCAAAACCCCATATTTCCCGCAGAGGAAAATATCTGACTAGTAAGAATCTTAAAACCTATGTATTGATATGTCTCCATAAGGGAATCAAGTGTGTCTAGACTGGCATAAACATGGCAGCGAGAATCAGCTCAAACCCACTATAAAAAGGAATTTCAAAAACAAAATAAAAAAACTGGGAAATTCTTTACAATTCCTTCAGGGTCTCTGATGAAGGCTGGAATGACCCTATCTACAACGACAGCTGGATGTGGCATAAGGAGGGACACTTGGGACTGAGACGATTGGTGAGATTGGGTGAGCAAATGCAGACCCTTTAAAGCAAAAATGCATGGCACCCATTCCATGGGTCCGAACTCTCCAGGTTGAAGGGAATATTACTACAGCTATAACATGTGCGGGAAACCTAGAGAACGGACACACTGTGAATACGAAAGGTTTCTAAAAATCAACGCATAGTCCCTCTCCTGGTGCTCCGGTTTGACTTTCCGTCTGCTTTACTATCAACCTCCCAACTTGGAGAGACAGCCCCTTTAACCTCTTGGTTCGCACAGGTTGCCAATTTGGCAGAGGATGAAAGGGAAGAGGGAGAACCAATGAGAGAGTAGCTGTTAGGCATTTGGACGGGCACATATCACTGTAATTTCCCGGCAGGAAGAAGAATTAACCAAATTCTCAGCCACCCACCGGGAACCAGTATAGGTCCTGAACCAAAATTTTGGACTTGCGGTCAGCTCACCAAAAACGAGTTGAAAAATGGAGCTCAGGGGCACAGCAATTCACAAACTGGCCGAGTAATAAAGGACAACTATCGTCCAAAAATCTGTTGAGGGAAGGCAACGAGGCGGACTTGAAAGCGAGGCAGAATAGCAGGAAACAGATTTCAAGAGGTACGTTGGAATCGCCTTTAAAGCACAGGAAGAGGGGCACAACTTCGACAATGATGCACTTGGCCAAAAAGGGCGTATGCGTTTTCTCCTGAATATATTCAGGAGAAAACGCATACGCCCTTTTTGGCCAAGCAAGCAAGCGGGCAATGCAAATCTGCACTACAAAGAAGTATCACTTCCCACCGGTCAAAAGGGACATCCACAAAATGTGTAAGAACAAGAAAGGCAAGACAGGCCCTGGAGAACAGGGAGCCTTGTTATGCTGATGGGCGGGATGTAAATTGCCAACTGCCTCTCTGGAGGAGTGCATTCTGTTCCCTAAAACAAGTAAAGAACAGAGCTACAGAGCCAAGGGCACTACCAGTCTAGGGAATATACCTTGGGAAAACTGAAAATCAATAAGACAGAGCCACCTCAAAATTTAGGGCTGCACTGCATACAAGGGCCTCAACTTGGATACACCTTAAGTATCCCAGAAAATATAAACATGGTTCAAAAAATTGTGGTACTTACGTATGATGGAATATCCCTCAGCCATGAAATCAATGTCATAAGACCAGTAGCAGCAAAATGGGTGGATTCAGGTACGATGATTCTAAGTGAAATAAGTCACACAGAAAAAGAAACTTATCATAAGATATCACTTATGAAGATCCTGTAAACATGGCTACACTTGAACTGAGTTAGGAAAGAGAACAGTGTCTCACATTTAGAAAACACTCTTATACCTGCTTAAGGGGGAAGGAGAGGTGGGGTGATGCATAAAACCAGAGTTTGATATAAGCACAGGTACCGTTCCAAAAACCAACTATGGAATAGACAAGACCTACACCGTCCTCAGCGAAAGGGACTCAAAACCCCATATTTCCCGCAGAGGAAAGTATCTGACTAGTAAGAATCTTAAAACCTATGTATTGATATGTCTCCATAAGGGAATCAAGTGTGTCTAGACTGGCATAAACATGGCAGCGAGAATCAGCTCAAACCCACTATAAAAAGGAATTTCAAAAACAAAACAAAAAAATTGGGAAATTCTTTGCAATTCCTTCAGGGTCTCTGATGAAGGCTGGAATGACCCTATCTACAACGACAGCTGGATGTGGCATAAGGAGGGACACTTGGGACTGGGACGATTGGTGAGATTGGGTGAGCAAATGCAGACCCTTTAAAGCAATAATGCATGGCACCCATTCCATGGGTCCGAACTCTCCAGGTTGAAGGGAATATTACTACAGCTATAACAAGTGCGGGAAACCTAGAGAACGGACACACTGTGAATACGAAAGGTTTCTAAAACTCAACGCATAGTCCCTCCCCTGGTGCTCCGGTTTGACTTTCCGTCTGCTTTACTATCAACCTCCCAACTTGGAGAGACAGCCCCTTTAACCTCTTGGTTCGCACAGGTTGCCAATTTGGCAGAGGATGAAAGGGAAGAGGGAGAACTAATGAGAGAGTAGCTGTTAGGCATTTGGACGGGCACATATCACTGTAATTTCCCGGCAGGAAGAAGAATTAACCAAATTCTCAGCCACCCACCGGGAACCAGTATAGGTCCTGAACCAAAATTTTGGACTTGCGGTCAGCTCACCAAAAGCGAGTTGAAAAATGGAGCTCAGGGGCACAGCAATTCACAAACTGGCCGAGTAATAAAGGACAACTATCGTCCAAAAATCTGTGGAGGGAAGGCTACGAGGCGGACTTGAAAGCGAGGCAGAATAGCAGGAAACAGATTTCAAGAGGTACGTTGGAATCGCCTTTAAAGCACAGGAAGAGGGGCACAACTTCGACAATGATGCACTTGGCCAAAAAGGGCGTATGCGTTTTCTCCTGAATATATTCAGGAGAAAACGCATACGCCCTTTTTGGCCAAGCAAGCAAGCGGGCAATGCAAATCTGCACTACAAAGAAGTATCACTTCCCACCGGTCAAAAGGGACATCCACAAAATGTGTAAGAACAAGAAAGGCAAGACAGGCCCTGGAGAACAGGGAGCCTTGTTATGCTGATGGGCGGGATGTAAATTGCCAACTGCCTCTCTGGAGGAGTGCATTCTGTTCCCTAAAACAAGTAAAGAACAGAGCTACAGAGCCAAGGGCACTACCAGTCTAGGGAATATACCTTGGGAAAACTGAAAATCAATAAGACAGAGCCAGCCCAAAATTTAGGGCTGCACTGCATACAAGGACCTCAACTTGGATACACCTTAAGTATCCCAGAAAATATAAACATGGTTCAAAAAATTGTGGTACTTACGTACGATGGAATATCCCTCAGCCATGAAATCAATGTCATAAGACCAGTAGCAGCAAAATGGGTGGATTCAGGTACGATGATTCTAAGTGAAATAAGTCACACAGAAAAAGAAACTTATCATAAGATATCACTTATGAAGATCCTGTAAACATGGCTACACTTGAACTGAGTTAGGAAAGAGAACAGTGTCTCACATTTAGAAAACACTCTTATACCTGCTTAAGGGGGAAGGAGAGGTGGGGTGATGCATAAAACCAGAGTTTGATATAAGCACAGGTACCGTTCCAAAAACCAACTATGGAATAGACAAGACCTACACCGTACTCAGCGAAAGGGACTCAAAACACCATATTTCCCGCAGAGGAAAATATCTGACTAGTAAGAATCTTAAAACCTATGTATTGATATGTCTCCGTAAGGGAATCAAGTGTGTCTAGACTGGCATAAACATGGCAGCGAGAATCAGCTCAAACCCACTATAAAAAGGAATTTCAAAAACAAAACAAAAAAACTGGGAAATTCTTTACAATTCCTTCAGGGTCTCTGATGAAGGCTGGAATGACCCTATCTACAACGACAGCTGGATGTGGCATAAGGAGGGACACTTGGGACTGAGACGATTGGTGAGATTGGGTGAGCAAATGCAGACCCTTTAAAGCAATAATGCATGGCACCCATTCCATGGGTCCGAACTCTCCAGGTTGAAGGGAATATTACTACAGCTATAACAAGTGCGGGAAACCTAGAGAACGGACACACTGTGAATACGAAAGGTTTCTAAAAATCAACGCATAGTCCCTCTCCTGGTGCTCCGGTTTGACTTTCCGTCTGCTTTACTATCAACCTCCCAACTTGGAGAGACAGCCCCTTTAACCTCTTGGTTCGCACAGGTTGCCAATTTGGCAGAGGATGAAAGGGAAGAGGGAGAACCAATGAGAGAGTAGCTGTTAGGCATTTGGACGGGCACATATCACTGTAATTTCCCGGCAGGAAGAAGAATTAACCAAATTCTCAGCCACCCACCGGGAACCAGTATAGGTCCTGAACCAAAATTTTGGACTTGCGGTCAGCTAACCAAAAATGAGTTGAAAAATGGAGCTCAGGGGCACAGCAATTCACAAACTGGCCGAGTAATAAAGGCCAACTATCGTCCAAAAATCTGTTGAGGGAAGGCAACGAGGCGGACTTGAAAGCGAGGATGAATAGCAGGAAACAGATTTCAAGAGGTACGTTGGAATCGCCTTTAAAGCACAGGAAGAGGGGCACAACTTCGACAATGATGCACTTGGCCAAAAAGGGCGTATGCGTTTTCTCCTGAATATATTCAGGAGAAAACGCATACGCCCTTTTTGGCCAAGCAAGCAAGCGGGCAATGCAAATCTGCACAACAAAGAAGTATCATTTCCCACCGGTCAAAAGGGACATCCACAAAATGTGTAAGAACAAGAAAGGCAAGACAGGCCCAGGAGAACAGGGAGCCTTATTATGCTGATGGGCGGGATGTAAATTGACAACTGCCTCTCTGGAGGAGTGCATTCTGTTCCCTAAAACAAGTAAAGAACAGAGCTACAGAGCCAAGGGCACTACCAGTCTAGGGAATATACCTTGGGAAAACTGAAAATCAATAAGACAGAGCCACCCCAAAATTTAGGGCTGCACTGCATACAAGGGCCTCAACTTGGATACACCTTAAGTATCCCAGAAAATATAAACATGGTTCAAAAAATTGTGGTACTTACGTACGATGGAATATCCCTCAGCCATGAAATCAATGTCATAAGACCAGCAGCAGCAAAATGGGTGGATTCAGGTACGATGATTCTAAGTGAAATAAGTCACACAGAAAAAGAAACCTATCATAAGATATCACCTATGAAGATCCTGTAAACATGGCTACACTTGAACTGAGTTAGGAAAGAGAACAGTGTCTCACATTTAGAAAACACTCTTATACCTGCTTAAGGGGGAAGTATAGGTGGGGTGATGCATAAAACCAGAGTTTGATATAAGCACAGGTACCGTTCCAAAAACCAACTATGGAATAGACAAGACCTACACCGTCCTCAGCGAAAGGGACTCAAAACCCCATATTTCCCGCAGAGGAAAATATCTGACTAGTAAGAATCTTAAAACCTATGTATTGATATGTCTCCATAAGGGAATCAAGTGTGTCTAGACTGGCATAAACATGGCAGCGAGAATCAGCTCAAACCCACTATAAAAAGGAATTTCAAAAACAAAACAAAAAAACTGGGAAATTCTTTACAATTCCTTCAGGGTCTCTGATGAAGGCTGGAATGACCCTATCTACAACGACAGCTGGATGTGGCATAAGGAGGGACACTTGGGACTGAGACGATTGGTGAGATTGGGTGAGCAAATGCAGACCCTTTAAAGCAAAAATGCATGGCACCCATTCCATGGGTCCGAACTCTCCAGGTTGAAGGGAATATTACTACAGCTATAACATGTGCGGGAAACCTAGAGAACGGACACACTGTGAATACGAAAGGTTTCTAAAAATCAACGCATAGTCCCTCTCCTGGTGCTCCGGTTTGACTTTCCGTCTGCTTTACTATCAACCTCCCAACTTGGAGAGACAGCCCCTTTAACCTCTTGGTTCGCACAGGTTGCCAATTTGGCAGAGGATGAAAGGGAAGAGGGAGAACCAATGAGAGAGTAGCTGTTAGGCATTTGGACGGGCACATATCACTGTAATTTCCCGGCAGGAAGAAGAATTAACCAAATTCTCAGCCACCCACCGGGAACCAGTATAGGTCCTGAACCAAAATTTTGGACTTGCGGTCAGCTCACCAAAAACGAGTTGAAAAATGGAGCTCAGGGGCACAGCAATTCACAAACTGGCCGAGTAATAAAGGACAACTATCGTCCAAAAATCTGTTGAGGGAAGGCAACGAGGCGGACTTGAAAGCGAGGCAGAATAGCAGGAAACAGATTTCAAGAGGTATGTTGGAATCGCCTTTAAAGCACAGGAAGAGGGGCACAACTTCGACAATGATGCACTTGGCCAAAAAGGGCGTATGCGTTTTCTCCTGAATATATTCAGGAGAAAACGCATACGCCCTTTTTGGCCAAGCAAGCAAGCGGGCAATGCAAATCTGCACTACAAAGAAGTATCACTTCCCACCGGTCAAAAGGGACATCCACAAAATGTGTAAGAACAAGAAAGGCAAGACAGGCCCTGGAGAACAGGGAGCCTTGTTATGCTGATGGGCGGGATGTAAATTGCCAACTGCCTCTCTGGAGGAGTGCATTCTGTTCCCTAAAACAAGTAAAGAACAGAGCTACAGAGCCAAGGGCACTACCAGTCTAGGGAATATACCTTGGGAAAACTGAAAATCAATAAGACAGAGCCACCTCAAAATTTAGGGCTGCACTGCATACAAGGGCCTCAACTTGGATACACCTTAAGTATCCCAGAAAATATAAACATGGTTCAAAAAATTGTGGTACTTACGTACGATGGAATATCCCTCAGCCATGAAATCAATGTCATAAGACCAGTAGCAGCAAAATGGGTGGATTCAGGTACGATGATTCTAAGTGAAATAAGTCACACAGAAAAAGAAACTTATCATAAGATATCACCTATGAAGATCCTGTAAACATGGCTACACTTGAACTGAGTTAGGAAAGAGAACAGTGTCTCACATTTAGAAAACACTCTTATACCTGCTTAAGGGGGAAGGATAGGTGGGGTGATGCATAAAACCAGAGTTTGATATAAGCACAGGTACCGTTCCAAAAACCAACTATGGAATAGACAAGACCTACACCGTCCTCAGCGAAAGGGACTCAAAACCCCATATTTCCCGCAGAGGAATATATCTGACTAGTAAGAATCTTAAAACCTATGTATTGATATGTCTCCATAAGGGAATCAAGTGTGTCTAGACTGGCATAAACATGGCAGCGAGAATCAGCTCAAACCCACTATAAAAAGGAATTTCAAAAACAAAACAAAAAAACTGGGAAATTCTTTACAATTCCTTCAGGGTCTCTGATGAAGGCTGGAATGACCCTATCTACAACGACAGCTGGATGTGGCATAAGGAGGGACACTTGGGACTGAGACGATTGGTGAGATTGGGTGAGCAAATGCAGACCCTTTAAAGCAAAAATGCATGGCACCCATTCCATGGGTCCGAACTCTCCAGGTTGAAGGGAATATTACTACAGCTATAACATGTGCGGGAAACCTAGAGAACGGACACACTGTGAATACGAAAGGTTTCTAAAAATCAACGCATAGTCCCTCTCCTGGTGCTCCGGTTTGACTTTCCGTCTGCTTTACTATCAACCTCCCAACTTGGAGAGACAGCCCCTTTAACCTCTTGGTTCGCACAGGTTGCCAATTTGGCAGAGGATGAAAGGGAAGAGGGAGAACCAATGAGAGAGTAGCTGTTAGGCATTTGCACGGGCACATATCACTGTAATTTCCCGGCAGGAAGAAGAATTAACCAAATTCTCAGCCACCCACCGGGAACCAGTATAGGTCCTGAACCAAAATTTTGGACTTGCGGTCAGCTCACCAAAAACGAGTTGAAAAATGGAGCTCAGGGGCACAGCAATTCACAAACTGGCCGAGTAATAAAGGACAACTATCGTCCAAAAATCTGTTGAGGGAAGGCAACGAGGCGGACTTGAAAGCGAGGCAGAATAGCAGGAAACAGATTTCAAGAGGTACGTTGGAATCGCCTTTAAAGCACAGGAAGAGGGGCACAACTTCGACAATGATGCACTTGGCCAAAAAGGGCGTATGTGTTTTCTCCTGAATATATTCAGGAGAAAACGCATACGCCCTTTTTGGCCAAGCAAGCAAGCGGGCAATGCAAATCTGCACTACAAAGAAATATCACTTCCCACCGGTCAAAAGGGACATCCACAAAATGTGTAAGAACAAGAAAGGCAAGACAGGCCCTGGAGAACAGGGAGCCTTGTTATGCTGATGGGCGGGATGTAAATTGCCAACTGCCTCTCTGGAGGAGTGCATTCTGTTCCCTAAAACAAGTAAAGAACAGAGCTACAGAGCCAAGGGCACTACCAGTCTAGGGAATATACCTTGGGAAAACTGAAAATCAATAAGACAGAGCCACCTCAAAATTTACGGCTGCACTGCATACAAGGGCCTCAACTTGGATACACCTTAAGTATCCCAGAAAATATAAACATGGTTCAAAAAATTGTGGTACTTACGTACGATGGAATATCCCTCAGCCATGAAATCAATGTCATAAGACCAGTAGCAGCAAAATGGGTGGATTCAGGTACGATGATTCTAAGTGAAATAAGTCACACAGAAAAAGAAACTTATCATAAGATATCACTTATGAAGATCCTGTAAACATGGCTACACTTGAACTGAGTTAGGAAAGAGAACAGTGTCTCACATTTAGAAAACACTCTTATACCTGCTTAAGGCGGACGGAGAGGTGGGGTGATGCATAAAACCAGAGTTTGATATAAGCACAGGTACCGTTCCAAAAACCAACTATGGAATAGACAAGACCTACACCGTCCTCAGCGAAAGGGACTCAAAACCCCATATTTCCCGCAGAGGAAAATATCTGACTAGTAAGAATCTTAAAACCTATGTATTGATATGTCTCCGTAAGGGAATCAAGTGTGTCTAGACTGGCATAAACATGGCAGCGAGAATCAGCTCAAACCCACTATAAAAAGGAATTTCAAAAACAAAACAAAAAAACTGGGAAATTCTTTACAATTCCTTCAGGGTCTCTGATGAAAGCTGGAATGACCCTATCTACAACGACAGCTGGATGTGGCATAAGGAGGGACACTTGGGACTGAGACGATTGGTGAGATTGGGTGAGCAAATGCAGACCCTTTAAAGCAATAATGCATGGCACCCATTCCATGGGTCCGAACTCTCCAGGTTGAAGGGAATATTACTACAGCTATAACAAGTGCGGGAAACCTAGAGAACGGACACTCTGTGAATACGAAAGGTTTCTAAAACTCAACGCATAGTCCCTCTCCTGGTGCTCCGGTTTGACTTTCCGTCTGCTTTACTATCAACCTCCCAACTTGGAGAGACAGCCCCTTTAACCTCTTGGTTCGCACAGGTTGCCAATTTGGCAGAGGATGAAAAGGAAGAGGGAGAACCAATGAGAGAATAGCTGTTAGGCATTTGGACGGGCACATATCACTGTAATTTCCCGGAAGGAAGAAGAATTAACCAAATTCTCAGCCACCCACCGGGAACCAGTATAGGTCCTGAACCAAAATTTTGGACTTGCGGTCAGCTCACCAAAACCGAGTTGAAAAATGGAGCTCAGGGGCACAGCAATGCACAAACTGGCCGAGTAATAAAGGACAACTATCGTCCAAAAATCTGTTGAGGGAAGGCAACGAGGCGGACTTGAAAGCGAGGCAGAATAGCAGGAAACAGATTTCAAGAGGTACGTTGGAATCGCCTTTAAAGCACAGGAAGAGGGGCACAACTTCGACAATGATGCACTTGGCCAAAAAGGGCGTATGCGTTTTCTCCTGAATATATTCAGGAGAAAACGCATACGCCCTTTTTGGCCAAGCAAGCAAGCGGGCAATGCAAATCTGCACTACAAAGAAGTATCACTTCCCACCGGTCAAAAGGGACATCCACAAAATGTGTAAGAACAAGAAAGGCAAGACAGGCCCTGGAGAACAGGGAGCCTTGTTATGCTGATGGGCGGGATGTAAATTGCCAACTGCCTCTCTGGAGGAGTGCATTCTGTTCCCTAAAACAAGTAAAGAACAGAGCTACAGAGCCAATGGCACTACCAGTCTAGGGAATATACCTTGGGAAAACTGAAAATCAATAAGACAGAGCCACCCCAAAATTTAGGGCTGCACTGCATACAAGGACCTCAACTTGGATACACCTTAAGTATCCCAGAAAATATAAACATGGTTCAAAAAATTGTGGTACTTACGTACGATGGAATATCCCTCAGCCATGAAATCAATGTCATAAGACCAGTAGCAGCAAAATGGGTGGATTCAGGTACGATGATTCTAAGTGAAATAAGTCACACAGAAAAAGAAACTTATCATAAGATATCACTTATGAAGATCCTGTAAACATGGCTACACTTGAACTGAGTTAGGAAAGAGAACAGTGTCTCACATTTAGAAAACACTCTTATACCTGCTTAAGGGGGAAGGAGAGGTGGGGTGATGCATAAAACCAGAGTTTGATATAAGCACAGGTACCGTTCCAAAAACCAACTATGGAATAGACAAGACCTACACCGTCCTCAGCGAAAGGGACTCAAAACCCCATATTTCCCGCAGAGGAAAATATCTGACTAGTAAGAATCTTAAAACCTATGTATTGATATGTCTCCATAAGGGAATCAAGTGTGTCTAGACTGGCATAAACATGGCAGCGAGAATCAGCTCAAACCCACTATAAAAATGAATTTCAAAAACAAAACAAAAAAACGGGGAAATTCTTTACAATTCCTTCAGGGTCTCTGATGAAGGCTGGAATGACCCTATCTACAACGACAGCTGGATGTGGCATAAGGAGGGACACTTGGGACTGAGACGATTGGTGAGATTGGGTGAGCAAATGCAGACCCTTTAAAGCAATAATGCATGGCACCCATTCCATGGGTCCGAACTCTCCAGGTTGAAGGGAATATTACTACAGCTATAACATGTGCGGGAAACCTAGAGAACGGACACACTGTGAATACGAAAGGTTTCTAAAAATCAACGCATAGTCCCTCTCCTGGTGCTCCGGTTTGACTTTCCGTTTGCTTTACTATCAACCTCCCAACTTGGAGAGACAGCCCCTTTAACCTCTTGGTTCGCACAGGTTGCCAATTTGGCAGAGGATGAAAGGGAAGAGGGAGAACCAATGAGAGAGTAGCTGTTAGGCATTTGGACGGGCACATATCACTGTAATTTCCCGGAAGGAAGAAGAATTAACCAAATTCTCAGCCACCCACCGGGAACCAGTATAGGTCCTGAACCAAAATTTTGGACTTGCGGTCAGCTCACCAAAAACGAGTTGAAAAATGGAGCTCAGGGGCACAGCAATTCACAAACTGGCCGAGTAATAAAGGACAACTATCGTCCAAAAATCTGTTGAGGGAAGGCAACGAGGCGGACTTGAAAGCGAGGCAGAATAGCAGGAAACAGATTTCAAGAGGTACGTTGGAATCGCCTTTAAAGCACAGGAAGAGGGGCACAACTTCGACAATGATGCACTTGGCCAAAAAGGGCGTATGCGTTTTCTCCTGAATATATTCAGGAGAAAACGCATACGCCCTTTTTGGCCAAGCAAGCAAGCGGGCAATGCAAATCTGCACTACAAAGAAGTATCACTTCCCACCGGTCAAAAGGGACATCCACAAAATGTGTAAGAACAAGAAAGGCAAGACAGGCCCTGGAGAACAGGGAGCCTTGTTATGCTGATGGGCGGGATGTAAATTGCCAACTGCCTCTCTGGAGGAGTGCATTCTGTTCCCTAAAACAAGTAAAGAACAGAGCTACAGAGCCAAGGGCACTACCAGTCTAGGGAATATACCTTGGGGAAACTGAAAATCAATAAGACAGAGCCACCCCAAAATTTAGGGCTGCACTGCATACAAGGACCTGAACTTGGATACACCTTAAGTATCCCAGAAAATATAAACATGGTTCAAAAAATTGTGGTACTTACGTACGATGGAATATCCCTCAGCCATGAAATCAATGTCATAAGACCAGTAGCAGCAAAATGGGTGGATTCAGGTACGATGATTCTAAGTGAAATAAGTCACACAGAAAAAGAAACTTATCATAAGATATCACCTATGAAGATCCTGTAAACATGGCTACACTTGAACTGAGTTAGGAAAGAGAACAGTGTCTCACATTTAGAAAACACTCTTATACCTGCTTAAGGGGGAAGGATAGGTGGGGTGATGCATAAAACCAGAGTTTGATATAAGCACAGGTACCGTTCCAAAAACCAACTATGGAATAGACAAGACCTACACCGTCCTCAGCGAAAGGGACTCAAAACCCCATATTTCCCGCAGAGGAAAATATCTGACTAGTAAGAATCTTAAAACCTATGTATTGATATGTCTCCGTAAGGGAATCAAGTGTGTCTAGACTGGCATAAACATGGCAGCGAGAATCAGCTCAAACCCACTATAAAAAGGAATTTCAAAAACAAAACAAAAAAACTGGGAAATTCTTTACAATTCCTTCAGGGTCTCTGATGAAGGCTGGAATGACCCTATCTACAACGACAGCTGGATGTGGCATAAGGAGGGACACTTGGGACTGAGACGATTGGTGAGATTGGGTGAGCAAATGCAGACCCTTTAAAGCAATAATGCATGGCACCCATTCCATGGGTCCGAACTCTCCAGGTTGAAGGGAATATTACTACAGCTATAACAAGTGTGGGAAACCTAGAGAACGGACACACTGTGAATACGAAAGGTTTCTAAAACTCAACGCATAGTCCCTCTCCTGGTGCTCCGGTTTGACTTTCCGTCTGCTTTACTATCAACCTCCCAACTTGGAGAGACAGCCCCTTTAACCTCTTGGTTCGCACAGGTTGCCAATTTGGCAGAGGATGATAGGGAAGAGGGAGAACCAATGAGAGAGTAGCTGTTAGGCATTTGCACGGGCACATATCACTGTAATTTCCCGGCAGGAAGAAGAATTAACCAAATTCTCAGCCACCCACCGGGAACCAGTATAGGTCCTGAACCAAAATTTTGGACTTGCGGTCAGCTCACCAAAAACGAGTTGAAAAATGGAGCTCAGGGGCACAGCAATTCACAAACTGGCCGAGTAATAAAGGACAACTATCGTCCAAAAATCTGTTGAGGGAAGGCAACGAGGCAGACTTGAAAGCGAGGCAGAATAGCAGGAAACAGATTTCAAGAGGTACGTTGGAATCGCCTTTAAAGCACAGGAAGAGGGGCACAACTTCGACAATGATGCACTTGGCCAAAAAGGGCGTATGCGTTTTCTCCTGAATATATTCAGGAGAAAACGCATACGCCCTTTTTGGCCAAGCAAGCAAGCGGGCAATGCAAATCTGCACTACAAAGAAGTATCACTTCCCAACAGTCAAAGGGGACATCCACAAAATGTGTAAGAACAAGAAAGGCAAGACAGGCCCTGGAGAACAGGGAGCCTTGTTATGCTGATGGGCGGGATGTAAATTGCCAACTGCCTCTCTGGAGGAGTGCATTCTGTTCCCTAAAACAAGTAAAGAACAGAGCTACAGAGCCAAGGGCACTACCAGTCTAGGGAATATACCTTGGGAAAACTGAAAATCAATAAGACAGAGCCACCCCAAAATTTAGGGCTGCACTGCATACAAGGATCTCAACTTGGATACACCTTAAGTATCCCAGAAAATATAAACATGGTTCAAAAAATTGTGGTACTTACGTACGATGGAATATCCCTCAGCCATGAAATCAATGTCATAAGACCAGTAGCAGCAAAATGGGTGGATTCAGGTACGATGATTCTAAGTGAAATAAGTCACACAGAAAAAGAAACTTATCATAAGATATCACTTATGAAGATCCTGTAAACATGGCTACACTTGAACTGAGTTAGGAAAGAGAACAGTGTCTCACATTTAGAAAACACTCTTATACCTGCTTAAGGGGGAAGGAGAGGTGGGGTGATGCATAAAACCAGAGTTTGATATAAGCACAGGTACCGTTCCAAAAACCAACTATGGAATAGACAAGACCTACACCGTCCTCAGTGAAAGGGACTCAAAACCCCATATTTCCCGCAGAGGAAAATATCTGACTAGTAAGAATCTTAAAACCTATGTATTGATATGTCTCCGTAAGGGAATCAAGTGTGTCTAGACTGGCATAAACATGGCAGCGAGAATCAGCTCAAACCCACTATAAAAAGGAATTTCAAAAACAAAACAAAAAAACTGGGAAATTCTTTACAATTCCTTCAGTGTCTCTGATGAAAGCTGGAATGACCCTATCTACAACGACAGCTGGATGTGGCATAAGGAGGGACACTTGGGACTGAGACGATTGGTGAGATTGGGTGAGCAAATGCAGACCCTTTAAAGCAATAATGCATGGCACCCATTCCATGGGTCCGAACTCTCCAGGTTGAAGGGAATATTACTACAGCTATAACATGTGCGGGAAACCTAGAGAACGGACACACTGTGAATACGAAAGGTTTCTAAAACTCAACGAATAAACCCTCTCCTGGTGCTCCGGATTGACTTTCCGTCTGCTTTACTATCAACCTCCCAACTTGGAGAGACAGCCCCTTTAACCTCTTGGTTCGCACAGGTTGCCAATTTGGCAGAGGATGAAAGGGAAGAGGGAGAACCAATGAGAGAGTAGCTGTTAGGCATTTGGACGGGCACATATCACTGTAATTTCCCGGCAGGAAGAAGAATTAACCAAATTCTCAGACACCCACCGGGAACCAGTATAGGTCCTGAACCAAAATTTTGGACTTGCGGTCAGCTCTCCAAAAACGAGTTGAAAAATGGAGCTCAGGGACACAGCAATTCACAAACTGGCCGAGTAATAAAGGACAACTATCGTCCAAAAATCTGTTGAGGGAAGGCAACGAGGCGGACTTGAAAGCGAGGCAGAATAGCAGGAAACAGATTTCAAGAGGTACGTTGGAATCGCCTTTAAAGCACAGGAAGAGGGGCACAACTTCGACAATGATGCACTTGGCCAAAAAGGGCGTATGCGTTTTCTCCTGAATATATTCAGGAGAAAACGCATACGCCCTTTTTGGCCAAGCAAGCAAGCGGGCAATGCAAATCTGCACTACAAAGAAGTATCACTTCCCACCGGTCAAAAGGGACATCCACAAAATGTGTAAGAACATGAAAGGCAAGACAGGCCCTGGAGAACAGGGAGCCTTGTTATGCTGATGGGCGGGATGTAAATTGCCAACTGCCTCTCTGGAGGAGTGCATTCTGTTCCCTAAAACAAGTAAAGAACAGAGCTACAGAGCCAGGGGCACTACCAGTCAAGGGAATATACCTTGGGAAAACTGAAAATCAATAAGACAGAGCCACCCCAAAATTTAGGGCTGCACTGCATACAAGGACCTCAACTTGGATACACCTTAAGTATCCCAGAAAATATAAACATGGTTCAAAAAATTGTGGTACTTACGTACGATGGAATATCCCTCAGCCATGAAATCAATGTCATAAGACCAGTAGCAGCAAAATGGGTGGATTCAGGTACGATGATTCTAAGTGAAATAAGTCACACAGAAAAAGAAACTTATCATAAGATATCACTTATGAAGATCCTGTAAACATGGCTACACTTGAACTGAGTTAGGAAAGAGAACAGTGTCTCACATTTAGAAAACACTCTTATACCTGCTTAAGGGGGAAGGAGAGGTGGGGTGATGCATAAAACCACAGTTTGATATAAGCACAGGTACCGTTCCAAAAACCAACTATGGAATAGACAAGACCTACACCGTCCTCAGTGAAAGGGACTCAAAACCCCATATTTCCCGCAGAGGAAAGTATCTGACTAGTAAGAATCTTAAAACCTATGTATTGATATGTCTCCGTAAGGGAATCAAGTGTGTCTAGACTGGCATAAACATGGCAGCGAGAATCAGCTCAAACCCACTATAAAAAGGAATTTCAAAAACAAAACAAAAAAACTGGGAAATTCTTTACAATTCCTTCAGGGTCTCTGATGAAAGCTGGAATGACCCTATCTACAACGACAGCTGGATGTGGCATAAGGAGGGACACTTGGGACTGAGACGATTGGTGAGATTGGGTGAGCAAATGCAGACCCTTTAAAGCAATAATGCATGGCACCCATTCCATGGGTCCGAACTCTCCAGGTTGAAGGGAATATTACTACAGCTATAACAAGTGCGGGAAACCTAGAGAACGGACACACTGTGAATACGAAAGGTTTCTAAAACTCAACGCATAGTCCCTCTCCTGGTGCTCCGGTTTGACTTTCCGTCTGCTTTACTATCAACCTCCCAACTTGGAGAGACAGCCCCTTTAACCTCTTGGTTCGCACAGGTTGCCAATTTGGCAGAGGATGATAGGGAAGAGGGAGAACCAATGAGAGAGTAGCTGTTAGGCATTTGCACGGGCACATATCACTGTAATTTCCCGGCAGGAAGAAGAATTAACCAAATTCTCAGCCACCCACCGGGAACCAGTTTAGGTCCTGAACCAAAATTTTGGACTTGCGGTCAGCTCACCAAAAACGAGTTGAAAAATGGAGCTCAGGGGCACAGCAATTCACAAACTGGCCGAGTAATAAAGGACAACTATCGTCCAAAAATCTGTTGAGGGAAGGCAACGAGGCAGACTTGAAAGCGAGGCAGAATAGCAGGAAACAGATTTCAAGAGGTACGTTGGAATCGCCTTTAAAGCACAGGAAGAGGGGCACAACTTCGACAATGATGCACTTGGCCAAAAAGGGCGTATGCGTTTTCTCCTGAATATATTCAGGAGAAAACGCATACGCCCTTTTTGGCCAAGCAAGCAAGCGGGCAATGCAAATCTGCACTACAAAGAAGTATCACTTCCCAACAGTCAAAGGGGACATCCACAAAATGTGTAAGAACAAGAAAGGCAAGACAGGCCCTGGAGAACAGGGAGCCTTGTTATGCTGATGGGCGGGATGTAAATTGCCAACTGCCTCTCTGGAGGAGTGCATTCTGTTCCCTAAAACAAGTAAAGAACAGAGCTACAGAGCCAAGGGCACTACCAGTCTAGGGAATATACCTTGGGAAAACTGAAAATCAATAAGACAGAGCCACCCCAAAATTTAGGGCTGCACTGCATACAAGGATCTCAACTTGGATACACCTTAAGTATCCCAGAAAATATAAACATGGTTCAAAAAATTGTGGTACTTACGTACGATGGAATATCCCTCAGCCATGAAATCAATGTCATAAGACCAGTAGCAGCAAAATGGGTGGATTCAGGTACGATGATTCTAAGTGAAATAAGTCACACAGAAAAAGAAACTTATCATAAGATATCACTTAAGAAGATCCTGTAAACATGGCTACACTTGAACTGAGTTAGGAAAGAGAACAGTGTCTCACATTTAGAAAACACTCTTATACCTGCTTAAGGGGGAAGGAGAGGTGGGGTGATGCATAAAACCAGAGTTTGATATAAGCACAGGTACCGTTCCAAAAACCAACTATGGAATAGACAAGACCTACACCGTCCTCAGTGAAAGGGACTCAAAACCCCATATTTCCCGCAGAGGAAAATATCTGACTAGTAAGAATCTTAAAACCTATGTATTGATATGTCTCCGTAAGGGAATCAAGTGTGTCTAGACTGGCATAAACATGGCAGCGAGAATCAGCTCAAACCCACTATAAAAAGGAATTTCAAAAACAAAACAAAAAAACTGGGAAATTCTTTACAATTCCTTCAGTGTCTCTGATGAAAGCTGGAATGACCCTATCTACAACGACAGCTGGATGTGGCATAAGGAGGGACACTTGGGACTGAGACGATTGGTGAGATTGGGTGAGCAAATGCAGACCCTTTAAAGCAATAATGCATGGCACCCATTCCATGGGTCCGAACTCTCCAGGTTGAAGGGAATATTACTACAGCTATAACATGTGCGGGAAACCTAGAGAACGGACACACTGTGAATACGAAAGGTTTCTAAAACTCAACGAATAAACCCTCTCCTGGTGCTCCGGATTGACTTTCCGGCTCCTTTACTATCAACCTCCCAACTTGGAGAGACAGCCCCTTTAACCTCTTGGTTCGCACAGGTTGCCAATTTGTCAGAGGATGAAAGGGAAGAGGGAGAACCAATGAGAGAGTAGCTGTTAGGCATTTGGACGGGCACATATCACTGTAATTTCCCGGCAGGAAGAAGAATTAACCAAATTCTCAGACACCCACCGGGAACCAGTATAGGTCCTGAACCAAAATTTTGGACTTGCGGTCAGCTCTCCAAAAACGAGTTGAAAAATGGAGCTCAGGGACACAGCAATTCACAAACTGGCCGAGTAATAAAGGACAACTATCGTCCAAAAATCTGTTGAGGGAAGGCAACGAGGCGGACTTGAAAGCGAGGCAGAATAGCAGGAAACAGATTTCAAGAGGTACGTTGGAATCGCCTTTAAAGCACATGAAGAGGGGCACAACTTCGACAATGATGCACTTGGCCAAAAAGGGCGTATGCGTTTTCTCCTGAATATATTCAGGAGAAAACGCATACGCCCTTTTTGGCCGAGCAAGCAAGCGGGCAATGCAAATCTGCACTACAAAGAAGTATCACTTCCCACCGGTCAAAAGGGACATCCACAAAATGTGTAAGAACAAGAAAGGCAAGACAGGCCCTGGAGAACAGGGAGCCTTGTTATGCTGATGGGCGGGATGTAAATTGCCAACTGCCTCTCTGGAGGAGTGCATTCTGTTCCCTAAAACAAGTAAAGAACAGAGCTACAGAGCCAGGGGCACTACCAGTCAAGGGAATATACCTTGGGAAAACTGAAAATCAATAAGACAGAGCCACCCCAAAATTTAGGGCTGCACTGCATACAAGGACCTCAACTTGGATACACCTTAAGTATCCCAGAAAATATAAACATGGTTCAAAAAATTGTGGTACTTACGTACGATGGAATATCCCTCAGCCATGAAATCAATGTCATAAGACCAGTAGCAGCAAAATGGGTGGATTCAGGTACGATGATTCTAAGTGAAATAAGTCACACAGAAAAAGAAACTTATCATAAGATATCACTTATGAAGATCCTGTAAACATGGCTACACTTGAACTGAGTTAGGAAAGAGAACAGTGTCTCACATTTAGAAAACACTCTTATACCTGCTTAAGGGGGAAGGAGAGGTGGGGTGATGCATAAAACCACAGTTTGATATAAGCACAGGTACCGTTCCAAAAACCAACTATGGAATAGACAAGACCTACACCGTCCTCAGTGAAAGGGACTCAAAACCCCATATTTCCCGCAGAGGAAAGTATCTGACTAGTAAGAATCTTAAAACCTATGTATTGATATGTCTCCGTAAGGGAATCAAGTGTGTCTAGACTGGCATAAACATGGCAGCGAGAATCAGCTAAAACCCACTATAAAAAGGAATTTCAAAAACAAAACAAAAATACTGGGAAATTCTTTACAATTCCTTCAGGGTTTCTGATGAAAGCTGGAATGACCCTATCTACAACGACAGCTGGATATGGCATAAGAAGGGACACTTGGGACTGAGACGATTGGTGAGATTGGGTGAGCAAATGCAGACCCTTTAAAGCAATAATGCATGGCACCCATTCCATGGGTCCGAACTCTCCAGGTTGAAGGGAATATTACTACAGCTATAACATGTGCTGGAAACCTAGGGAACGGACACACTGTGAATACGAAAGGTTTCTAAAACTCCACGCATAGTCCCTCTCCTGGTGCTCCGGTTTGACTTTCCGTCTGCTTTACTATCAACCTCCCAACTTGGAGAGACAGCCCCTTTAACATCTTGGTTCGCACAGGTTGCCAATTTGGCAGAGGATGAAAGGGAAGAGGGAGAACCAATGAGAGAGTAGCTGTTAGGCATTTGGACGGGCACATATCACTGTAATTTCCCGGCAGGAAGAAGAATTAACCAAATTCTCAGCCACCCACCGGGAAGCAGTATAGGTCCTGAACCAAAATTTTGGACTTGCGGTCAGCTCTCCAAAAACGAGTTGAAAAATGGAGCTCAGGGGCACAGCAATTCACAAACTGGCCGAGTAATAAAGGACAACTATCGTCCAAAAATCTGTTGAGGGAAGGCAACGAGGCGGACTTGAAAGCGAGGCAGAATAGCAGGAAACAGATTTCAAGAGGTACGTTGGAATCGCCTTTAAAGCACAGGAAGAGGGGCACAACTTTGACAATGATGCACTTGGCCAAAAAGGGCGTATGCGTTTTCTCCTGAATATATTCAGGAGAAAAGGCATACGCCCTTTTTGGCCAAGCAAGCAAGCGGGCAATGCAAATCTGCACTACAAAGAAGTATCACTTCCCAACAGTCAAAGGGGACATCCACAAAATGTGTAAGAACAAGAAAGGCAAGACAGGCCCTGGAGAACAGGGAGCCTTGTTATGCTGATGGGCGGGATGTAAATTGCCAACTGCCTCTCTGGAGGAGTGCATTCTGTTCCCTAAAACAAGTAAAGAACAGAGCTACAGAGCCAAGGGCACTACCAGTCTAGGGAATATACCTTGGGAAAACTGAAAATCAATAAGACAGAGCCACCCCAAAATTTAGGGCTGCACTGCATACAAGGATCTCAACTTGGATACACCTTAAGTATCCCAGAAAATATAAACATGGTTCAAAAAATTGTGGTACTTACGTACGATGGAATATCCCTCAGCCATGAAATCAATGTCATAAGACCAGTAGCAGCAAAATGGGTGGATTCAGGTACGATGATTCTAAGTGAAATAAGTCACACAGAAAAAGAAACTTATCATAAGATATCACTTATGAAGATCCTGTAAACATGGCTACACTTGAACTGAGTTAGGAAAGAGAACAGTGTCTCACATTTAGAAAACACTCTTATACCTGCTTAAGGGGGAAGGAGAGGTGGGGTGATGCATAAAACCAGAGTTTGATATAAGCACAGGTACCGTTCCAAAAACCAACTATGGAATAGACAAGACCTACACCGTCCTCAGCGAAAGGGACTCAAAACCCCATATTTCCCGCAGAGGAAAATATCTGACTAGTAAGAATCTTAAAACCTATGTATTGATATGTCTCCGTAAGGGAATCAAGTGTGTCTAGACTGGCATAAACATGGCAGCGAGAATCAGCTCAAACCCACTATAAAAAGGAATTTCAAAAACAAAACAAAAAAACTGGGAAATTCTTTACAATTCCTTCAGGGTCTCTGATGAAAGCTGGAATGACCCTATCTACAACGACAGCTGGATGTGGCATAAGGAGGGACACTTGGGACTGAGACGATTGGTGAGATTGGGTGAGCAAATGCAGACCCTTTAAAGCAATAATGCATGGCACCCATTCCATGGGTCCGAACTCTCCAGGTTGAAGGGAATATTACTACAGCTATAACATGTGCGGGAAACCTAGAGAACGGACACACTGTGAATACGAAAGGTTTCTAAAACTCAACGAATAAACCCTCTCCTGGTGCTCCGGATTGACTTTCCGGCTGCTTTACTATCAACCTCCCAACTTGGAGAGACAGCCCCTTTAACCTCTTGGTTCGCACAGGTTGCCAATTTGGCAGAGGATGAAAGGGAAGAGGGAGAACCAATGAGAGAGTAGCTGTTAGGAATTTGGATGGGCACATATCAATGTAATTTCCCGGCAGGAAAAAGAATTAACCAAACTCTCAGACACCCACCGGGAACCAGTATAGGTCCTGAACCAAAATTTTGGACTTGCGGTCAGCTCACCAAAAACGAGTTGAAAAATGGAGCTCAGGGGCACAGCAATTCACAAACTGGCCGAGTAATAAAGGACAACTATCTTCCAAAAATCTGTTGAGGGAAGGCAACGAGGCGGACTTGAAAGCGAGGCAGAATAGCAGGAAACAGATTTCAAGAGGTACGTTGGAATCGCCTTTAAAGCACAGGAAGAGGGGCACAACTTCGACAATGATGCACTTGGCCAAAAAGGGCGTATGCGTTTTCTCCTGAATATATTCAGGAGAAAACGCATACGCCCTTTTTGGCCAAGCAAGCAAGCGGGCAATGCAAATCTGCACTACAAAGAAGTATCACTTCCCACCGGTCAAAAGGGACATCCACAAAATGTGTAAGAACAAGAAAGGCAAGACAGGCCCTGGAGAACAGGGAGCCTTGTTATGCTGATGGGCGGGATGTAAATTGCCAACTGCCTCTCTGGAGGAGTGCATTCTGTTCCCTAAAACAAGTAAAGAACAGAGCTACAGAGCCAAGGGCACTACCAGTCTAGGGAATATACCTTGGGAAAACTGAAAATCAATAAGACAGAGCCAACCCAAAATTTAGGGCCGCACTGCATACAAGGACCTCAACTTGGATACACCTTAAGTATCCCAGAAAATATAAACATGGTTCAAAAAATTGTGGTACTTACGTACGATGGAATATCCCTCAGCCATGAAATCAATGTCATAAGACCAGTAGCAGCAAAATGGGTGGATTCAGGTACGATGATTCTAAGTGAAATAAGTCACACAGAAAAAGAAACTTATCATAAGATATCACTTATGAAGATCCTGTAAACATGGCTACACTTGAACTGAGTTAGGAAAGAGAACAGTGTCTCACATTTAGAAAACACTCTTATACCTGCTTAAGGGGGAAGGAGAGGTGGGGTGATGCATAAAACCAGAGTTTGATATAAGCACAGGTACCGTTCCAAAAACCAACTATGGAATAGACAAGACCTACACCGTCCTCAGTGAAAGGGACTCAAAACCCCATATTTCCCGCAGAGGAAAGTATCTGACTAGTAAGAATCTTAAAACCTATGTATTGATATGTCTCCGTAAGGGAATGAAGTGTGTCTAGACTGGCATAAACATGGCAGCGAGAATCAGCTCAAACCCACTATAAAAAGGAATTTCAAAAACAAAACAAAAAAACTGGGAAATTCTTTACAATTCCTTCAGGGTCTCTGATGAAGGCTGGAATGACCCTATCTACAACGACAGCTGGATGTGGCATAAGGAGGGACACTTGGGACTGAGACGATTGGTGAGATTGGGTGAGCAAATGCAGACCCTTTAAAGCAATAATGCATGGCACCCATTCCATGGGTCCGAACTCTCCAGGTTGAAGGGAATATTACTACAGCTATAACAAGTGCGGGAAACCTAGAGAACGGACACACTGTGAATACGAAAGGTTTCTAAAAATCAACGCATAGTCCCTCTCCTGGTGCTCCGGTTTGACTTTCCGTCTGCTTTACTATCAACCTCCCAACTTGGAGAGACAGCCCCTTTAACCTCTTGGTTCGCACAGGTTGCCAATTTGGCAGAGGATGAAAGGGAAGAGGGAGAACCAATGAGAGAGTAGCTGTTAGGCATTTGGACGGGCACATATCACTGTAATTTCCCGGCAGGAAGAAGAATTAACCAAATTCTCAGCCACCCACCGGGAACCAGTATAGGTCCTGAACCAAAATTTTGGACTTGCGGTCAGCTAAACAAAAATGAGTTGAAAAATGGAGCTCAGGGGCACAGCAATTCACAAACTGGCCGAGTAATAAAGGCCAACTATCGTCCAAAAATCTGTTGAGGGAAGGCAACGAGGCGGACTTGAAAGCGAGGCAGAATAGCAGGAAACAGATTTCAAGAGGTACGTTGGAATCGCCTTTAAAGCACAGGAAGAGGGGCACAACTTCAACAATGATGCACTTGGCCAAAAAGGGCGTATGCGTTTTCTCCTGAATATATTCAGGAGAAAACGCATACGCCCTTTTTGGCCAAGCAAGCAAGCGGGCAATGCAAATCTGCACAACAAAGAAGTATCATTTCCCACCGGTCAAAAGGGACATCCACAAAATGTGTAAGAACAAGAAAGGCAAGACAGGCCCAGGAGAACAGGGAGCCTTATTATGCTGATGGGCGGGATGTAAATTGACAACTGCCTCTCTGGAGGAGTGCATTCTGTTCCCTAAAACAAGTAAAGAACAGAGCTACAGAGCCAAGGGCACTACCAGTCTAGGGAATATACCTTGGGAAAACTGAAAATCAATAAGACAGAGCCACCCCAAAATTTAGGGCTGCACTGCATACAAGGGCCTCAACTTGGATACACCTTAAGTATCCCAGAAAATATAAACATGGTTCAAAAAATTGTGGTACTTACGTACGATGGAATATCCCTCAGCCATGAAATCAATGTCATAAGACCAGCAGCAGCAAAATGGGTGGATTCAGGTACGATGATTCTAAGTGAAATAAGTCACACAGAAAAAGAAACCTATCATAAGATATCACCTATGAAGATCCTGTAAACATGGCTACACTTGAACTGAGTTAGGAAAGAGAACAGTGTCTCACATTTAGAAAACACTCTTATACCTGCTTAAGGGGGAAGTATAGGTGGGGTGATGCATAAAACCAGAGTTTGATATAAGCACAGGTACCGTTCCAAAAACCAACTATGGAATAGACAAGACCTACACCGTCCTCAGCGAAAGGGACTCAAAACCCCATATTTCCCGCAGAGGAAAATATCTGACTAGTAAGAATCTTAAAACCTATGTATTGATATGTCTCCATAAGGGAATCAAGTGTGTCTAGACTGGCATAAACATGGCAGCGAGAATCAGCTCAAACCCACTATAAAAAGGAATTTCAAAAACAAAACAAAAAAACTGGGAAATTCTTTACAATTCCTTCAGGGTCTCTGATGAAGGCTGGAATGACCCTATCTACAACGACAGCTGGATGTGGCATAAGGAGGGACACTTGGGACTGAGACGATTGGTGAGATTGGGTGAGCAAATGCAGACCCTTTAAAGCAAAAATGCATGGCACCCATTCCATGGGTCCGAACTCTCCAGGTTGAAGGGAATATTACTACAGCTATAACATGTGCGGGAAACCTAGAGAACGGACACACTGTGAATACGAAAGGTTTCTAAAAATCAACGCATAGTCCCTCTCCTGGTGCTCCGGTTTGACTTTCCGTCTGCTTTACTATCAACCTCCCAACTTGGAGAGACAGCCCCTTTAACCTCTTGGTTCGCACAGGTTGCCAATTTGGCAGAGGATGAAAGGGAAGAGGGAGAACCAATGAGAGAGTAGCTGTTAGGCATTTGGACGGGCACATATCACTGTAATTTCCCGGCAGGAAGAAGAATTAACCAAATTCTCAGCCACCCACCGGGAACCAGTATAGGTCCTGAACCAAAATTTTGGACTTGCGGTCAGCTCACCAAAAACGAGTTGAAAAATGGAGCTCAGGGGCACAGCAATTCACAAACTGGCCGAGTAATAAAGGACAACTATCGTCCAAAAATCTGTTGAGGGAAGGCAACGAGGCGGACTTGAAAGCGAGGCAGAATAGCAGGAAACAGATTTCAAGAGGTATGTTGGAATCGCCTTTAAAGCACAGGAAGAGGGGCACAACTTCGACAATGATGCACTTGGCCAAAAAGGGCGTATGCGTTTTCTCCTGAATATATTCAGGAGAAAACGCATACGCCCTTTTTGGCCAAGCAAGCAAGCGGGCAATGCAAATCTGCACTACAAAGAAGTATCACTTCCCACCGGTCAAAAGGGACATCCACAAAATGTGTAAGAACAAGAAAGGCAAGACAGGCCCTGGAGAACAGGGAGCCTTGTTATGCTGATGGGCGGGATGTAAATTGCCAACTGCCTCTCTGGAGGAGTGCATTCTGTTCCCTAAAACAAGTAAAGAACAGAGCTACAGAGCCAAGGGCACTACCAGTCTAGGGAATATACCTTGGGAAAACTGAAAATCAATAAGACAGAGCCACCTCAAAATTTAGGGCTGCACTGCATACAAGGGCCTCAACTTGGATACACCTTAAGTATCCCAGAAAATATAAACATGGTTCAAAAAATTGTGGTACTTACGTACGATGGAATATCCCTCAGCCATGAAATCAATGTCATAAGACCAGTAGCAGCAAAATGGGTGGATTCAGGTACGATGATTCTAAGTGAAATAAGTCACACAGAAAAAGAAACTTATCATAAGATATCACCTATGAAGATCCTGTAAACATGGCTACACTTGAACTGAGTTAGGAAAGAGAACAGTGTCTCACATTTAGAAAACACTCTTATACCTGCTTAAGGGGGAAGGATAGGTGGGGTGATGCATAAAACCAGAGTTTGATATAAGCACAGGTACCGTTCCAAAAACCAACTATGGAATAGACAAGACCTACACCGTCCTCAGCGAAAGGGACTCAAAACCCCATATTTCCCGCAGAGGAAAATATCTGACTAGTAAGAATCTTAAAACCTATGTATTGATATGTCTCCATAAGGGAATCAAGTGTGTCTAGACTGGCATAAACATGGCAGCGAGAATCAGCTCAAACCCACTATAAAAAGGAATTTCAAAAACAAAACAAAAAAACTGGGAAATTCTTTACAATTCCTTCAGGGTCTCTGATGAAGGCTGGAATGACCCTATCTACAACGACAGCTGGATGTGGCATAAGGAGGGACACTTGGGACTGAGACGATTGGTGAGATTGGGTGAGCAAATGCAGACCCTTTAAAGCAAAAATGCATGGCACCCATTCCATGGGTCCGAACTCTCCAGGTTGAAGGGAATATTACTACAGCTATAACAAGTGCGGGAAACCTAGAGAACGGACACTCTGTGAATACGAAAGGTTTCTAAAACTCAACGCATAGTCCCTCTCCTGGTGCTCCGGTTTGACTTTCCGTCTGCTTTACTATCAACCTCCCAACTTGGAGAGACAGCCCCTTTAACCTCTTGGTTCGCACAGGTTGCCAATTTGGCAGAGGATGAAAAGGAAGAGGGAGAACCAATGAGAGAATAGCTGTTAGGCATTTGGACGGGCACATATCACTGTAATTTCCCGGAAGGAAGAAGAATTAACCAAATTCTCAGCCACCCACCGGGAACCAGTATAGGTCCTGAACCAAAATTTTGGACTTGCGGTCAGCTCACCAAAACCGAGTTGAAAAATGGAGCTCAGGGGCACAGCAATGCACAAACTGGCCGAGTAATAAAGGACAACTATCGTCCAAAAATCTGTTGAGGGAAGGCAACGAGGCGGACTTGAAAGCGAGGCAGAATAGCAGGAAACAGATTTCAAGAGGTACGTTGGAATCGCCTTTAAAGCACAGGAAGAGGGGCACAACTTCGACAATGATGCACTTGGCCAAAAAGGGCGTATGCGTTTTCTCCTGAATATATTCAGGAGAAAACGCATACGCCCTTTTTGGCCAAGCAAGCAAGCGGGCAATGCAAATCTGCACTACAAAGAAGTATCACTTCCCACCGGTCAAAAGGGACATCCACAAAATGTGTAAGAACAAGAAAGGCAAGACAGGCCCTGGAGAACAGGGAGCCTTGTTATGCTGATGGGCGGGATGTAAATTGCCAACTGCCTCTCTGGAGGAGTGCATTCTGTTCCCTAAAACAAGTAAAGAACAGAGCTACAGAGCCAATGGCACTACCAGTCTAGGGAATATACCTTGGGAAAACTGAAAATCAATAAGACAGAGCCACCCCAAAATTTAGGGCTGCACTGCATACAAGGACCTCAACTTGGATACACCTTAAGTATCCCAGAAAATATAAACATGGTTCAAAAAATTGTGGTACTTACGTACGATGGAATATCCCTCAGCCATGAAATCAATGTCATAAGACCAGTAGCAGCAAAATGGGTGGATTCAGGTACGATGATTCTAAGTGAAATAAGTCACACAGAAAAAGAAACTTATCATAAGATATCACTTATGAAGATCCTGTAAACATGGCTACACTTGAACTGAGTTAGGAAAGAGAACAGTGTCTCACATTTAGAAAACACTCTTATACCTGCTTAAGGGGGAAGGATAGGTGGGGTGATGCATAAAACCAGAGTTTGATATAAGCACAGGTACCGTTCCAAAAACCAACTATGGAATAGACAAGACCTACACCGTCCTCAGCGAAAGGGACTCAAAACCCCATATTTCCCGCAGAGGAAAATATCTGACTAGTAAGAATCTTAAAACCTATGTATTGATATGTCTCCGTAAGGGAATCAAGTGTGTCTAGACTGGCATAAACATGGCAGCGAGAATCAGCTCAAACCCACTATAAAAAGGAATTTCAAAAACAAAACAAAAAAACTGGGAAATTCTTTACAATTCCTTCAGGGTCTCTGATGAAGGCTGGAATGACCCTATCTACAACGACAGCTGGATGTGGCATAAGGAGGGACACTTGGGACTGAGACGATTGGTGAGATTGGGTGAGCAAATGCAGACCCTTTAAAGCAATAATGCATGGCACCCATTCCATGGGTCCGAACTCTCCAGGTTGAAGGGAATATTACTACAGCTATAACAAGTGTGGGAAACCTAGAGAACGGACACACTGTGAATACGAAAGGTTTCTAAAACTCAACGCATAGTCCCTCTCCTGGTGCTCCGGTTTGACTTTCCGTCTGCTTTACTATCAACCTCCCAACTTGGAGAGACAGCCCCTTTAACCTCTTGGTTCGCACAGGTTGCCAATTTGGCAGAGGATGATAGGGAAGAGGGAGAACCAATGAGAGAGTAGCTGTTAGGCATTTGCACGGGCACATATCACTGTAATTTCCCGGCAGGAAGAAGAATTAACCAAATTCTCAGCCACCCACCGGGAACCAGTATAGGTCCTGAACCAAAATTTTGGACTTGCGGTCAGCTCACCAAAAACGAGTTGAAAAATGGAGCTCAGGGGCACAGCAATTCACAAACTGGCCGAGTAATAAAGGACAACTATCGTCCAAAAATCTGTTGAGGGAAGGCAACGAGGCAGACTTGAAAGCGAGGCAGAATAGCAGGAAACAGATTTCAAGAGGTACGTTGGAATCGCCTTTAAAGCACAGGAAGAGGGGCACAACTTCGACAATGATGCACTTGGCCAAAAAGGGCGTATGCGTTTTCTCCTGAATATATTCAGGAGAAAACGCATACGCCCTTTTTGGCCAAGCAAGCAAGCGGGCAATGCAAATCTGCACTACAAAGAAGTATCACTTCCCAACAGTCAAAGGGGACATCCACAAAATGTGTAAGAACAAGAAAGGCAAGACAGGCCCTGGAGAACAGGGAGCCTTGTTATGCTGATGGGCGGGATGTAAATTGCCAACTGCCTCTCTGGAGGAGTGCATTCTGTTCCCTAAAACAAGTAAAGAACAGAGCTACAGAGCCAAGGGCACTACCAGTCTAGGGAATATACCTTGGGAAAACTGAAAATCAATAAGACAGAGCCACCCCAAAATTTAGGGCTGCACTGCATACAAGGATCTCAACTTGGATACACCTTAAGTATCCCAGAAAATATAAACATGGTTCAAAAAATTGTGGTACTTACGTACGATGGAATATCCCTCAGCCATGAAATCAATGTCATAAGACCAGTAGCAGCAAAATGGGTGGATTCAGGTACGATGATTCTAAGTGAAATAAGTCACACAGAAAAAGAAACTTATCATAAGATATCACTTATGAAGATCCTGTAAACATGGCTACACTTGAACTGAGTTAGGAAAGAGAACAGTGTCTCACATTTAGAAAACACTCTTATACCTGCTTAAGGGGGAAGGAGAGGTGGGGTGATGCATAAAACCAGAGTTTGATATAAGCACAGGTACCGTTCCAAAAACCAACTATGGAATAGACAAGACCTACACCGTCCTCAGTGAAAGGGACTCAAAACCCCATATTTCCCGCAGAGGAAAATATCTGACTAGTAAGAATCTTAAAACCTATGTATTGATATGTCTCCGTAAGGGAATCAAGTGTGTCTAGACTGGCATAAACATGGCAGCGAGAATCAGCTAAAACCCACTATAAAAAGGAATTTCAAAAACAAAACAAAAATACTGGGAAATTCTTTACAATTCCTTCAGGGTTTCTGATGAAAGCTGGAATGACCCTATCTACAACGACAGCTGGATATGGCATAAGAAGGGACACTTGGGACTGAGACGATTGGTGAGATTGGGTGAGCAAATGCAGACCCTTTAAAGCAATAATGCATGGCACCCATTCCATGGGTCCGAACTCTCCAGGTTGAAGGGAATATTACTACAGCTATAACATGTGCTGGAAACCTAGGGAACGGACACACTGTGAATACGAAAGGTTTCTAAAACTCCACGCATAGTCCCTCTCCTGGTGCTCCGGTTTGACTTTCCGTCTGCTTTACTATCAACCTCCCAACTTGGAGAGACAGCCCCTTTAACATCTTGGTTCGCACAGGTTGCCAATTTGGCAGAGGATGAAAGGGAAGAGGGAGAACCAATGAGAGAGTAGCTGTTAGGCATTTGGACGGGCACATATCACTGTAATTTCCCGGCAGGAAGAAGAATTAACCAAATTCTCAGCCACCCACCGGGAACCAGTATAGGTCCTGAACCAAAATTTTGGACTTGCGGTCAGCTCTCCAAAAACGAGTTGAAAAATGGAGCTCAGGGGCACAGCAATTCACAAACTGGCCGAGTAATAAAGGACAACTATCGTCCAAAAATCTGTTGAGGGAAGGCAACGAGGCGGACTTGAAAGCGAGGCAGAATAGCAGGAAACAGATTTCAAGAGGTACGTTGGAATCGCCTTTAAAGCACAGGAAGAGGGGCACAACTTCGACAATGATGCACTTGGCCAAAAAGGGCGTATGCGTTTTCTCCTGAATATATTCAGGAGAAAACGCATACGCCCTTTTTGGCCAAGCAAGCAAGCGGGCAATGCAAATCTGCACTACAAAGAAGTATCACTTCCCAACAGTCAAAGGGGACATCCACAAAATGTGTAAGAACAAGAAAGGCAAGACAGGCCCTGGAGAACAGGGAGCCTTGTTATGCTGATGGGCGGGATGTAAATTGCCAACTGCCTCTCTGGAGGAGTGCATTCTGTTCCCTAAAACAAGTAAAGAACAGAGCTACAGAGCCAAGGGCACTACCAGTCTAGGGAATATACCTTGGGAAAACTGAAAATCAATAAGACAGAGCCACCCCAAAATTTAGGGCTGCACTGCATACAAGGATCTCAACTTGGATACACCTTAAGTATCCCAGAAAATATAAACATGGTTCAAAAAATTGTGGTACTTACGTACGATGGAATATCCCTCAGCCATGAAATCAATGTCATAAGACCAGTAGCAGCAAAATGGGTGGATTCAGGTACGATGATTCTAAGTGAAATAAGTCACACAGAAAAAGAAACTTATCATAAGATATCACTTATGAAGATCCTGTAAACATGGCTACACTTGAACTGAGTTAGGAAAGAGAACAGTGTCTCACATTTAGAAAACACTCTTATACCTGCTTAAGGGGGAAGGAGAGGTGGGGTGATGCATAAAACCAGAGTTTGATATAAGCACAGGTACCGTTCCAAAAACCAACTATGGAATAGACAAGACCTACACCGTCCTCAGCGAAAGGGACTCAAAACCCCATATTTCCCGCAGAGGAAAATATCTGACTAGTAAGAATCTTAAAACCTATGTATTGATATGTCTCCGTAAGGGAATCAAGTGTGTCTAGACTGGCATAAACATGGCAGCGAGAATCAGCTCAAACCCACTATAAAAAGGAATTTCAAAAACAAAACAAAAAAACTGGGAAATTCTTTACAATTCCTTCAGGGTCTCTGATGAAAGCTGGAATGACCCTATCTACAACGACAGCTGGATGTGGCATAAGGAGGGACACTTGGGACTGAGACGATTGGTGAGATTGGGTGAGCAAATGCAGACCCTTTAAAGCAATAATGCATGGCACCCATTCCATGGGTCCGAACTCTCCAGGTTGAAGGGAATATTACTACAGCTATAACATGTGCGGGAAACCTAGAGAACGGACACACTGTGAATACGAAAGGTTTCTAAAACTCAACGAATAAACCCTCTCCTGGTGCTCCGGATTGACTTTCCGGCTGCTTTACTATCAACCTCCCAACTTGGAGAGACAGCCCCTTTAACCTCTTGGTTCGCACAGGTTGCCAATTTGGCAGAGGATGAAAGGGAAGAGGGAGAACCAATGAGAGAGTAGCTGTTAGGAATTTGGATGGGCACATATCAATGTAATTTCCCGGCAGGAAAAAGAATTAACCAAACTCTCAGACACCCACCGGGAACCAGTATAGGTCCTGAACCAAAATTTTGGACTTGCGGTCAGCTCACCAAAAACGAGTTGAAAAATGGAGCTCAGGGGCACAGCAATTCACAAACTGGCCGAGTAATAAAGGACAACTATCTTCCAAAAATCTGTTGAGGGAAGGCAACGAGGCGGACTTGAAAGCGAGGCAGAATAGCAGGAAACAGATTTCAAGAGGTACGTTGGAATCGCCTTTAAAGCACAGGAAGAGGGGCACAACTTCGACAATGATGCACTTGGCCAAAAAGGGCGTATGCGTTTTCTCCTGAATATATTCAGGAGAAAACGCATACGCCCTTTTTGGCCAAGCAAGCAAGCGGGCAATGCAAATCTGCACTACAAAGAAGTATCACTTCCCACCGGTCAAAAGGGACATCCACAAAATGTGTAAGAACAAGAAAGGCAAGACAGGCCCTGGAGAACAGGGAGCCTTGTTATGCTGATGGGCGGGATGTAAATTGCCAACTGCCTCTCTGGAGGAGTGCATTCTGTTCCCTAAAACAAGTAAAGAACAGAGCTACAGAGCCAAGGGCACTACCAGTCTAGGGAATATACCTTGGGAAAACTGAAAATCAATAAGACAGAGCCAACCCAAAATTTAGGGCCGCACTGCATACAAGGACCTCAACTTGGATACACCTTAAGTATCCCAGAAAATATAAACATGGTTCAAAAAATTGTGGTACTTACGTACGATGGAATATCCCTCAGCCATGAAATCAATGTCATAAGACCAGTAGCAGCAAAATGGGTGGATTCAGGTACGATGATTCTAAGTGAAATAAGTCACACAGAAAAAGAAACTTATCATAAGATATCACTTATGAAGATCCTGTAAACATGGCTACACTTGAACTGAGTTAGGAAAGAGAACAGTGTCTCACATTTAGAAAACACTCTTATACCTGCTTAAGGGGGAAGGAGAGGTGGGGTGATGCATAAAACCAGAGTTTGATATAAGCACAGGTACCGTTCCAAAAACCAACTATGGAATAGACAAGACCTACACCGTCCTCAGTGAAAGGGACTCAAAACCCCATATTTCCCGCAGAGGAAAGTATCTGACTAGTAAGAATCTTAAAACCTATGTATTGATATGTCTCCGTAAGGGAATGAAGTGTGTCTAGACTGGCATAAACATGGCAGCGAGAATCAGCTCAAACCCACTATAAAAAGGAATTTCAAAAACAAAACAAAAAAACTGGGAAATTCTTTACAATTCCTTCAGGGTCTCTGATGAAAGCTGGAATGACCCTATCTACAACGACAGCTGGATGTGGCATAAGGAGGGACACTTGGGACTGAGACGATTGGTGAGATTGGGTGAGCAAATGCAGACCCTTTAAAGCAATAATGCATGGCACCCATTTCATGGGTCCGAACTCTCCAGGTTGAAGGGAATATTACTACAGCTATAACATGTGCGGGAAACCTAGGGAACGGACACACTGTGAATACGAAAGGTTTCTAAAACTCAACGTATAGTACCTCTCCTGGTGCTCCGGTTTGACTTTCCGTCTGCTTTACTATCAACCTCCCAACTTGGAGAGACAGCCCCTTTAACCTCTTGGTTCGCACAGGTTGCCAATTTGGCAGAGGATGAAAGGGAAGAGGGAGAACCAATGAGAGAGTAGCTGTTAGGCATTTGGACGGGCACATATCACTGTAATTTCCCGGCAGGAAAAAGAATTAACCAAATTCTCAGCCACCCACCGGGAACCAGTATAGGTCCTGAACCAAAATTTTGGACTTGCGGTCAGCTCACCAAAAACGAGTTGAAAAATGGAGCTCAGGGGCACAGCAATTCACAAACTGGCCGAGTAATAAAGGACAACTATCTTCCAAAAATCTGTTGAGGGAAGGCAACGAGGCGGACTTGAAAGCGAGGCAGAATAGCAGGAAACAGATTTCAAGAGGTACGTTGGAATCGCCTTTAAAGCACAGGAAGAGGGGCACAACTTCGACAATGATGCACTTGGCCAAAAAGGGCGTATGCGTTTTCTCCTGAATATATTCAGGAGAAAACGCATACGCCCTTTTTGGCCAAGCAAGCAAGCGGGCAATGCAAATCTGCACTACAAAGAAGTATCACTTCCCACCGGTCAAAAGGGACATCCACAAAATGTGTAAGAACAAGAAAGGCAAGACAGGCCCTGGAGAACAGGGAGCCTTGTTATGCTGATGGGCGGGATGTAAATTGCCAACTGTCTCTCTGTAGGAGTGCATTCTGTTCCCTAAAACAAGTAAAGAACAGAGCTACAGAGCCAAGGGCACTACCAGTCTAGGGAATATACCTTGGGAAAACTGAAAATCAATAAGACAGAGCCACCCCAAAATTTAGGGCTGCACTGCATACAAGGACCTCAACTTGGATACACCTTAAGTATCCCAGAAAATATAAATATGGTTCAAAAAATTGTGGTACTTACGTACGATGGAATATCCCTCAGCCATGAAATCAATGTCATAAGACCAGTAGCAGCAAAATGGGTGGATTCAGGTACGATGATTCTAAGTGAAATAAGTCACACAGAAAAAGAAACTTATCATAAGATATCACTTATGAAGATCCTGTAAACATGGCTACACTTGAACTGAGTTAGGAAAGAGAACAGTGTCTCACATTTAGAAAACACTCTTATACCTGCTTAAGGGGGAAGGAGAGGTGGGGTGATGCATAAAACCAGAGTTTGATATAAGCACAGGTACCGTTCCAAAAACCAACTATGGAATAGACAAGACCTACACCGTCCTCAGTGAAAGGGACTCAAAACCCCATATTTCCCGCAGAGGAAAGTATCTGACTAGTAAGAATCTTAAAACCTATGTATTGATATGTCTCCGTAAGGGAATCAAGTGTGTCTAGACTGGCATAAACATGGCAGCGAGAATCAGCTCAAACCCACTATAAAAAGGAATTTCAAAAACAAAACAAAAAAACTGGGAAATTCTTTACAATTCCTTCAGGGTCTCTGATGAAAGCTGGAATGACCCTATCTACAACGACAGCTGGATGTGGCATAAGGAGGGACACTTGGGACTGAGACGATTGGTGAGATTGGGTGAGCAAATGCAGACCCTTTAAAGCAATAATGCATGGCACCCATTTCATGGGTCCGAACTCTCCAGGTTGAAGGGAATATTACTACAGCTATAACATGTGCGGGAAACCTAGGGAACGGACACACTGTGAATACGAAAGGTTTCTAAAACTCAACGCATAGTCCCTCTCCTGGTGCTCCGGTTTGACTTTCCGTCTGCTTTACTATCAACCTCCCAACTTGGAGAGACAGCCCCTTTAACCTCTTGGTTCGCACAGGTTGCCAATTTGGCAGAGGATGAAAGGGAAGAGGGAGAACCAATGAGAGAGTAGCTGTTAGGAATTTGGATGGGCACATATCACTGTAATTTCCCGGCAGGAAAAAGAATTAACCAAATTCTCAGCCACCCACCGGGAACCAGTATAGGTCCTGAACCAAAATTTTGGACTTGCGGTCAGCTCACCAAAAACGAGTTGAAAAATGGAGCTCAGGGGCACAGCAATTCACAAACTGGCCGAGTAATAAAGGACAACTATCGTCCAAAAATCTGTTGAGGGAAGGCAACGAGGCGGACTTGAAAGCGAGGCAGAATAGCAGGAAACAGATTTCAAGAGGTACGTTGGAATCGCCTTTAAAGCACAGGAAGAGGGGCACAACTTCGACAATGATGCACTTGGCCAAAAAGGGCATATGCGTTTTCTCCTGAATATATTCAGGAGAAAACGCATACGCCCTTTTTGGCCAAGCAAGCAAGCGGGCAATGCAAATCTGCACTACAAAGAAGTATCACTTCCCACCGGTCAAAAGGGACATCCACAAAATGTGTAAGAACAAGAAAGGCAAGACAGGCCCTGGAGAACAGGGAGCCTTGTTATGCTGATGGGCGGGATGTAAATTGCCAACTGCCTCTCTGGAGGAGTGCATTCTGTTCCCTAAAACAAGTAAAGAACAGAGCTACAGAGCCAAGGGCACTACCAGTCTAGGGAATATACCTTGGGAAAACTGAAAATCAATAAGACAGAGCCAACCCAAAATTTAGGGCCGCACTGCATACAAGGACCTCAACTTGGATACACCTTAAGTATCCCAGAAAATATAAACATGGTTCAAAAAATTGTGGTACTTACGTACGATGGAATATCCCTCAGCCATGAAATCAATGTCATAAGAGCAGTAGCAGCAAAATGGGTGGATTCAGGTACGATGATTCTAAGTGAAATAAGTCACACAGAAAAAGAAACTTATCATAAGATATCACTTATGAAGATCCTGTAAACATGGCTACACTTGAACTGAGTTAGGAAAGAGAACAGTGTCTCACATTTAGAAAACACTCTTATACCTGCTTAAGGGGGAAGGAGAGGTGGGGTGATGCATAAAACCAGAGTTTGATATAAGCACAGGTACCGTTCCAAAAACCAACTATGGAATAGACAAGACCTACACCGTCCTCAGTGAAAGGGACTCAAAACCCCATATTTCCCGCAGAGGAAAGTATCTGACTAGTAAGAATCTTAAAACCTATGTATTGATATGTCTCCGTAAGGGAATCAAGTGTGTCTAGACTGGCATAAACATGGCAGCGAGAATCAGCTCAAACCCACTATAAAAAGGAATTTCAAAAACAAAACAAAAAAACTGGGAAATTCTTTACAATTCCTTCAGGGTCTCTGATGAAAGCTGGAATGACCCTATCTACAACGACAGCTGGATGTGGCATAAGGAGGGACACTTGGGACTGAGACGATTGGTGAGATTGGGTGAGCAAATGCAGATCCTTTAAAGCAATAATGCATGGCACCCATTCCATGGGTCCGAACTCTCCAGGTTGAAGGGAATATTACTACAGCTATAACATGTGCGGGAAACCTAGAGAACGGACACACTGTGAATACGAAAGGTTTCTAAAACTCAACGAATAGTCCCTCTCCTGGTGCTCCGGTTTGACTTTCCGTCTGCTTTACTATCAACCTCCCAACTTGGAGAGACAGCCCCTTTAACCTCTTGGTTCGCACAGGTTGCCAATTTGGCAGAGGATGAAAGGGAAGAGGGAGAACCAATGAGAGAGTAGCTGTTAGGCATTTGGACGGGCACATATCACTGTAATTTCCCGGCAGGAAGAAGAATTAACCAAATTCTCAGCCACCCACTGGGAACCAGTATAGGTCCTGAACCAAAATTTTGGTCTTGCGGTCAGCTCTCCAAAAACGAGTTGAAAAATGGAGCTCAGCGCCACAGCAATTCACAAACTGGCCGAGTAATAAAGGACACCTATCGTCCAAAAATCTGTTGACGGAAGGCAACGAGGCGGACTTGAAAGCGAGGCAGAATAGCAGGAAACAGATTTCAAGAGGTACGTTGGAATCGCCTTTAAAGCACAGGAAGAGGGGCACAACTTCGACAATGATGCACTTGGCCAAAAAGGGCATATGCGTTTTCTCCTGAATATATTCAGGAGAAAACGCATACGCCCTTTTTGGCCAAGCAAGCAAGCGGGCAATGCAAATCAGCACTACAAAGAAGTATCACTTCCCACCGGTCAAAAGGGACATCCACAAAATGTGTAAGAACAAGAAAGGCAAGACAGGCCCTGGAGAACAGGGAGCCTTGTTATGCTGATGGGCGGGATGTAAATTGCCAACTGCCTCTCTGGAGGTGTGCATTCTGTTCCCTAAAACAAGTAAAGAACAGAGCTACAGAGCCAAGGGCACTACCAGTCTAGGGAATATACCTTGGGGAAACTGAAAATCAATAAGACAGAGCCACCCCAAAATTTAGGGCTGCACTGCATACAAGGACCTCAACTTGGATACACCTTAAGTATCCCAGAAAATATAAACATGGTTCAAAAAATTGTGGTACTTACGTACGATGGAATATCCCTCAGCCAGGAAATCAATGTCAGAAGACCAGTAGCAGCAAAATGGATGGATTCAGGTACGATGATTCTAAGTGAAATAAGTCACACAGAAAAAGAAACTTATCATAAGATATCACTTATGAAGATCCTGTAAACATGGCTACACTTGAACTGAGTTAGGAAAGAGAACAGTGTCTCACATTTAGAAAACACTCTTATACCTGCTTAAGGGGGAAGGAGAGGTGGGGTGATGCATAAAACCAGAGTTTGATATAAGCACAGTTACCGTTCCAAAAACCAACTATGGAATAGACAAGACCTACACCGTCCTCAGTGAAAGGGACTCAAAACCCCATATTTCCCACAGAGGAAAATATCTGACTAGTAAGAATCTTAAAACCTATGTATTGATATGTCTCCGTAAGGGAATCAAGTGTGTCTAGACTGGCATAAACATGGCAGCGAGAATCAGCTCAAACCCACTATAAAAAGGAATTACAAAAACAAAACAAAAAAACTGGGAAATTCTTTACAATTCCTTCAGGGTCTCTGATGAAAGCTGGAATGACCCTATCTACAACGACAGCTGGATGTGGCATAAGGAGGGACACTTGGGACTGAGACGATTGGTGAGATTGGGTGAGCAAATGCAGACGCTTTAAAGCAATAATGCATGGCACCCATTCCATGGGTCCGAACTCTCCAGGTTGAAGGGAATATTACTACAGCTATAACATGTGCGGGAAACCTAGAGAACGGACACACTGTGAATACGAAAGGTTTCTAAACCTCAAAGAATAGACCCTCTCCTGGTGCTCCGGTTTGACTTTCCGTCTGCTTTACTATCAACCTCCCAACTTGGAGAGACAGCCCCTTTAACCTCTTGGTTCGCACAGGTTGCCAATTTGGCAGAGGATGAAAGGGAAGAGGGAGAACCAATGAGAGAGTAGCTGTTAGGCATTTGGACGGGCACATATCACTGTAATTTCCCGGCAGGAAGAAGAATTAACCAAATTCTCAGCCACCCACCGGGAACCAGTATATGTCCTGAACCAAAATTTTGGACTTGCGGTCAGCTCACCAAAAACGAGTTGAAAAATGGAGCTCAGGGGCACAGCAATTCACAAACTGGCCGAGTAATAAAGGACAAATATCGTCCAAAAATCTGTTGAGGGAAGGCAACGAGGCGGACTTGAAAGTGAGGCAGAATAGCAGGAAACAGATTTCAAGAGGTACGTTGGAATCGCCTTTAAAGCACAGGAAGAGGGGCACAATTTCGACAATGACGCACTTGGCCAAAATGGGCGTATGCGTTTTCTCCTGAATATATTCAGGAGAAAACGCATACGCCCTTTTTGGCCAAGCAAGCAAGCGGGCAATGCAAATCTGCACTACAAAGAAGTATCACTTCCCACCGGTCAAAAGGGACATCCACAAAATGTGTAAGAACAAGAAAGGCAAGACAGGCCCTGGAGAACAGGGAGCCTTGTTATGCTGATGGGCGGGATGTAAATTGCCAACTGCCTCTCTGGAGGAGTGCATTCTGTTCCCTAAAACAAGTAAAGAACAGAGCTACAGAGCCAAGGGCACTACCAGTCTAGGGAATATACCTTGGGAAAACTGAAAATCAGTAAGACAGAGCCACCCCAAAATTTAGGGCTGCACTGCATACAAGGACCTCAACTTGGATACACCTTAAGTATCCCAGAAAATATAAACATGGTTCAAAAAATTGTGGTACTTACGTACGATGGAATATCCCTCAGCCATGAAATCAATGTCATAAGACCAGTAGCAGCAAAATGGGTGGATTCAGGTACGATGATTCTAAGTGAAATAAGTCACACAGAAAAAGAAACTTATCATAAGATATCACTTATGAAGATCCTGTAAACATGGCTACACTTGAACTGAGTTAGGAAAGAGAACAGTGTCTCACATTTAGAAAACACTCTTATACCTGCTTAAGGGGGAAGGAGAGGTGGGGTGATGCATAAAACCAGAGTTTGATATAAGCACAGGTACCGTTCCAAAAACCAACTATGGAATAGACAAGACCTACACCGTCCTCAGTGAAAGGGACTCAAAACCCCATATTTCCCGCAGAGGAAAATATCTGACTAGTAAGAATCTTAAAACCTATGTATTGATATGTCTCCGTAAGGGAATCAAGTGTGTCTAGACTGGCATAAACATGGCAGCGAGAATCAGCTCAAACCCACTATAAAAAGGAATTTCAAAAACAAAACAAAAAAACTGGGAAATTCTTTACAATTCCTTCAGGGTCTCTGATGAAAGCTGGAATGACCCTATCTACAACGACAGCTGGATGTGGCATAAGGAGGGACACTTGGGACTGAGACGATTGGTGAGATTGGGTGAGCAAATGCAGACGCTTTAAAGCAATAATGCATGGCACCCATTCCATGGGTCCGAACTCTCCAGGTTGAAGGGAATATTACTACAGCTATAACATGTGCGGGAAACCTAGAGAACGGACACACTGTGAATACGAAAGTTTTCTAAAACTCAAAGAATAAACCCTCTCCTGGTGCTCCGGTTTGACTTTCCGGCTGCTTTACTATCAACCTCCCAACTTGGAGAGACAGCCCCTTTAACCTCTTGGTTCGCACAGGTTGCCAATTTGGCAGAGGATGAAAGGGAAGAGGGAGAACCAATGAGAGAGTAGCTGTTAGGCATTTGGACGGGCACATATCACTGTAATTTCCCGGCAGGAAGAAGAATTAACCAAATTCTCAGCCACCCACCGGGAACCAGTATAGGTCCTGAACCAAAATTTTGGACTTGCGGTCAGCTCTCCAAAAACGAGTTGAAAAATGGAGCTCAGGGACACAGCAATTCACAAACTGGCCGAGTAATAAAGGACAACTATCGTCCAAAAATCTGTTGAGGGAAGGCAACGAGGCAGACTTGAAAGTGAGGCAGAATAGCAGGAAACAGATTTCAAGAGGTACGTTGGAATCGCCTTTAAAGCACAGGAAGAGGGGCACAACTTCGACAATGACGCACTTGGCCAAAAAGGGCGTATGCGTTTTCTCCTGAATATATTCAGGAGAAAACGCATACGCCCTTTTTGGCCAAGCAAGCAAGCGGGCAATGCAAATCTGCACTACAAAGAAGTATCACTTCCCACCGGTCAAAAGGGACATCCACAAAATGTGTAAGAACAAGAAAGGCAAGACAGGCCCTGGAGAACAGGGAGCCTTGTTATGCTGATGGGCGGGATGTAAATTGCCAACTGCCTCTCTGGAGGAGTGCATTCTGTTCCCTAAAACAAGTAAAGAACAGAGCTACAGAGCCAAGGGCACTACCAGTCTAGGGAATATACCTTGGGAAAACTGAAAATCAATAAGACAGAGCCACCCCAAAACTTAGGGCTGCACTGCATACAAGGACCTCAACTTGGATACACCTTAAGTATCCCAGAAAATATAAACATGGTTCAAAAAATTGTGGTACTTACGTACGATGGAATATCCCTCAGCCAGGAAATCAATGTCATAAGACCAGTAGCAGCAAAATGGATGGATTCAGGTACGATGATTCTAAGTGAAATAAGTCACACAGAAAAAGAAACTTATCATAAGATATCACTTATGAAGATCCTGTAAACATGGCTACACTTGAACTGAGTTAGGAAAGAGAACAGTGTCTCACATTTAGAAAACACTCTTATACCTGCTTAAGGGGGAAGGAGAGGTGGGGTGATGCATAAAACCAGAGTTTGATATAAGCACAGGTACCGTTCCAAAAACCAACTATGGAATAGACAAGACCTACACCGTCCTCAGTGAAAGGGACTCAAAACCCCATATTTCCCGCAGAGGAAAGTATCTGACTAGTAAGAATCTTAAAACCTATGTATTGATATGTCTCCGTAAGGGAATCAAGTGTGTCTAGACTGGCATAAACATGGCAGCGAGAATCAGCTCAAACCCACTATAAAAAGGAATTTCAAAAACAAAACAAAAAAACTGGGAAATTCTTTACAATTCCTTCAGGGTCTCTGATGAAAGCTGGAATGACCCTATCTACAACGACAGCTGGATGTGGCATAAGGAGGGACACTTGGGACTGAGACGATTGGTGAGATTGGGTGAGCAAATGCAGATCCTTTAAAGCAATAATGCATGGCACCCATTCCATGGGTCCGAACTCTCCAGGTTGAAGGGAATATTACTACAGCTATAACATGTGCGGGAAACCTAGAGAATGGACACACTGTGAATACGAAAGGTTTCTAAAACTCAACGAATAGTCCCTCTCCTGGTGCTCCGGTTTGACTTTCCGTCTGCTTTACTATCAACCTCCCAACTTGGAGAGACAGCCCCTTTAACCTCTTGGTTCGCACAGGTTGCCAATTTGGCAGAGGATGAAAGGGAAGAGGGAGAACCAATGAGAGAGTAGCTGTTAGGCATTTGGACGGGCACATATCACTGTAATTTCCCGGCAGGAAGAAGAATTAACCAAATTCTCAGCCACCCACTGGGAACCAGTATAGGTCCTGAACCAAAATTTTTGTCTTGCGGTCAGCTCTCCAAAAACGAGTTGAAAAATGGAGCTCAGCGACACAGCAATTCACAAACTGGCCGAGTAATAAAGGACACCTATCGTCCAAAAATCTGTTGACGGAAGGCAACGAGGCGGACTTGAAAGCGAGGCAGAATAGCAGGAAACAGATTTCAAGAGGTACGTTGGAATCGCCTTTAAAGCACAGGAAGAGGGGCACATCTTCGACAATGACGCACTTGGCCAAAAAGGGCGTATGCGTTTTCTCCTGAATATATTCAGGAGAAAACGCATACGCCCTTTTTGGCTAAGCAAGCAAGCGGGCAATGCAAATCTGCACTACAAAGAAGTATCACTTCCCACCGGTCAAAAGGGACATCCACAAAATGTGTAAGAACAAGAAACGCAAGACAGGCCCTGGAGAACAGGGAGCGTTGTTATGCTGATGGGCGGGATGTAAATTGCCAACTGCCTCTCTGGAGGAGTGCATTCTGTTCCCTAAAACAAGTAAAGAACAGAGCTACAGAGCCAAGGGCACTACCAGTCTAGGGAATATACCTTGGGAAAATTGAAAATCAATAAGACAGAGCCACCCCAAAATTTAGGGCTGCACTGCATACAAGGACCTCAACTTGGATACACCTTAAGTATCCCAGAAAATATAAACATGGTTCAAAAAATTGTGGTACTTACGTACGATGGAATATCCCTCAGCCATGAAATCAATGTCATAAGACCAGTAGCAGCAAAATGGGTGGATTCAGGTACGATGATTCTAAGTGAAATAAATCACACAGAAAAAGAAACTTATCATAAGATATCACTTATGAAGATCCTGTAAACATGGCTACACTTGAACTGAGTTAGGAAAGAGAACAGTGTCTCACATTTAGAAAACACTCTTATACCTGCTTAAGGTTGAAGGAGAGGTGGGGTGATGCATAAAACCAGAGTTTGATATAAGCACAGGTACCGTTCCAAAAACCAACTATGGAATAGACAAGACCTACACCGTCCTCAGTGAAAGGGACTCAAAACCCCATATTTCCCGCAGAGGAAAATATCTGACTAGTAAGAATCTTAAAACCTATGTATTGATATGTCTCCGTAAGGGAATCAAGTGTGTCTAGACTGGCATAAACATGGCAGCGAGAATCAGCTCAAACCCACTATAAAAAGGAATTTCAAAAACAAAACAAAAAAACTGGGAAATTCTTTACAATTCCTTCAGGGTCTCTGATGAAAGCTGGAATGACCCTATCTACAACGACAGCTGGATGTGGCATAAGGAGGGACACTTGGGACTGAGACGATTGGTGAGATTGGGTGAGCAAATGCAGACGCTTTAAAGCAATAATGCATGGCACCCATTCCATGGGTCCGAACTCTCCAGGTTGAAGGGAATATTACTACAGCTATAACATGTGCGGGAAACCTAGAGAACGGACACACTGTGAATACGAAAGGTTTCTAAAACTCAAAGAATAAACCCTCTCCTGGTGCTCCGGTTTGACTTTCCGTCTGCTTTACTATCAACCTCCCAACTTGGAGAGACAGCCCCTTTAACCTCTTGGTTCGCACAGGTTGCCAATTTGGCAGAGGATGAAAGGAAAGAGGGAGAACCAATGAGAGAGTAGCTGTTAGGCATTTGGACGGGCACATATCACTGTAATTTCCCGGCAGGAAGAAGAATTAACCAAATTCTCAGCCACCCACCGGGAACCAGTATAGGTCCTGAAGCAAAATTTTGGACTTGCGGTCAGCTCTCCAAAAACGAGTTGAAAAATGGAGCTCAGGGACACAGCAATTCACAAACTGGCCGAGTAATAAAGGACAACTATCGTCCAAAAATCTGTTGAGGGAAGGCAACGAGGCAGACTTGAAAGTGAGGCAGAATAGCAGGAAACAGATTTCAAGAGGTACGTTGGAATCGCCTTTAAAGCACAGGAAGAGGGGCACAACTTCGACAATGACGCACTTGGCCAAAAAGGGCGTATGCGTTTTCTCCTGAATATATTCAGGAGAATACGCATACGCCCTTTTTGGCCAAGCAAGCAAGCGGGCAATGCAAATCTGCACTACAAAGAAGTATCACTTCCCACCGGTCAAAAGGGACATCCACAAAATGTGTAAGAACAAGAAAGGCAAGACAGGCCCTGGAGAACAGGGAGCCTTGTTATGCTGATGGGCGGGATGTAAATTGCCAACTGCCTCTCTGGAGGAGTGCATTCTGTTCCCTAAAACAAGTAAAGAACAGAGCTACAGAGCCAAGGGCACTACCAGTCTAGGGAATATACCTTGGGAAAACTGAAAATCAATAAGACAGAGCCACCCCAAAACTTAGGGCTGCACTGCATACAAGGACCTCAACTTGGATACACCTTAAGTATCCCAGAAAATATAAACATGGTTCAAAAAATTGTGGTACTTACGTACGATGGAATATCCCTCAGCCAGGAAATCAATGTCATAAGACCAGTAGCAGCAAAATGGGTGGATTCAGGTACGATGATTCTAAGTGAAATAAGTCACACAGAAAAAGAAACTTATCATAAGATATCACTTATGAAGATCCTGTAAACATGGCTACACTTGAACTGAGTTAGGAAAGAGAACAGTGTCTCACATTTAGAAAACACTCTTATACCTGCTTAAGGGGGAAGGAGAGGTGGGGTGATGCATAAAACCAGAGTTTGATATAAGCACAGGTACCGTTCCAAAAACCAACTATGGAATAGACAAGACCTACACCGTCCTCAGTGAAAGGGACTCAAAACCCCATATTTCCCACAGAGGAAAATATCTGACTAGTAAGAATCTTAAAACCTATGTATTGATATGTCTCCGTAAGGGAATCAAGTGTGTCTAGACTGGCATAAACATGGCAGCGAGAATCAGCTCAAACCCACTATAAAAAGGAATTTCAAAAACAAAACAAAAAAACTGGGAAATTCTTTACAATTCCTTCAGGGTCTCTGATGAAAGCTGGAATGACCCTATCTACAACGACAGCTGGATGTGGCATAAGGAGGGACACTTGGGACTGAGACGATTGGTGAGATTGGGTGAGCAAATGCAGACGCTTTAAAGCAATAATGCATGGCACCCATTCCATGTGTCCGAACTCTCCAGGTTGAAGGGAATATTACTACAGCTATAACATGTGCGGGAAACCTAGAGAACGGACACACTGTGAATACGAAAGGTTTCTAAAACTCAAAGAATAGACCCTCTCCTGGTGCTCCGGTTTGACTTTCCGTTTGCTTTACTATCAACCTCCCAACTTGGAGAGACAGCCCCTTTAACCTCTTGGTTCGCACAGGTTGCCAATTTGGCAGAGGATGAAAGGGAAGAGGGAGAACCAATGAGAGAGTAGCTGTTAGGCATTTGGACGGGCACATATCACTGTAATTTCCCGGCAGGAAAAAGAATTAACCAAATTCTCAGCCACCCACCGGGAACCAGTATAGGTCCTGAACCAAAATTTTGGACTTGCGGTCAGCTCACCAAAAACGAGTTGAAAAATGGAGCTCAGGGGCACAGCAATTCACAAACTGGCCGAGTAATAAAGGACAACTATCGTCCAAAAATCTGTTGAGGGAAGGCAACGAGGCGGACTTGAAAGCGAGGCAGAATAGCAGGAAACAGATTTCAAGAGGTACGTTGTAATCGCCTTTAAAGCACAGGAAGAGGGGCACAACTTCGACAATGATGCACTTGGCCAAAAAGGGCGTATGCGTTTTCTCCTGAATATATTCAGGAGAAAACGCATACGCCCTTTTTGGCCAAGCAAGCAAGCTGGCAATGCAAATCTGCACTACAAAGAAGTATCACTTCCCACCGGTCAAAAGGGACATCCACAAAATGTGTAAGAACAAGAAAGGCAAGACAGGCCCTGGAGAACAGGGAGCCTTGTTATGCTGATGGGCGGGATGTAAATTGCCAACTGCCTCTCTGTAGGAGTGCATTCTGTTCCCTAAAACAAGTAAAGAACAGAGCTACAGAGCCAAGGGCACTACCAGTCTAGGGAATATACCTTGGGAAAACTGAAAATCAATAAGACAGAGCCAACCCAAAATTTAGGGCCGCACTGCATACAAGGACCTCAACTTGGATACACCTTAAGTATCCCAGAAAATATAAACATGGTTCAAAAAATTGTGGTACTTACGTACGATGGAATATCCCTCAGCCATGAAATCAATGTCATAAGAGCAGTAGCAGCAAAATGGGTGGATTCAGGTACGATGATTCTAAGTGAAATAAGTCACACAGAAAAAGAAACTTATCATAAGATATCACTTATGAAGATCCTGTAAACATGGCTACACTTGAACTGAGTTAGGAAAGAGAACAGTGTCTCACATTTAGAAAACACTCTTATACCTGCTTAAGGGGGAAGGAGAGGTGGGGTGATGCATAAAACCAGAGTTTGATATAAGCACAGGTACCGTTCCAAAAACCAACTATGGAATAGACAAGACCTACACCGTCCTCAGTGAAAGGGACTCAAAACCCCATATTTCCCGCAGAGGAATATATCTGACTAGTAAGAATCTTAAAACCTATGTATTGATATGTCTCCATAAGGGAATCAAGTGTGTCTAGACTGGCATAAACATGGCAGCGAGAATCAGCTCAAACCCACTATAAAAAGGAATTTCAAAAACAAAACAAAAAAACTGGGAAATTCTTTACAATTCCTTCAGGGTCTCTGATGAAAGCTGGAATGACCCTATCTACAACGACAGCTGGATGTGGCATAATGAGGGACACTTGGGACTGAGACGATTGGTGAGATTGGGTGAGCAAATGCAGACCCTTTACAGCAATAATGCATGGCACCCATTCCATGGGTCCGAACTCTCCAGGTTGAAGGGAATATTACTACAGCTGTAACATGTGCGGGAAACCTAGAGAACGGACACACTGTGAATACGAAAGGTTTCTAAAACTCAACGAATAGTCCCGCTCCTGGTGCTCCGGTTTGACTTTCCGTCTGCTTTACTATCAACCTCCCAACTTGGAGAGACAGCCCCTTTAACCTCTTGGTTCGCACAGGTTGCCAATTTGGCAGAGGATGAAAGGGAAGAGGGAGAACCAATGAGAGAGTAGCTGTTAGGCATTTGGACGGGCACATATCACTGTAATTTCCCGGCAGGAAGAAGAATTAACCGAATTCTCAGCCACCCACCGGGAACCAGTATAGGTCCTGAACCAAAATTTTGGACTTGCGGTCAGCTCACCAAAAACGAGTTGAAAAATGGAGCTCAGGGGCACAGCAATTCACAAACTGGCCGAGTAATAAAGGACAACTATCGTCCAAATATCTGTTGAGGGAAGGCAACGAGGCGGACTTGAAAGTGAGGCAGAATAGCAGGAAACAGATTTCAAGAGGTACATTGGAATCGCCTTTAAAGCACAGGAAGAGGGGCACAACTTCGACAATGATGCACTTGGCCAAAAAGGGCGTATGCGTTTTCTCCTGAATATATTCAGGAGAAAACGCATACGCCCTTTTTGGCCAAGCAAGCAAGCGGGCAATGCAAATCTGCACTACAAAGAAGTATCACTTCCCACCGGTCAAAAGGGACATCCACAAAATGTGTAAGAACAAGAAAGGCAAGACAGGCCCTGGAGAACAGGGAGCCTTGTTATGCTGATGGGCGGGATGTAAATTGCCAACTGCCTCTCTGAAGGTGTGCATTCTGTTCCCTAAAACAAGTAAAGAACAGAGCTACAGAGCCAAGGGCACTACCAGTCTAGGGAATATACCTTGGGAAAACTGAAAATCAATAAGACAGAGCCACCCCAAAATTTAGGGCTGCACTGCATACAAGGACCTCAACTTGGATACACCTTAAGTATCCCAGAAAATATAAACATGGTTCAAAAAATTGTGGTACTTACGTACGATGGAATATCCCTCAGCCATGAAATCAATGTCATAAGACCAGTAGCAGCAAAATGGGTGGATTCAGGTACGATGATTCTAAGTGAAATAAGTCACACAGAAAAAGAAACTTATCATAAGATATCACTTATGAAGATCCTGTAAACATGGCTACACTTGAACTGAGTTAGGAAAGAGAACAGTGTCTCACATTTAGAAAACACTCTTATACCTGCTTAAGGGGGAAGGAGAGGTGGGGTGATGCATAAAACAAGAGTTTGATATAAGCACAGGTACCGTTCCAAAAACCAACTATGGTATAGACAAGACCTACACAGTCCTCAGTGAAAGGGACTCAAAACCCCATATTTCCCGCAGAGGAAAATATCTGACTAGTAAGAATCTTAAAACCTATGTATTGATATGTCTCCGTAAGGGAATCAAGTGTGTCTAGACTGGCATAAACATGGCAGCGAGAATCAGCTCAAACCCACTATAAAAAGGAATTTCAAAAACAAAACAAAAAAACTGGGAAATTCTTTACAATTCCTTCAGGGTCTCTGATGAAAGCTGGAATGACCCTATCTACAACGACAGCTGGATGTGGCATAAGGAGGGACACTTGGGACTGAGACGATTGGTGAGATTGGGTGAGCAAATGCAGACCCTTTAAAGCAATAATGCATGGCACCCATTCCATGAGTCCGAACTCTCCATGTTGAAGGGAATATTACTACAGCTATAACATTTGCGGGAAACCTAGAGAACGGACACACTGTGAATACGAAAGGTTTCTAAAACTCAACGCATAGTCCCTCTCCTGGTGCTCCGGTTTGACTTTCCGTCTGCTTTACTATCAACCTCCCAACTTGGAGAGACAGCCCCTTTAACCTCTTGGTTCGCACAGGTTGCCAATTTGGCAGAGGATGAAAGGGAAGAGGGAGAACCAATGAGAGAGTAGCTGTTAGGCATTTGGACGGGCACATATCACTGTAATTTCCCGGCAGGAAGAAGAATTAACCAAATTCTCAGCCACCCACCGGGAACCAGTATAGGTCCTGACCCAAAATTTTGGACTTGCGGTCAGCTCACCAAAAACGAGTTGAAAAATGGAGCTCAGGGGCACAGCAATTCACAAACTGGCCGAGTAATAAAGGACAACTATCGTCCAAAAATCTGTTGAGGGAAGGCAACGAGGCGGACTTGAAAGCGAGGCAGAAGAGCAGGAAACAGATTTCAAGAGGTACGTTGGAATCGCCTTTAAAGCACAGGAAGAGGGGCACATCTTCGACAATGACGCACTTGGCCAAAAAGGGCGTATGCGTTTTCTCCTGAATATATTCAGGAGAAAACGCATACGCCCTTTTTGGCTAAGCAAGCAAGCGGGCAATGCAAATCTGCACTACAAAGAAGTATCACTTCCCACCGGTCAAAAGGGACATCCACAAAATGTGTAAGAAGAAGAAACGCAAGACAGGCCCTGGAGAACAGGGAGCGTTGTTATGCTGATGGGTGGGATGTAAATTGCCAACTGCCTCTCTGGAGGAGTGCATTCTGTTCCCTAAAACAAGTAAAGAACAGAGCTACAGAGCCAAGGGCACTACCAGTCTAGGGAATATACCTTGGGAAAATTGAAAATCAATAAGACAGAGCCACCCCAAAATTTAGGGCTGCACTGCATACAAGGACCTCAACTTGGATACACCTTAAGTATCCCAGAAAATATAAACATGGTTCAAAAAATTGTGGTACTTACGTACGATGGAATATCCCTCAGCCATGAAATCAATGTCATAAGACCAGTAGCAGCAAAATGGGTGGATTCAGGTACGATGATTCTAAGTGAAATAAATCACACAGAAAAAGAAACTTATCATAAGATATCACTTATGAAGATCCTGTAAACATGGCTACACTTGAACTGAGTTAGGAAAGAGAACAGTGTCTCACATTTAGAAAACACTCTTATACCTGCTTAAGGGGGAAGGAGAGGTGGGGTGATGCATAAAACCAGAGTTTGATATAAGCACAGGTACCGTTCCAAAAACCAACTATGGAATAGACAAGACCTACACCGTCCTCAGTGAAAGGGACTCAAAACCCCATATTTCCCGCACAGGAAAATATCTGACTAGTAAGAATCTTAAAACCTATGTATTGATATGTCTCCGTAAGGGAATCAAGTGTGTCTAGACTGGCATAAACATGGCAGCGAGAATCAGCTCAAACCCACTATAAAAAGGAATTTCAAAAACAAAACAAAAAAACTGGGAAATTCTTTACAATTCCTTCAGGGTCTCTGATGAAAGCTGGAATGACCCTATCTACAACGACAGCTGGATGTGGCATAAGGAGGGACACTTGGGACTGAGACGATTGGTGAGATTGGGTGAGCAAATGCAGACGCTTTAAAGCAATAATGCATGGCACCCATTCCATGGGTCCGAACTCTCCAGGTTGAAGGGAATATTACTACAGCTATAACATGTGCGGGAAACCTAGAGAACGGACACACTGTGAATACGAAAGTTTTCTAAAACTCAAAGAATAAACCCTCTCCTGGTGCTCCGGTTTGACTTTCCGGCTGCTTTACTATCAACCTCCCAACTTGGAGAGACAGCCCCTTTAACCTCTTGGTTCGCACAGGTTGCCAATTTGGCAGAGGATGAAAGGGAAGAGGGAGAACCAATGAGAGAGTAGCTGTTAGGCATTTGGACGGGCACATATCACTGTAATTTCCCAGCAGGAAGAAGAATTAACCAAATTCTCAGCCACCCACCGGGAACCAGTATAGGTCCTGAAGCAAAATTTTGGACTTGCGGTCAGCTCTCCAAAAACGAGTTGAAAAATGGAGCTCAGGGACACAGCAATTCACAAACTGGCCGAGTAATAAAGGACAACTATCGTCCAAAAATCTGTTGAGGGAAGGCAACGAGGCAGACTTGAAAGTGAGGCAGAATAGCAGGAAACAGATTTCAAGAGGTACGTTGGAATCGCCTTTAAAGCGAGGAAGAGGGGCACAACTTCGACAATGACGCACTTGGCCAAAAAGGGCGTATGCGTTTTCTCCTGAATATATTCAGGAGAAAACGCATACGCCCTTTTTGGCCAAGCAAGCAAGCGGGCAATGCAAATCTGCACTACAAAGAAGTATCACTTCCCACCGGTCAAAAGGGACATCCACAAAATGTGTAAGAACAAGAAAGGCAAGACAGGCCCTGGAGAACAGGGAGCCTTGTTATGCTGATGGGCGGGATGTAAATTGCCAACTGCCTCTCTGGAGGAGTGCATTCTGTTCCCTAAAACAAGTAAAGAACAGAGCTACAGAGCCAAGGGCACTACCAGTCTAGGGAATATACCTTGGGAAAACTGAAAATCAATAAGACAGAGCCACCCCAAAACTTAGGGCTGCACTGCATACAAGGACCTCAACTTGGATACACCTTAAGTATCCCAGAAAATATAAACATGGTTCAAAAAATTGTGGTACTTACGTACGATGGAATATCCCTCAGCCAGGAAATCAATGTCATAAGACCAGTAGCAGCAAAATGGGTGGATTCAGGTACGATGATTCTAAGTGAAATAAGTCACACAGAAAAAGAAACTTATCATAAGATATCACTTATGAAGATCCTGTAAACATGGCTACACTTGAACTGAGTTAGGAAAGAGAACAGTGTCTCACATTTAGAAAACACTCTTATACCTGCTTAAGGGGGAAGGAGAGGTGGGGTGATGCATAAAACCAGAGTTTGATATAAGCACAGGTACCGTTCCAAAAACCAACTATGGAATAGACAAGACCTACACCGTCCTCAGTGAAAGGGACTCAAAACCCCATATTTCCCGCAGAGGAAAGTATCTGACTAGTAAGAATCTTAAAACCTATGTATTGATATGTCTCCGTAAGGGAATCAAGTGTGTCTAGACTGGCATAAACATGGCAGCGAGAATCAGCTCAAACCCACTATAAAAAGGAATTTCAAAAACAAAACAAAAAAACTGGGAAATTCTTTACAATTCCTTCAGGGTCTCTGATGAAAGCTGGAATGACCCTATCTACAACGACAGCTGGATGTGGCATAAGGAGGGACACTTGGGACTGAGACGATTGGTGAGATTGGGTGAGCAAATGCAGACCCTTTAAAGCAATAATGCATGGCAGCCATTTCATGGGTCCGAACTCTCCAGGTTGAAGGGAATATTACTACAGCTATAACATGTGCGGGAAACCTAGGGAACGGACACACTGTGAATACGAAAGGTTTCTAAAACTCAACGCATAGTACCTCTCCTGGTGCTCCGGTTTGACTTTCCGTCTGCTTTACTATCAACCTCCCAACTTGGAGAGACAGCCCCTTTAACCTCTTGGTTCGCACAGGTTGCCAATTTGGCAGAGGATGAAAGGGAAGAGGGAGAACCAATGAGAGAGTAGCTGTTAGGCATTTGGACGGGCACATATCACTGTAATTTCCCGGCAGGAAAAAGAATTAACCAAATTCTCAGCCACCCACCGGGAACCAGTATAGGTCCTGAACCAAAATTTTGGACTTGCGGTCAGCTCACCAAAAACGAGTTGAAAAATGGAGCTCAGGGGCACAGCAATTCACAAACTGGCCGAGTAATAAAGGACAACTATCTTCCAAAAATCTGTTGAGGGAAGGCAACGAGGCGGACTTGAAAGCGAGGCAGAATAGCAGGAAACAGATTTCAAGAGGTACGTTGGAATCGCCTTTAAAGCACAGGAAGAGGGGCACAACTTCGACAATGATGCACTTGGCCAAAAAGGGCGTATGCGTTTTCTCCTGAATATATTCAGGAGAAAACGCATACGCCCTTTTTGGCCAAGCAAGCAAGCGGGCAATGCAAATCTGCACTACAAAGAAGTATCACTTCCCACCGGTCAAAAGGGACATCCACAAAATGTGTAAGAACAAGAAACGCAAGACAGGCCCTGGAGAACAGGGAGCGTTGTTATGCTGATGGGTGGGATGTAAATTGCCAACTGCCTCTCTGGAGGAGTGCATTCTGTTCCCTAAAACAAGTAAAGAACAGAGCTACAGAGCCAAGGGCACTACCAGTCTAGGGAATATACCTTGGGAAAATTGAAAATCAATAAGACAGAGCCACCCCAAAATTTAGGGCTGCACTGCATACAAGGACCTCAACTTGGATACACCTTAAGTATCCCAGAAAATATAAACATGGTTCAAAAAATTGTGGTACTTACGTACGATGGAATATCCCTCAGCCATGAAATCAATGTCATAAGACCAGTAGCAGCAAAATGGGTGGATTCAGGTACGATGATTCTAAGTGAAATAAATCACACAGAAAAAGAAACTTATCATAAGATATCACTTATGAAGATCCTGTAAACATGGCTACACTTGAACTGAGTTAGGAAAGAGAACAGTGTCTCACATTTAGAAAACACTCTTATACCTGCTTAAGGGGGAAGGAGAGGTGGGGTGATGCATAAAACCAGAGTTTGATATAAGCACAGGTACCGTTCCAAAAACCAACTATGGAATAGACAAGACCTACACCGTCCTCAGTGAAAGGGACTCAAAACCCCATATTTCCCACAGAGGAAAATATCTGACTAGTAAGAATCTTAAAACCTATGTATTGATATGTCTCCGTAAGGGAATCAAGTGTGTCTAGACTGGCATAAACATGGCAGCGAGAATCAGCTCAAACCCACTATAAAAAGGAATTTCAAAAACAAAACAAAAAAACTGGGAAATTCTTTACAATTCCTTCAGGGTCTCTGATGAAAGCTGGAATGACCCTATCTACAACGACAGCTGGATGTGGCATAAGGAGGGACACTTGGGACTGAGACGATTGGTGAGATTGGGTGAGCAAATGCAGACGCTTTAAAGCAATAATGCATGGCACCCATTCCATGGGTCCGAACTCTCCAGGTTGAAGGGAATATTACTACAGCTATAACATGTGCGGGAAACCTAGAGAACGGACACACTGTGAATACGAAAGTTTTCTAAAACTCAAAGAATAAACCCTCTCCTGGTGCTCCGGTTTGACTTTCCGGCTGCTTTACTATCAACCTCCCAACTTGGAGAGACAGCCCCTTTAACCTCTTGGTTCGCACAGGTTGCCAATTTGGCAGAGGATGAAAGGGAAGAGGGAGAACCAATGAGAGAGTAGCTGTTAGGCATTTGGACGGGCACATATCACTGTAATTTCCCGGCAGGAAGAAGAATTAACCAAATTCTCAGCCACCCACCGGGAACCAGTATAGGTCCTGAAGCAAAATTTTGGACTTGCGGTCAGCTCTCCAAAAACGAGTTGAAAAATGGAGCTCAGGGACACAGCAATTCACAAACTGGCCGAGTAATAAAGGACAACTATCGTCCAAAAATCTGTTGAGGGAAGGCAACGAGGCAGACTTGAAAGTGAGGCAGAATAGCAGGAAACAGATTTCAAGAGGTACGTTGGAATCGCCTTTAAAGCACAGGAAGAGGGGCACAACTTCGACAATGACGCACTTGGCCAAAAAGGGCGTATGCGTTTTCTCCTGAATATATTCAGGAGAAAACGCATACGCCCTTTTTGGCCAAGCAAGCAAGCGGGCAATGCAAATCTGCACTACAAAGAAGTATCACTTCCCACCGGTCAAAAGGGACATCCACAAAATGTGTAAGAACAAGAAAGGCAAGACAGGCCCTGGAGAACAGGGAGCCTTGTTATGCTGATGGGCGGGATGTAAATTGCCAACTGCCTCTCTGGAGGAGTGCATTCTGTTCCCTAAAACAAGTAAAGAACAGAGCTACAGAGCCAAGGGCACTACCAGTCTAGGGAATATACCTTGGGAAAACTGAAAATCAATAAGACAGAGCCACCCCAAAACTTAGGGCTGCACTGCATACAAGGACCTCAACTTGGATACACCTTAAGTATCCCAGAAAATATAAACATGGTTCAAAAAATTGTGGTACTTACGTACGATGGAATATCCCTCAGCCAGGAAATCAATGTCATAAGACCAGTAGCAGCAAAATGGGTGGATTCAGGTACGATGATTCTAAGTGAAATAAGTCACACAGAAAAAGAAACTTATCATAAGATATCACTTATGAAGATCCTGTAAACATGGCTACACTTGAACTGAGTTAGGAAAGAGAACAGTGTCTCACATTTAGAAAACACTCTTATACCTGCTTAAGGGGGAAGGAGAGGTGGGGTGATGCATAAAACCAGAGTTTGATATAAGCACAGGTACCGTTCCAAAAACCAACTATGGAATAGACAAGACCTACACCGTCCTCAGTGAAAGGGACTCAAAACCCCATATTTCCCACAGAGGAAAATATCTGACTAGTAAGAATCTTAAAACCTATGTATTGATATGTCTCCGTAAGGGAATCAAGTGTGTCTAGACTGGCATAAACATGGCAGCGAGAATCAGCTCAAACCCACTATAAAAAGGAATTACAAAAACAAAACAAAAAAACTGGGAAATTCTTTACAATTCCTTCAGGGTCTCTGATGAAAGCTGGAATGACCCTATCTACAACGACAGCTGGATGTGGCATAAGGAGGGACACTTGGGACTGAGACGATTGGTGAGATTGGGTGAGCAAATGCAGACGCTTTAAAGCAATAATGCATGGCACCCATTCCATGGGTCCGAACTCTCCAGGTTGAAGGGAATATTACTACAGCTATAACATGTGCGGGAAACCTAGAGAACGGACACACTGTGAATACGAAAGGTTTCTAAAACTCAAAGAATAGACCCTCTCCTGGTGCTCCGGTTTGACTTTCCGTCTGCTTTACTATCAACCTCCCAACTTGGAGAGACAGCCCCTTTAACCTCTTGGTTCGCACAGGTTGCCAATTTGGCAGAGGATGAAAGGGAAGAGGGAGAACCAATGAGAGAGTAGCTGTTAGGCATTTGGACGGGCACATATCACTGTAATTTCCCGGCAGGAAGAAGAATTAACCAAATTCTCAGCCACCCACCGGGAACCAGTATATGTCCTGAACCAAAATTTTGGACTTGCGGTCAGCTCACCAAAAACGAGTTGAAAAATGGAGCTCAGGGGCACAGCAATTCACAAACTGGCCGAGTAATAAAGGACAACTATCGTCCAAAAATCTGTTGAGGGAAGGCAACGAGGCGGACTTGAAAGCGAGGCAGAATAGCAGGAAACAGATTTCAAGAGGTACGTTGGAATCGCCTTTAAAGCACAGGAAGAGGGGCACAACTTCGACAATGATGCACGTGGCCAAAAAGGGCATATGCGTTTTCTCCTGAATATATTCAGGAGAAAACGCATACGCCCTTTTTGGCCAAGCAAGCAAGCGGGCAATGCAAATCTGCACTACAAAGAAGTATCACTTCCCACCGGTCAAAAGGGACATCCACAAAATGTGTAAGAACAAGAAAGGCAAGACAGGCCCTGGAGAACAGGGAGCCTTGTTATGGTGATGGGCGGGATGTAAATTGCCAACTGCCTCTCTGGAGGAGTGCATTCTGTTCCCTAAAACAAGTAAAGAACAGAGCTACAGAGCCAAGGGCACTACCAGTCTAGGGAATATACCTTGGGAAAACTGAAAATCAATAAGACAGAGCCAACCCAAAATTTAGGGCCGCACTGCATACAAGGACCTCAACTTGGATACACCTTAAGTATCCCAGAAAATATAAACATGGTTCAAAAAATTGTGGTACTTACGTACGATGGAATATCCCTCAGCCATGAAATCAATGTCATAAGACCAGTAGCAGCAAAATGGGTGGATTCAGGTACGATGATTCTAAGTGAAATAAGTCACACAGAAAAAGAAACTTATCATAAGATATCACTTATGAAGATCCTGTAAACATGGCTACACTTGAACTGAGTTAGGAAAGAGAACAGTGTCTCACATTTAGAAAACACTCTTATACCTGCTTAAGGGGGAAGGAGAGGTGGGGTGATGCATAAAACCAGAGTTTGATATAAGCACAGGTACCGTTCCAAAAACCAACTATGGAATAGACAAGACCTACACCGTCCTCAGTGAAAGGGACTCAAAACCCCATATTTCCCGCAGAGGAAAGTATCTGACTAGTAAGAATCTTAAAACCTATGTATTGATATGTCTCCGTAAGGGAATCAAGTGTGTCTAGACTGGCATAAACATGGCAGCGAGAATCAGCTCAAACCCACTATAAAAAGGAATTTCAAAAACAAAACAAAAAAACTGGGAAATTCTTTACAATTCCTTCAGGGTCTCTGATGAAAGCTGGAATGACCCTATCTACAACGACAGCTGGATGTGGCATAAGGAGGGACACTTGGGACTGAGACGATTGGTGAGATTGGGTGAGCAAATGCAGATCCTTTAAAGCAATAATGCATGGCACCCATTCCATGGGTCCGAACTCTCCAGGTTGAAGGGAATATTACTACAGCTATAACATGTGCGGGAAACCTAGAGAACGGACACACTGTGAATACGAAAGGTTTCTAAAACTCAACGAATAGTCCCTCTCCTGGTGCTCCGGTTTGACTTTCCGTCTGCTTTACTATCAACCTCCCAACTTGGAGAGACAGCCCCTTTAACCTCTTGGTTCGCACAGGTTGCCAATTTGGCAGAGGATGAAAGGGAAGAGGGAGAACCAATGAGAGAGTAGCTGTTAGGCATTTGGACGGGCACATATCACTGTAATTTCCCGGCAGGAAGAAGAATTAACCAAATTCTCAGCCACCCACTGGGAACCAGTATAGGTCCTGAACCAAAATTTTGGTCTTGCGGTCAGCTCTCCAAAAACGAGTTGAAAAATGGAGCTCAGCGCCACAGCAATTCACAAACTGGCCGAGTAATAAAGGACACCTATCGTCCAAAAATCTGTTGACGGAAGGCAACGAGGCGGACTTGAAAGCGAGGCAGAATAGCAGGAAACAGATTTCAAGAGGTACGTTGGAATCGCCTTTAAAGCACAGGAAGAGGGGCACAACTTCGACAATGATGCACTTGGCCAAAAAGGGCATATGCGTTTTCTCCTGAATATATTCAGGAGAAAACGCATACGCCCTTTTTGGCCAAGCAAGCAAGCGGGCAATGCAAATCAGCACTACAAAGAAGTATCACTTCCCACCGGTCAAAAGGGACATCCACAAAATGTGTAAGAACAAGAAAGGCAAGACAGGCCCTGGAGAACAGGGAGCCTTGTTATGCTGATGGGCGGGATGTAAATTGCCAACTGCCTCTCTGAAGGTGTGCATTCTGTTCCCTAAAACAAGTAAAGAACAGAGCTACAGAGCCAAGGGCACTACCAGTCTAGGGAATATACCTTGGGAAAACTGAAAATCAATAAGACAGAGCCACCCCAAAATTTAGGGCTGCACTGCATACAAGGACCTCAACTTGGATACACCTTAAGTATCCCAGAAAATATAAACATGGTTCAAAAAATTGTGGTACTTACGTACGATGGAATATCCCTCAGCCATGAAATCAATGTCATAAGACCAGTAGCAGCAAAATGGGTGGATTCAGGTACGATGATTCTAAGTGAAATAAGTCACACAGAAAAAGAAACTTATCATAAGATATCACTTATGAAGATCCTGTAAACATGGCTACACTTGAACTGAGTTAGGAAAGAGAACAGTGTCTCACATTTAGAAAACACTCTTATACCTGCTTAAGGGGGAAGGAGAGGTGGGGTGATGCATAAAACAAGAGTTTGATATAAGCACAGGTACCGTTCCAAAAACCAACTATGGTATAGACAAGACCTACACAGTCCTCAGTGAAAGGGACTCAAAACCCCATATTTCCCGCAGAGGAAAATATCTGACTAGTAAGAATCTTAAAACCTATGTATTGATATGTCTCCGTAAGGGAATCAAGTGTGTCTAGACTGGCATAAACATGGCAGCGAGAATCAGCTCAAACCCACTATAAAAAGGAATTTCAAAAACAAAACAAAAAAACTGGGAAATTCTTTACAATTCCTTCAGGGTCTCTGATGAAAGCTGGAATGACCCTATCTACAACGACAGCTGGATGTGGCATAAGGAGGGACACTTGGGACTGAGACGATTGGTGAGATTGGGTGAGCAAATGCAGACCCTTTAAAGCAATAATGCATGGCACCCATTCCATGAGTCCGAACTCTCCATGTTGAAGGGAATATTACTACAGCTATAACATGTGTGGGAAACCTAGAGAACGGACACACTGTGAATACGAAAGGTTTCTAAAACTCAACGCATAGTCCATCTCCTGGTGCTCCGGTTTGACTTTCCGTCTGCTTTACTATCAACCTCCCAACTTGGAGAGACAGCCCCTTTAACCTCTTGGTTCGCACAGGTTGCCAATTTGGCAGAGGATGAAAGGGAAGAGGGAGAACCAATGAGAGAGTAGCTGTTAGGCATTTGGACGGGCACATATCACTGTAATTTCCCGGCAGGAAGAAGAATTAACCAAATTCTCAGCCACCCACCGGGAACCAGTATAGGTCCTGACCCAAAATTTTGGACTTGCGGTCAGCTCACCAAAAACGAGTTGAAAAATGGAGCTCAGGGGCACAGCAATTCACAAACTGGCCGAGTAATAAAGGACAACTATCGTCCAAAAATCTGTTGAGGGAAGGCAACGAGGCGGACTTGAAAGCGAGGCAGAATAGCAGGAAACAGATTTCAAGAGGTACGTTGGAATCGCCTTTAAAGCACAGGAAGAGGGGCACATCTTCGACAATGACGCACTTGGCCAAAAAGGGCGTATGCGTTTTCTCCTGAATATATTCAGGAGAAAACGCATACGCCCTTTTTGGCTAAGGAAGCAAGCGGGCAATGCAAATCTGCACTACAAAGAAGTATCACTTCCCACCGGTCAAAAGGGACATCCACAAAATGTGTAAGAACAAGAAACGCAAGACAGGCCCTGGAGAACAGGGAGCGTTGTTATGCTGATGGGTGGGATGTAAATTGCCAACTGCCTCTCTGGAGGAGTGCATTCTGTTCCCTAAAACAAGTAAAGAACAGAGCTACAGAGCCAAGGGCACTACCAGTCTAGGGAATATACCTTGGGAAAATTGAAAATCAATAAGACAGAGCCACCCCAAAATTTAGGGCTGCACTGCATACAAGGACCTCAACTTGGATACACCTTAAGTATCCCAGAAAATATAAACATGGTTCAAAAAATTGTGGTACTTACGTACGATGGAATATCCCTCAGCCATGAAATCAATGTCATAAGACCAGTAGCAGCAAAATGGGTGGATTCAGGTACGATGATTCTAAGTGAAATAAATCACACAGAAAAAGAAACTTATCATAAGATATCACTTATGAAGATCCTGTAAACATGGCTACACTTGAACTGAGTTAGGAAAGAGAACAGTGTCTCACATTTAGAAAACACTCTTATACCTGCTTAAGGGGGAAGGAGAGGTGGGGTGATGCATAAAACCAGAGTTTGATATAAGCACAGGTACCGTTCCAAAAACCAACTATGGAATAGACAAGACCTACACCGTCCTCAGTGAAAGGGACTCAAAACCCCATATTTCCCGCAGAGGAAAATATCTGACTAGTAAGAATCTTAAAACCTATGTATTGATATGTCTCCGTAAGGGAATGAAGTGTGTCTAGACTGGCATAAACATGGCAGCGAGAATCAGCTCAAACCCACTATAAAAAGGAATTTCAAAAACAAAACAAAAAAACTGGGAAATTCTTTACAATTCCTTCAGGGTCTCTGATGAAAGCTGGAATGACCCTATCTACAACGACAGCTGGATGTGGCATAAGGAGGGACACTTGGGACTGAGACGATTGGTGAGATTGGGTGAGCAAATGCAGACGCTTTAAAGCAATAATGCATGGCACCCATTCCATGGGTCCGAACTCTCCAGGTTGAAGGGAATATTACTACAGCTATAACATGTGCGGGAAACCTAGAGAACGGACACACTGTGAATACGAAAGTTTTCTAAAACTCAAAGAATAAACCCTCTCCTGGTGCTCCGGTTTGACTTTCCGGCTGCTTTACTATCAACCTCCCAACTTGGAGAGACAGCCCCTTTAACCTCTTGGTTCGCACAGGTTGTCAATTTGGCAGAGGATGAAAGGGAAGAGGGAGAACCAATGAGAGAGTAGCTGTTAGGCATTTGGACGGGCATATATCACTGTAATTTCCCGGCAGGAAGAAGAATTAACCAAATTCTCAGCCACCCACCGGGAACCAGTATAGGTCCTGAAGCAAAATTTTGGACTTGCGGTCAGCTCTCCAAAAACGAGTTGAAAAATGGAGCTCAGGGGCACAGCAATTCACAAACTGGCCGAGTAATAAAGGACAACTATCGTCCAAAAATCTGTTGAGGGAAGGCAACGAGGCAGACTTGAAAGTGAGGCAGAATAGCAGGAAACAGATTTCAAGAGGTACGTTGGAATCGCCTTTAAAGCACAGGAAGAGGGGCACAACTTCGACAATGACGCACTTGGCCAAAAAGGGCGTATGCGTTTTCTCCTGAATATATTCAGGAGAAAACGCATACGCCCTTTTTGGCCAAGCAAGCAAGCGGGCAATGCAAATCTGCACTACAAAGAAGTATCACTTCCCACCGGTCAAAAGGGACATCCACAAAATGTGTAAGAACAAGAAAGGCAAGACAGGCCCTGGAGAACAGGGAGCCTTGTTATGCTGATGGGCGGGATGTAAATTGCCAACTGCCTCTCTGGAGGAGTGCATTCTGTTCCCTAAAACAAGTAAAGAACAGAGCTACAGAGCCAAGGGCACTACCAGTCTAGGGAATATACCTTGGGAAAACTGAAAATCAATAAGACAGAGCCACCCCAAAACTTAGGGCTGCACTGCATACAAGGACCTCAACTTGGATACACCTTAAGTATCCCAGAAAATATAAACATGGTTCAAAAAATTGTGGTACTTACGTACGATGGAATATCCCTCAGCCAGGAAATCAATGTCATAAGACCAGTAGCAGCAAAATGGATGGATTCAGGTACGATGATTCTAAGTGAAATAAGTCACACAGAAAAAGAAACTTATCATAAGATATCACTTATGAAGATCCTGTAAACATGGCTACACTTGAACTGAGTTAGGAAAGAGAACAGTGTCTCACATTTAGAAAACACTCTTATACCTGCTTAAGGGGGAAGGAGAGGTGGGGTGATGCATAAAACCAGAGTTTGATATAAGCACAGGTACCGTTCCAAAAACCAACTATGGAATAGACAAGACCTACACCGTCCTCAGTGAAAGGGACTCAAAACCCCATATTTCCCACAGAGGAAAATATCTGACTAGTAAGAATCTTAAAACCTATGTATTGATATGTCTCCGTAAGGGAATCAAGTGTGTCTAGACTGGCATAAACATGGCAGCGAGAATCAGCTCAAACCCACTATAAAAAGGAATTACAAAAACAAAACGAAAAAACTGGGAAATTCTTTACAATTCCTTCAGGGTCTCTGATGAAAGCTGGAATGACCCTATCTACAACGACAGCTGGATGTGGCATAAGGAGGGACACTTGGGACTGAGACGATTGGTGAGATTGGGTGAGCAAATGCAGACGCTTTAAAGCAATAATGCATGGCACCCATTCCATGGGTCCGAACTCTCCAGGTTGAAGGGAATATTACTACAGCTATAACATGTGCGGGAAACCTAGAGAACGGACACACTGTGAATACGAAAGGTTTCTAAAACTCAAAGAATAGACCCTCTCCTGGTGCTCCGGTTTGACTTTCCGTCTGCTTTACTATCAACCTCCCAACTTGGAGAGACAGCCCCTTTAACCTCTTGGTTCGCACAGGTTGCCAATTTGGCAGAGGATGAAAGGGAAGAGGGAGAACCAATGAGAGAGTAGCTGTTAGGCATTTGGACGGGCACATATCACTGTAATTTCCCGGCAGGAAGAAGAATTAACCAAATTCTCAGCCACCCACCGGGAACCAGTATATGTCCTGAACCAAAATTTTGGACTTGCGGTCAGCTCACCAAAAACGAGTTGAAAAATGGAGCTCAGGGGCACAGCAATTCACAAACTGGCCGAGTAATAAAGGACAACTATCGTCCAAAAATCTGTTGAGGGAAGGCAACGAGGCGGACTTGAAAGTGAGGCAGAATAGCAGGAAACAGATTTCAAGAGGTACGTTGGAATCGCCTTTAAAGCACAGGAAGAGGGGCACAATTTCGACAATGACGCACTTGGCCAAAATGGGCGTATGCGTTTTCTCCTGAATATATTCAGGAGAAAACGCATACGCCCTTTTTGGCCAAGCAAGCAAGCGGGCAATGCAAATCTGCACTACAAAGAAGTATCACTTCCCACCGGTCAAAAGGGACATCCACAAAATGTGTAAGAACAAGAAAGGCAAGACAGGCCCTGGAGAACAGGGAGCCTTGTTATGCTGATGGGCGGGATGTAAATTGCCAACTGCCTCTCTGGAGGAGTGCATTCTGTTCCCTAAAACAAGTAAAGAACAGAGCTACAGAGCCAAGGGCACTACCAGTCTAGGGAATATACCTTGGGAAAACTGAAAATCAGTAAGACAGAGCCACCCCAAAATTTAGGGCTGCACTGCATACAAGGACCTCAACTTGGATACACCTTAAGTATCCCAGAAAATATAAACATGGTTCAAAAAATTGTGGTACTTACGTACGATGGAATATCCCTCAGCCATGAAATCAATGTCATAAGACCAGTAGCAGCAAAATGGGTGGATTCAGGTACGATGATTCTAAGTGAAATAAGTCACACAGAAAAAGAAACTTATCATAAGATATCACTTATGAAGATCCTGTAAACATGGCTACACTTGAACTGAGTTAGGAAAGAGAACAGTGTCTCACATTTAGAAAACACTCTTATACCTGCTTAAGGGGGAAGGAGAGGTGGGGTGATGCATAAAACCAGAGTTTGATATAAGCACAGGTACCGTTCCAAAAACCAACTATGGAATAGACAAGACCTACACCGTCCTCAGTGAAAGGGACTCAAAACCCCATATTTCCCGCAGAGGAATGTATCTGACTAGTAAGAATCTTAAAACCTATGTATTGATATGTCTCCGTAAGGGAATCAAGTGTGTCTAGACTGGCATAAACATGGCAGCGAGAATCAGCTAAAACCCACTATAAAAAGGAATTTCAAAAACAAAACAAAAAAACTGGGAAATTATTTACAATTCCTTCAGGGTCTCTGATGAAAGCTGGAATGACCCTATCTACAACGACAGCTGGATGTGGCATAAGGAGGGACACTTGGGACTGAGACGATTGGTGAGATTGGGTGAGCAAATGCAGACCCTTTAAAGCAATAATGCATGGCACCCATTCCATGGGTCCGAACTCTCCAGGTTGAAGGGAATATTACTACAGCTATAACATGTGCGGGAAACCTAGAGAATGGACACACTGTGAATACGAAAGGTTTCTAAAACTCAACGAATAGTTCCTCTCCTGGTGCTCCGGTTTGACTTTCCGTCTGCTTTACTATCAACCTCCCAACTTGGAGAGACAGCCCCTTTAACCTCCTGGTTCGCACAGGTTGCCAATTTGGCAGAGGATGAAAGGGAAGAGGGAGAACCAATGAGAGAGTAGCTGTTAGGCATTTGGACGGGCACATATCACTGTAATTTCCCGGCAGGAAGAAGAATTAACCAAATTCTCAGCCACCCACCGGGAACCAGTATAGGTCCTGACCCAAAATTTTGGACTTGCGGTCAGCTCACCAAAAACGAGTTGAAAAATGGAGCTCAGGGGCACAGCAATTCACAAACTGGCCGAGTAATAAAGGACAACTATCGTCCAAAAATCTGTTGAGGGAAGGCAACGAGGCGGACTTGAAAGCGAGGCAGAATAGCAGGAAACAGATTTCAAGAGGTACGTTGGAATCGCCTTTAAAGCACAGGAAGAGGGGCACATCTTCGACAATGACGCACTTGGCCAAAAAGGGCGTATGCGTTTTCTCCTGAATATATTCAGGAGAAAACGCATACGCCCTTTTTGGCTAAGCAAGCAAGCGGGCAATGCAAATCTGCACTACAAAGAAGTATCACTTCCCACCGGTCAAAAGGGACATCCACAAAATGTGTAAGAACAAGAAACGCAAGACAGGCCCTGGAGAACAGGGAGCGTTGTTATGCTGATGGGCGGGATGTAAATTGCCAACTGCCTCTCTGGAGGAGTGCATTCTGTTCCCTAAAACAAGTAAAGAACAGAGCTACAGAGCCAAGGGCACTACCAGTCTAGGGAATATACCTTGGGAAAATTGAAAATCAATAAGACAGAGCCACCCCAAAATTTAGGGCTGCACTGCATACAAGGACCTCAACTTGGATACACCTTAAGTATCCCAGAAAATATAAACATGGTTCAAAAAATTGTGGTACTTACGTACGATGGAATATCCCTCAGCCATGAAATCAATGTCATAAGACCAGTAGCAGCAAAATGGGTGGATTCAGGTACGATGATTCTAAGTGAAATAAATCACACAGAAAAAGAAACTTATCATAAGATATCACTTATGAAGATCCTGTAAACATGGCTACACTTGAACTGAGTTAGGAAAGAGAACAGTGTCTCACATTTAGAAAACACTCTTATACCTGCTTAAGGGGGAAGGAGAGGTGGGGTGATGCATAAAACCAGAGTTTGATATAAGGACAGGTACCGTTCCAAAAACCAACTATGGAATAGACAAGACCTACACCGTCCTCAGTGAAAGGGACTCAAAACCCCATATTTCCCGCAGAGGAAAATATCTGACTAGTAAGAATCTTAAAACCTATGTATTGATATGTCTCCGTAAGGGAATCAAGTGTGTCTAGACTGGCATAAACATGGCAGCGAGAATCAGCTCAAACCCACTATAAAAAGGAATTTCAAAAACAAAACAAAAAAACTGGGAAATTCTTTACAATTCCTTCAGGTTCTCTGATGAAAGCTGGAATGACCCTATCTACAACGACAGCTGGATGTGGCATAAGGAGGGACACTTGGGACTGAGACGATTGGTGAGATTGGGTGAGCAAATGCAGACGCTTTAAAGCAATAATGCATGGCACCCATTCCATGGGTCCGAACTCTCCAGGTTGAAGGGAATATTACTACAGCTATAACATGTGCGGGAAACCTAGAGAACGGACACACTGTGAATACGAAAGGTTTCTAAAACTCAAAGAATAAACCCTCTCCTGGTGCTCCGGTTTGACTTTCCGTCTGCTTTACTATCAACCTCCCAACTTGGAGAGACAGCCCCTTTAACCTCTTGGTTCGCACAGGTTGCCAATTTGGCAGAGGATGAAAGGGAAGAGGGAGAACCAATGAGAGAGTAGCTGTTAGGCATTTGGACGGGCACATATCACTGTAATTTCCCGGCAGGAAGAAGAATTAACCAAATTCTCAGCCACCCACCGGGAACCAGTATAGGTCCTGAAGCAAAATTTTGGACTTGCGGTCAGCTCTCCAAAAACGAGTTGAAAAATGGAGCTCAGGGACACAGCAATTCACAAACTGGCCGAGTAATAAAGGACAACTATCGTCCAAAAATCTGTTGAGGGAAGGCAACGAGGCAGACTTGAAAGTGAGGCAGAATAGCAGGAAACAGATTTCAAGAGGTACGTTGGAATCGCCTTTAAAGCACAGGAAGAGGGGCACAACTTCGACAATGACGCACTTGGCCAAAAAGGGCGTATGCGTTTTCTCCTGAATATATTCAGGAGAATACGCATACGCCCTTTTTGGCCAAGCAAGCAAGCGGGCAATGCAAATCTGCACTACAAAGAAGTATCACTTCCCACCGGTCAAAAGGGACATCCACAAAATGTGTAAGAACAAGAAAGGCAAGACAGGCCCTGGAGAACAGGGAGCCTTGTTATGCTGATGGGCGGGATGTAAATTGCCAACTGCCTCTCTGGAGGAGTGCATTCTGTTCCCTAAAACAAGTAAAGAACAGAGCTACAGAGCCAAGGGCACTACCAGTCTAGGGAATATACCTTGGGAAAACTGAAAATCAATAAGACAGAGCCACCCCAAAACTTAGGGCTGCACTGCATACAAGGACCTCAACTTGGATACACCTTAAGTATCCCAGAAAATATAAACATGGTTCAAAAAATTGTGGTACTTACGTACGATGGAATATCCCTCAGCCAGGAAATCAATGTCATAAGACCAGTAGCAGCAAAATGGGTGGATTCAGGTACGATGATTCTAAGTGAAATAAGTCACACAGAAAAAGAAACTTATCATAAGATATCACTTATGAAGATCCTGTAAACATGGCTACACTTGAACTGAGTTAGGAAAGAGAACAGTGTCTCACATTTAGAAAACACTCTTATACCTGCTTAAGGGGGAAGGAGAGGTGGGGTGATGCATAAAACCAGAGTTTGATATAAGCACAGGTACCGTTCCAAAAACCAACTATGGAATAGACAAGACCTACACCGTCCTCAGTGAAAGGGACTCAAAACCCCATATTTCCCACAGAGGAAAATATCTGACTAGTAAGAATCTTAAAACCTATGTATTGATATGTCTCCGTAAGGGAATCAAGTGTGTCTAGACTGGCATAAACATGGCAGCGAGAATCAGCTCAAACCCACTATAAAAAGGAATTTCAAAAACAAAACAAAAAAACTGGGAAATTCTTTACAATTCCTTCAGGGTCTCTGATGAAAGCTGGAATGACCCTATCTACAACGACAGCTGGATGTGGCATAAGGAGGGACACTTGGGACTGAGACGATTGGTGAGATTGGGTGAGCAAATGCAGACGCTTTAAAGCAATAATGCATGGCACCCATTCCATGGGTCCGAATTCTCCAGGTTGAAGGGAATATTACTACAGCTATAACATGTGCGGGAAACCTACAGAACGGACACACTGTGAATACGAAAGGTTTCTAAAACTCAAAGAATAGACCCTCTCCTGGTGCTCCGGTTTGACTTTCCGTTTGCTTTACTATCAACCTCCCAACTTGGAGAGACAGCCCCTTTAACCTCTTGGTTCGCACAGGTTGCCAATTTGACAGAGGATGAAAGGGAAGAGGGAGAACCAATGAGAGAGTAGCTGTTAGGCATTTGGACGGGCACATATCACTGTAATTTCCCGGCAGGAAAAAGAATTAACCAAATTCTCAGACACCCACCGGGAACCAGTATGGGTCCTGAACCAAAATTTTGGACTTGCGGTCAGCTCACCAAAACGAGTTGAAAAATGGAGCTCAGGGGCACAGCAATTCACAAACTGGCCGAGTAATAAAGGACAACTATCGTCCAAAAATCTGTTGAGGGAAGGCAACGAGGCGGACTTGAAAGCGAGGCAGAATAGCAGGAAACAGATTTCAAGAGGTACGTTGGAATCGCCTTTAAAGCACAGGAAGAGGGGCACAACTTCGACAATGATGCACTTCGCCAAAAAGGGCGTATGCGTTTTCTCCTGAATATATTCAGGAGAAAACGCATACGCCCTTTTTGGCCAAGCAAGCAAGCTGGCAATGCAAATCTGCACTACAAAGAAGTATCAATTCCCACCGGTCAAAAGGGACATCCACAAAATGTGTAAGAACAAGAAAGGCAAGACAGGCCCTGGAGAACAGGGAGCCTTGTTATGCTGATGGGCGGGATGTAAATTGCCAACTGCCTCTCTGGAGGAGTGCATTCTGTTCCCTAAAACAAGTAAAGAACAGAGCTACAGAGCCAGGGGCACTACCAGTCTAGGGAATATACCTTGGGAAAACTGAAAATCAATAAGACAGAGCCACCGCAAAATTTAGGGCTGCACTGCATACAAGGACCTCAACTTGGATACACCTTAAGTATCCCAGAAAATATAAACATGGTTCAAAAAATTGTGGTACTTACGTACGATGGAATATCCCTCAGCCATGAAATCAATGTCATAAGACCAGTAGCAGCAAAATGGGTGGATTCAGGTACGATGATTCTAAGTGAAATAAGTCACACAGAAAAAGAAACTTATCATAAGATATCACTTATGAAGATCCTGTAAACATGGCTACACTTGAACTGAGTTAGGAAAGAGAACAGTGTCTCACATTTAGAAAACACTCTTATACCTGCTTAAGGGGGAAGGAGAGGTGGGGTGATGCATAAAACCAGAGTTTGATATAAGCACAGGTACCGTTCCAAAAACCAACTATGGAATAGACAAGACCTACACCGTCCTCAGTGAAAGGGACTCAAAACCCCATATTTCCCGCAGAGGAAAGTATCTGACTAGTAAGAATCTTAAAACCTATGTATTGATATGTCTCCGTAAGGGAATCAAGTGTGTCTAGACTGGCATAAACATGGCAGCGAGAATCAGCTCAAACCCACTATAAAAAGGAATTTCAAAAACAAAACAAAAAAACTGGGAAATTCTTTACAATTCCTTCAGGGTCTCTGATGAAAGCTGGAATGACCCTATCTACAACGACAGCTGGATGTGGCATAAGGAGGGACACTTGGGACTGAGACGATTGGTGAGATTGAGTGAGCAAATGCAGACCCTTTAAAGCAATAATGCATGGCACCCATTTCATGGGTCCGAACTCTCCAGGTTGAAGGGAATATTACTACAGCTATAACATGTGCGGGAAACCTAGGGAACGGACACACTGTGAATACGAAAGGTTTCTAAAACTCAACGCATAGTACCTCTCCTGGTGCTCCGGTTTGACTTTCCGTCTGCTTTACTATCAACCTCCCAACTTGGAGAGACAGCCCCTTTAACCTCTTGGTTCGCACAGGTTGCCAATTTGGCAGAGGATGAAAGGGAAGAGGGAGAACCAATGAGAGAGTAGCTGTTAGGCATTTGGACGGGCACATATCACTGTAATTTCCCGGCAGGAAAAAGAATTAACCAAATTCTCAGCCACCCACCGGGAACCAGTATAGGTCCTGAACCAAAATTTTGGACTTGCGGTCAGCTCACCAAAAACGAGTTGAAAAATGGAGCTCAGGGGCACAGCAATTCACAAACTGGCCGAGTAATAAAGGACAACTATCTTCCAAAAATCTGTTGAGGGAAGGCAACGAGGCGGACTTGAAAGCGAGGCAGAATAGCAGGAAACAGATTTCAAGAGGTACGTTGTAATCGCCTTTAAAGCACAGGAAGAGGGGCACAACTTCGACAATGATGCACTTGGCCAAAAAGGGCGTATGCGTTTTCTCCTGAATATATTCTGGAGAAAACGCATACGCCCTTTTTGGCCAAGCAAGCAAGCTGGCAATGCAAATCTGCACTACAAAGAAGTATCACTTCCCACCGGTCAAAAGGGACATCCACAAAATGTGTAAGAACAAGAAAGGCAAGACAGGCCCTGGAGAACAGGGAGCCTTGTTATGCTGATGGGCGGGATGTAAATTGCCAACTGCCTCTCTGGAGGAGTGCATTCTGTTCCCTAAAACAAGTAAAGAACAGAGCTACAGAGCCAAGGGCACTACCAGTCTAGGGAATATACCTTGGGAAAACTGAAAATCAATAAGACAGAGCCAACCCAAAATTTAGGGCTGCACTGCATACAAGGACCTCAACTTGGATACACCTTAAGTATCCCAGAAAATATAAACATGGTTCAAAAAATTGTGGTACTTACGTACAATGGAATATCCCTCAGCCATGAAATCAATGTCATAAGACCAGTAGCAGCAAAATGGGTGGATTCAGGTACGATGATTCTAAGTGAAATAAGTCACACAGAAAAAGAAACTTATCATAAGATATCACTTATGAAGATCCTGTAAACATGGCTACACTTGAACTGAGTTAGGAAAGAGAACAGTGTCTCACATTTAGAAAACACTCTTATACCTGCTTAAGGGGGAAGGAGAGGTGGGGTGATGCATAAAACCAGAGTTTGATATAAGCACAGGTACCGTTCCAAAAACCAACTATGGAATAGACAAGACCTACACCGTCCTCAGCGAAAGGGGCTCAAAACCCCATATTTCCCGCAGAGGAAAGTATCTGACTAGTAAGAATCTTAAAACCTATGTATTGATATGTCTCCATAAGGGAATCAAGTGTGTCTAGACTGGCATAAACATGGCAGCGAGAATCAGCTCAAACCCACTATAAAAAGGAATTTCAAAAACAAAACAAAAAAACTGGGAAATTCTTTACAATTCCTTCAGGGTCTCTGATGAAAGCTGGAATGACCCTATCTACAACGACAGCTGGATGTGGCATAAGGAGGGACACTTGGGACTGAGACGATTGGTGAGATTGGGTGAGCAAATGCAGATCCTTTAAAGCAATAATGCATGGCACCCATTCCATGGGTCCAAACTCTCCAGGTTGAAGGGAATATTACTACAGCTATAACATGTGCGGGAAACCTAGAGAACGGACACACTGTGAATACGAAAGGTTTCTAAAACTCAACGAATAGTCCCTCTCCTGGTGCTCCAGTTTGACTTTCCGTCTGCTTTACTATCAACCTCCCAACTTGGAGAGACAGCCCCTTTAACCTCTTGGTTCGCACAGGTTGCCAATTTGGCATAGGATGAAAGGGAAGAGGGAGAACCAATGAGAGAGTAGCTGCTAGGCATTTGGACGGGCACATATCACTGTAATTTCCCGGCAGGAAGAAGAATTAACCAAATTCTCAGCCACCCACTGGGAACCAGTATTTTGAACCAAAATTTTGGACTTGCGGTCAGCTCTCCAAAAAGGAGTTGAAAAATGGAGCTCAGCGACACAGCAATTCACAAACTGGCCGAGTAATAAAGGACACCTATCGTCCAAAAATCTGTTGAGGGAAGGCAACGAGGCGGACTTGAAAGCGAGGCAGAATAGCAGGAAACAGATTTCAAGAGGTACGTTGGAATCGCCTTTAAAGCACAGGAAGAGGGGCACAACTTCGACAATGATGCACTTGGCCAAAAAGGGCATATGCGTTTTCTCCTGAATATATTCAGGAGAAAACGCATACGCCCTTTTTGGCCAAGCAAGCAAGCGGGCAATGCAAATCAGCACTACAAAGAAGTATCACTTCCCACCGGTCAAAAGGGACATCCACAAAATGTGTAAGAACAAGAAAGGCAAGACAGGCCCTGGAGAACAGGGAGCCTTGTTATGCTGATGGGCGGGATGTAAATTGCCAACTGCCTCTCTGGAGGAGTGCATTCTGTTCCCTAAAACAAGTAAAGAACAGAGCTACAGAGCCAAGGGCACTACCAGTCTAGGGAATATACCTTGGGAAAACTGAAAATCAATAAGACAGAGCCACCCCAAAATTTAGGGCTGCACTGCATACAAGGACCTCAACTTGGATACACCTTAAGTATCCCAGAAAATATAAACATGGTTCAAAAAACTGTGGTACTTACGTACGATGGAATATCCCTCAGCCATGAAATCAATGTCATAAGACCAGTAGCAGCAAAATGGGTGGATTCAGGTACGATGATTCTAAGTGAAATAAGTCACACAGAAAAAGAAACTTATCATAAGATATCACTTATGAAGATCCTGTAAACATGGCTACACTTGAACTGAGTTAGGAAAGAGAACAGTGTCTCACATTTAGAAAACACTCTTATACCTGCTTAAGGGGGAAGGAGAGGTGGGGTGATGCATAAAACCAGAGTTTGATATAAGCACAGGTACCGTTCCAAAAACCAACTATGGAATAGACAAGACCTACACAGTCCTCAGTGAAAGGGACTCAAAACCCCATATTTCCCGCAGAGGAAAGTATCTGACTAGTAAGAATCTTAAAACCTATGTATTGATATGTCTCCGTAAAGGAATCAAGTGTGTCTAGACTGGCATAAACATGGCAGCGAGAATCAGCTCAAACCCACTATAAAAAGGAATTTCAAAAACAAAACAAAAAAACTGGGAAATTCTTTACAATTCCTTCAGGGTCTCTGATGAAAGCTGGAATGACCCTATCTACAACGACAGCTGGATGTGGCATAAGGAGGGACACTTGGGACTGAGACGATTGGTGAGATTGGGTGAGCAAATGCAGACCCTTTAAAGCAATAATGCATGGCACCCATTCCATGAGTCCGAACTCTCCAGGTTGAAGGGAATATTACTACAGCTATAACATGTGCGGGAAACCTAGAGAACGGACACACTGTGAATACAAAAGGTTTCTAAAACTCAACGCATAGTCCCTCTCCTGGTGCTCCGGTTTGACTTTCCGTCTGCTTTACTATCAACCTCCCAACTTGGAGAGACAGCCCCTTTAACCTCTTGGTTCGCACAGGTTGCCAATTTGGCAGAGGATGAAAGGGAAGAGGGAGAACCAATGAGAGAGTAGCTGTTAGGCATTTGGACGGGCACATATCACTGTAATTTCCAGGCAGGAAGAAGAATTAACCAAATTCTCAGCCACCCACCGGGAACCAGTATAGGTCCTGAACCAAAATTTTGGACTTGCGGTCAGCTCACCAAAAACGAGTTGAAAAATGGAGCTCAGGGGCACAGCAATTCACAAACTGGCCGAGTAATAAAGGACAACTATCTTCCAAAAATCTGTTGAGGGAAGGCAACGAGGCGGACTTGAAAGCGAGGCAGAATAGCAGGAAACAGATTTCAAGAGGTACGTTGGAATCGCCTTTAAAGCACAGGAAGAGGGGCACAACTTCGACAATGATGCACTTGGACAAAAAGGGCGTATGCGTTTTCTCCTGAATATATTCAGGAGAAAACGCATACGCCCTTTTTGGCCAAGCAAGCAAGCGGGCAATGCAAATCTGCACTACAAAGAAGTATCACTTCCCACCGGTCAAAAGGGACATCCACAAAATGTGTAAGAACAAGAAAGGCAAGACAGGCCCTGGAGAACAGGGAGCCTTGTTATGCTGATGGGCGGGATGTAAATTGCCAACTGCCTCTCTGGAGGAGTGCATTCTGTTCCCTAAAACAAGTAAAGAACAGAGCTACAGAGCCAAGGGCACCTCCAGTCTAGGGAATATACCTTGGGAAAACTGAAAATCAATAAGACAGAGCCACCACAAAATTTAGGGCTGCACTGCATACAAGGACCTCAACTTGGATACACCTTAAGTATCCCAGAAAATATAAACATGGTTCAAAAAATTGTGGTACTTACGTACGATGGAATATCCCTCAGCCATGAAATCAATGTCATAAGACCAGTAGCAGCAAAATGGGTGGATTCAGGTACGATGATTCTAAGTGAAATAAGTCACACAGAAAAAGAAACTTATCATAAGATATCACTTATGAAGATCCTGTAAACATGGCTACACTTGAACTGAGTTAGGAAAGAGAACAGTGTCTCACATTTAGAAAACACTCTTATACCTGCTTAAGGGGGAAGGAGAGGTGGGGTGATGCATAAAACCAGAGTTTGATATAAGCACAGGTACCGTTCCAAAAACCAACTATGGAATAGACAAGACCTACACCGTCCTCAGTGAAAGGGACTCAAAACCCCATATTTCCCGCAGAGGAAAGTATCTGACTAGTAAGAATCTTAAAACCTATGTATTGATATGTCTCCATAAGGGAATCAAGTGTGTCTAGACTGGCATAAACATGGCAGCGAGAATCAGCTCAAACCCACTATAAAAAGGAATTTCAAAAACAAAACAAAAAAACTGGGAAATTCTTTACAATTCCTTCAGGGTCTCTGATGAAAGCTGGAATGACCCTATCTACAACGACAGCTGGATGTGGCATAAGGAGGGACACTTGGGACTGAGACGATTGGTGAGATTGGGTGAGCAAATGCAGATCCTTTAAAGCAATAATGCATGGCACCCATTCCATGGGTCCGAACTCTCCAGGTTGAAGGGAATATTACTACAGCTATAACATGTGCGGGAAACCTAGAGAACGGACACACTGTGAATACGAAAGGTTTCTAAAACTGAACAAATAGTCCCTCTCCTGGTGCTCCGGTTTGACTTTCCGTCTGCTTTACTATCAACCTCCCAACTTGGAGAGACAGCCCCTTTAACCTCTTGGTTCGCACAGGTTGCCAATTTGGCAGAGGATGAAAGGGAAGAGGGAGAACCAATGAGAGAGTAGCTGTTAGGCATTTGGACGGGCACATATCACTGTAATTTCCCGGCAGGAAGAAGAATTAACCAAAGTCTCAGCCACCCACCGGGAACCAGTATAGGTCCTGAACCAAAATTTTGGACTTGCGGTCAGCTCTCCAAAAACGAGTTGAAAAATGGAGCTCAGGGACACAGCAATTCACAAACTGGCCGAGTAATAAAGGACAACTATCGTCCAAAAATCTGTTGAGGGAAGGCAACGAGGCGGACTTCAAAGCGAGGCAGAATAGCAGGAAACAGATTTCAAGAGGTACGTTGGAATCGCCTTTAAAGCACAGGAAGAGGGGCACAAGTTCAACAATGATGCACTTGGCCAAAAAGGGCGTATGCGTTTTCTCCTGAATATATTCAGGAGAAAACGCATACGCAATTTTTGGCCAAGCAAGCAAGCGGGCAATGCAAATCTGCACTACAAAGAAGTATCACTTCCCACCGGTCAAAAGGGACATCCACAAAATGTGTAAGAACAAGAAAGGCAAGACAGGCCCTGGAGAACAGGGAGCCTTGTTATGCTGATGGGCGGGATGTAAATTGCCAACTGCCTCTCTGGAGGAGTGCATTCTGTTCCCTAAAACAAGTAAAGAACAGAGCTACAGAGCCAAGGGCACTACCAGTCTAGGGAATATACCTTGGGAAAACTGAAAATCAATAAGACAGAGCCACCCCAAAATTTAGGGCTGCACTGCTTACAAGGACCTCAACTTGGGTACAAAATAAATATCCCAGGAAATATAAACATGGTTCAAAAAATTGTGGTACTTACGTACGATGGAATATCCCTCAGCCATGAAATCAATGTCATAAGACCAGTAGCAGCAAAATGGGTGGATTCAGGTACGATGATTCTAAGTGAAATAAGTCACACAGAAAAAGAAACTTATCATAAGATATCACTTATGAAGATCCTGTAAACATGGCTACACTTGAAATGAGTTAGGAAAGAGAACAGTGTCTCACATTTAGAAAACACTCTTATACCTGCTTAAGGGGGAAGGAGAGGTGGGGTGATGCATAAAACCAGAGTTTGATATAAGCACAGGTACCGTTCCAAAAACCAACTATGGAATAGACAAGACCTACACCGTCCTCAGCGAAAGGGACTCAAAACCCCATATTTCCCGCAGAGGAAAATATCTGACTAGTAAGAATCTTAAAACCTATGTATTGATATGTCTCCATAAGGGAATCAAGTGTGTCTAGACTGGCATAAACATGGCAGCGAGAATCAGCTCAAACCCACTATAAAAAGGAATTTCAAATACAAAACAAAAAAACTGGGAAATTCTTTACAATTCCTTCAGGGTCTCTGATGAAAGCTGGAATGACCCTATCTACAACGACAGCTGGATGTGGCATAAGGAGGGACACTTGGGACTGAGACGATTGGTGAGATTGGGTGAGCAAATGCAGACGCTTTAAAGCAATAATGCATGGCACCCATTCCATGGGTCCGAACTCTCCAGGTTGAAGGGAATATTACTACAGCTATAACATGTGCGGGAAACCTAGAGAACGGACACACTGTGAATACGAAAGGTTTCTAAAACTCAAAGAATAAACCCTCTCCTGGTGCTCTGGTTTGACTTTCCGGCTGCTTTACTATCAACCTCCCAACTTGGAGAGACAGCCCCTTTAACCTCTTGGTTCGCACAGGTTGCCAATTTGGCAGAGGATGAAAGGGAAGAGGGAGAACCAATGAGAGAGTAGCTGTTAGGCATTTGGACGAGCACATATCACTGTAATTTCCCGGCAGGAAGAAGAATTAACCAAATTCTCAGCCACCCACCGGGAACCAGTATAGGTCCTGAACCAAAATTTTGGACTTGCGGTCAGCTCTCCAAAAACGAGTTGAAAAATGGAGCTCAGGGACACAGCAATTCACAAACTGGCCGAGTAATAAAGGACAACTATCGTCCAAAAATCTGTTGAGGGAAGGCAACGAGGCAGACTTGAAAGTGAGGCAGAATAGCAGGAAACAGATTTCAAGAGGTACGCTGGAATCGCCTTTAAAGCACAGGAAGAGGGGCACAACTTCGACAATGACGCACTTGGCCAAAAAGGGCGTATGCGTTTTCTCCTGAATATATTCAGGAGAAAACGCATACGCCCTTTTTGGCCAAGCAAGCAAGCGGGCAATGCAAATCTGCACTACAAAGAAGTATCACTTCCCACCGGTCAAAAGGGACATCCACAAAATGTGTAAGAACAAGAAAGGCAAGACAGGCCCTGGAGAACAGGGAGCCTTGTTATGCTGATGGGCGGGATGTAAATTGCCAACTGCCTCTCTGGAGGAGTGCATTCTGTTCCCTAAAACAAGTAAAGAACAGAGCTACAGAGCCAAGGGCACTACCAGTCTAGGGAATATACCTTGGGAAAACTGAAAATCAATAAGACAGAGCCACCCCAAAACTTAGGGCTGCACTGCATACAAGGACCTCAACTTGGATACACCTTAAGTATCCCAGAAAATATAAACATGGTTCAAAAAATTGTGGTACTTACGTACGATGGAATATCCCTCAGCCATGAAATCAATGTCATAAGACCAGTAGCAGCAAAATGGGTGGATTCAGGTACGATGATTCTAAGTGAAATAAGTCACACAGAAAAAGAAACTTATCATAAGATATCACTTATGAAGATCCTGTAAACATGGCTACACTTGAAATGAGTTAGGAAAGAGAACAGTGTGTCACATTTAGAAAACACTCTTATACCTGCTTAAGGGGGAAGGAGAGGTGGGGTGATGCATAAAACCAGAGTTTGATATAAGCACAGGTACCGTTCCAAAAACCAACTATGGAATAGACAAGACCTACACCGTCCTCAGCGAAAGGGACTCAAAACCCCATATTTCCCGCAGAGGAAAATATCTGACTAGTAAGAATCTTAAAACCTATGTATTGATATGTCTCCATAAGGGAATCAAGTGTGTCTAGACTGGCATAAACATGGCAGCGAGAATCAGCTCAAACCCACTATAAAAAGGAATTTCAAAAACAAAACAAAAAAACTGGGAAATTCTTTACAATTCCTTCAGGGTCTCTGATGAAAGCTGGAATGACCCTATCTACAACGACAGCTGGATGTGGCATAAGGAGGGACACTTGGGACTGAGACGATTGGTGAGATTGGGTGAGCAAATGCAGACCCTTTAAAGCAATAATGCATGGCACCCATTCCATGGGTCCGAACTCTCCAGGTTGAAGGGAATATTACTACAGCTATAACATGTGCGGGAAACCTAGAGAACGGACACACTGTGAATACGAAAGGTTTCTAAAACTCAACGCATAGTCCCTCTCCTGGTGCTCCGGTTTGACTTTCCGTCTGCTTTACTATCAACCTCCCAACTTGGAGAGACAGCGCCTTTAACCTCTTGGTTCGCACAGGTTGCTAATTTGGCAGAGGATGAAAGGGAAGAGGGAGAACCAATGAGAGAGTAGCTGTTAGGCATTTGGACGGGCACATATCTCTGTAATTTCCCGGCAGGAAGAAGAATTAACCAAATTCTAAGCCACCCACCGGGAACCAGTATAGGTCCTGAACCAAAATTTTGGACTTTCGGTCAGCTCACCAAAAACGAGTTGAAAAATGGAGCTCAGGGGCACAGCAATTCACAAACTGGCCGAGTAATAAAGGACAACTATCGTCCAAAAATCTGTTGAGGGAAGGCAACGAGGCGGACTTGAAAGCGAGGCAGAATAGCAGGAAACAGATTTCAAGAGGTACGTTGGAATCGCCTTTAAAGCACAGGAAGAGGGGCACAACTTCGACAATGATGCACTTGGCCAAAAAGGGCGTATGCGTTTTCTCCTGAATATATTCAGGAGAAAACGCATACGCAATTTTTGGCCAAGCAAGCAAGCGGGCAATGCAAATCTGCACTACAAAGAAGTATCACTTCCCACCGGTCAAAAGGGACATCCACAAAATGTGTAAGAACAAGAAAGGCAAGACAGGCCCTGGAGAACAGGGAGCCTTGTTATGCTGATGGGCGGGATGTAAATTGCCAACTGCCTCTCTGGAGGAGTGCATTCTGTTCCCTAAAACAAGTAAAGAACAGAGCTACAGAGCCAAGGGCACTACCAGTCTAGGGAATATACCTTGGGAAAACTGAAAATCAATAAGACAGAGCCACCCCAAAATTTAGGGCTGCACTGCTTACAAGGACCTCAACTTGGGTACAAAATAAATATCCCAGGAAATATAAACATGGTTCAAAAAATTGTGGTACTTACGTACGATGGAATATCCCTGAGCCATGAAATCAATGTCATAAGACCAGTAGCAGCAAAATGGGTGGATTCAGGTACGATGATTCTAAGTGAAATAAGTCACACAGAAAAAGAAACTTATCATAAGATATCACTTATGAAGATCCTGTAAACATGGCTACACTTGAACTGAGTTAGGAAAGAGAACAGTGTCTCACATTTAGAAAACACTCTTATACCTGCTTAAGGGGGAAGGAGAGGTGGGGTGATGCATAAAACCAGAGTTTGATATAAGCACAGGTACCGTTCCAAAAACCAACTATGGAATAGACAAGACCTACACCGTCCTCAGCGAAAGGGACTCAAAACCCCATATTTCCCGCAGAGGAAAATATCTGACTAGTAAGAATCTTAAAACCTATGTATTGATATGTCTCCATAAGGGAATCAAGTGTGTCTAGACTGGCATAAACATGGCAGCGAGAATCAGCTCAAACCCACTATAAAAAGGAATTTCAAAAACAAAACAAAAAAACTGGGAAATTCTTTACAATTCCTTCAGGGTCTCTGATGAAAGCTGGAATGACACTATCTACAACGACAGCTGGATGTGGCATAAGGAGGGACACTTGGGACTGAGACGATTGGTGAGATTGGGTGAGCAAATGCAGACCCTTTAAAGCAATAATGCATGGCACCAATTCCATGGGTACGAACTCTCCAGGTTGAAGGGAATATTACTACAGCTATAACATGTGCGGGAAACCTAGAGAACGGACACACTGTGAATACGAAAGGTTTCTAAAACTCAACGCATAGTCCCTCTCCTGGTGCTCCGGTTTGACTTTCCGTCTGCTTTACTATCAACCTCCCAACTTGGAGAGACAGCGCCTTTAACCTATTGGTTCGCACAGGTTGCCAATTTGGCAGAGGATGAAAGGGAAGAGGGAGAACCAATGAGAGAGTAGCTGTTAGGCATTTGGAGGGGCACATATCACTGTAATTTCCCGGCAGGAAGAAGAATTAACCAAATTCTCAGCCACCCACCGGGAACCAGTATAGGTCCTGAACCAAAATTTTGGACTTGCGGTCAGCTCTCCAAAAACGAGTTGAAAAATGGAGCTCAGGGACACAGCAATTCACAAACTGGCCGAGTAATAAAGGACAACTATCGTCCAAAAATCTGTTGAGGGAAGGCCACGAGGCAGACTTGAAAGTGAGGCAGAATAGCAGGAAACAGATTTCAAGAGGTACGTTGGAATCGCCTTTAAAGCACAGGAAGAGGGGCACAACTTCGACAATGACGCACTTGGCCAAAAAGGGCGTATGCGTTTTCTCCTGAATATATTCAGGAGAAAACGCATACGCCCTTTTTGGCCAAGCAAGCAAGCGGGCAATGCAAATCTGCACTACAAAGAAGTATCACTTCCCACCGGTCAAAAGGGACATCCACAAAATGTGGAAGAACAAGAAAGGCAAGACAGGCCCTGGAGAACAGGGAGCCTTGTTATGCTGATGGGCGGGATGTAAATTGCCAACTGCCTCTCTGGAGGAGTGCATTCTGTTCCCTAAAACAAGTAAAGAACAGAGCTACAGAGCCAAGGGCACTACCAGTCTAGGGAATATACCTTGGGAAAACTGAAAATCAATAAGACAGAGCCACCCCAAAACTTAGGGCTACACTGCATACAAGGACCTCAACTTGGATACACCTTAAGTATCCCAGAAAATATAAACATGGTTCAAAAAATTGTGGTACTTACGTACGATGGAATATCCCTCAGCCAGGAAATCAATGTCATAAGACCAGTAGCAGCAAAATGGGTGGATTCAGGTACGATGATTCTAAGTGAAATAAGTCACACAGAAAAAGAAACTTATCATAAGATATCACTTATGAAGATCCTGTAAACATGGCTACACTTGAACTGAGTTAGGAAAGAGAACAGTGTCTCACATTTAGAAAACACTCTTATACCTGCTTAAGGGGGAAGGAGAGGTGGGGTGATGCATAAAACCAGAGTTTGATATAAGCACAGGTACCGTTCCAAAAACCAACTATGGAATAGACAAGACCTACACCTTCCTCAGTGAAAGGGACTCAAAACCCCATATTTCCCGCAGAGGAAAATATCTGACTAGTAAGAATCTTAAAACCTATGTATTGATATGTCTCCGTAAGGGAATCAAGTGGGTCTAGACTGGCATAAACATGGCAGCGAGAATCAGCTCAAACCCACTATAAAAAGGAATTTCAAAAACAAAACAAAAAAACTGGGAAATTCTTTACAATTCCTTCAGGGTCTCTGATGAAAGCTGGAATGACCCTATCTACAACGACAGCTGGATGTGGCATAAGGAGGGACACTTGGGACTGAGACGATTGGTGAGATTGGGTGAGCAAATGCAGACCCTTTAAAGCAATAATGCATGGCACCCATTCCATGGGTCCGAACTCTCCAGGTTGAAGGGAATATTACTACAGCTATAACATGTGCGGGAAACCTAGAGAACGGACACACTGTGAATACGAAAGGTTTCTAAAACTCAAAGAATAAACCCTCTCCTGGTGCTCCGGTTTGACTTTCCGTCTGCTTTACTATCAACCTCCCAACTTGGAGAGACAGCCCCTTTAACCTCTTGGTTCGCACAGGTTGCCAATTTGGCAGAGGATGAAAGGGAAGAGGGAGAACCAATGAGAGAGTAGCTGTTAGGCATTTGGACGGGCACATATCACTGTAATTTCCCGGCAGGAAGAAGAATTAACCAAATTCTCAGCCACCCACCGGGAACCAGTATAGGTCCTGAACCAAAATTTTGGACTTGCGGTCAGCTCTCCAAAAACGAGTTGAAAAATGGAGCTCAGGGACACAGCAATTCACAAACTGGCCGAGTAATAAAGGACAACTATCGTCCAAAAATCTGTTGAGGGAAGGCAACGAGGCGGACTTGAAAGTGAGGCAGAATAGCAGGAAACAGATTTCAAGAGGTACGTTGGAATCGCCTTTAAAGCACAGGAAGAGGGGCACAACTTCGACAATGATGCACTTGGCCAAAAAGGGCGTATGCGTTTTCTCCTGAATATATTCAGGAGAAAACGCATACGCCCTTTTTGGCCAAGCAAGCAAGCGGGCAATGCAAATCTGCACTACAAAGAAGTATCACTTCCCACCGGTCAAAAGGGACATCCACAAAATGTGTAAGAACAAGAAAGGCAAGACAGGCCCTGGAGAACAGGGAGCCTTGTTATGCTGATGGGCGGGATGTAAATTGCCAACTGCCTCTCTGGAGGAGTGCATTCTGTTCCCTAAAACAAGTAAAGAACAGAGCTACAGAGCCAAGGGCACTACCAGTCTAGGGAATATACCTTGGGAAAACTGAAAATCAATAAGACAGAGCCACCCCAAAATTTAGGGCTGCACTGCTTACAAGGACCTCAACTTGGGTACAAAATAAATATCCCAGGAAATATAAACATGGTTCAAAAAATTGTGGTACTTACGTACGATGGAATATCCCTCAGCCATGAAATCAATGTCATAAGACCAGTAGCAGCAAAATGGGTGGATTCAGGTACGATGATTCTAAGTGAAATAAGTCACACAGAAAAAGAAACTTATCATAAGATATCACTTATGAAGATCCTGTAAACATGGCTACACTTGAACTGAGTTAGGAAAGAGAACAGTGTCTCACATTTAGAAAACACTCTTATACCTGCTTAAGGGGGAAGGAGAGGTGGGGTGATGCATAAAACCAGAGTTTGATATAAGCACAGGTACCGTTCCAAAAACCAACTATGGAATAGACAAGACCTACACCGTCCTCAGCGAAAGGGACTCAAAACCCCATATTTCCCGCAGAGGAAAATATCTGACTAGTAAGAATCTTAAAACCTATGTATTGATATGTCTCCATAAGGGAATCAAGTGTGTCTAGACTGGCATAAACATGGCAGCGAGAATCAGCTCAAACCCACTATAAAAAGGAATTTCAAAAACAAAACAAAAAAACTGGGAAATTCTTTACAATTCCTTCAGGGTCTCTGATGAAAGCTGGAATGACACTATCTACAACGACAGCTGGATGTGGCATAAGGAGGGACACTTGGGACTGAGACGATTGGTGAGATTGGGTGAGCAAATGCAGACCCTTTAAAGCAATAATGCATGGCACCCATTCCATGGGTACGAACTCTCCAGGTTGAAGGGAATATTACTACAGCTATAACATGTGCGGGAAACCTAGAGAACGGACACACTGTGAATACGAAAGGTTTCTAAAACTCAACGCATAGTCCCTCTCCTGGTGCTCCGGTTTGACTTTCCGTCTGCTTTACTATCAACCTCCCAACTTGGAGAGACAGCGCCTTTAACCTCTTGGTTCGCACAGGTTGCCAATTTGGCAGAGGATGAAAGGGAAGAGGGAGAACCAATGAGAGAGTAGCTGTTAGGCATTTGGAGGGGCACATATCACTGTAATTTCCCGGCAGGAAGAAGAATTAACCAAATTCTCAGCCACCCACCGGGAACCAGTATAGGTCCTGAACCAAAATTTTGGACTTGCGGTCAGCTCACCAAAAACGAGTTGAAAAATGGAGCTCAGGGGCACAGCAATTCACAAACTGGCCGAGTAATAAAGGACAACTATCGTCCAAAAATCTGTTGAGGGAAGGCAACGAGGCGGACTTGAAAGCGAGGCAGAATAGCAGGAAACAGATTTCAAGAGGTACGTTGGAATCGCCTTTAAAGCACAGGAAGAGGGGCACAACTTCGACAATGATGCACTTGGCCAAAAAGGGCGTATGCGTTTTCTCCTGAATATATTCAGGAGAAAACGCATACGCCCTTTTTGGCCAAGCAAGCAAGCGGGCAATGCAAATCTGCACTACAAAGAAGTATCACTTCCCACCGGTCAAAAGGGACATCCACAAAATGTGTAAGAACAAGAAAGGCAAGACAGGCCCTGGAGAACAGGGAGCCTTGTTATGCTGATGGGCGGGATGTAAATTGCCAACTGCCTCTCTGGAGGAGTGCATTCTGTTCCCTAAAACAAGTAAAGAACAGAGCTACAGAGCCAAGGGCACTACCAGTCTAGGGAATATACCTTGGGAAAACTGAAAATCAATAAGACAGAGCCACCCCAAAATTTAGGGCTGCACTGCATACAAGGACCTCAACTTGGATACACCTTAAGTATCCCAGAAAATATAAACATGGTTCAAAAAATTGTGGTACTTACATACGATGGAATATCCCTCAGCCATGAAATCAATGTCATAAGACCAGTAGCAGCAAAATGGGTGGATTCAGGTACGATGATTCTAAGTGAAATAAGTCACACAGAAAAAGAAACTTATCATAAGATATCACTTATGAAGATCCTGTAAACATGGCTACACTTGAACTGAGTTAGGAAAGAGAACAGTGTCTCACATTTAGAAAACACTCTTATACCTGCTTAAGGGAGAAGGAGAGGTGGGGTGATGCATAAAACCAGAGTTTGATATAAGCACAGGTACCGTTCCAAAAACCAACTATGGAATAGACAAGACCTACACCGTCCTCAGTGAAAGGGACTCAAAACCCCATATTTCCCGCAGAGGAAAGTATCTGACTAGTAAGAATCTTAAAACCTATGTATTGATATGTCTCCATAAGGGAATCAAGTGTGTCTAGACTGGCATAAACATGGCAGCGAGAATCAGCTCAAACCCACTATAAAAAGGAATTTCAAAAACAAAACAAAAAAACTGGGAAATTCTTTACAATTCCTTCAGGGTCTCTGTTGAAAGCTGGAATGACCCTATCTACAACGACAGCTGGATGTGGCATAAGGAGGGACACTTGGGACTGAGACGATTGGTGAGATTGGGTGAGCAAATGCAGACCCTTTAAAGCAATAATGCATGGCACCCATTCCATGGGTCCGAACTCTCCAGGTTGAAGGGAATATTACTACAGCTATAACATGTGCGGGAAACCTAGAGAACGGACACACTGTGAATACGAAAGGTTTCTAAAACTCAACGAATAAACCCTCTTCTGGTGCTCCGGATTGACTTTCTGGCTGCTTTACTATCAACCTCCCAACTTGGAGAGACAGCCCCTTTAACCTCTTGGTTCGCACAGGTTGCCAATTTGGCAGAGGATGAAAGGGAAGAGGGAGAACCAATGAGAGAGTAGCTGTTAGGCATTTGGACGGGCACATATCACTGTAATTTCCCGGCAGGAAGAAGAATTAACCAAATTCTCAGCCACCCACCGGGAACCAGTATAGGTCCTGAACCAAAATTTTGGACTTGCGGTCAGCTCTCCAAAAACGAGTTGAAAAATGGAGCTCAGGGACACAGCAATTCACAAACTGGCCGAGTAATAAAGGACAACTATCGTCCAAAAATCTGTTGAGGGAAGGCAACGAGGTGGACTTGAAAGTGAGGCAGAATAGCAGGAAACAGATTTCAAGAGGTACGTTGGAATCGCCTTTAAAGCACAGGAAGAGGGGCACAACTTCGACAATGATGCACTTGGCCAAAAAGGGCGTATGCGTTTTCTCCTGAATATATTCAGGAGAAAACGCATACGCCCTTTTTGGCCAAGCAAGCAAGCGGGCAATGCAAATCTGCACTACAAAGAAGTATCACTTCCCACCGGTCAAAAGGGACATCCACAAAATGTGTAAGAACAAGAAAGGCAAGACAGGCCCTGGAGAACAGGGAGCCTTGTTATGCTGATGGGCGGGATGTAAATTGCCAACTGCCTCTGGAGGAGTGCATTCTGTTCCCTAAAACAAGTAAAGAACAGAGCTACAGAGCCAAGGGCACTACCAGTCTAGGGAATATACCTTGGGAAAACTGAAAATCAATAAGACAGAGCCACCCCAAAATTTAGGGCTGCACTGCATACAAGGACCTCAACTTGGATACACCTTAAGTATCCCAGAAAATATAAACATGGTTCAAAAAATTGTGGTACTTACGTACGATGGAATATCCCTCAGCCATGAAATCAATGTCATAAGACCAGTAGCAGCAAAATGGGTGGATTCAGGTACGATGATTCTAAGTGAAATAAGTCACACAGAAAAAGAAACTTATCATAAGATATCACTTATGAAGATCCTGTAAACATGGCTACACTTGAACTGAGTTAGGAAAGAGAACAGTGTCTCACATTTAGAAAACACTCTTATACCTGCTTAAGGGGGAAGGAGAGGTGGGGTGATGCATAAAACCAGAGTTTGATATAAGCACAGGTACCGTTCCAAAAACCAACTATGGAATAGACAAGACCTACACCGTCCTCAGTGAAAGGGACTCAAAACCCCATATTTCCCGCAGAGGAAAATATCTGACTAGTAAGAATCTTAAAACCTATGTATTGATATGTCTCCGTAAGGGAATCAAGTGTGTCTAGACTGGCATAAACATGGCAGCGAGAATCAGCTCAAACCCACTATAAAAAGGAATTTCAAAAACAAAACAAAAAAACTGGGAAATTCTTTACAATTCCTTCAGGTTCTCTGATGAAAGCTGGAATGACCCTATCTACAACGACAGCTGGATGTGGCATAAGGAGGGACACTTGGGACTGAGACGATTGGTGAGATTGGGTGAGCAAATGCAGACCCTTTAAAGCAATAATGCATGGCACCCATTCCATGGGTCCGAACTCTCCAGGTTGAAGGGAATATTACTACAGCTATAACATGTGAGGGAAACCTAGAGAACGGACACACTGTGAATACGAAAGGTTTCTGAAACTCAACGCATAGTCCCTCTCCTGGTGCTCCGGTTTGACTTTCCGTCTGCTTTACTATCAACCTCCCAACTTGGAGAGACAGCCCCTTTAACCTCTTGGTTCGCACAGGTTGCCAATTTGGCAGAGGATGAAAGGGAAGAGGGAGAACCAATGAGAGAGTAGCTGTTAGGCATTTGGACGGGCACATATCACTCTAATTTCCCAGCAGGAAGAAGAATTAACCAAATTCTCAGCCACCCACCGGGAACCAGTATAGGTCCTGAACCAAAATTTTGGACTTGCGGTCAGCTCACCAAAAACGAGTTGAAAAATGGAGCTCAGGGGCACAGCAATTCACAAACTGGCCGAGTAATAAAGGACAACTATCGTCCAAAAATCTGTTGAGGGAAGGCAACGAGGCGGACTTGAAAGTGAGGCAGAATAGCAGGAAACAGATCTCAAGAGGTACGCTGGAATTGCCTTTAAAGCACAGGAAGAGGGGCACAACTTCGACAATGACGCACTTCGCCAAAAAGGGAGTATGCGTTTTCTCCTGAATATATTCAGGAGAAAACGCATACGCCCTTTTTGGCCAAGCAAGCAAGCGGGCAATGCAAATCTGCACTACAAAGAAGTATCACTTCCCACCGGTCAAAAGGGATATCCACAAAATGTGGAAGAACAAGAAAGGCAAGACAGGCCCTGGAGAACAGGGAGCCTTGTTATGCTGATGGGCGGGATGTAAATTGCCAACTGCCTCTCTGGAGGAGTGCATTCTGTTCCCTAAAACAAGTAAAGAACAGAGCTACAGAGCCAAGGGCACTACCAGTCTAGGGAATATACCTTGGGAAAACTGAAAATCAATAAGACAGAGCCACCCCAAAATTTAGGGCTGCACTGCATACAAGGACCTCAACTTGGATACACCTTAAGTATCCCAGAAAATATAAACATGGTTCAAAAAATTGTGGTACTTACGTACGATGGAATATCCCTCAGCCATGAAATCAATGTCATAAGACCAGTAGCAGCAAAATGGGTGGTTTCAGGTACGATGATTCTAAGTGAAATAAGTCACACAGAAAAAGAAACTTATCATAAGATATCACTTATGAAGATCCTGTAAACATGGCTACACTTGAACTGAGTTAGGAAAGAGAACAGTGTCTCACATTTAGAAAACATTCTTATACCTGCTTAAGGGGGAAGGAGAGGTGGGGTGATGCATAAAACCAGAGTTTGATATAAGCACAGGTACCGTTCCAAAAACCAACTATGGAATAGACAAGACCTACACCTTCCTCAGTGATAGGGACTCAAAACCCCATATTTCCCGCAGAGGAAAATATCTGACTAGTAAGAATCTTAAAACCTATGTATTGATATGTCTCCGTAAGGGAATCAAGTGTGTCTAGACTGGCATAAACATGGCAGCGAGAATCAGCTCAAACCCACTATAAAAAGGAATTTCAAAAACAAAACAAAAAAACTGGGAAATTCTTTACAATTCCTTCAGGGTCTCTGATGAAAGCTGCAATGACCCTATCTACAATGACAGCTGGATGTGGCATAAGGAGGGACACTTGGGACTGAGACGATTGGTGAGATTGGGTGAGCAAATGCAGACCCTTTAAAGCAATAATGCATGGCACCCATTCCATGGGTCCGAACTCTCCAGGTTGAAGGGAATATTACTACAGCTATAACATGTGCGGGAAACCTAGAGAACGGACACACTGTGAATACGAAAGGTTTCTAAAACTCAAAGAATAGACCCTCTCCTGGTGCTCCGGTTTGACTTTCCGTCTGCTTTACTATCAACCTCCCAACTTGGAGAGACAGCCCCTTTAACCTCTTGGTTCGCACAGGTTGCCAATTTGGCAGAGGATGAAAGGGAAGAGGGAGAACCAATGAGAGAGTAGCTGTTAGGCATTTGGACGGGCACTTATCACTGTAATTTCCCGCCAGGAAGAAAAATTAACCAAATTCTCAGCAACCGACCGGGAACCAGTATAGGTCCTGAACCAAAATTTTGGACTTGCGGTCAGCTCAGCAAAAACGAGTTGAAGAATGGAGCTCAGGGGCACAGCAATTCACAAACTGGCCGAGTAATAAAGGACAACTATCGTCCAAAAATCTGTTGAGGGAAGGCAACGAGGCGGACTTGAAAGCGAGGCAGAATAGCAGGAAACAGATTTCAAGATGTACGTTGGATTCGCCTTTAAAGCACGGGAAGAGGGGCACAACTTCGACAATGATGCACTTGGCCAAAAAGGGCGTATGCGTTTTCTCCTGAATATATTCAGGAGAAAACGCATACGCCCTTTTTGGCCAAGCAAGCAAGCGGGCAATGCAAATCTGCACTACAAAGAAGTATCACTTCCCACCGGTCAAAAGGGACATCCACAAAATGTGTAAGAACAAGAAAGGCAAGACAGGCCCTGGAGAACAGGGAGCCTTGTTATGCTGATGGGCGGGATGTAAATTGCCAACTGCCTCTCTGGAGGAGTGCATTCTGTTCCCTAAAACAAGTAAAGAACAGAGCTACAGAGCCAAGGGCACTACCAGTCTAGGGAATATACCTTGGGAAAACTGAAAATCAATAAGACAGAGCCACCCCAAAATTTAGGGCTGCACTGCATACAAGGACCTCAACTTGGATACACCTTAAGTATCCCAGAAAATATAAACATGGTTCAAAAAATTGTGGTACTTACGTACGATGGAATATCCCTCAGCCATGAAATCAATGTCATAAGACCAGTAGCAGCAAAATGGCTGGATTCAGGTATGATGATTCTAAGTGAAATAAGTCACACAGAAAAAGAAACTTATCATAAGATATCACTTATGAAGATCCTGTAAACATGGCTACACTTGAACTGAGTTAGGAAAGAGAACAGTGTCTCACATTTAGAAAACACTCTTATACCTGCTTAAGGGGGAAGGAGAGGTGGGGTGATGCATAAAACCAGAGTTTGATATAAGCACAGGTACCGTTCCAAAAACCAACTATGGAATAGACAAGACCTACACCGTCCTCAGTGAAAGGGACTCAAAACCCCATATTTCCCGCAGAGGAAAATATCTGACTAGTAAGAATCTTAAAACCTATGTATTGATATGTCTCCATAAGGGAATCAAGTGTGTCTAGACTGGCATAAACATGGCAGCGAGAATCAGGTCAAACCCACTATAAAAAGGAATTTCAAAAACAAAACAAAAAAACTGGGAAATTCTTTACAATTCCTTCAGGGTCTCTGATGAAGGCTGGAATGACCCTATCTACAACGACAGCTGGATGTGGCATAAGGAGGGACACTTGGGACTGAGACGATTGGTGAGATTGGGTGAGCAAATGCAGACGCTTTAAAGCAATAATGCATGGCACCCATTCCATGGGTCCGAACTCTCCAGGTTGAAGGGAATATTACTACAGCTATAACATGTGCGGGAAACCTAGAGAACGGACACACTGTGAATACGAAAGGTTTCTAAAACTCAACGAATAGTCCCACTCCTGGTGCTCCGGTTTGACTTTCCGTCTGCTTTACTATCAACCTCCCAACTTGGAGAGACAGCCCCTTTAACCTCTTGGTTCGCACAGGTTGCCAATTTGGCAGAGGATGAAAGGGAAGAGGGAGAACCAATGAGAGAGTAGCTGTTAGGCATTTGGACGGTCACATATCACTGTAATTTCCCGGCAGGAAGAAGAATTAACCAAATTCTCAGCCACCCACCGGGAACCAGTATAGGTCCTGAACCAAAATTTTGGACTTGCGGTCAGCTCACCAAAAACGAGTTGAAAAATGGAGCTCAGGGGCACAGCAATTCACAAACTGGCCGAGTAATAAAGGACAACTATCGTCCAAAAATCTGTTGAGGGAAGGCAACGAGGCGGACTTGAAAGCGAGGCAGAATAGCAGGAAACAGATTTCAAGAGGTACGTTGGAATCGCCTTTAAAGCACAGGAAGAGGGGCACAACTTCGACAATGATGCACTTGGCCAAAAAGGGCGTATGCGTTTTCTCCTGAATATATTCAGGAGAAAACGCATACGCCCTTTTTGGCCAAGCAAGCAAGCGGGCAATGCAAATCTGCACTACATAGAAGTATCACTTCCCACCGGTCAAAAGGGACATCCACAAAATGTGTAAGAACAAGAAAGGCAAGACAGGCCCTGGAGAACAGGGAGCCTTGTTATGCTGATGGGCGGGATGTAAATTGCCAACTGCCTCTCTGGAGGAGTGCATTCTGTTCCCTAAAACAAGTAAAGAACAGAGCTACAGAGCCAAGGGCACTACCAGTCTAGGGAATATACCTTGGGAAAACTGAAAATCAATAAGACAGAGCCACCCCAAAATTTAGGGCTGCACTGCATACAAGGACCTCAACTTGGATACACCTTAAGTATCCCAGAAAATATAAACATGGTTCAAAAAATTGTGGTACTTACGTATGATGGAATATCCCTCAGCCATGAAATCAATGTCATAAGACCAGTAGCAGCAAAATGGGTGGATTCAGGTACGATGATTCTAAGTGAAATAAGTCACACAGAAAAAGAAACTTATCATAAGATATCACTTATGAAGATCCTGTAAACATGGCTACACTTGAACTGAGTTAGGAAAGAGAACAGTGTCTCACATTTAGAAAACACTCTTATACATGCTTAAGGGGGAAGGAGAGGTGGGGTGATGCATAAAACCAGAGTTTGATATAAGCACAGGTACCGTTCCAAAAACCAACTATGGAATAGACAAGACCTACACCGTCCTCAGTGAAAGGGACTCAAAACCCCATATTTCCCGCAGAGGAAAATATCTGACTAGTAAGAATCTTAAAACCTATGTATTGATATGTCTCCGTAAGGGAATCAAGTGTGTCTAGACTGGCATAAACATGGCAGCGAGAATCAGCTCAAACCCACTATAAAAAGGAATTTCAAAAACAAAACAAAAAAACTGGGAAATTCTTTACAATTCCTTCAGTGTCTCTGATGAAATCTGGAATGACCCTATCTACAACGACAGCTGGATGTGGCATAAGGAGGGACACTTGGGACTGAGACGATTGGTGAGATTGGGTGAGCAAATGCAGACCCTTTAAAGCAATAATGCATGGCACCCATTCCATGGGTCCGAACTCTCCAGGTTGAAGGGAATATTACTACAGCTATAACATGTGCAGGAAACCTAGAGAACGGACACACTGTGAATACGAAAGGTTTCTAAAACTCAACGCATAGTCCCTCTCCTGGTGCTCCGGTTTGACTTTCCGTCTGCTTTACTATCAACCTCCCAACTTGGAGAGACAGCGCCTTTAACCTCTTGGTTCGCACAGGTTGCCAATTTGGCAGAGGATGAAAGGGAAGAGGGAGAACCAATGAGAGAGTAGCTGTTAGGCATTTGGACGGGCACATATCACTGTAATTTCCCGGCAGGAAGAAGAATTAACCAAATTCTCAGCCACCCACCGGGAACCAGTATAGGTCCTGAACCAAAATTTTGGACTTGCGGTCAGCTCACCAAAAACGAGTTGAAAAATGGAGCTCAGGGGCACAGCAATTCACAAACTGGCCGAGTAATAAAGGACAACTATCTTCCAAAAATCTGTTGAGGGAAGGCAACGAGGCGGACTTGAAAGCGAGGCAGAATAGCAGGAAACAGATTTCAAGAGGTACGTTGGAATCGCCTTTAAAGCACAGGAAGAGGGGCACAACTTCGACAATGATGCACTTGGCCAAAAAGGGCGTATGCGTTTTCTCCTGAATATATTCAGGAGAAAACGCATACGCCCTTTTTGGCCAAGCAAGCAAGCGGGCAATGCAAATCTGCACTACAAAGAAGTATCACTTCCCACCGGTCAAAAGGGACATCCACAAAATGTGTAAGAACAAGAAAGGCAAGACAGGCCCTGGAGAACAGGGAGCCTTGTTATGCTGATGGGCGGGATGTAAATTGCCAACTGCCTCTCTGGAGGAGTGCATTCTGTTCCCTAAAACAAGTAAAGAACAGAGCTACAGAGCCAAGGGCACTACCAGTCTAGGGAATATACCTTGGGAAAACTGAAAATCAATAAGACAGAGCCACCCCAAAATTTAGGGCTGCACTGCATACAAGGACCTCAACTTGGATACACCTTAAGTATCCCAGAAAATATAAACATGGTTCAAAAAATTGTGGTACTTACGTACGATGGAATATCCCTCAGCCATGAAATCAGTGTCATAAGACCAGTAGCAGCAAAATGGGTGGATTCAGGTACGATGATTCTAAGTGAAATAAGTCACACAGAAAAAGAAACTTATCATAAGATATCACTTATGAAGATCCTGTAAACATGGCTACACTTGAACTGAGTTAGGAAAGAGAACAGTGTCTCACATTTAGAAAACACTCTTATACCTGCTTAAGGGGGAAGGAGAGGTGGGGTGATGCATAAAACAAGAGTTTGATATAAGCACAGGTACCGTTCCAAAAACCAACTATGGAATAGACAAGACCTACACCGTCCTCAGTGAAAGGGACTCAAAACCCCATATTTCCCGCAGAGGAAAATATCTGACTAGTAAGAATCTTAAAACCTATGTATTGATATGTCTCCGTAAGGGAATCAAGTGTGTCTAGACTGGCATAAACATGGCAACGAGAATCAGCTCAAACCCACTATAAAAAGGAATTTCAAAAACAAAACAAAAAAACGGGGAAATTCTTCACAATTCCTTCAGGGTCTCTGATGAAAGCTGGAATGACCCTATCTACAACGACAGCTGGATGTGGCATAAGGAGGGACACTTGGGACTGAGACGATTGGTGAGATTGGGTGAGCAAATGCAGACCCTTTAAAGCAATAATGCATGGCACCCATTCCATGGGTCCGAACTCTCCAGGTTGAAGGGAATATTACTACAGCTATAACATGTGCGGGAAACCTAGAGAACGGACACACTGTGAATACGAAAGGTTTCTAAAACTCAACGAATAGTCCCACTCCTGGTGCTCCGGTTTGACTTTCCGTCTGCTTTACTATCAACCTCCCAACTTGGAGAGACAGCCCATTTAACATCTTGGTTCGCACAGGTTGCCAATTTGGCAGAGGATGAAAGGGAAGAGGGAGAACCAATGAGAGAGTAGCTGTTAGGCATTTGGACGGGCACATATCACTGTAATTTCCCGCCAGGAAGAAAAATTAACCAAATTCTCAGCAACCGACCGGGAACCAGTATAGGTCCTGAACCAAAATTTTGGACTTGCGGTCAGCTCAGCAAAAACGAGTTGAAGAATGGAGCTCAGGGGCACAGCAATTCACAAACTGGCCGAGTAATAAAGGACAACTATCGTCCAAAAATCTGTTGAGGGAAGACAACGAGGCGGACTTGAAAGCGAGGCAGAATAGCAGGAAACAGATTTCAAGATGTACGTTGGATTCGCCTTTAAAGCACGGGAAGAGGGGCACAACTTCGACAATGATGCACTTGGCCAAAAAGGGCGTATGCGTTTTCTCCTGAATATATTCAGGAGAAAACGCATATGCCCTTTTTGGCCAAGCAAGCAAGCGGGCAATGCAAATCTGCACTACAAAGAAGTATCACTTCCCACCGGTCAAAAGGGACATCCACAAAATGTGTAAGAACAAGAAAGGCAAGACAGGCCCTGGAGAACAGGGAGCCTTGTTATGCTGATGGGCGGGATGTAAATTGCCAACTGCCTCTCTGGAGGAGTGCATTCTGTTCCCTAAAACAAGTAAAGAACAGAGCTACAGAGCCAAGGGCACTACCAGTCTAGGGAATATACCTTGGGAAAACTGAAAATCAATAAGACAGAGCCACCCCAAAATTTAGGGCTGCACTGCATACAAGGACCTCAACTTGGATACACCTTAAGTGTCCCAGAAAATATAAACATGGTTCAAAAAATTGTGGTACTTACGTACGATGGAATATCCCTCAGCCATGAAATCAATGTCATAAGACCAGTAGCAGCAAAATGGCTGGATTCAGGTATGATGATTCTAAGTGAAATAAGTCACACAGAAAAAGAAACTTATCATAAGATATCACTTATGAAGATCCTGTAAACATGGCTACACTTGAACTGAGTTAGGAAAGAGAACAGTGTCTCACATTTAGAAAACACTCTTATACCTGCTTAAGGGGGAAGGAGAGGTGGGGTGATGCATAAAACCAGAGTTTGATATAAGCACAGGTACCGTTCCAAAAACCAACTATGGAATAGACAAGACCTACACCGTCCTCAGTGAAAGGGACTCAAAACCCCATATTTCCCGCAGAGGAAAATATCTGACTAGTAAGAATCTTAAAACCTATGTATTGATATGTCTCCATAAGGGAATCAAGTGTGTCTAGACTGGCATAAACATGGCAGCGAGAATCAGGTCAAACCCACTATAAAAAGGAATTTCAAAAACAAAACAAAAAAACTGGGAAATTCTTTACAATTCCTTCAGGGTCTCTGATGAAGGCTGGAATGACCCTATCTACAACGACAGCTGGATGTGGCATAAGGAGGGACACTTGGGACTGAGACGATTGGTGAGATTGGGTGAGCAAATGCAGACGCTTTAAAGCAATAATGCATGGCACCCATTCCATGGGTCCGAACTCTCCAGGTTGAAGGGAATATTACTACAGCTATAACATGTGCGGGAAACCTAGAGAACGGACACACTGTGAATACGAAAGGTTTCTAAAACTCAATGAATAGTCCCACTCCTGGTGCTCCGGTTTGACTTTCCGTCTGCTTTACTATCAACCTCCCAACTTGGAGAGACAGCCCCTTTAACCTCTTGGTTCGCACAGGTTGCCAATTTGGCAGAGGATGAAAGGGAAGAGGGAGAACCAATGAGAGAGTAGCTGTTAGGCATTTGGACGGTCACATATCACTGTAATTTCCCGGCAGGAAGAAGAATTAACCAAATTCTCAGCCACCCACCGGGAACCAGTATAGGTCCTGAACCAAAATTTTGGACTTGCGGTCAGCTCACCAAAAACGAGTTGAAAAATGGAGCTCAGGGGCACAGCAATTCACAAACTGGCCGAGTAATAAAGGACAACTATCGTCCAAAAATCTGTTGAGGGAAGGCAACGAGGCGGACTTGAAAGCGAGGCAGAATAGCAGGAAACAGATTTCAAGAGGTACGTTGGAATCGCCTTTAAAGCACAGGAAGAGGGGCACAACTTCGACAATGATGCACTTGGCCAAAAAGGGCGTATGCGTTTTCTCCTGAATATATTCAGGAGAAAACGCATACGCCCTTTTTGGCCAAGCAAGCAAGCGGGCAATGCAAATCTGCACTACAAAGAAGTATCACTTCCCACCGGTCAAAAGGGACATCCACAAAATGTGTAAGAACAAGAAAGGCAAGACAGGCCCTGGAGAACAGGGAGCCTTGTTATGCTGATGGGCGGGATGTAAATTGCCAACTGCCTCTCTGGAGGAGTGCATTCTGTTCCCTAAAACAAGTAAAGAACAGAGCTACAGAGCCAAGGGCACTACCAGTCTAGGGAATATACCTTGGGAAAACTGAAAATCAATAAGACAGAGCCACCCCAAAATTTAGGGCTGCACTGCATACAAGGACCTCAACTTGGATACACCTTAAGTATCCCAGAAAATATAAACATGGTTCAAAAAATTGTGGTACTTACGTACGATGGAATATCCCTCAGCCATGAAATCAATGTCATAAGACCAGTAGCAGCAAAATGGGTGGATTCAGGTACGATGATTCTAAGTGAAATAAGTCACACAGAAAAAGAAACTTATCATAAGATATCACTTATGAAGATCCTGTAAACATGGCTACACTTGAACTGAGTTAGGAAAGAGAACAGTGTCTCACATTTAGAAAACACTCTTATACCTGCTTAAGGGGGAAGGAGAGGTGGGGTGATGCATAAAACAAGAGTTTGATATAAGCACAGGTACCGTTCCAAAAACCAACTATGGAATAGACAAGACCTACACCGTCCTCAGTGAAAGGGACTCAAAACCCCATATTTCCCGCAGAGGAAAATATCTGACTAGTAAGAATCTTAAAACCTATGTATTGATATGTCTCCGTAAGGGAATCAAGTGTGTCTAGACTGGCATAAACATGGCAACGAGAATCAGCTCAAACCCACTATAAAAAGGAATTTCAAAAACAAAACAAAAAAACGGGGAAATTCTTTACAATTCCTTCAGGGTCTCTGATGAAAGCTGGAATGACCCTATCTACAACGACAGCTGGATGTGGCATAAGGAGGGACACTTGGGACTGAGACGATTGGTGAGATTGGGTGAGCAAATGCAGACCCTTTAAAGCAATAATGCATGGCACCCATTCCATGGGTCCGAACTCTCCAGGTTGAAGGGAATATTACTACAGCTATAACATGTGCGGGAAACCTAGAGAACGGACACACTGTGAATACGAAAGGTTTCTAAAACTCAACGAATAGTCCCACTCCTGGTGCTCCGGTTTGACTTTCCGTCTGCTTTACTATCAACCTCCCAACTTGGAGAGACAGCCCATTTAACATCTTGGTTCGCACAGGTTGCCAATTTGGCAGAGGATGAAAGGGAAGAGGGAGAACCAATGAGAGAGTAGCTGTTAGGCATTTGGACGGGCACATATCACTGTAATTTCCCGCCAGGAAGAAAAATTAACCAAATTCTCAGCAACCGACCGGGAACCAGTATAGGTCCTGAACCAAAATTTTGGACTTGCGGTCAGCTCACCAAAAACGAGTTGAAAAATGGAGCTCAGGGGCACAGCAATTCACAAACTGGCCGAGTAATAAAGGACAACTATCGTCCAAAAATCTGTTGAGGGAAGGCAACGAGGCAGACTTGAAAGCGAGGCAGAATAGCAGGAAACAGATTTCAAGAGGTACGTTGGAATCGCCTTTAAAGCACAGGAAGAGGGGCACAACTTCGACAATGATGCACTTGGCCAAAAAGGGCGTATGCGTTTTCTCCTGAATATATTCAGGAGAAAACGCATACGCCCTTTTTGGCCAAGCAAGCAAGCGGGCAATGCAAATCTGCACTACAAAGAAGTATCACTTCCCACCGGTCAAAAGGGACATCCACAAAATGTGTAAGAACAAGAAAGGCAAGACAGGCCCTGGAGAACAGGGAGCCTTGTTATGCTGATGGGCGGGATGTAAATTGCCAACTGCCTCTCTGGAGGAGTGCATTCTGTTCCCTAAAACAAGTAAAGAACAGAGCTACAGAGCCAAGGGCACTACCAGTCTAGGGAATATACCTTGGGAAAACTGAAAATCAATAAGACAGAGCCACCCCAAAATTTAGGGCTGCACTGCATACAAGGACCTCAACTTGGATACACCTTAAGTGTCCCAGAAAATATAAACATGGTTCAAAAAATTGTGGTACTTACGTACGATGGAATATCCCTCAGCCATGAAATCAATGTCATAAGACCAGTAGCAGCAAAATGGGTGGATTCAGGTACGATGATTCTAAGTGAAATAAGTCACACAGAAAAAGAAACTTATCATAAGATATCACTTATGAAGATCCTGTAAACATGGCTACACTTGAACTGAGTTAGGAAAGAGAACAGTGTCTCACATTTAGAAAACACTCTTATACCTGCTTAAGGGGGAAGGAGAGGTGGGGTGATGCATAAAACCAGAGTTTGATATAAGCACAGGTACCGTTCCAAAAACCAACTATGGAATAGACAAGACCTACACCGTCTTCAGTGAAAGGGACTCAAAACCCCATATTTCCCGCAGAGGAAAATATCTGACTAGTAAGAATCTTAAAACCTATGTATTGATATGTCTCCGTAAGGGAATCAAGTGTGTCTAGACTGGCATAAACATGGCAGCGAGAATCAGCTCAAACCCACTATAAAAAGGAATTTCAAAAACAAAACAAAAAAACTGGGAAATTCTTTACAATTCCTTCAGGGTCTCTGATGAAATCTAGAATGACCCTATCTACAACGACAGCTGGATGTGGCATAAGGAGGGACACTTGGGACTGAGACGATTGGTGAGATTGGGTGAGCAAATGCAGACCCTTTAAAGCAATAATGCATGGCACCCATTCCATGGGTCCGAACTCTCCAGGTTGAAGGGAATATTACTACAGCTATAACATGTGCAGGAAACCTAGAGAACGGACACACTGTGAATACGAAAGGTTTCTAAAACTCAACGCATAGTCCCTCTCCTGGTGCTCCGGTTTGACTTTCCGTCTGCTTTACTATCAACCTCCCAACTTGGAGAGACAGCCCCTTTAACCTCTTGGTTCGCACAGGTTGCCAATTTGGCAGAGGATGAAAGGGAAGAGGGAGAACCAATGAGAGAGTAGCTGTTAGGCATTTGGACGGGCACATATCACTGTAATTTCCCGGCAGGAAGAAGAATTAACCAAATTCTCAGCCACCCACCGGGAACCAGTATAGGTCCTGAACCAAAATTTTGGACTTGCGGTCAGCTCACCAAAAACGAGTTGAAAAATGGAGCTCAGGGGCACAGCAATTCACAAACTGGCCGAGTAATAAAGGACAACTATCGTCCAAAAATCTGTTGAGGGAAGGCAACGAGGCGGACTTGAAAGCGAGGCAGAATAGCAGGAAACAGATTTCAAGAGGTACGTTGGAATCGCCTTTAAAGCACAGGAAGAGGGGCACAACTTCGACAATGATGCACTTGGCCAAAAAGGGCGTATGCGTTTTCTCCTGAATATATTCAGGAGAAAACGCATACGCCCTTTTTGGCCAAGCAAGCAAGCGGGCAATGCAAATCTGCACTACAAAGAAGTATCACTTCCCACCGGTCAAAAGGGACATCCACAAAATGTGTAAGAACAAGAAAGGCAAGACAGGCCCTGGAGAACAGGGAGCCTTGTTATGCTGATGGGCGGGATGTAAATTGCCAACTGCCTCTCTGGAGGAGTGCATTCTGTTCCCTAAAACAAGTAAAGAACAGAGCTACAGAGCCAAGGGCACTACCAGTCTAGGGAATATAACCTGGGAAAACTGAAAATCAATAAGACAGAGCCACCCCAAAATTTAGGGCTGCACTGCATACAAGGACCTCAACTTGGATACACCTTAAGTATCCCAGAAAATATAAACATAGTTCAAAAAATTGTGGTACTTACATACGATGGAATATCCCTCAGCCATGAAATCAATGTCATAAGACCAGTAGCAGCAAAATGGGTGGATTCAGGTACGATGATTCTAAGTGAAATAAGTCACACAGAAAAAGAAACTTATCATAAGATATCACTTATGAAGATCCTGTAAACATGGCTACACTTGAACTGAGTTAGGAAAGAGAACAGTGTCTCACATTTAGAAAACACTCTTATACCTGCTTAAGGGGGAAGGAGAGGTGGGGTGATGCATAAAACCAGAGTTTGATATAAGCACAGGTACCGTTCCAAAAACCAACTATGGAATAGACAAGACCTACACCGTCCTCAGTGAAAGGGACTCAAAACCCCATATTTCCCGCAGAGGAAAATATCTGACTAGTAAGAATCTTAAAACCTATGTATTGATATGTCTCCGTAAGGGAATCAAGTGTGTCTAGACTGGCATAAACATGGCAGCGAGAATCAGCTCAAACCCACTATAAAAAGGAATTTCAAAAACAAAACAAAAAAACTGGGAAATTCTTTACAATTCCTTCAGGGTCTCTGATGAAAGCTGGAATGACCCTATCTACAACGACAGCTGGATGTGGCATAAGGAGGGACACTTGGGACTGAGACGATTGGTGAGATTGGGTGAGCAAATGCAGACCCTTTAAAGCAATAATGCATGGCACCCATTCCATGGGTCCGAACTCTCCAGGTTGAAGGGAATATTACTACAGCTATAACATGTGCGGGAAACCTAGAGAACGGACACACTGTGAATACGAAAGGTTTCTGAAACTCAACGCATAGTCCCTCTCCTGGTGCTCCGGTTTGACTTTCCGTCTGCTTTACTATCAACCTCCCAACTTGGAGAGACAGCCCCTTTAACCTCTTGGTTCGCACAGGTTGCCAATTTGGCAGAGGATGAAAGGGAAGAGGGAGAACCAATGAGAGAGTAGCTGTTAGGCATTTGGACGGGCACATATCACTCTAATTTCCCAGCAGGAAGAAGAATTAACCAAATTCTCAGCCACCCACCGGGAACCAGTATAGGTCCTGAACCAAAATTTTGGACTTGCGGTCAGCTCACCAAAAACGAGTTGAAAAATGGAGCTCAGGGGCACAGCAATTCACAAACTGGCCGAGTAATAAAGGACAACTATCGTCCAAAAATCTGTTGAGGGAAGGCAACGAGGCGGACTTGAAAGTGAGGGAGAATAGCAGGAAACAGATCTCAAGAGGTACGCTGGAATTGCCTTTAAAGCACAGGAAGAGGGGCACAACTTCGACAATGACGCACTTGGCCAAAAAGGGCGTATGCGTTTTCTCCTGAATATATTCAGGAGAAAACGCATACGCCCTTTTTGGCCAAGCAAGCAAGCGGGCAATGCAAATCTGCACTACAAAGAAGTATCACTTCCCACCGGTCAAAAGGGATATCCACAAAATGTGGAAGAACAAGAAAGGCAAGACAGGCCCTGGAGAACAGGGAGCCTTGTTATGCTGATGGGTGGGATGTAAATTGCCAACTGCCTCTCTGGAGGAGTGCATTCTGTTCCCTACAACAAGTAAAGAACAGAGCTACAGAGCCAAGGGCACTACCAGTCTAGGGAATATACCTTGGGAAAACTGAAAATCAATAAGACAGAGCCACCCCAAAATTTAGGGCTGCACTGCATACAAGGACCTCAACTTGGATACACCTTAAGTATCCCAGAAAATATAAACATGGTTCAAAAAATTGTGGTACTTACGTACGATGGAATATCCCTCAGCCATGAAATCAATGTCATAAGACCAGTAGCAGCAAAATGGGTGGATTCTGGTACGATGATTCTAAGTGAAATAAGTCACACAGAAAAAGAAACTTATCATAAGATATCACTTATGAAGATCCTGTAAACATGGCTACACTTGAACTGAGTTAGGAAAGAGAACAGTGTCTCACATTTAGAAAACATTCTTATACCTGCTTAAGGGGGAAGGAGAGGTGGGGTGATGCATAAAACCAGAGTTTGATATAAGCACAGGTACCGTTCCAAAAACCAACTATGGAATAGACAAGACCTACACCTTCCTCAGTGATAGGGACTCAAAACCCCATATTTCCCGCAGAGGAAAATATCTGACTAGTAAGAATCTTAAAACCTATGTATTGATATGTCTCCGTAAGGGAATCAAGTGTGTCTAGACTGGCATAAACATGGCAGCGAGAATCAGCTCAAACCCACTATAAAAAGGAATTTCAAAAACAAAACAAAAAAACTGGGAAATTCTTTACAATTCCTTCAGGGTCTCTGATGAAAGCTGCAATGACCCTATCTACAATGACAGCTGGATGTGGCATAAGGAGGGACACTTGGGACTGAGACGATTGGTGAGATTGGGTGAGCAAATGCAGACCCTTTAAAGCAATAATGCATGGCACCCATTCCATGGGTCCGAACTCTCCAGGTTGAAGGGAATATTACTACAGCTATAACATGTGCGGGAAACCTAGAGAACGGACACACTGTGAATACGAAAGGTTTCTAAAACTCAAAGAATAGACCCTCTCCTGGTGCTCCGGTTTGACTTTCCGTCTGCTTTACTATCAACCTCCCAACTTGGAGAGACAGCCCCTTTAACCTCTTGGTTCGCACAGGTTGCCAATTTGGCAGAGGATGAAAGGGAAGAGGGAGAACCAATGAGAGAGTAGCTGTTAGGCATTTGGACGGGCACATATCACTGTAATTTCCCGCCAGGAAGAAAAATTAACCAAATTCTCAGCAACCGACCGGGAACCAGTATAGGTCCTGAACCAAAATTTTGGACTTGCGGTCAGCTCACCAAAAACGAGTTGAAGAATGGAGCTCAGGGGCACAGCAATTCACAAACTGGCCGAGTAATAAAGGACAACTATCGTCCAAAAATCTGTTGAGGGAAGGCAACGAGGCGGACTTGAAAGCGAGGCAGAATAGCAGGAAACAGATTTCAAGATGTACGTTGGATTCGCCTTTAAAGCACGGGAAGAGGGGCACAACTTCGACAATGATGCACTTGGCCAAAAAGGGCGTATGCGTTTTCTCCTGAATATATTCAGGAGAAAACGCATACGCCCTTTTTGGCCAAGCAAGCAAGCGGGCAATGCAAATCTGCACTACAAAGAAGTATCACTTCCCACCGGTCAAAAGGGACATCCACAAAATGTGTAAGAACAAGAAAGGCAAGACAGGCCCTGGAGAACAGGGAGCCTTGTTATGCTGATGGGCGGGATGTAAATTGCCAACTGCCTCTCTGGAGGAGTGCATTCTGTTCCCTAAAACAAGTAAAGAACAGAGCTACAGAGCCAAGGGCACTACCAGTCTAGGGAATATACCTTGGGAAAACTGAAAATCAATAAGACAGAGCCACCCCAAAATTTAGGGCTGCACTGCATACAAGGACCTCAACTTGGATACACCTTAAGTATCCCAGAAAATATAAACATGGTTCAAAAAATTGTGGTACTTACGTACGATGGAATATCCCTCAGCCATGAAATCAATGTCATAAGACCAGTAGCAGCAAAATGGCTGGATTCAGGTATGATGATTCTAAGTGAAATAAGTCACACAGAAAAAGAAACTTATCATAAGATATCACTTATGAAGATCCTGTAAACATGGCTACACTTGAACTGAGTTAGGAAAGAGAACAGTGTCTCACATTTAGAAAACACTCTTATACCTGCTTAAGGGGGAAGGAGAGGTGGGGTGATGCATAAAACCAGAGTTTGATATAAGCACAGGTACCGTTCCAAAAACCAACTATGGAATAGACAAGACCTACACCGTCCTCAGTGAAAGGGACTCAAAACCCCATATTTCCCGCAGAGGAAAATATCTGACTAGTAAGAATCTTAAAACCTATGTATTGATATGTCTCCATAAGGGAATCAAGTGTGTCTAGACTGGCATAAACATGGCAGCGAGAATCAGGTCAAACCCACTATAAAAAGGAATTTCAAAAACAAAACAAAAAAACTGGGAAATTCTTTACAATTCCTTCAGGGTCTCTGATGAAGGCTGTAATGACCCTATCTACAATGACAGCTGGATGTGGCATAAGGAGGGACACTTGGGACTGAGACGATTGGTGAGATTGGGTGAGCAAATGCAGACGCTTTAAAGCAATAATGCATGGCACCCATTCCATGGGTCCGAACACTCCAGGTTGAAGGGAATATTACTACAGCTATAACATGTGCGGGAAACCTAGAGAACGGACACACTGTGAATACGAAAGGTTTCTAAAACTCAACGAATAGTCCCACTCCTGGTGCTCCGGTTTGACTTTCCGTCTGCTTTACTATCAACCTCCCAACTTGGAGAGACAGCCCCTTTAACCTCTTGGTTCGCACAGGTTGCCAATTTGGCAGAGGATGAAAGGGAAGAGGGAGAACCAATGAGAGAGTAGCTGTTAGGCATTTGGACGGTCACATATAACTGTAATTTCCCGGCAGGAAGAAGAATTAACCAAATTCTCAGCCACCCACCGGGAACCAGTATAGGTCCTGAACCAAAATTTTGGACTTGCGGTCAGCTCACCAAAAACGAGTTGAAAAATGGAGCTCAGGGGCACAGCAATTCACAAACTGGCCGAGTAATAAAGGACAACTATCGTCCAAAAATCTGTTGAGGGAAGGCAACGAGGCGGACTTGAAAGCGAGGCAGAATAGCAGGAAACAGATTTCAAGAGGTACGTTGGAATCGCCTTTAAAGCACAGGAAGAGGGGCACAACTTCGACAATGATGCACTTGGCCAAAAAGGGCGTATGCGTTTTCTCCTGAATATATTCAGGAGAAAACGCATACGCCCTTTTTGGCCAAGCAAGCAAGCGGGCAATGCAAATCTGCACTACATAGAAGTATCACTTCCCACCGGTCAAAAGGGACATCCACAAAATGTGTAAGAACAAGAAAGGCAAGACAGGCCCTGGAGAACAGGGAGCCTTGTTATGCTGATGGGCGGGATGTAAATTGCCAACTGCCTCTCTGGAGGAGTGCATTCTGTTCCCTAAAACAAGTAAAGAACAGAGCTACAGAGCCAAGGGCACTACCAGTCTAGGGAATATACCTTGGGAAAACTGAAAATCAATAAGACAGAGCCACCCCAAAATTTAGGGCTGCACTGCATACAAGGACCTCAACTTGGATACACCTTAAGTATCCCAGAAAATATAAACATGGTTCAAAAAATTGTGATACATACGTATGATGGATTATCCCTCAGCCATGAAATCAATGTCATAAGACCAGTAGCAGCAAAATGGGTGGATTCAGGTACGATGATTCTAAGTGAAATAAGTCACACAGAAAAAGAAACTTATCATAAGATATCACTTATGAAGATCCTGTAAACATGGCTACACTTGAACTGAGTTAGGAAAGAGAACAGTGTCTCACATTTAGAAAACACTCTTATACCTGCTTAAGGGGGAAGGAGAGGTGGGGTGATGCATAAAACCAGAGTTTGATATAAGCACAGGTACCGTTCCAAAAACCAACTATGGAATAGACAAGACCTACACCGTCCTCAGTGAAAGGGACTCAAAACCCCATATTTCCCGCAGAGGAAAATATCTGACTAGTAAGAATCTTAAAACCTATGTATTGATATGTCTCCGTAAGGGAATCAAGTGTGTCTAGACTGGCATAAACATGGCAGCGAGAATCAGCTCAAACCCACTATAAAAAGGAATTTCAAAAACAAAACAAAAAAACTGGGAAATTCTTTACAATTCCTTCAGTGTCTCTGAGGAAATCTGGAATGACCCTATCTACAACGACAGCTGGATGTGGCATAAGGAGGGACACTTGGGACTGAGACGATTGGTGAGATTGGGTGAGCAAATGCAGACCCTTTAAAGCAATAATGCATGGCACCCATTCCATGGGTCCGAACTCTCCAGGTTGAAGGGAATATTACTACAGCTATAACATGTGCAGGAAACCTAGAGAACGGACACACTGTGAATACGAAAGGTTTCTAAAACTCAACGCATAGTCCCTCTCCTGGTGCTCCGGTTTGACTTTCCGTCTGCTTTACTATCAACCTCCCAACTTGGAGAGACAGCGCCTTTAACCTCTTGGTTCGCACAGGTTGCCAATTTGGCAGAGGATGAAAGGGAAGAGGGAGAACCAATGAGAGAGTAGCTGTTAGGCATTTGGACGGGCACATATCACTGTAATTTCCCGGCAGGAAGAAGAATTAACCAAATTCTCAGCCACCCACCGGGAACCAGTATAGGTCCTGAACCAAAATTTTGGACTTGCGGTCAGCTCACCAAAAACGAGTTGAAAAATGGAGCTCAGGGGCACAGCAATTCACAAACTGGCCGAGTAATAAAGGACAACTATCTTCCAAAAATCTGTTGAGGGAAGGCAACGAGGCGGACTTGAAAGCGAGGCAGAATAGCAGGAAACAGATTTCAAGAGGTACGTTGGAATCGCCTTTAAAGCACAGGAAGAGGGGCACAACTTCGACAATGATGCACTTGGCCAAAAAGGGCGTATGCGTTTTCTCCTGAATATATTCAGGAGAAAACGCATACGCCCTTTTTGGCCAAGCAAGCAAGCGGGCAATGCAAATCTGCACTACAAAGAAGTATCACTTCCCACCGGTCAAAAGGGACATCCACAAAATGTGTAAGAACAAGAAAGGCAAGACAGGCCCTGGAGAACAGGGAGCCTTGTTATGCTGATGGGCGGGATGTAAATTGCCAACTGCCTCTCTGGAGGAGTGCATTCTGTTCCCTAAAACAAGTAAAGAACAGAGCTACAGAGCCAGGGGCACTACCAGTCTAGGGAATATACCTTGGGAAAACTGAAAATCAATAAGACAGAGCCACCCCAAAATTTAGGGCTGCACTGCATACAAGGACCTCAACTTGGATACACCTTAAGTATCCCAGAAAATATAAACATGGTTCAAAAAATTGTGGTACTTACGTACGATGGAATATCCCTCAGCCATGAAATCAATGTCATAAGACCAGTAGCAGCAAAATGGGTGGATTCAGGTACGATGATTCTAAGTGAAATAAGTCACACAGAAAAAGAAACTTATCATAAGATATCACTTATGAAGATCCTGTAAACATGGCTACACTTGAACTGAGTTAGGAAAGAGAACAGTGTCTCACATTTAGAAAACACTCTTATACCTGCTTAAGGGGGAAGGAGAGGTGGGGTGATGCATAAAACCAGAGTTTGATATAAGCACAGGTACCGTTCCAAAAACCAACTATGGAATAGACAAGACCTAAACCGTCTTCAGTGAAAGGGACTCAAAACCCCATATTTCCCGCAGAGGAAAATATCTGACTAGTAAGAATCTTAAAACCTATGTATTGATATGTCTCCGTAAGGGAATCAAGTGTGTCTAGACTGGCATAAACATGGCAGCGAGAATCAGCTCAAACCCACTATAAAAAGGAATTTCAAAAACAAAACAAAAAAACTGGGAAATTCTTTACAATTCCTTCAGGGTCTCTGATGAAATCTAGAATGACACTATCTACAACGACAGCTGGATGTGGCATAAGGAGGGACACTTGGGACTGAGACGATTGGTGAGATTGGGTGAGCAAATGCAGACCCTTTAAAGCAATAATGCATGGCACCCATTCCATGGGTCCGAACTCTCCAGGTTGAAGGGAATATTACTACAGCTATAACATGTGCGGGAAACCTAGAGAACGGACACACTGTGAATACGAAAGGTTTCTAAAACTCAACGAATAGTCCCACTCCTGGTGCTCCGGTTTGACTTTCCATCTGCTTTACTATCAACCTCCCAACTTGGAGAGACAGCCCATTTAACATCTTGGTTCGCACAGGTTGCCAATTTGGCAGAGGATGAAAGGGAAGAGGGAGAACCAATGAGAGAGTAGCTGTTAGGCATTTGGACGGGCACATATCACTGTAATTTCCCAGCAGGAAGAAGAATTAATCAAATTCTCAGCCACCCACCGGGAACCAGTATAGGTCCTGAAGCAAAATTTTGGACTTGCGGTCAGCTCACCAAAAACGAGTTGAAAAATGGAGCTCAGGGGCACAGCAATTCACAAACTGGCCGAGTAATAAAGGACAACTATCGTCCAAAAATCTGTTGAGGGAAGGCAACGAGGCGGACTTGAAAGCGAGGCAGAATAGCAGGAAACAGATTTCAAGAGGTACGTTGGAATCGCCTTTAAAGCACAGGAAGAGGGGCACAACTTCGACAATGATGCACTTGGCCAAAAAGGGCGTATGCGTTTTCTCCTGAATATATTCAGGAGAAAACGCATACGCCCTTTTTGGCCAAGCAAGCAAGCGGGCAATGCAAATCTGCACTACAAAGAAGTATCACTTCCCACCGGTCAAAAGGGACATCCACAAAATGTGTAAGAACAAGAAAGGCAAGACAGGCCCTGGAGAACAGGGAGCCTTGTTATGCTGATGGGCGGGATGTAAATTGCCAACTGCCTCTCTGGAGGAGTGCATTCTGTTCCCTAAAACAAGTAAAGAACAGAGCTACAGAGCCAAGGGCACTACCAGTCTAGGGAATATACCTTGGGAAAACTGAAAATCAATAAGACAGAGCCACCCCAAAATTTAGGGCTGCACTGCATACAAGGACCTCAACTTGGATACACCTTAAGTGTCCCAGAAAATATAAACATGGTTCAAAAAATTGTGGTACTTACGTACGATGGAATATCCCTCAGCCATGAAATCAATGTCATAAGACCAGTAGCAGCAAAATGGGTGGATTCAGGTACGATGATTCTAAGTGAAATAAGTCACACAGAAAAAGAAACTTATCATAAGATATCACTTATGAAGATCCTGTAAACATGGCTACACTTGAACTGAGTTAGGAAAGAGAACAGTGTCTCACATTTAGAAAACACTCTTATACCTGCTTAAGGGGGAAGGAGAGGTGGGGTGATGCATAAAACCAGAGTTTGATATAAGCACAGGTACCGTTCCAAAAACCAACTATGGAATAGACAAGACCTACACCGTCCTCAGTGAAAGGGACTCAAAACCCCATATTTCCCGCAGAGGAAAATATCTGACTAGTAAGAATCTTAAAACCTATGTATTGATATGTCTCCGTAAGGGAATCAAGTGTGTCTAGACTGGCATAAACATGGCAGCGAGAATCAGCTCAAACCCACTATAAAAAGGAATTTCAAAAACAAAACAAAAAAACTGGGAAATTCTTTACAATTCCTTCAGGGTCTCTGATGAAAGCTGGAATGACCCTATCTACAACGACAGCTGGATGTGGCATAAGGAGGGACACTTGGGACTGAGACGATTGGTGAGATTGGGTGAGCAAATGCAGACCCTTTAAAGCAATAATGCATGGCACCCATTCCATGGGTCCGAACTCTCCAGGTTGAAGGGAATATTACTACAGCTATAACATGTGCGGGAAACCTAGAGAACGGACACACTGTGAATACGAAAGGTTTCTAAAACTCAACGCATAGTCCCTCTCCTGGTGCTCCGGTTTGACTTTCCGTCTGCTTTACTATCAACCTCCCAACTTGGAGAGACAGCCCCTTTAACCTCTTGGTTCGCACAGGTTGCCAATTTGGCAGAGGATGAAAGGGAATAGGGAGAACCAATGAGAGAGTAGCTGTTAGGCATTTGGACGGGCACATATCACTGTAATTTCCCGGCAGGAAGAAGAATTAACCAAATTCTCAGCCACCCACCGGGAACCAGTATAGGTCCTGAACCAAAATTTTGGACTTGCGGTCAGCTCACCAAAAACGAGTTGAAAAATGGAGCTCAGGGGCACAGCAATTCACAAACTGGCCGAGTAATAAAGGACAACTATCGTCCAAAAATCTGTTGAGGGAAGGCAACGAGGCGGACTTGAAAGCGAGGCAGAATAGCAGGAAACAGATTTCAAGAGGTACGTTGGAATCGCCTTTAAAGCACAGGAAGAGGGGCACAACTTCGACAATGATGCACTTGGCCAAAAAGGGCGTATGCGTTTTCTCCTGAATATATTCAGGAGAAAACGCATACGCCCTTTTTGGCCAAGCAAGCAAGCGGGCAATGCAAATCTGCACTACAAAGAAGTATCACTTCCCACCGGTCAAAAGGGACATCCACAAAATGTGTAAGAACAAGGAAGGCAAGACAGGCCCTGGAGAACAGGGAGCCTTGTTATGCTGATGGGCGGGATGTAAATTGCCAACTGCCTCTCTGGAGGAGTGCATTCTGTTCCCTAAAACAAGTAAAGAACAGAGCTACAGAGCCAGGGGCACTACCAGTCTAGGGAATATACCTTGGGAAAACTGAAAATCAATAAGACAGAGCCACCCCAAAATTTAGGGCTGCACTGCATACAAGGACCTCAACTTGGATACACCTTAAGTATCCCAGAAAATATAAACATGGTTCAAAAAATTGTGGTACTTACGTACGATGGAATATCCCTCAGCCATGAAATCAATGTCATAAGACCAGTAGCAGCAAAATGGGTGGATTCAGGTACGATGATTCTAAGTGAAATAAGTCACACAGAAAAAGAAACTTATCATAAGATATCACTTATGAAGATCCTGTAAACATGGCTACACTTGAACTGAGTTAGGAAAGAGAACAGTGTCTCACATTTAGAAAACACTCTTATACCTGCTTAAGGGGGAAGGAGAGGTGGGGTGATGCATAAAACCAGAGTTTGATATAAGCACAGGTACCGTTCCAAAAACCAACTATGGAATAGACAAGACCTACACCGTCCTCAGTGAAAGGGACTCAAAACCCCATATTTCCCGCACAGGAAAATATCTGACTAGTAAGAATCTTAAATCCTATGTATTGATATGTCTCCGTAAGGGAATCAAGTGTGTCTAGACTGGCATAAACATGGCAGCGAGAATCAGCTCAAACCCACTATAAAAAGGAATTTCAAAAACAAAACAAAAAAACTGGGAAATTCTTTACAATTCCTTCAGGGTCTCTGATGAAAGCTGGAATGACCCTATCTACAACGACAGCTGGATGTGGCATAAGGAGGGACACTTGGGACTGAGACGATTGGTGAGATTGGGTGAGCAAATGCAGACCCTTTAAAGCAATAATGCATGGCACCCATTCCATGGGTCCGAACTCTCCAGGTTGAAGGGAATATTACTACAGCTATAACATGTGCGGGAAACCTAGAGAACGGACACACTGTGAATACGAAAGGTTTCTAAAACTCAACGCATAGTCCCTCTCCTGGTGCTCCGGTTTGACTTTCCGTCTGCTTTACTATCAACCTCCCAACTTGGAGAGACAGCCCCTTTAACCTCTTGGTTCGCACAGGTTGCCAATTTGGCAGAGGATGAAAGGGAAGAGGGAGAACCAATGAGAGAGTAGCTGTTAGGCATTTGGACGGGCACATATCACTGTAATTTCCCGGCAGGAAGAAGAATTAACCAAATTCTCAGCCACCCACCGGGAACCAGTATAGGTCCTGAACCAAAATTTTGGACTTGCGGTCAGCTCACCAAAAACGAGTTGAAAAATGGAGCTCAGGGGCACAGCAATTCACAAACTGGCCGAGTAATAAAGGACAACTATCGTCCAAAAATCTGTTGAGGGAAGGCAACGAGGCGGACTTGAAAGCGAGGCAGAATAGCAGGAAACAGATTTCAAGAGGTACGTTGGAATCGCCTTTAAAGCACAGGAAGAGGGGCACAACTTCGACAATGATGCACTTGGCCAAAAAGGGCGTATGCGTTTTCTCCTGAATATATTCAGGAGAAAACGCATACGCCCTTTTTGGCCAAGCAAGCAAGCGGGCAATGCAAATCTGCACTACAAAGAAGTATCACTTCCCACCGGTCAAAAGGGACATCCACAAAATGTGTAAGAACAAGAAAGGCAAGACAGGCCCTGGAGAACAGGGAGCCTTGTTATGCTGATGGGCGGGATGTAAATTGCCAACTGCCTCTCTGGAGGAGTGCATTCTGTTCCCTAAAACAAGTAAAGAACAGAGCTACAGAGCCAAGGGCACTACCAGTCTAGGGAATATACCTTGGGAAAACTGAAAATCAATAAGACAGAGCCACCCCAAAATTTAGGGCTGCACTGCATACAAGGACCTCAACTTGGATACACCTTAAGTATCCCAGAAAATATAAACATGGTTCAAAAAATTGTGGTACTTACGTACGATGGAATATCCCTCAGCCATGAAATCAATGTCATAAGACCAGTAGCAGCAAAATGGGTGGATTCAGGTACGATGATTCTAAGTGAAATAAGTCACACAGAAAAAGAAACTTATCATAAGATATCACTTATGAAGATCCTGTAAACATGGCTACACTTGAACTGAGTTAGGAAAGAGAACAGTGTCTCACATTTAGAAAACACTCTTATACCTGCTTAAGGGGGAAGGAGAGGTGGGGTGATGCATAAAACAAGAGTTTGATATAAGCACAGGTACCGTTCCAAAAACCAACTATGGAATAGACAAGACCTACACCGTCCTCAGTGAAAGGGACTCAAAACCCCATATTTCCCGCAGAGGAAAATATCTGACTAGTAAGAATCTTAAAACCTATGTATTGATATGTCTCCGTAAGGGAATCAAGTGTGTCTAGACTGGCATAAACATGGCAACGAGAATCAGCTCAAACCCACTATAAAAAGGAATTTCAAAAACAAAACAAAAAAACGGGGAAATTCTTTACAATTCCTTCAGGGTCTCTGATGAAAGCTGGAATGACCCTATCTACAACGACAGCTGGATGTGGCATAAGGAGGGACACTTGGGACTGAGACGATTGGTGAGATTGGGTGAGCAAATGCAGACCCTTTAAAGCAATAATGCATGGCACCCATTCCATGGGTCCGAACTCTCCAGGTTGAAGGGAATATTACTACAGCTATAACATGTGCGGGAAACCTAGAGAACGGACACACTGTGAATACGAAAGGTTTCTAAAACTCAACGAATAGTCCCACTCCTGGTGCTCCGGTTTGACTTTCCGTCTGCTTTACTATCAACCTCCCAACTTGGAGAGACAGCCCATTTAACATCTTGGTTCGCACAGGTTGCCAATTTGGCAGAGGATGAAAGGGAATAGGGAGAACCAATGAGAGAGTAGCTGTTAGGCATTTGGACGGGCACATATCACTGTAATTTCCCGCCAGGAAGAAAAATTAACCAAATTCTCAGCAACCGACCGGGAACCAGTATAGGTCCTGAACCAAAATTTTGGACTTGCGGTCAGCTCACCAAAAACGAGTTGAAAAATGGAGCTCAGGGGCACAGCAATTCACAAACTGGCCGAGTAATAAAGGACAACTATCGTCCAAAAATCTGTTGAGGGAAGGCAACGAGGCAGACTTGAAAGCGAGGCAGAATAGCAGGAAACAGATTTCAAGAGGTACGTTGGAATCGCCTTTAAAGCACAGGAAGAGGGGCACAACTTCGACAATGATGCACTTGGCCAAAAAGGGCGTATGCGTTTTCTCCTGAATATATTCAGGAGAAAACGCATACGCCCTTTTTGGCCAAGCAAGCAAGCGGGCAATGCAAATCTGCACTACAAAGAAGTATCACTTCCCACCGGTCAAAAGGGACATCCACAAAATGTGTAAGAACAAGAAAGGCAAGACAGGCCCTGGAGAACAGGGAGCCTTGTTATGCTGATGGGCGGGATGTAAATTGCCAACTGCCTCTCTGGAGGAGTGCATTCTGTTCCCTAAAACAAGTAAAGAACAGAGCTACAGAGCCAAGGGCACTACCAGTCTAGGGAATATACCTTGGGAAAACTGAAAATCAATAAGACAGAGCCACCCCAAAATTTAGGGCTGCACTGCATACAAGGACCTCAACTTGGATACACCTTAAGTGTCCCAGAAAATATAAACATGGTTCAAAAAATTGTGGTACTTACGTACGATGGAATATCCCTCAGCCATGAAATCAATGTCATAAGACCAGTAGCAGCAAAATGGGTGGATTCAGGTACGATGATTCTAAGTGAAATAAGTCACACAGAAAAAGAAACTTATCATAAGATATCACTTATGAAGATCCTGTAAACATGGCTACACTTGAACTGAGTTAGGAAAGAGAACAGTGTCTCACATTTAGAAAACACTCTTATACCTGCTTAAGGGGGAAGGAGAGGTGGGGTGATGCATAAAACCAGAGTTTGATATAAGCACAGGTACCGTTCCAAAAACCAACTATGGAATAGACAAGACCTACACCGTCTTCAGTGAAAGGGACTCAAAACCCCATATTTCCCGCAGAGGAAAATATCTGACTAGTAAGAATCTTAAAACCTATGTATTGATATGTCTCCGTAAGGGAATCAAGTGTGTCTAGACTGGCATAAACATGGCAGCGAGAATCAGCTCAAACCCACTATAAAAAGGAATTTCAAAAACAAAACAAAAAAACTGGGAAATTCTTTACAATTCCTTCAGGGTCTCTGATGAAATCTAGAATGACCCTATCTACAACGACAGCTGGATGTGGCATAAGGAGGGACACTTGGGACTGAGACGATTGGTGAGATTGGGTGAGCAAATGCAGACCCTTTAAAGCAATAATGCATGGCACCCATTCCATGGGTCCGAACTCTCCAGGTTGAAGGGAATATTACTACAGCTATAACATGTGCAGGAAACCTAGAGAACGGACACACTGTGAATACGAAAGGTTTCTAAAACTCAACGCATAGTCCCTCTCCTGGTGCTCCGGTTTGACTTTCCGTCTGCTTTACTATCAACCTCCCAACTTGGAGAGACAGCCCCTTTAACCTCTTGGTTCGCACAGGTTGCCAATTTGGCAGAGGATGAAAGGGAAGAGGGAGAACCAATGAGAGAGTAGCTGTTAGGCATTTGGACGGGCACATATCACTGTAATTTCCCGGCAGGAAGAAGAATTAACCAAATTCTCAGCCACCCACCGGGAACCAGTATAGGTCCTGAACCAAAATTTTGGACTTGCGGTCAGCTCACCAAAAACGAGTTGAAAAATGGAGCTCAGGGGCACAGCAATTCACAAACTGGCCGAGTAATAAAGGACAACTATCGTCCAAAAATCTGTTGAGGGAAGGCAACGAGGCGGACTTGAAAGCGAGGCAGAATAGCAGGAAACAGATTTCAAGAGGTACGTTGGAATCGCCTTTAAAGCACAGGAAGAGGGGCACAACTTCGACAATGATGCACTTGGCCAAAAAGGGCGTATGCGTTTTCTCCTGAATATATTCAGGAGAAAACGCATACGCCCTTTTTGGCCAAGCAAGCAAGCGGGCAATGCAAATCTGCACTACAAAGAAGTATCACTTCCCACCGGTCAAAAGGGACATCCACAAAATGTGTAAGAACAAGAAAGGCAAGACAGGCCCTGGAGAACAGGGAGCCTTGTTATGCTGATGGGCGGGATGTAAATTGCCAACTGCCTCTCTGGAGGAGTGCATTCTGTTCCCTAAAACAAGTAAAGAACAGAGCTACAGAGCCAAGGGCACTACCAGTCTAGGGAATATAACCTGGGAAAACTGAAAATCAATAAGACAGAGCCACCCCAAAATTTAGGGCTGCACTGCATACAAGGACCTCAACTTGGATACACCTTAAGTATCCCAGAAAATATAAACATAGTTCAAAAAATTGTGGTACTTACATACGATGGAATATCCCTCAGCCATGAAATCAATGTCATAAGACCAGTAGCAGCAAAATGGGTGGATTCAGGTACGATGATTCTAAGTGAAATAAGTCACACAGAAAAAGAAACTTATCATAAGATATCACTTATGAAGATCCTGTAAACATGGCTACACTTGAACTGAGTTAGGAAAGAGCACAGTGTCTCACATTTAGAAAACACTCTTATACCTGCTTAAGGGGGAAGGAGAGGTGGGGTGATGCATAAAACCAGAGTTTGATATAAGCACAGGTACCGTTCCAAAAACCAACTATGGAATAGACAAGACCTACACCGTCCTCAGTGAAAGGGACTCAAAACCCCATATTTCCCGCAGAGGAAAATATCTGACTAGTAAGAATCTTAAAACCTATGTATTGATATGTCTCCGTAAGGGAATCAAGTGTGTCTAGACTGGCATAAACATGGCAGCGAGAATCAGCTCAAACCCACTATAAAAAGGAATTTCAAAAACAAAACAAAAAAACTGGGAAATTCTTTACAATTCCTTCAGGGTCTCTGATGAAAGCTGGAATGACCCTATCTACAACGACAGCTGGATGTGGCATAAGGAGGGACACTTGGGACTGAGACGATTGGTGAGATTGGGTGAGCAAATGCAGACCCTTTAAAGCAATAATGCATGGCACCCATTCCATGGGTCCGAACTCTCCAGGTTGAAGGGAATATTACTACAGCTATAACATGTGCGGGAAACCTAGAGAACGGACACACTGTGAATACGAAAGGTTTCTGAAACTCAACGCATAGTCCCTCTCCTGGTGCTCCGGTTTGACTTTCCGTCTGCTTTACTATCAACCTCCCAACTTGGAGAGACAGCCCCTTTAACCTCTTGGTTCGCACAGGTTGCCAATTTGGCAGAGGATGAAAGGGAAGAGGGAGAACCAATGAGAGAGTAGCTGTTAGGCATTTGGACGGGCACATATCACTCTAATTTCCCAGCAGGAAGAAGAATTAACCAAATTCTCAGCCACCCACCGGGAACCAGTATAGGTCCTGAACCAAAATTTTGGACTTGCGGTCAGCTCACCAAAAACGAGTTGAAAAATGGAGCTCAGGGGCACAGCAATTCACAAACTGGCCGAGTAATAAAGGACAACTATCGTCCAAAAATCTGTTGAGGGAAGGCAACGAGGCGGACTTGAAAGTGAGGGAGAATAGCAGGAAACAGATCTCAAGAGGTACGCTGGAATTGCCTTTAAAGCACAGGAAGAGGGGCACAACTTCGACAATGACGCACTTGGCCAAAAAGGGCGTATGCGTTTTCTCCTGAATATATTCAGGAGAAAACGCATACGCCCTTTTTGGCCAAGCAAGCAAGCGGGCAATGCAAATCTGCACTACAAAGAAGTATCACTTCCCACCGGTCAAAAGGGATATCCACAAAATGTGGAAGAACAAGAAAGGCAAGACAGGCCCTGGAGAACAGGGAGCCTTGTTATGCTGATGGGTGGGATGTAAATTGCCAACTGCCTCTCTGGAGGAGTGCATTCTGTTCCCTACAACAAGTAAAGAACAGAGCTACAGAGCCAAGGGCACTACCAGTCTAGGGAATATACCTTGGGAAAACTGAAAATCAATAAGACAGAGCCACCCCAAAATTTAGGGCTGCACTGCATACAAGGACCTCAACTTGGATACACCTTAAGTATCCCAGAAAATATAAACATGGTTCAAAAAATTGTGGTACTTACGTACGATGGAATATCCCTCAGCCATGAAATCAATGTCATAAGACCAGTAGCAGCAAAATGGGTGGATTCTGGTACGATGATTCTAAGTGAAATAAGTCACACAGAAAAAGAAACTTATCATAAGATATCACTTATGAAGATCCTGTAAACATGGCTACACTTGAACTGAGTTAGGAAAGAGAACAGTGTCTCACATTTAGAAAACATTCTTATACCTGCTTAAGGGGGAAGGAGAGGTGGGGTGATGCATAAAACCAGAGTTTGATATAAGCACAGGTACCGTTCCAAAAACCAACTATGGAATAGACAAGACCTACACCTTCCTCAGTGATAGGGACTCAAAACCCCATATTTCCCGCAGAGGAAAATATCTGACTAGTAAGAATCTTAAAACCTATGTATTGATATGTCTCCGTAAGGGAATCAAGTGTGTCTAGACTGGCATAAACATGGCAGCGAGAATCAGCTCAAACCCACTATAAAAAGGAATTTCAAAAACAAAACAAAAAAACTGGGAAATTCTTTACAATTCCTTCAGGGTCTCTGATGAAAGCTGCAATGACCCTATCTACAATGACAGCTGGATGTGGCATAAGGAGGGACACTTGGGACTGAGACGATTGGTGAGATTGGGTGAGCAAATGCAGACCCTTTAAAGCAATAATGCATGGCACCCATTCCATGGGTCCGAACTCTCCAGGTTGAAGGGAATATTACTACAGCTATAACATGTGCGGGAAACCTAGAGAACGGACACACTGTGAATACGAAAGGTTTCTAAAACTCAAAGAATAGACCCTCTCCTGGTGCTCCGGTTTGACTTTCCGTCTGCTTTACTATCAACCTCCCAACTTGGAGAGACAGCCCCTTTAACCTCTTGGTTCGCACAGGTTGCCAATTTGGCAGAGGATGAAAGGGAAGAGGGAGAACCAATGAGAGAGTAGCTGTTAGGCATTTGGACGGGCACATATCACTGTAATTTCCCGCCAGGAAGAAAAATTAACCAAATTCTCAGCAACCGACCGGGAACCAGTATAGGTCCTGAACCAAAATTTTGGACTTGCGGTCAGCTCACCAAAAACGAGTTGAAGAATGGAGCTCAGGGGCACAGCAATTCACAAACTGGCCGAGTAATAAAGGACAACTATCGTCCAAAAATCTGTTGAGGGAAGGCAACGAGGCGGACTTGAAAGCGAGGCAGAATAGCAGGAAACAGATTTCAAGATGTACGTTGGATTCGCCTTTAAAGCACGGGAAGAGGGGCACAACTTCGACAATGATGCACTTGGCCAAAAAGGGCGTATGCGTTTTCTCCTGAATATATTCAGGAGAAAACGCATACGCCCTTTTTGGCCAAGCAAGCAAGCGGGCAATGCAAATCTGCACTACAAAGAAGTATCACTTCCCACCGGTCAAAAGGGACATCCACAAAATGTGTAAGAACAAGAAAGGCAAGACAGGCCCTGGAGAACAGGGAGCCTTGTTATGCTGATGGGCGGGATGTAAATTGCCAACTGCCTCTCTGGAGGAGTGCATTCTGTTCCCTAAAACAAGTAAAGAACAGAGCTACAGAGCCAAGGGCACTACCAGTCTAGGGAATATACCTTGGGAAAACTGAAAATCAATAAGACAGAGCCACCCCAAAATTTAGGGCTGCACTGCATACAAGGACCTCAACTTGGATACACCTTAAGTATCCCAGAAAATATAAACATGGTTCAAAAAATTGTGGTACTTACGTACGATGGAATATCCCTCAGCCATGAAATCAATGTCATAAGACCAGTAGCAGCAAAATGGCTGGATTCAGGTATGATGATTCTAAGTGAAATAAGTCACACAGAAAAAGAAACTTATCATAAGATATCACTTATGAAGATCCTGTAAACATGGCTACACTTGAACTGAGTTAGGAAAGAGAACAGTGTCTCACATTTAGAAAACACTCTTATACCTGCTTAAGGGGGAAGGAGAGGTGGGGTGATGCATAAAACCAGAGTTTGATATAAGCACAGGTACCGTTCCAAAAACCAACTATGGAATAGACAAGACCTACACCGTCCTCAGTGAAAGGGACTCAAAACCCCATATTTCCCGCAGAGGAAAATATCTGACTAGTAAGAATCTTAAAACCTATGTATTGATATGTCTCCATAAGGGAATCAAGTGTGTCTAGACTGGCATAAACATGGCAGCGAGAATCAGGTCAAACCCACTATAAAAAGGAATTTCAAAAACAAAACAAAAAAACTGGGAAATTCTTTACAATTCCTTCAGGGTCTCTGATGAAGGCTGTAATGACCCTATCTACAATGACAGCTGGATGTGGCATAAGGAGGGACACTTGGGACTGAGACGATTGGTGAGATTGGGTGAGCAAATGCAGACGCTTTAAAGCAATAATGCATGGCACCCATTCCATGGGTCCGAACACTCCAGGTTGAAGGGAATATTACTACAGCTATAACATGTGCGGGAAACCTAGAGAACGGACACACTGTGAATACGAAAGGTTTCTAAAACTCAACGAATAGTCCCACTCCTGGTGCTCCGGTTTGACTTTCCGTCTGCTTTACTATCAACCTCCCAACTTGGAGAGACAGCCCCTTTAACCTCTTGGTTCGCACAGGTTGCCAATTTGGCAGAGGATGAAAGGGAAGAGGGAGAACCAATGAGAGAGTAGCTGTTAGGCATTTGGACGGTCACATATAACTGTAATTTCCCGGCAGGAAGAAGAATTAACCAAATTCTCAGCCACCCACCGGGAACCAGTATAGGTCCTGAACCAAAATTTTGGACTTGCGGTCAGCTCACCAAAAACGAGTTGAAAAATGGAGCTCAGGGGCACAGCAATTCACAAACTGGCCGAGTAATAAAGGACAACTATCGTCCAAAAATCTGTTGAGGGAAGGCAACGAGGCGGACTTGAAAGCGAGGCAGAATAGCAGGAAACAGATTTCAAGAGGTACGTTGGAATCGCCTTTAAAGCACAGGAAGAGGGGCACAACTTCGACAATGATGCACTTGGCCAAAAAGGGCGTATGCGTTTTCTCCTGAATATATTCAGGAGAAAACGCATACGCCCTTTTTGGCCAAGCAAGCAAGCGGGCAATGCAAATCTGCACTACATAGAAGTATCACTTCCCACCGGTCAAAAGGGACATCCACAAAATGTGTAAGAACAAGAAAGGCAAGACAGGCCCTGGAGAACAGGGAGCCTTGTTATGCTGATGGGCGGGATGTAAATTGCCAACTGCCTCTCTGGAGGAGTGCATTCTGTTCCCTAAAACAAGTAAAGAACAGAGCTACAGAGCCAAGGGCACTACCAGTCTAGGGAATATACCTTGGGAAAACTGAAAATCAATAAGACAGAGCCACCCCAAAATTTAGGGCTGCACTGCATACAAGGACCTCAACTTGGATACACCTTAAGTATCCCAGAAAATATAAACATGGTTCAAAAAATTGTGATACATACGTATGATGGATTATCCCTCAGCCATGAAATCAATGTCATAAGACCAGTAGCAGCAAAATGGGTGGATTCAGGTACGATGATTCTAAGTGAAATAAGTCACACAGAAAAAGAAACTTATCATAAGATATCACTTATGAAGATCCTGTAAACATGGCTACACTTGAACTGAGTTAGGAAAGAGAACAGTGTCTCACATTTAGAAAACACTCTTATACCTGCTTAAGGGGGAAGGAGAGGTGGGGTGATGCATAAAACCAGAGTTTGATATAAGCACAGGTACCGTTCCAAAAACCAACTATGGAATAGACAAGACCTACACCGTCCTCAGTGAAAGGGACTCAAAACCCCATATTTCCCGCAGAGGAAAATATCTGACTAGTAAGAATCTTAAAACCTATGTATTGATATGTCTCCGTAAGGGAATCAAGTGTGTCTAGACTGGCATAAACATGGCAGCGAGAATCAGCTCAAACCCACTATAAAAAGGAATTTCAAAAACAAAACAAAAAAACTGGGAAATTCTTTACAATTCCTTCAGTGTCTCTGAGGAAATCTGGAATGACCCTATCTACAACGACAGCTGGATGTGGCATAAGGAGGGACACTTGGGACTGAGACGATTGGTGAGATTGGGTGAGCAAATGCAGACCCTTTAAAGCAATAATGCATGGCACCCATTCCATGGGTCCGAACTCTCCAGGTTGAAGGGAATATTACTACAGCTATAACATGTGCAGGAAACCTAGAGAACGGACACACTGTGAATACGAAAGGTTTCTAAAACTCAACGCATAGTCCCTCTCCTGGTGCTCCGGTTTGACTTTCCGTCTGCTTTACTATCAACCTCCCAACTTGGAGAGACAGCGCCTTTAACCTCTTGGTTCGCACAGGTTGCCAATTTGGCAGAGGATGAAAGGGAAGAGGGAGAACCAATGAGAGAGTAGCTGTTAGGCATTTGGACGGGCACATATCACTGTAATTTCCCGGCAGGAAGAAGAATTAACCAAATTCTCAGCCACCCACCGGGAACCAGTATAGGTCCTGAACCAAAATTTTGGACTTGCGGTCAGCTCACCAAAAACGAGTTGAAAAATGGAGCTCAGGGGCACAGCAATTCACAAACTGGCCGAGTAATAAAGGACAACTATCTTCCAAAAATCTGTTGAGGGAAGGCAACGAGGCGGACTTGAAAGCGAGGCAGAATAGCAGGAAACAGATTTCAAGAGGTACGTTGGAATCGCCTTTAAAGCACAGGAAGAGGGGCACAACTTCGACAATGATGCACTTGGCCAAAAAGGGCGTATGCGTTTTCTCCTGAATATATTCAGGAGAAAACGCATACGCCCTTTTTGGCCAAGCAAGCAAGCGGGCAATGCAAATCTGCACTACAAAGAAGTATCACTTCCCACCGGTCAAAAGGGACATCCACAAAATGTGTAAGAACAAGAAAGGCAAGACAGGCCCTGGAGAACAGGGAGCCTTGTTATGCTGATGGGCGGGATGTAAATTGCCAACTGCCTCTCTGGAGGAGTGCATTCTGTTCCCTAAAACAAGTAAAGAACAGAGCTACAGAGCCAGGGGCACTACCAGTCTAGGGAATATACCTTGGGAAAACTGAAAATCAATAAGACAGAGCCACCCCAAAATTTAGGGCTGCACTGCATACAAGGACCTCAACTTGGATACACCTTAAGTATCCCAGAAAATATAAACATGGTTCAAAAAATTGTGGTACTTACGTACGATGGAATATCCCTCAGCCATGAAATCAATGTCATAAGACCAGTAGCAGCAAAATGGGTGGATTCAGGTACGATGATTCTAAGTGAAATAAGTCACACAGAAAAAGAAACTTATCATAAGATATCACTTATGAAGATCCTGTAAACATGGCTACACTTGAACTGAGTTAGGAAAGAGAACAGTGTCTCACATTTAGAAAACACTCTTATACCTGCTTAAGGGGGAAGGAGAGGTGGGGTGATGCATAAAACCAGAGTTTGATATAAGCACAGGTACCGTTCCAAAAACCAACTATGGAATAGACAAGACCTACACCGTCTTCAGTGAAAGGGACTCAAAACCCCATATTTCCCGCAGAGGAAAATATCTGACTAGTAAGAATCTTAAAACCTATGTATTGATATGTCTCCGTAAGGGAATCAAGTGTGTCTAGACTGGCATAAACATGGCAGCGAGAATCAGCTCAAACCCACTATAAAAAGGAATTTCAAAAACAAAACAAAAAAACTGGGAAATTCTTTACAATTCCTTCAGGGTCTCTGATGAAATCTAGAATGACACTATCTACAACGACAGCTGGATGTGGCATAAGGAGGGACACTTGGGACTGAGACGATTGGTGAGATTGGGTGAGCAAATGCAGACCCTTTAAAGCAATAATGCATGGCACCCATTCCATGGGTCCGAACTCTCCAGGTTGAAGGGAATATTACTACAGCTATAACATGTGCGGGAAACCTAGAGAACGGACACACTGTGAATACGAAAGGTTTCTAAAACTCAACGAATAGTCCCACTCCTGGTGCTCCGGTTTGACTTTCCATCTGCTTTACTATCAACCTCCCAACTTGGAGAGACAGCCCATTTAACATCTTGGTTCGCACAGGTTGCCAATTTGGCAGAGGATGAAAGGGAAGAGGGAGAACCAATGAGAGAGTAGCTGTTAGGCATTTGGACGGGCACATATCACTGTAATTTCCCAGCAGGAAGAAGAATTAATCAAATTCTCAGCCACCCACCGGGAACCAGTATAGGTCCTGAAGCAAAATTTTGGACTTGCGGTCAGCTCACCAAAAACGAGTTGAAAAATGGAGCTCAGGGGCACAGCAATTCACAAACTGGCCGAGTAATAAAGGACAACTATCGTCCAAAAATCTGTTGAGGGAAGGCAACGAGGCGGACTTGAAAGCGAGGCAGAATAGCAGGAAACAGATTTCAAGAGGTACGTTGGAATCGCCTTTAAAGCACAGGAAGAGGGGCACAACTTCGACAATGACGCACTTGGCCAAAAAGGGCGTATGCGTTTTCTCCTGAATATATTCAGGAGAAAACGCATACGCCCTTTTTGGCCAAGCAAGCAAGCGGGCAATGCAAATCTGCACTACAAAGAAGTATCACTTCCCACCGGTCAAAAGGGACATCCACAAAATGTGTAAGAACAAGAAAGGCAAGACAGGCCCTGGAGAACAGGGAGCCTTGTTATGCTGATGGGCGGGATGTAAATTGCCAACTGCCTCTCTGGAGGAGTGCATTCTGTTCCCTAAAACAAGTAAAGAACAGAGCTACAGAGCCAAGGGCACTACCAGTCTAGGGAATATACCTTGGGAAAACTGAAAATCAATAAGACAGAGCCACCCCAAAATTTAGGGCTGCACTGCATACAAGGACCTCAACTTGGATACACCTTAAGTGTCCCAGAAAATATAAACATGGTTCAAAAAATTGTGGTACTTACGTACGATGGAATATCCCTCAGCCATGAAATCAATGTCATAAGACCAGTAGCAGCAAAATGGGTGGATTCAGGTACGATGATTCTAAGTGAAATAAGTCACACAGAAAAAGAAACTTATCATAAGATATCACTTATGAAGATCCTGTAAACATGGCTACACTTGAACTGAGTTAGGAAAGAGAACAGTGTCTCACATTTAGAAAACACTCTTATACCTGCTTAAGGGGGAAGGAGAGGTGGGGTGATGCATAAAACCAGAGTTTGATATAAGCACAGGTACCGTTCCAAAAACCAACTATGGAATAGACAAGACCTACACCGTCCTCAGTGAAAGGGACTCAAAACCCCATATTTCCCGCAGAGGAAAATATCTGACTAGTAAGAATCTTAAAACCTATGTATTGATATGTCTCCGTAAGGGAATCAAGTGTGTCTAGACTGGCATAAACATGGCAGCGAGAATCAGCTCAAACCCACTATAAAAAGGAATTTCAAAAACAAAACAAAAAAACTGGGAAATTCTTTACAATTCCTTCAGGGTCTCTGATGAAAGCTGGAATGACCCTATCTACAACGACAGCTGGATGTGGCATAAGGAGGGACACTTGGGACTGAGACGATTGGTGAGATTGGGTGAGCAAATGCAGACCCTTTAAAGCAATAATGCATGGCACCCATTCCATGGGTCCGAACTCTCCAGGTTGAAGGGAATATTACTACAGCTATAACATGTGCGGGAAACCTAGAGAACGGACACACTGTGAATACGAAAGGTTTCTAAAACTCAACGCATAGTCCCTCTCCTGGTGCTCCGGTTTGACTTTCCGTCTGCTTTACTATCAACCTCCCAACTTGGAGAGACAGCCCCTTTAACCTCTTGGTTCGCACAGGTTGCCAATTTGGCAGAGGATGAAAGGGAATAGGGAGAACCAATGAGAGAGTAGCTGTTAGGCATTTGGACGGGCACATATCACTGTAATTTCCCGGCAGGAAGAAGAATTAACCAAATTCTCAGCCACCCACCGGGAACCAGTATAGGTCCTGAACCAAAATTTTGGACTTGCGGTCAGCTCACCAAAAACGAGTTGAAAAATGGAGCTCAGGGGCACAGCAATTCACAAACTGGCCGAGTAATAAAGGACAACTATCGTCCAAAAATCTGTTGAGGGAAGGCAACGAGGCGGACTTGAAAGCGAGGCAGAATAGCAGGAAACAGATTTCAAGAGGTACGTTGGAATCGCCTTTAAAGCACAGGAAGAGGGGCACAACTTCGACAATGATGCACTTGGCCAAAAAGGGCGTATGCGTTTTCTCCTGAATATATTCAGGAGAAAACGCATACGCCCTTTTTGGCCAAGCAAGCAAGCGGGCAATGCAAATCTGCACTACAAAGAAGTATCACTTCCCACCGGTCAAAAGGGACATCCACAAAATGTGTAAGAACAAGGAAGGCAAGACAGGCCCTGGAGAACAGGGAGCCTTGTTATGCTGATGGGCGGGATGTAAATTGCCAACTGCCTCTCTGGAGGAGTGCATTCTGTTCCCTAAAACAAGTAAAGAACAGAGCTACAGAGCCAGGGGCACTACCAGTCTAGGGAATATACCTTGGGAAAACTGAAAATCAATAAGACAGAGCCACCCCAAAATTTAGGGCTGCACTGCATACAAGGACCTCAACTTGGATACACCTTAAGTATCCCAGAAAATATAAACATGGTTCAAAAAATTGTGGTACTTACGTACGATGGAATATCCCTCAGCCATGAAATCAATGTCATAAGACCAGTAGCAGCAAAATGGGTGGATTCAGGTACGATGATTCTAAGTGAAATAAGTCACACAGAAAAAGAAACTTATCATAAGATATCACTTATGAAGATCCTGTAAACATGGCTACACTTGAACTGAGTTAGGAAAGAGAACAGTGTCTCACATTTAGAAAACACTCTTATACCTGCTTAAGGGGGAAGGAGAGGTGGGGTGATGCATAAAACCAGAGTTTGATATAAGCACAGGTACCGTTCCAAAAACCAACTATGGAATAGACAAGACCTACACCGTCCTCAGTGAAAGGGACTCAAAACCCCATATTTCCCGCACAGGAAAATATCTGACTAGTAAGAATCTTAAATCCTATGTATTGATATGTCTCCGTAAGGGAATCAAGTGTGTCTAGACTGGCATAAACATGGCAGCGAGAATCAGCTCAAACCCACTATAAAAAGGAATTTCAAAAACAAAACAAAAAAACTGGGAAATTCTTTACAATTCCTTCAGGGTCTCTGATGAAAGCTGGAATGACCCTATCTACAACGACAGCTGGATGTGGCATAAGGAGGGACACTTGGGACTGAGACGATTGGTGAGATTGGGTGAGCAAATGCAGACCCTTTAAAGCAATAATGCATGGCACCCATTCCATGGGTCCGAACTCTCCAGGTTGAAGGGAATATTACTACAGCTATAACATGTGCGGGAAACCTAGAGAACGGACACACTGTGAATACGAAAGGTTTCTAAAACTCAACGCATAGTCCCTCTCCTGGTGCTCCGGTTTGACTTTCCGTCTGCTTTACTATCAACCTCCCAACTTGGAGAGACAGCCCCTTTAACCTCTTGGTTCGCACAGGTTGCCAATTTGGCAGAGGATGAAAGGGAAGAGGGAGAACCAATGAGAGAGTAGCTGTTAGGCATTTGGACGGGCACATATCACTGTAATTTCCCGGCAGGAAGAAGAATTAACCAAATTCTCAGCCACCCACCGGGAACCAGTATAGGTCCTGAACCAAAATTTTGGACTTGCGGTCAGCTCACCAAAAACGAGTTGAAAAATGGAGCTCAGGGGCACAGCAATTCACAAACTGGCCGAGTAATAAAGGACAACTATCGTCCAAAAATCTGTTGAGGGAAGGCAACGAGGCGGACTTGAAAGCGAGGCAGAATAGCAGGAAACAGATTTCAAGAGGTACGTTGGAATCGCCTTTAAAGCACAGGAAGAGGGGCACAACTTCGACAATGATGCACTTGGCCAAAAAGGGCGTATGCGTTTTCTCCTGAATATATTCAGGAGAAAACGCATACGCCCTTTTTGGCCAAGCAAGCAAGCGGGCAATGCAAATCTGCACTACAAAGAAGTATCACTTCCCACCGGTCAAAAGGGACATCCACAAAATGTGTAAGAACAAGAAAGGCAAGACAGGCCCTGGAGAACAGGGAGCCTTGTTATGCTGATGGGCGGGATGTAAATTGCCAACTGCCTCTCTGGAGGAGTGCATTCTGTTCCCTAAAACAAGTAAAGAACAGAGCTACAGAGCCAAGGGCACTACCAGTCTAGGGAATATACCTTGGGAAAACTGAAAATCAATAAGACAGAGCCACCCCAAAATTTAGGGCTGCACTGCATACAAGGACCTCAACTTGGATACACCTTAAGTGTCCCAGAAAATATAAACATGGTTCAAAAAATTGTGGTACTTACGTACGATGGAATATCCCTCAGCCATGAAATCAATGTCATAAGACCAGTAGCAGCAAAATGGGTGGATTCAGGTACGATGATTCTAAGTGAAATAAGTCACACAGAAAAAGAAACTTATCATAAGATATCACTTATGAAGATCCTGTAAACATGGCTACACTTGAACTGAGTTAGGAAAGAGAACAGTGTCTCACATTTAGAAAACACTCTTATACCTGCTTAAGGGGGAAGGAGAGGTGGGGTGATGCATAAAACCAGAGTTTGATATAAGCACAGGTACCGTTCCAAAAACCAACTATGGAATAGACAAGACCTACACCGTCCTCAGTGAAAGGGACTCAAAACCCCATATTTCCCGCAGAGGAAAATATCTGACTAGTAAGAATCTTAAAACCTATGTATTGATATGTCTCCGTAAGGGAATCAAGTGTGTCTAGACTGGCATAAACATGGCAGCGAGAATCAGCTCAAACCCACTATAAAAAGGAATTTCAAAAACAAAACAAAAAAACTGGGAAATTCTTTACAATTCCTTCAGGGTCTCTGATGAAAGCTGGAATGACCCTATCTACAACGACAGCTGGATGTGGCATAAGGAGGGACACTTGGGACTGAGACGATTGGTGAGATTGGGTGAGCAAATGCAGACCCTTTAAAGCAATAATGCATGGCACCCATTCCATGGGTCCGAACTCTCCAGGTTGAAGGGAATATTACTACAGCTATAACATGTGCGGGAAACCTAGAGAACGGACACACTGTGAATACGAAAGGTTTCTAAAACTCAACGCATAGTCCCTCTCCTGGTGCTCCGGTTTGACTTTCCGTCTGCTTTACTATCAACCTCCCAACTTGGAGAGACAGCCCCTTTAACCTCTTGGTTCGCACAGGTTGCCAATTTGGCAGAGGATGAAAGGGAATAGGGAGAACCAATGAGAGAGTAGCTGTTAGGCATTTGGACGGGCACATATCACTGTAATTTCCCGGCAGGAAGAAGAATTAACCAAATTCTCAGCCACCCACCGGGAACCAGTATAGGTCCTGAACCAAAATTTTGGACTTGCGGTCAGCTCACCAAAAACGAGTTGAAAAATGGAGCTCAGGGGCACAGCAATTCACAAACTGGCCGAGTAATAAAGGACAACTATCGTCCAAAAATCTGTTGAGGGAAGGCAACGAGGCGGACTTGAAAGCGAGGCAGAATAGCAGGAAACAGATTTCAAGAGGTACGTTGGAATCGCCTTTAAAGCACAGGAAGAGGGGCACAACTTCGACAATGATGCACTTGGCCAAAAAGGGCGTATGCGTTTTCTCCTGAATATATTCAGGAGAAAACGCATACGCCCTTTTTGGCCAAGCAAGCAAGCGGGCAATGCAAATCTGCACTACAAAGAAGTATCACTTCCCACCGGTCAAAAGGGACATCCACAAAATGTGTAAGAACAAGGAAGGCAAGACAGGCCCTGGAGAACAGGGAGCCTTGTTATGCTGATGGGCGGGATGTAAATTGCCAACTGCCTCTCTGGAGGAGTGCATTCTGTTCCCTAAAACAAGTAAAGAACAGAGCTACAGAGCCAGGGGCACTACCAGTCTAGGGAATATACCTTGGGAAAACTGAAAATCAATAAGACAGAGCCACCCCAAAATTTAGGGCTGCACTGCATACAAGGACCTCAACTTGGATACACCTTAAGTATCCCAGAAAATATAAACATGGTTCAAAAAATTGTGGTACTTACGTACGATGGAATATCCCTCAGCCATGAAATCAATGTCATAAGACCAGTAGCAGCAAAATGGGTGGATTCAGGTACGATGATTCTAAGTGAAATAAGTCACACAGAAAAAGAAACTTATCATAAGATATCACTTATGAAGATCCTGTAAACATGGCTACACTTGAACTGAGTTAGGAAAGAGAACAGTGTCTCACATTTAGAAAACACTCTTATACCTGCTTAAGGGGGAAGGAGAGGTGGGGTGATGCATAAAACCAGAGTTTGATATAAGCACAGGTACCGTTCCAAAAACCAACTATGGAATAGACAAGACCTACACCGTCCTCAGTGAAAGGGACTCAAAACCCCATATTTCCCGCACAGGAAAATATCTGACTAGTAAGAATCTTAAATCCTATGTATTGATATGTCTCCGTAAGGGAATCAAGTGTGTCTAGACTGGCATAAACATGGCAGCGAGAATCAGCTCAAACCCACTATAAAAAGGAATTTCAAAAACAAAACAAAAAAACTGGGAAATTCTTTACAATTCCTTCAGGGTCTCTGATGAAAGCTGGAATGACCCTATCTACAACGACAGCTGGATGTGGCATAAGGAGGGACACTTGGGACTGAGACGATTGGTGAGATTGGGTGAGCAAATGCAGACCCTTTAAAGCAATAATGCATGGCACCCATTCCATGGGTCCGAACTCTCCAGGTTGAAGGGAATATTACTACAGCTATAACATGTGCGGGAAACCTAGAGAACGGACACACTGTGAATACGAAAGGTTTCTAAAACTCAACGCATAGTCCCTCTCCTGGTGCTCCGGTTTGACTTTCCGTCTGCTTTACTATCAACCTCCCAACTTGGAGAGACAGCCCCTTTAACCTCTTGGTTCGCACAGGTTGCCAATTTGGCAGAGGATGAAAGGGAAGAGGGAGAACCAATGAGAGAGTAGCTGTTAGGCATTTGGACGGGCACATATCACTGTAATTTCCCGGCAGGAAGAAGAATTAACCAAATTCTCAGCCACCCACCGGGAACCAGTATAGGTCCTGAACCAAAATTTTGGACTTGCGGTCAGCTCACCAAAAACGAGTTGAAAAATGGAGCTCAGGGGCACAGCAATTCACAAACTGGCCGAGTAATAAAGGACAACTATCGTCCAAAAATCTGTTGAGGGAAGGCAACGAGGCGGACTTGAAAGCGAGGCAGAATAGCAGGAAACAGATTTCAAGAGGTACGTTGGAATCGCCTTTAAAGCACAGGAAGAGGGGCACAACTTCGACAATGATGCACTTGGCCAAAAAGGGCGTATGCGTTTTCTCCTGAATATATTCAGGAGAAAACGCATACGCCCTTTTTGGCCAAGCAAGCAAGCGGGCAATGCAAATCTGCACTACAAAGAAGTATCACTTCCCACCGGTCAAAAGGGACATCCACAAAATGTGTAAGAACAAGAAAGGCAAGACAGGCCCTGGAGAACAGGGAGCCTTGTTATGCTGATGGGCGGGATGTAAATTGCCAACTGCCTCTCTGGAGGAGTGCATTCTGTTCCCTAAAACAAGTAAAGAACAGAGCTACAGAGCCAGGGGCACTACCAGTCTAGGGAATATACCTTGGGAACACTGAAAATCAATAAGACAGAGCCACCCCAAAATTTAGGGCTGCACTGCATACAAGGACCTCAACTTGGATACACCTTAAGTATCCCAGAAAATATAAACATGGTTCAAAAAATTGTGGTACTTACGTACGATGGAATATCCCTCAGCCATGAAATCAATGTCATAAGACCAGTAGCAGCAAAATGGGTGGATTCAGGTACGATGATTCTAAGTGAAATAAGTCACACAGAAAAAGAAACTTATCATAAGATATCACTTATGAAGATCCTGTAAACATGGCTACACTTGAACTGAGTTAGGAAAGAGAACAGTGTCTCACATTTAGAAAACACTCTTATACCTGCTTAAGGGGGAAGGAGAGGTGGGGTGATGCATAAAACCAGAGTTTGATATAAGCACAGGTACCGTTCCAAAAACCAACTATGGAATAGACAAGACCTACACCTTCCTCAGTGATAGGGACTCAAAACCCCATATTTCCCGCAGAGGAAAATATCTGACTAGTAAGAATCTTAAAACCTATGTATTGATATGTCTCCGTAAGGGAATCAAGTGTGTCTAGACTGGCATAAACATGGCAGCGAGAATCAGCTCAAACCCACTATAAAAAGGAATTTCAAAAACAAAACAAAAAAACTGGGAAATTCTTTACAATTCCTTCAGGGTCTCTGATGAAAGCTGGAATGACCCTATCTACAACGACAGCTGGATGTGGCATAAGGAGGGACACTTGGGACTGAGACGATTGGTGAGATTGGGTGAGCAAATGCAGACCCTTTAAAGCAATAATGCATGGCACCCATTCCATGGGTCCGAACTCTCCAGGTTGAAGGGAATATTACTACAGCTATAACATGTGCGGGAAACCTAGAGAACGGACACACTGTGAATACGAAAGGTTTCTAAAACTCAACGAATAGTCCCACTCCTGGTGCTCCGGTTTGACTTTCCGTCTGCTTTACTATCAACCTCCCAACTTGGAGAGACAGCCCATTTAACATCTTGGTTCGCACAGGTTGCCAATTTGGCAGAGGATGAAAGGGAAGAGGGAGAACCAATGAGAGAGTAGCTGTTAGGCATTTGGACGGGCACATATCACTGTAATTTCCCAGCAGGAAGAAGAATTAATCAAATTCTCAGCCACCCACCGGGAACCAGTATAGGTCCTGAACCAAAATTTTGGACTTGCGGTCAGCTCACCAAAAACGAGTTGAAAAATGGAGCTCAGGGGCACAGCAATTCACAAACTGGCCGAGTAATAAAGGACAACTATCGTCCAAAAATCTGTTGAGGGAAGGCAACGAGGCGGACTTGAAAGCGAGGCAGAATAGCAGGAAACAGATTTCAAGAGGTACGTTGGAATCGCCTTTAAAGCACAGGAAGAGGGGCACAACTTCGACAATGATGCACTTGGCCAAAAAGGGCGTATGCGTTTTCTCCTGAATATATTCAGGAGAAAACGCATACGCCCTTTTTGGCCAAGCAAGCAAGCGGGCAATGCAAATCTGCACTACAAAGAAGTATCACTTCCCACCGGTCAAAAGGGACATCCACAAAATGTGTAAGAACAAGAAAGGCAAGACAGGCCCTGGAGAACAGGGAGCCTTGTTATGCTGATGGGCGGGATGTAAATTGCCAACTGCCTCTCTGGAGGAGTGCATTCTGTTCCCTAAAACAAGTAAAGAACAGAGCTACAGAGCCAAGGGCACTACCAGTCTAGGGAATATACCTTGGGAAAACTGAAAATCAATAAGACAGAGCCACCCCAAAATTTAGGGCTGCACTGCATACAAGGACCTCAACTTGGATACACCTTAAGTGTCCCAGAAAATATAAACATGGTTCAAAAAATTGTGGTACTTACGTACGATGGAATATCCCTCAGCCATGAAATCAATGTCATAAGACCAGTAGCAGCAAAATGGGTGGATTCAGGTACGATGATTCTAAGTGAAATAAGTCACACAGAAAAAGAAACTTATCATAAGATATCACTTATGAAGATCCTGTAAACATGGCTACACTTGAACTGAGTTAGGAAAGAGAACAGTGTCTCACATTTAGAAAACACTCTTATACCTGCTTAAGGGGGAAGGAGAGGTGGGGTGATGCATAAAACCAGAGTTTGATATAAGCACAGGTACCGTTCCAAAAACCAACTATGGAATAGACAAGACCTACACCGTCCTCAGTGAAAGGGACTCAAAACCCCATATTTCCCGCAGAGGAAAATATCTGACTAGTAAGAATCTTAAAACCTATGTATTGATATGTCTCCGTAAGGGAATCAAGTGTGTCTAGACTGGCATAAACATGGCAGCGAGAATCAGCTCAAACCCACTATAAAAAGGAATTTCAAAAACAAAACAAAAAAACTGGGAAATTCTTTACAATTCCTTCAGGGTCTCTGATGAAAGCTGGAATGACCCTATCTACAACGACAGCTGGATGTGGCATAAGGAGGGACACTTGGAACTGAGACGATTGGTGAGATTGGGTGAGCAAATGCAGACCCTTTAAAGCAATAATGCATGGCACCCATTCCATGGGTCCGAACTCTCCAGGTTGAAGGGAATATTACTACAGCTATAACATGTGCGGGAAACCTAGAGAACGGACACACTGTGAATACGAAAGGTTTCTAAAACTCAACGCATAGTCCCTCTCCTGGTGCTCCGGTTTGACTTTCCGTCTGCTTTACTATCAACCTCCCAACTTGGAGAGACAGCCCCTTTAACCTCTTGGTTCGCACAGGTTGCCAATTTGGCAGAGGATGAAAGGGAAGAGGGAGAACTAATGAGAGAGTAGCTGTTAGGCATTTGGACGGGCACATATCACTGTAATTTCCCGGCAGGAAGAAGAATTAACCAAATTCTCAGCCACCCACCGGGAACCAGTATAGGTCCTGAACCAAAATTTTGGACTTGCGGTCAGCTCACCAAAAACGAGTTGAAAAATGGAGCTCAGGGGCACAGCAATTCACAAACTGGCCGAGTAATAAAGGACAACTATCGTCCAAAAATCTGTTGAGGGAAGGCAACGAGGCGGACTTGAAAGCGAGGCAGAATAGCAGGAAACAGATTTCAAGAGGTACGTTGGAATCGCCTTTAAAGCACAGGAAGAGGGGCACAACTTCGACAATGATGCACTTGGCCAAAAAGGGCGTATGCGTTTTCTCCTGAATATATTCAGGAGAAAACGCATACGCCCTTTTTGGCCAAGCAAGCAAGCGGGCAATGCAAATCTGCACTACAAAGAAGTATCACTTCCCACCGGTCAAAAGGGACATCCACAAAATGTGTAAGAACAAGAAAGGCAAGACAGGCCCTGGAGAACAGGGAGCATTGTTATGCTGATGGGCGGGATGTAAATTGCCAACTGCCTCTCTGGAGGAGTGCATTCTGTTCCCTAAAACAAGTAAAGAACAGAGCTACAGAGCCAGGGGCACTACCAGTCTAGGGAATATACCTTGGGAAAACTGAAAATCAATAAGACAGAGCCACCCCAAAATTTAGGGCTGCACTGCATACAAGGACCTCAACTTGGATACACCTTAAGTATCCCAGAAAATATAAACATGGTTCAAAAAATTGTGGTACTTACGTACGATGGAATATCCCTCAGCCATGAAATCAATGTCATAAGACCAGTAGCAGCAAAATGGGTGGATTCAGGTACGATGATTCTAAGTGAAATAAGTCACACAGAAAAAGAAACTTATCATAAGATATCACTTATGAAGATCCTGTAAACATGGCTACACTTGAACTGAGTTAGGAAAGAGAACAGTGTCTCACATTTAGAAAACACTCTTATACCTGCTTAAGGGGGAAGGAGAGGTGGGGTGATGCATAAAACCAGAGTTTGATATAAGCACAGGTACCGTTCCAAAAACCAACTATGGAATAGACAAGACCTACACCGTCTTCAGTGAAAGGGACTCAAAACCCCATATTTCCCGCAGAGGAAAATATCTGACTAGTAAGAATCTTAAAACCTATGTATTGATATGTCTCCGTAAGGGAATCAAGTGTGTCTAGACTGGCATAAACATGGCAGCGAGAATCAGCTCAAACCCACTATAAAAAGGAATTTCAAAAACAAAACAAAAAAACTGGGAAATTCTTTACAATTCCTTCAGGGTCTCTGATGAAATCTAGAATGACCCTATCTACAACGACAGCTGGATGTGGCATAAGGAGGGACACTTGGGACTGAGACGATTGGTGAGATTGGGTGAGCAAATGCAGACCCTTTAAAGCAATAATGCATGGCACCCATTCCATGGGTCCGAACTCTCCAGGTTGAAGGGAATATTACTACAGCTATAACATGTGCAGGAAACCTAGAGAACGGACACACTGTGAATACGAAAGGTTTCTAAAACTCAACGCATAGTCCCTCTCCTGGTGCTCCGGTTTGACTTTCCGTCTGCTTTACTATCAACCTCCCAACTTGGAGAGACAGCCCCTTTAACCTCTTGGTTCGCACAGGTTGCCAATTTGGCAGAGCATGAAAGGGAAGAGGGAGAACCAATGAGAGAGTAGCTGTTAGGCATTTGGACGGGCACATATCACTGTAATTTCCCGGCAGGAAGAAGAATTAACCAAATTCTCAGCCACCCACCGGGAACCAGTATAGGTCCTGAACCAAAATTTTGGACTTGCGGTCAGCTCACCAAAAACGAGTTGAAAAATGGAGCTCAGGGGCACAGCAATTCACAAACTGGCCGAGTAATAAAGGACAACTATCGTCCAAAAATCTGTTGAGGGAAGGCAACGAGGCGGACTTGAAAGCGAGGCAGAATAGCAGGAAACAGATTTCAAGAGGTACGTTGGAATCGCCTTTAAAGCACAGGAAGAGGGGCACAACTTCGACAATGATGCACTTGGCCAAAAAGGGCGTATGCGTTTTCTCCTGAATATATTCAGGAGAAAACGCATACGCCCTTTTTGGCCAAGCAAGCAAGCGGGCAATGCAAATCTGCACTACAAAGAAGTATCACTTCCCACCGGTCAAAAGGGACATCCACAAAATGTGTAAGAACAAGAAAGGCAAGACAGGCCCTGGAGAACAGGGAGCCTTGTTATGCTGATGGGCGGGATGTAAATTGCCAACTGCCTCTCTGGAGGAGTGCATTCTGTTCCCTAAAACAAGTAAAGAACAGAGCTACAGAGCCAAGGGCACTACCAGTCTAGGGAATATAACCTGGGAAAACTGAAAATCAATAAGACAGAGCCACCCCAAAATTTAGGGCTGCACTGCATACAAGGACCTCAACTTGGATACACCTTAAGTATCCCAGAAAATATAAACATAGTTCAAAAAATTGTGGTACTTACATACGATGGAATATCCCTCAGCCATGAAATCAATGTCATAAGACCAGTAGCAGCAAAATGGGTGGATTCAGGTACGATGATTCTAAGTGAAATAAGTCACACAGAAAAAGAAACTTATCATAAGATATCACTTATGAAGATCCTGTAAACATGGCTACACTTGAACTGAGTTAGGAAAGAGAAGAGTGTCTCACATTTAGAAAACACTCTTATACCTGCTTAAGGGGGAAGGAGAGGTGGGGTGATGCATAAAACCAGAGTTTGATATAAGCACAGGTACCGTTCCAAAAACCAACTATGGAATAGACAAGACCTACACCGTCCTCAGTGAAAGGGACTCAAAACCCCATATTTCCTGCACAGGAAAATATCTGACTAGTAAGAATCTTAAAACCTATGTATTGATATGTCTCCGTAAGGGAATCAAGTGTGTCTAGACTGGCATAAACATGGCAGCGAGAATCAGCTCAAACCCACTATAAAAAGGAATTTCAAAAACAAAACAAAAAAACTGGGAAATTCTTTACAATTCCTTCAGGGTCTCTGATGAAAGCTGGAATGACCCTATCTACAACGACAGCTGGATGTGGCATAAGGAGGGACACTTGGGACTGAGACGATTGGTGAGATTGGGTGAGCAAATGCAGACCCTTTAAAGCAATAATGCATGGCACCCATTCCATGGGTCCGAACTCTCCAGGTTGAAGGGAATATTACTACAGCTATAACATGTGCGGGAAACCTAGAGAACGGACACACTGTGAATACGAAAGGTTTCTAAAACTCAACGCATAGTCCCTCTCCTGGTGCTCCGGTTTGACTTTCCGTCAGCTTTACTATCAACCTCCCAACTTGGAGAGACAGCCCCTTTAACCTCTTGGTTCGCACAGGTTGCCAATTTGGCAGAGGATGAAAGGGAAGAGGGAGAACCAATGAGAGAGTAGCTGTTAGGCATTTGGACGGGCACATATCACTGTAATTTCCCGGCAGGAAGAAGAATTAACCAAATTCTCAGCCACCCACCGGGAACCAGTATAGGTCCTGAACCAAAATTTTGGACTTGCGGTCAGCTCACCAAAAACGAGTTGAAAAATGGAGCTCAGGGGCACAGCAATTCACAAACTGGCCGAGTAATAAAGGACAACTATCGTCCAAAAATCTGTTGAGGGAAGGCAACGAGGCGGACTTGAAAGCGAGGCAGAATAGCAGGAAACAGATTTCAAGAGGTACGTTGGAATCGCCTTTAAAGCACAGGAAGAGGGGCACAACTTCGACAATGATGCACTTGGCCAAAAAGGGCGTATGCGTTTTCTCCTGAATATATTCAGGAGAAAATGCATACGCCCTTTTTGGCCAAGCAAGCAAGCGGGCAATGCAAATCTGCACTACAAAGAAGTATCACTTCCCACCGGTCAAAAGGGACATCCACAAAATGTGTAAGAACAAGAAAGGCAAGACAGGCCCTGGAGAACAGGGAGCCTTGTTATGCTGATGGGCGGGATGTAAATTGCCAACTGCCTCTCTGGAGGAGTGCATTCTGTTCCCTAAAACAAGTAAAGAACAGAGCTACAGAGCCAGGGGCACTACCAGTCTAGGGAATATACCTTGGGAAAACTGAAAATCAATAAGACAGAGCCACCCCAAAATTTAGGGCTGCACTGCATACAAGGACCTCAACTTGGATACACCTTAAGTATCCCAGAAAATATAAACATGGTTCAAAAAATTGTGGTACTTACGTACGATGGAATATCCCTCAGCCATGAAATCAATGTCATAAGACCAGTAGCAGCAAAATGGGTGGATTCAGGTACGATGATTCTAAGTGAAATAAGTCACACAGAAAAAGAAACTTATCATAAGATATCACTTATGAAGATCCTGTAAACATGGCTACACTTGAACTGAGTTAGGAAAGAGAACAGTGTCTCACATTTAGAAAACACTCTTATACCTGCTTAAGGGGGAAGGAGAGGTGGGGTGATGCATAAAACCAGAGTTTGATATAAGCACAGGTACCGTTCCAAAAACCAACTATGGAATAGACAAGACCTACACCGTCCTCAGTGAAAGGGACTCAAAACCCCATATTTCCCGCAGAGGAAAATATCTGACTAGTAAGAATCTTAAAACCTATGTATTGATATGTCTCCGTAAGGGAATCAAGTGTGTCTAGACTGGCATAAACATGGCAGCGAGAATCAGCTCAAACCCACTATAAAAAGGAATTTCAAAAACAAAACAAAAAAACTGGGAAATTCTTTACAATTCCTTCAGGGTCTCTGATGAAAGCTGGAATGACCCTATCTACAACGACAGCTGGATGTGGCATAAGGAGGGACACTTGGGACTGAGACGATTGGTGAGATTGGGTGAGCAAATGCAGACCCTTTAAAGCAATAATGCATGGCACCCATTCCATGGGTCCGAACTCTCCAGGTTGAAGGGAATATTACTACAGCTATAACATGTGCGGGAAACCTAGAGAACGGACACACTGTGAATACGAAAGGTTTCTGAAACTCAACGCATAGTCCCTCTCCTGGTGCTCCGGTTTGACTTTCCGTCTGCTTTACTATCAACCTCCCAACTTGGAGAGACAGCCCCTTTAACCTCTTGGTTCGCACAGGTTGCCAATTTAGCAGAGGATGAAAGGGAAGAGGGAGAACCAATGAGAGAGTAGCTGTTAGGCATTTGGACGGGCACATATCACTCTAATTTCCCAGCAGGAAGAAGAATTAACCAAATTCTCAGCCACCCACCGGGAACCAGTATAGGTCCTGAACCAAAATTTTGGACTTGCGGTCAGCTCACCAAAAACGAGTTGAAAAATGGAGCTCAGGGGCACAGCAATTCACAAACTGGCCGAGTAATAAAGGACAACTATCGTCCAAAAATCTGTTGAGGGAAGGCAACGAGGCGGACTTGAAAGTGAGGGAGAATAGCAGGAAACAGATCTCAAGAGGTACGCTGGAATTGCCTTTAAAGCACAGGAAGAGGGGCACAACTTCGACAATGACGCACTTGGCCAAAAAGGGCGTATGCGTTTTCTCCTGAATATATTCAGGAGAAAACGCATACGCCCTTTTTGGCCAAGCAAGCAAGCGGGCAATGCAAATCTGCACTACAAAGAAGTATCACTTCCCACCGGTCAAAAGGGATATCCACAAAATGTGGAAGAACAAGAAAGGCAAGACAGGCCCTGGAGAACAGGGAGCCTTGTTATGCTGATGGGCGGGATGTAAATTGCCAACTGCCTCTCTGGAGGAGTGCATTCTGTTCCCTAAAACAAGTAAAGAACAGAGCTACAGAGCCAAGGGCACTACCAGTCTAGGGAATATACCTTGGGAAAACTGAAAATCAATAAGACAGAGCCACCCCAAAATTTAGGGCTGCACTGCATACAAGGACCTCAACTTGGATACACCTTAAGTATCCCAGAAAATATAAACATGGTTCAAAAAATTGTGGTACTTACGTACGATGGAATATCCCTCAGCCATGAAATCAATGTCATAAGACCAGTAGCAGCAAAATGGGTGGATTCTGGTACCATGATTCTAAGTGAAATAAGTCACACAGAAAAAGAAACTTATCATAAGATATCACTTATGAAGATCCTGTAAACATGGCTACACTTGAACTGAGTTAGGAAAGAGAACAGTGTCTCACATTTAGAAAACATTCTTATACCTGCTTAAGGGGGAAGGAGAGGTGGGGTGATGCATAAAACCAGAGTTTGATATAAGCACAGGTACCGTTCCAAAAACCAACTATGGAATAGACAAGACCTACACCTTCCTCAGTGATAGGGACTCAAAACCCCATATTTCCCGCAGAGGAAAATATCTGACTAGTAAGAATCTTAAAACCTATGTATTGATATGTCTCCGTAAGGGAATCAAGTGTGTCTAGACTGGCATAAACATGGCAGCGAGAATCAGCTCAAACCCACTATAAAAAGGAATTTCAAAAACAAAACAAAAAAACTGGGAAATTCTTTACAATTCCTTCAGGGTCTCTGATGAAAGCTGCAATGACCCTATCTACAATGACAGCTGGATGTGGCATAAGGAGGGACACTTGGGACTGAGACGATTGGTGAGATTGGGTGAGCAAATGCAGACCCTTTAAAGCAATAATGCATGGCACCCATTCCATGGGTCCGAACTCTCCAGGTTGAAGGGAATATTACTACAGCTATAACATGTGCGGGAAACCTAGAGAACGGACACACTGTGAATACGAAAGGTTTCTAAAACTCAAAGAATAGACCCTCTCCTGGTGCTCCGGTTTGACTTTCCGTCTGCTTTACTATCAACCTCCCAACTTGGAGAGACAGCCCCTTTAACCTCTTGGTTCGCACAGGTTGCCAATTTGGCAGAGGATGAAAGGGAAGAGGGAGAACCAATGAGAGAGTAGCTGTTAGGCATTTGGACGGGCACATATCACTGTAATTTCCCGCCAGGAAGAAAAATTAACCAAATTCTCAGCAACCGACCGGGAACCAGTATAGGTCCTGAACCAAAATTTTGGACTTGCGGTCAGCTCACCAAAAACGAGTTGAAGAATGGAGCTCAGGGGCACAGCAATTCACAAACTGGCCGAGTAATAAAGGACAACTATCGTCCAAAAATCTGTTGAGGGAAGGCAACGAGGCGGACTTGAAAGCGAGGCAGAATAGCAGGAAACAGATTTCAAGATGTACGTTGGATTCGCCTTTAAAGCACGGGAAGAGGGGCACAACTTCGACAATGATGCACTTGGCCAAAAAGGGCGTATGCGTTTTCTCCTGAATATATTCAGGAGAAAACGCATACGCCCTTTTTGGCCAAGCAAGCAAGCGGGCAATGCAAATCTGCACTACAAAGAAGTATCACTTCCCACCGGTCAAAAGGGACATCCACAAAATGTGTAAGAACAAGAAAGGCAAGACAGGCCCTGGAGAACAGGGAGCCTTGTTATGCTGATGGGCGGGATGTAAATTGCCAACTGCCTCTCTGGAGGAGTGCATTCTGTTCCCTAAAACAAGTAAAGAACAGAGCTACAGAGCCAAGGGCACTACCAGTCTAGGGAATATACCTTCGGAAAACTGAAAATCAATAAGACAGAGCCACCCCAAAATTTAGGGCTGCACTGCATACAAGGACCTCAACTTGGATACACCTTAAGTATCCCAGAAAATATAAACATGGTTCAAAAAATTGTGGTACTTACGTACGATGGAATATCCCTCAGCCAGGAAATCAATGTCATAAGACCAGTAGCAGCAAAATGGGTGGATTCAGGTACGATGATTCTAAGTGAAATAAGTCACACAGAAAAAGAAACTTATCATAAGATATCACTTATGAAGATCCTGTAAACATGGCTACACTTGAACTGAGTTAGGAAAGAGAACAGTGTCTCACATTTAGAAAACACTCTTATACCTGCTTAAGGGGGAAGGAGAGGTGGGGTGATGCATAAAACCAGAGTTTGATATAAGCACACGTACCGTTCCAAAAACCAACTATGGAATAGACAAGACCTACACCGTCCTCAGTGAAAGGGACTCAAAACCCCATATTTCCCGCAGAGGAAAATATCTGACTAGTAAGAATCTTAAAACCTATGTATTGATATGTCTCCGTAAGGGAATCAAGTGTGTCTAGACTGGCATAAACATGGCAGCGAGAATCAGCTCAAACCCACTATAAAAAGGAATTTCAAAAACAAAACAAAAAAACTGGGAAATTCTTTACAATTCCTTCAGGGTCTCTGATGAAAGCTGGAATGACCCTATCTACAACGACAGCTGGATGTGGCATAAGGAGGGACACTTGGGACTGAGACGATTGGTGAGATTGGGTGAGCAAATGCAGACCCTTTAAAGCAATAATGCATGGCACCCATTCCATGGGTCCGAACTCTCCAGGTTGAAGGGAATATTACTACAGCTATAACATGTGCGGGAAACCTAGAGAACGGACACACTGTGAATACGAAAGGTTTCTAAAACTCAACGCATAGTCCCTCTCCTGGTGCTCCGGTTTGACTTTCCGTCTGCTTTACTATCAACCTCCCAACTTGGAGAGACAGCCCCTTTAACCTCTTGGTTCGCACAGGTTGCCAATTTGGCAGAGGATGAAAGGGAAGAGGGAGAACCAATGAGAGAGTAGCTGTTAGGCATTTGGACGGGCACATATCACTGTAATTTCCCGGCAGGAAGAAGAATTAACCAAATTCTCAGCCACCCACCGGGAACCAGTATAGGTCCTGAACCAAAATTTTGGACTTGCGGTCAGCTCACCAAAAACGAGTTGAAAAATGGAGCTCAGGGGCACAGCAATTCACAAACTGGCCGAGTAATAAAGGACAACTATCGTCCAAAAATCTGTTGAGGGAAGGCAACGAGGCGGACTTGAAAGCGAGGCAGAATAGCAGGAAACAGATTTCAAGAGGTACGTTGGAATCGCCTTTAAAGCACAGGAAGAGGGGCACAACTTCGACAATGATGCACTTGGCCAAAAAGGGCGTATGCGTTTTCTCCTGAATATATTCAGGAGAAAACGCATACGCCCTTTTTGGCCAAGCAAGCAAGCGGGCAATGCAAATCTGCACTACAAAGAAGTATCACTTCCCACCGGTCAAAAGGGACATCCACAAAATGTGTAAGAACAAGAAAGGCAAGACAGGCCCTGGAGAACAGGGAGCCTTGTTATGCTGATGGGCGGGATGTAAATTGCCAACTGCCTCTCTGGAGGAGTGCATTCTGTTCCCTAAAACAAGTAAAGAACAGAGCTACAGAGCCAGGGGCACTACCAGTCTAGGGAATATACCTTGGGAAAACTGAAAATCAATAAGACAGAGCCACCCCAAAATTTAGGGCTGCACTGCATACAAGGACCTCAACTTGGATACACCTTAAGTATCCCAGAAAATATAAACATGGTTCAAAAAATTGTGGTACTTACGTACGATGGAATATCCCTCAGCCATGAAATCAATGTCATAAGACCAGTAGCAGCAAAATGGGTGGATTCAGGTACGATGATTCTAAGTGAAATAAGTCACACAGAAAAAGAAACTTATCATAAGATATCACTTATGAAGATCCTGTAAACATGGCTACACTTGAACTGAGTTAGGAAAGAGAACAGTGTCTCACATTTAGAAAACACTCTTATACCTGCTTAAGGGGGAAGGAGAGGTGGGGTGATGCATAAAACCAGAGTTTGATATAAGCACAGGTACCGTTCCAAAAACCAACTATGGAATAGACAAGACCTACACCGTCTTCAGTGAAAGGGACTCAAAACCCCATATTTCCCGCAGAGGAAAATATCTGACTAGTAAGAATCTTAAAACCTATGTATTGATATGTCTCCGTAAGGGAATCAAGTGTGTCTAGACTGGCATAAACATGGCAGCGAGAATCAGCTCAAACCCACTATAAAAAGGAATTTCAAAAACAAAACAAAAAAACTGGGAAATTCTTTACAATTCCTTCAGGGTCTCTGATGAAATCTAGAATGACACTATCTACAACGACAGCTGGATGTGGCATAAGGAGGGACACTTGGGACTGAGACGATTGGTGAGATTGGGTGAGCAAATGCAGACCCTTTAAAGCAATAATGCATGGCACCCATTCCATGGGTCCGAACTCTCCAGGTTGAAGGGAATATTACTACAGCTATAACATGTGCGGGAAACCTAGAGAACGGACACACTGTGAATACGAAAGGTTTCTAAAACTCAACGAATAGTCCCACTCCTGGTGCTCCGGTTTGACTTTCCATCTGCTTTACTATCAACCTCCCAACTTGGAGAGACAGCCCCTTTAACCTCTTGGTTCGCACAGGTTGCCAATTTGGCAGAGGATGAAAGGGAAGAGGGAGAACCAATGAGAGAGTAGCTGTTAGGCATTTGGACGGGCACATATCACTGTAATTTCCCGGCAGGAAGAAGAATTAACCAAATTCTCAGCCACCCACCGGGAACCAGTATAGGTCCTGAACCAAAATTTTGGACTTGCGGTCAGCTCACCAAAAACGAGTTGAAAAATGGAGCTCAGGGGCACAGCAATTCACAAACTGGCCGAGTAATAAAGGACAACTATCGTCCAAAAATCTGTTGAGGGAAGGCAACGAGGCGGACTTGAAAGCGAGGCAGAATAGCAGGAAACAGATTTCAAGAGGTACGTTGGAATCGCCTTTAAAGCACAGGAAGAGGGGCACAACTTCGACAATGATGCACTTGGCCAAAAAGGGCGTATGCGTTTTCTCCTGAATATATTCAGGAGAAAACGCATACGCCCTTTTTGGCCAAGCAAGCAAGCGGGCAATGCAAATCTGCACTACAAAGAAGTATCACTTCCCACCGGTCAAAAGGGACATCCACAAAATGTGTAAGAACAAGAAAGGCAAGACAGGCCCTGGAGAACAGGGAGCCTTGTTATGCTGATGGGCGGGATGTAAATTGCCAACTGCCTCTCTGGAGGAGTGCATTCTGTTCCCTAAAACAAGTAAAGAACAGAGCTACAGAGCCAAGGGCACTACCAGTCTAGGGAATATACCCTGGGAAAACTGAAAATCAATAAGACAGGGCCACCCCAAAATTTAGGGCTGCACTGCATACAAGGACCTCAACTTGGATACACCTTAAGTATCCCAGAAAATATAAACATAGTTCAAAAAATTGTGGTACTTACATACGATGGAATATCCCTCAGCCATGAAATCAATGTCATAAGACCAGTAGCAGCAAAATGGGTGGTTTCAGGTACGATGATTCTAAGTGAAATAAGTCACACAGAAAAAGAAACTTATCATAAGATATCACTTATGAAGATCCTGTAAACATGGCTACACTTGAACTGAGTTAGGAAAGAGAACAGTGTCTCACATTTAGAAAACACTCTTATACCTGCTTAAGGGGGAAGGAGAGGTGGGGTGATGCATAAAACCAGAGTTTGATATAAGCACAGGTACCGTTCCAAAAACCAACTATGGAATAGACAAGACCTACACCGTCCTCAGTGAAAGGGACTCAAAACCCCATATTTCCCGCAGAGGAAAGTATCTGACTAGTAAGAATCTTAAAACCTATGTATTGATATGTCTCCGTAAGGGAATCAAGTGTGTCTAGACTGGCATAAACATGGCAGCGAGAATCAGCTCAAACCCACTATAAAAAGGAATTTCAAAAACAAAACAAAAAAACTGGGAAATTCTTTACAATTCCTTCAGGGTCTCTGATGAAAGCTGGAATGACCCTATCTACAACGACAGCTGGATATGGCATAAGAAGGGACACTTGGGACTGAGACGATTGGTGAGATTGGGTGAGCAAATGCAGACCCTTTAAAGCAATAATGCATGGCACCCATTCCATGGGTCCGAACTCTCCAGGTTGAAAGGAATATTACTACAGCTATAACATGTGCTGGAAACCTAGGGAACGGACACACTGTGAATACGAAAGGTTTCTAAAACTCCACGCATAGTCCCTCTCCTGGTGCTCCGGTTTGACTTTCCGTCTGCTTTACTATCAACCTCCCAACTTGGAGAGACAGCCCCTTTAACATCTTGGTTCGCACAGGTTGCCAATTTGGCAGAGGATGAAAGGGAAGCGGGAGAACCAATGAGAGAGTAGCTGTTAGGCATTTGGACAGGCACATATCACTGTAATTTCCTGGCAGGAAGAAGAATTAACCAAATTCTCAGCCACCCACCGGGAACCAGTATAGGTCCTGAACCAAAATTTTGGACTTGTGGTCAGCTCACCAAAAACGAGTTGAAAAATGGAGCTCAGGGGCACAGCAATTCACAAACTGGCCGAGTAATAAAGGACAACTATCGTCCAAAAATCTGTTGAGGGAAGGCAACGAGGCGGACTTGAAAGCGAGGCAGAATAGCAGGAAACAGATTTCAAGAGGTACGTTGGAATCGCCTTTAAAGCACAGGAAGAGGGGCACAACTTCGACAATGATGCACTTGGCCAAAAAGGGCGTATGCGTTTTCTCCTGAATATATTCAGGAGAAAACGCATACGCCCTTTTTGGCCAAGCAAGCAAGCGGGCAATGCAAATCTGCACTACAAAGAAGTATCACTTCCCAACAGTCAAAGGGGACATCCACAAAATGTGTAAGAACAAGAAAGGCAAGACAGGCCCTGGAGAACAGGGAGCCTTGTTATGCTGATGGGCGGGATGTAAATTGCCAACTGCCTCTCTGGAGGAGTGCATTCTGTTCCCTAAAACAAGTAAAGAACAGAGCTACAGAGCCAAGGGCACTACCAGTCTAGGGAATATACCTTGGGAAAACTGAAAATCAATAAGACAGAGCCACCCCAAAATTTAGGGCTGCACTGCATACAAGGACCTCAACTTGGATACACCTTAAGTATCCCAGAAAATATAAACATGGTTCAAAAAATTGTGGTACTTACGTACGATGGAATATCCCTCAGCCATGAAATCAATGTCATAAGACCAGTAGCAGCAAAATGGGTGGATTCAGGTACGATGATTCTAAGTGAAATAAGTCACACAGAAAAAGAAACTTATCATAAGATATCACTTATGAAGATCCTGTAAACATGGCTACACTTGAACTGAGTTAGGAAAGAGAACAGTGTCTCACATTTAGAAAACACTCTTATACCTGCTTAAGGGGGAAGGAGAGGTGGGGTGATGCATAAAACCAGAGTTTGATATAAGCACAGGTACCGTTCCAAAAACCAACTATGGAATAGACAAGACCTACACCGTCCTCAGTGAAAGGGACTCAAAACCCCATATTTCCCGCAGAGGAAAATATCTGACTAGTAAGAATCTTAAAACCTATGTATTGATATGTCTCCGTAAGGGAATCAAGTGTGTCTAGACTGGCATAAACATGGCAGCGAGAATCAGCTCAAACCCACTATAAAAAGGAATTTCAAAAACAAAACAAAAAAACTGGGAAATTCTTTACAATTCCTTCAGGGTCTCTGATGAAAGCTGGAATGACCCTATCTACAACGACAGCTGGATGTGGCATAAGGAGGGACACTTGGGACTGAGACGATTGGTGAGATTGGGTGAGCAAATGCAGACCCTTTAAAGCAATAATGCATGGCACCCATTCCATGGGTCCGAACTCTCCAGGTTGAAGGGAATATTACTACAGCTATAACATGTGCGGGAAACCTAGAGAACGGACACACTGTGAATACGAAAGGTTTCTAAAACTCAACGAATAAACCCTCTCCTGGTGCTCCGGATTGACTTTCCGGCTGCTTTACTATCAACCTCCCAACTTGGAGAGACAGCCCCTTTAACCTCTTGTTTCGCACAGGTTGCCAATTTGGCAGAGGATGAAAGGGAAGAGGGAGAACCAATGAGAGAGTAGCTGTTAGGCATTTGGACGGGCACATATCACTGTAATTTCCCGGCAGGAAGAAGAATTAACCAAATTCTCAGACACCCACCGGGAACCAGTATAGGTCCTGAACCAAAATTTTGGACTTGCGGTCAGCTCTCCAAAAACGAGTTGAAAAATGGAGCTCAGGGACACAGCAATTCACAAACTGGCCGAGTAATAAAGGACAACTATCGTCCAAAAATCTGTTGAGGGAAGGCAACGAGGCGGACTTGAAAGCGAGGCAGAATAGCAGGAAACAGATTTCAAGAGGTACGTTGGAATTGCCTTTAAAGCACAGGAAGAGGGGCACAACTTCGACAATGATGCACTTGGCCAAAAAGGGCGTATGCGTTTTCTCCTGAATATATTCAGGAGAAAACGCATACGCCCTTTTTGGCCAAGCAAGCAAGCGGGCAATGCAAATCTGCACTACAAAGAAGTATCACTTCCCACCGGTCAAAAGGGACATCCACAAAATGTGTAAGAACAAGAAAGGCAAGACAGGCCCTGGAGAACAGGGAGCCTTGTTATGCTGATGGGCGGGATGTAAATTGCCAACTGCCTCTCTGGAGGAGTGCATTCTGTTCCCTAAAACAAGTAAAGAACAGAGCTACAGAGCCAGGGGCACTACCAGTCTAGGGAATATACCTTGGGAAAACTGAAAATCAATAAGACAGAGCCACCCCAAAATTTAGGGCTGGACTGCATACAAGGACCTCAACTTGGATACACCTTAAGTATCCCAGAAAATATAAACATGGTTCAAAAAATTGTGGTACTTACGTACGATGGAATATCCCTCAGCCATGAAATCAATGTCATAAGACCAGTAGCAGCAAAATGGGTGGATTCAGGTACGATGATTCTAAGTGAAATAAGTCACACAGAAAAAGAAACTTATCATAAGATATCACTTATGAAGATCCTGTAAACATGGCTACACTTGAACTGAGTTAGGAAAGAGAACAGTGTCTCACATTTAGAAAACACTCTTATACCTGCTTAAGGGGGAAGGAGAGGTGGGGTGATGCATAAAACCAGAGTTTGATATAAGCACAGGTACCGTTCCAAAAACCAACTATGGAATAGACAAGACCTACACCGTCCTCAGTGAAAGGGACTCAAAACCCCATATTTCCCGCAGAGGAAAGTATCTGACTAGTAAGAATCTTAAAACCTATGTATTGATATGTCTCCGTAAGGGAATCAAGTGTGTCTAGACTGGCATAAACATGGCAGCGAGAATCAGCTCAAACCCACTATAAAAAGGAATTTCAAAAACAAAACAAAAAAACTGGGAAATTCTTTACAATTCCTTCAGGGTCTCTGATGAAAGCTGGAATGACCCTATCTACAACGACAGCTGGATGTGGCATAAGGAGGGACACTTGGGACTGAGACGATTGGTGAGATTGGGTGAGCAAATGCAGACCCTTTAAAGCAATAATGCATGGCACCCATTTCATGGGTCCGAACTCTCCAGGTTGAAGGGAATATTACTACAGCTATAACATGTGCGGGAAACCTAGGGAACGGACACACTGTGAATACGAAAGGTTTCTAAAACTCAACGCATAGTACCTCTCCTGGTGCTCTGGTTTGACTTTCCGTCTGCTTTACTATCAACCTCCCAACTTGGAGAGACAGCCCCTTTAACCTCTTGGTTCGCACAGGTTGCCAATTTGGCAGAGGATGAAAGGGAAGAGGGAGAACCAATGAGAGAGTAGCTGTTAGGCATTTGGACGGGCACATATCACTGTAATTTCCCGGCAGGAAGAAGAATTAACCAAATTCTCAGACACCCACCGGGAACCAGTATAGGTCCTGAACCAAAATTTTGGACTTGCGGTCAGCTCTCCAAAAACGAGTTGAAAAATGGAGCTCAGGGACACAGCAATTCACAAACTGGCCGAGTAATAAAGGACAACTATCGTCCAAAAATCTGTTGAGGGAAGGCAACGAGGCGGACTTGAAAGCGAGGCAGAATAGCAGGAAACAGATTTCAAGAGGTACGTTGGAATTGCCTTTAAAGCACAGGAAGAGGGGCACAACTTCGACAATGATGCACTTGGCCAAAAAGGGCGTATGTGTTTTCTCCTGAATATATTCAGGAGAAAACGCATACGCCCTTTTTGGCCAAGCAAGCAAGCGGGCAATGCAAATCTGCACTACAAAGAAGTATCACTTCCCACCGGTCAAAAGGGACATCCACAAAATGTGTAAGAACAAGAAAGGCAAGACAGGCCCTGGAGAACAGGGAGCCTTGTTATGCTGATGGGCGGGATGTAAATTGCCAACTGCCTCTCTGGAGGAGTGCATTCTGTTCCCTAAAACAAGTAAAGAACAGAGCTACAGAGCCAGGGGCACTACCAGTCTAGGGAATATACCTTGGGAAAACTGAAAATCAATAAGACAGAGCCACCCCAAAATTTAGGGCTGCACTGCATACAAGGACCTCAACTTGGATACACCTTAAGTATCCCAGAAAATATAAACATGGTTCAAAAAATTGTGGTACTTACGTACGATGGAATATCCCTCAGCCATGAAATCAATGTCATAAGACCAGTAGCAGCAAAATGGGTGGATTCAGGTACGATGATTCTAAGTGAAATAAGTCACACAGAAAAAGAAACTTATCATAAGATATCACTTATGAAGATCCTGTAAACATGGCTACACTTGAACTGAGTTAGGAAAGAGAACAGTGTCTCACATTTAGAAAACACTCTTATACCTGCTTAAGGGGGAAGGAGAGGTGGGGTGATGCATAAAACCAGAGTTTGATATAAGCACAGGTACCGTTCCAAAAACCAACTATGGAATAGACAAGACCTACACCGTCCTCAGTGAAAGGGACTCAAAACCCCATATTTCCCGCAGAGGAAAGTATCTGACTAGTAAGAATCTTAAAACCTATGTATTGATATGTCTCCGTAAGGGAATCAAGTGTGTCTAGACTGGCATAAACATGGCAGCGAGAATCAGCTCAAACCCACTATAAAAAGGAATTTCAAAAACAAAACAAAAAAACTGGGAAATTCTTTACAATTCCTTCAGGGTCTCTGATGAAAGCTGGAATGACCCTATCTACAACGACAGCTGGATGTGGCATAAGGAGGGACACTTGGGACTGAGACGATTGGTGAGATTGGGTGAGCAAATGCAGACCCTTTAAAGCAATAATGCATGGCACCCATTTCATGGGTCCGAACTCTCCAGGTTGAAGGGAATATTACTACAGCTATAACATGTGCGGGAAACCTAGGGAACGGACACACTGTGAATACGAAAGGTTTCTAAAACTCAACGCATAGTACCTCTCCTGGTGCTCCGGTTTGACTTTCCGTCTGCTTTACTATCAACCTCCCAACTTGGAGAGACAGCCCCTTTAACCTCTTGGTTCGCAGAGGTTGCCAATTTGGCAGAGGATGAAAGGGAAGAGGGAGAACCAATGAGAGAGTAGCTGTTAGGCATTTGGACGGGCACATATCACTGTAATTTCCCGGCAGGAAAAAGAATTAACCAAATTCTCAGCCACCCACCGGGAACCAGTATAGGTCCTGAACCAAAATTTTGGACTTGCGGTCAGCTCACCAAAAACGAGTTGAAAAATGGAGCTCAGGGGCACAGCAATTCACAAACTGGCCGAGTAATAAAGGACAACTATCTTCCAAAAATCTGTTGAGGGAAGGCAACGAGGCGGACTTGAAAGCGAGGCAGAATAGCAGGAAACAGATTTCAAGAGGTACCTTGGAATCGCCTTTAAAGCACAGGAAGAGGGGCACAACTTCGACAATGATGCACTTGGCCAAAAAGGGCATATGCGTTTTCTCCTGAATATATTCAGGAGAAAACGCATACGCCCTTTTTGGCCAAGCAAGCAAGCTGGCAATGCAAATCTGCACTACAAAGAAGTATCACTTCCCACCGGTCAAAAGGGACATCCACAAAATGTGTAAGAACAAGAAAGGCAAGACAGGCCCTGGAGAACAGGGAGCCTTGTTATGCTGATGGGCGGGATGTAAATTGCCAACTGCCTCTCTGTAGGAGTGCATTCTGTTCCCTAAAACAAGTAAAGAGCAGAGCTACAGAGCCAAGGGCACTACCAGTCTAGGGAATATACCTTGGGAAAACTGAAAATCAATAAGACAGAGCCAACCCAAAATTTAGGGCTGCACTGCATACAAGGACCTCAACTTGGATACACCTTAAGTATCCCAGAAAATATAAACATGGTTCAAAAAATTGTGGTACTTACGTACGATGGAATATCCCTCAGCCATGAAATCAATGTCATAAGACCAGTAGCAGCAAAATGGGTGGATTCAGGTACGATGATTCTAAGTGAAATAAGTCACACAGAAAAAGAAACTTATCATAAGATATCACTTATGAAGATCCTGTAAACATGGCTACACTTGAACTGAGTTAGGAAAGAGAACAGTGTCTCACATTTAGAAAACACTCTTATACCTGCTTAAGGGGGAAGGAGAGGTGGGGTGATGCATAAAACCAGAGTTTGATATAAGCACAGGTACCGTTCCAAAAACCAACTATGGAATAGACAAGACCTACACCGTCCTCAGTGAAAGGGACTCAAAACCCCATATTTCCCGCAGAGGAAAGTATCTGACTAGTAAAAATCTTAAAACCTATGTATTGATATGTCTCCGTAAGGGAATCAAGTGTGTCTAGACTGGCATAAACATGGCAGCGAGAATCAGCTCAAACCCACTATAAAAAGGAATTTCAAAAACAAAACATAAAAACTGGGAAATTCTTTACAATTCCTTCAGGGTCTCTGATGAAAGCTGGAATGACCCTATCTACAACGACAGCTGGATGTGGCATAAGGAGGGACACTTGGGACTGAGACGATTGGTGAGATTGGGTGAGCAAATGCAGACCCTTTAAAGCAATAATGCATGGCACCCATTTCATGGGTCCGAACTCTCCAGGTTGAAGGGAATATTACTACAGCTATAACATGTGCGGGAAACCTAGGGAACGGACACACTGTGAATACGAAAGGTTTCTAAAACTCAACGCATAGTCCCTCTCCTGGTGCTCCGGTTTGACTTTCCGTCTGCTTTACTATCAACCTCCCAACTTGGAGAGACAGCCCCTTTAACCTCTTGGTTCGCACAGGTTGCCAATTTGGCAGAGGATGAAAGGGAAGAGGGAGAACCAATGAGAGAGTAGCTGTTAGGCATTTGGACGGGCACATATCACTGTAATTTCCCGGCAGGAAAAAGAATTAACCAAATTCTCAGCCACCCACCGGGAACCAGTATAGGTCCTGAACCAAAATTTTGGACTTGCGGTCAGCTCACCAAAAACGAGTTGAAAAATGGAGCTCAGGGGCACAGCAATTCACAAACTGGCCGAGTAATAAAGGACAACTATCTTCCAAAAATCTGTTGAGGGAAGGCAACGAGGCGGACTTGAAAGCGAGGCAGAATAGCAGGAAACAGATTTCAAGAGGTACGTTGGAATCGCCTTTAAAGCACAGGAAGAGGGGCACAACTTCGACAATGATGCACTTGGCCAAAAAGGGCGTATGCGTTTTCTCCTGAATATATTCAGGAGAAAACGCATACGCCCTTTTTGGCCAAGCAAGCAAGCTGGCAATGCAAATCTGCACTACAAAGAAGTATCACTTCCCACCGGTCAAAAGGGACATCCACAAAATGTGTAAGAACAAGAAAGGCAAGACAGGCCCTGGAGAACAGGGAGCCTTGTTATGCTGATGGGCGGGATGTAAATTGCCAACTGCCTCTCTGTAGGAGTGCATTCTGTTCCCTAAAACAAGTAAAGAACAGAGCTACAGAGCCAAGGGCACTACCAGTCTAGGGAATATACCTTCGGAAAACTGAAAATCAATAAGACAGAGCCAACCCAAAATTTAGGGCTGCACTGCATACAAGGACCTCAACTTGGATACACCTTAAGTATCCCAGAAAATATAAACATGGTTCAAAAAATTGTGGTACTTACGTACGATGGAATATCCCTCAGCCATGAAATCAATGTCATAAGACCAGTAGCAGCAAAATGGGTGGATTCAGGTACGATGATTCTAAGTGAAATAAGTCACACAGAAAAAGAAACTTATCATAAGATATCACTTATGAAGATCCTGTAAACATGGCTACACTTGAACTGAGTTAGGAAAGAGAACAGTGTCTCACATTTAGAAAACACTCTTATACCTGCTTAAGGGGGAAGGAGAGGTGGGGTGATGCATAAAACCAGAGGTTGATATAAGCACAGGTACCGTTCCAAAAACCAACTATGGAATAGACAAGACCTACACCGTACTAAGTGAAAGGGACTCAAAACCCCATATTTCCCGCAGAGGAAAATATCTGACTAGTAAGAATCTTAAAACCTATGTATTGATATGTCTCCGTAAGGGAATCAAGTGTGTCTAGACTGGCATAAACATGGCAGCGAGAATCAGCTCAAACCCACTATAAAAAGGAATTTCAAAAACAAAACAAAAAAACTGGGAAATTCTTTACAATTCCTTCAGGGTCTCTGATGAAAGCTGGAATGACCCTATCTACAACGACAGCTGGATGTGGCATAAGGAGGGACACTTGGGACTGAGACGATTGGTGAGATTGGGTGAGCAAATGCAGACCCTTTAAAGCAATAATGCATGGCACCCATTTCATGGGTCCGAACTCTCCAGGTTGAAGGGAATATTACTACAGCTATAACATGTGCGGGAAACCTAGGGAACGGACACACTGTGAATACGAAAGGTTTCTAAAACTCAACGCATAGTCCCTCTCCTGGTGCTCCGGTTTGACTTTCCGTCTGCTTTACTATCAACCTCCCAACTTGGAGAGACAGCCCCTTTAACCTCTTGGTTCGCACAGGTTGCCAATTTGGAAGAGGATGAAAGGGAAGAGGGAGAACCAATGAGAGAGTAGCTGTTATGAATTTGGATGGGCACATATCAATGTAATTTCCCGGCAGGAAAAAGAATTAACCAAATTCTCAGACACCCACCGGGAACCAGTATAGGTCCTGAACCAAAATTTTGGACTTGCGGTCAGCTCACCAAAAACGAGTTGAAAAATGGAGCTCAGGGGCACAGCAATTCACAAACTGGCCGAGTAATAAAGGACAACTATCTTCCAAAAATCTGTTGAGGGAAGGCAACGAGGCGGACTTGAAAGCGAGGCAGAATAGCAGGAAACAGATTTCAAGAGGTACGTTGGAATCGCCTTTAAAGCACAGGAAGAGGGGCACAACTTCGACAATGATGCACTTGGCCAAAAAGGGCATATGCGTTTTCTCCTGAATATATTCAGGAGAAAACGCATACGCCCTTTTTGGCCAAGCAAGCAAGCGGGCAATGCAAATCTGCACTACAAAGAAGTATCACTTCCCACCGGTCAAAAGGGACATCCACAAAATGTGTAAGAACAAGAAAGGCAAGACAGGCCCTGGAGAACAGGGAGCCTTGTTATGCTGATGGGCGGGATGTAAATTGCCAACTGCCTCTCTGGAGGAGTGCATTCTGTTCCCTAAAACAAGTAAAGAACAGAGCTACAGAGCCAAGGGCACTACCAGTCTAGGGAATATACCTTGGGAAAACTGAAAATCAATAAGACAGAGCCAACCCAAAATTTAGGGCCGCACTGCATACAAGGACCTCAACTTGGATACACCTTAAGTATCCCAGAAAATATAAACATGGTTCAAAAAATTGTGGTACTTACGTACGATGGAATATCCCTCAGCCATGAAATCAATGTCATAAGACCAGTAGCAGCAAAATGGGTGGATTCAGGTACGATGATTCTAAGTGAAATAAGTCACACAGAAAAAGAAACTTATCATAAGATATCACTTATGAAGATCCTGTAAACATGGCTACACTTGAACTGAGTTAGGAAAGAGAACAGTGTCTCACATTTAGAAAACACTCTTATACCTGCTTAAGGGGGAAGGAGAGGTGGGGTGATGCATAAAACCAGAGGTTGATATAAGCACAGGTACCGTTCCAAAAACCAACTATGGAATAGACAAGACCTACACCGTCCTCAGTGAAAGGGACTCAAAACCCCATATTTCCCGCAGAGGAAAGTATCTGACTAGTAAGAATCTTAAAACCTATGTATTGATATGTCTCCGTAAGGGAATCAAGTGTGTCTAGACTGGCATAAACATGGCAGCGAGAATCAGCTCAAACCCACTATAAAAAGGAATTTCAAAAACAAAACAAAAAAACTGGGAAATTCTTTACAATTCCTTCAGGGTCTCTGATGAAAGCTGGAATGACCCTATCTACAACGACAGCTGGATGTGGCATAAGGAGGGACACTTGGGACTGAGACGATTGGTGAGATTGGGTGAGCAAATGCAGACCCTTTAAAGCAATAATGCATGGCACCCATTTCATGGGTCCGAACTCTCCAGGTTGAAGGGAATATTACTACAGCTATAACATGTGCGGGAAACCTAGGGAACGGACACACTGTGAATACGAAAGGTTTCTAAAACTCAACGCATAGTACCTCTCCTGGTGCTCCGGTTTGACTTTCCGTCTGCTTTACTATCAACCTCCCAACTTGGAGAGACAGCCCCTTTAACCTCTTGGTTCGCACAGGTTGCCAATTTGGCAGAGGATGAAAGGGAAGAGGGAGAACCAATGAGAGAGTAGCTGTTGGCATTTGGACGGGCACATATCACTGTAATTTCCCGGCAGGGAAAAGAATTAACCAAATTCTCAGCCACCCACCGGGAACCAGTATAGGTCCTGAACCAAAATTTTGGACTTGCGGTCAGCTCACCAAAAACGAGTTGAAAAATGGAGCTCAGGGGCACAGCAATTCACAAACTGGCCGAGTAATAAAGGACAACTATCTTCCAAAAATCTGTTGAGGGAAGGCAATGAAGTGGACTTGAAAGCGAGGCAGAATAGCAGGAAACAGATTTCAAGAGGTACGTTGGAATCGCCTTTAAAGCACAGGAAGAGGGGCACAACTTCGACAATGATGCACTTGGCCAAAAAGGGCGTATGCGTTTTCTCCTGAATATATTCAGGAGAAAACGCATACGCCCTTTTTGGCCAAGCAAGCAAGCGGCAATGCAAATCTGCACTACAAAGAAGTATCACTTCCCACCGGTCAAAAGGGACATCCACAAAATGTGTAAGAACAAGAAAGGCAAGACAGGGCCTGGAGAACAGGGAGCCTTGTTATGCTGATGGGCGGGATGTAAATTGCCAACTGCCTCTCTGGAGGAGTGCATTCTGTTCCCTAAAACAAGTAAAGAACAGAGCTACAGAGCCAGGGGCACTACCAGTCTAGGGAATATACCTTGGGAAAACTGAAAATCAATAAGACAGAGCCACCCCAAAATTTAGGGCTGCACTGCATACAAGGACCTCAACTTGGATACACCTTAAGTATCCCAGAAAATATAAACATGGTTCAAAAAATTGTGGTACTTACGTACGATGGAATATCCCTCAGCCATGAAATCAATGTCATAAGACCAGTAGCAGCAAAATGGGTGGATTCAGGTACGATGATTCTAAGTGAAATAAGTCACACAGAAAAAGAAACTTATCATAAGATATCACTTATGAAGATCCTGTAAACATGGCTACACTTGAACTGAGTTAGGAAAGAGAACAGTGTCTCACATTTAGAAAACACTCTTATACCTGCTTAAGGGGGAAGGAGAGGTGGGGTGATGCATAAAACCAGAGTTTGATATAAGCACAGGTACCGTTCCAAAAACCAACTATGGAATAGACAAGACCTACACCGTCCTCAGTGAAAGGGACTCAAAACCCCATATTTCCCGCAGAGGAAAGTATCTGACTAGTAAGAATCTTAAAACCTATGTATTGATATGTCTCCGTAAGGGAATCAAGTGTGTCTAGACTGGCATAAACATGGCAGCGAGAATCAGCTCAAACCCACTATAAAAAGGAATTTCAAAAACAAAACAAAAAAACTGGGAAATTCTTTACAATTCCTTCAGGGTCTCTGATGAAAGCTGGAATTACCCTATCTACAACGACAGCTGGATGTGGCATAAGGAGGGACACTTGGGACTGAGACGATTGGTGAGATTGGGTGAGCAAATGCAGACCCTTTAAAGCAATAATGCATGGCACCCATTTCATGGGTCCGAACTCTCCAGGTTGAAGGGAATATTACTACAGCTATAACATGTGCGGGAAACCCAGGGAACGGACACACTGTGAATACGAAAGGTTTCTAAAACTCAACGCATAGTACCTCTCCTGGTGCTCCGGTTTGACTTTCCGTCTGCTTTACTATCAACCTCCCAACTTGGAGGGACAGCCCCTTTAACCTCTTGGTTCGCACAGGTTGCCAATTTGGCAGAGGATGAAAGGGAAGAGGGAGAACCAATGAGAGAGTAGCTGTTAGGCATTTGGACGGGCACATATCACTGTAATTTCCCGGCAGGAAGAAGAATTAACCAAATTCTCAGACACCCACCGGGAACCAGTATAGGTCCTGAACCAAAATTTTGGACTTGCGGTCAGCTCTCCAAAAACGAGTTGAAAAATGGAGCTCAGGGACACAGCAATTCACAAACTGGCCGAGTAATAAAGGACAACTATCGTCCAAAAATCTGTTGAGGGAAGGCAACGAGGCGGACTTGAAAGCGAGGCAGAATAGCAGGAAACAGATTTCAAGAGGTACGTTGGAATTGCCTTTAAAGCACAGGAAGAGGGGCACAACTTCGACAATGATGCACTTGGCCAAAAAGGGCGTATGTGTTTTCTCCTGAATATATTCAGGAGAAAACGCATACGCCCTTTTTGGCCAAGCAAGCAAGCGGGCAATGCAAATCTGCACTACAAAGAAGTATCACTTCCCACCGGTCAAAAGGGACATCCACAAAATGTGTAAGAACAAGAAAGGCAAGACAGGCCCTGGAGAACAGGGAGCCTTGTTATGCTGATGGGCGGGATGTAAATTGCCAACTGCCTCTCTGGAGGAGTGCATTCTGTTCCCTAAAACAAGTAAAGAACAGAGCTACAGAGCCAGGGGCACTACCAGTCTAGGGAATATACCTTGGGAAAACTGAAAATCAATAAGACAGAGCCACCCCAAAATTTAGGGCTGCACTGCATACAAGGACCTCAACTTGGATACACCTTAAGTATCCCAGAAAATATAAACATGGTTCAAAAAATTGTGGTACTTACGTACGATGGAATATCCCTCAGCCATGAAATCAATGTCATAAGACCAGTAGCAGCAAAATGGGTGGATTCAGGTACGATGATTCTAAGTGAAATAAGTCACACAGAAAAAGAAACTTATCATAAGATATCACTTATGAAGATCCTGTAAACATGGCTACACTTGAACTGAGTTAGGAAAGAGAACAGTGTCTCACATTTAGAAAACACTCTTATACCTGCTTAAGGGGGAAGGAGAGGTGGGGTGATGCATAAAACCAGAGTTTGATATAAGCACAGGTACCGTTCCAAAAACCAACTATGGAATAGACAAGACCTACACCGTCCTCAGTGAAAGGGACTCAAAACCCCATATTTCCCGCAGAGGAAAGTATCTGACTAGTAAGAATCTTAAAACCTATGTATTGATATGTCTCCGTAAGGGAATCAAGTGTGTCTAGACTGGCATAAACATGGCAGCGAGAATCAGCTCAAACCCACTATAAAAAGGAATTTCAAAAACAAAACAAAAAAACTGGGAAATTCTTTACAATTCCTTCAGGGTCTCTGATGAAAGCTGGAATGACCCTATCTACAACGACAGCTGGATGTGGCATAAGGAGGGACACTTGGGACTGAGACGATTGGTGAGATTGGGTGAGCAAATGCAGACCCTTTAAAGCAATAATGCATGGCACCCATTTCATGGGTCCGAACTCTCCAGGTTGAAGGGAATATTACTACAGCTATAACATGTGCGGGAAACCTAGGGAACGGACACACTGTGAATACGAAAGGTTTCTAAAACTCAACGCATAGTACCTCTCCTGGTGCTCCGGTTTGACTTTCCGTCTGCTTTACTATCAACCTCCCAACTTGGAGAGACAGCCCCTTTAACCTCTTGGTTCGCACAGGTTGCCAATTTGGCAGAGGATGAAAGGGAAGAGGGAGAACCAATGAGAGAGTAGCTGTTAGGCATTTGGACGGGCACATATCACTGTAATTTCCCGGCAGGAAAAAGAATTAACCAAATTCTCAGCCACCCACCGGGAACCAGTATAGGTCCTGAACCAAAATTTTGGACTTGCGGTCAGCTCACCAAAAACGAGTTGAAAAATGGAGCTCAGGGGCACAGCAATTCACAAACTGGCCGAGTAATAAAGGACAACTATCTTCCAAAAATCTGTTGAGGGAAGGCAACGAGGCGGACTTGAAAGCGAGGCAGAATAGCAGGAAACAGATTTCAAGAGGTACCTTGGAATCGCCTTTAAAGCACAGGAAGAGGGGCACAACTTCGACAATGATGCACTTGGCCAAAAAGGGCATATGCGTTTTCTCCTGAATATATTCAGGAGAAAACGCATACGCCCTTTTTGGCCAAGCAAGCAAGCTGGCAATGCAAATCTGCACTACAAAGAAGTATCACTTCCCACCGGTCAAAAGGGACATCCACAAAATGTGTAAGAACAAGAAAGGCAAGACAGGCCCTGGAGAACAGGGAGCCTTGTTATGCTGATGGGCGGGATGTAAATTGCCAACTGCCTCTCTGTAGGAGTGCATTCTGTTCCCTAAAACAAGTAAAGAGCAGAGCTACAGAGCCAAGGGCACTACCAGTCTAGGGAATATACCTTGGGAAAACTGAAAATCAATAAGACAGAGCCAACCCAAAATTTAGGGCTGCACTGCATACAAGGACCTCAACTTGGATACACCTTAAGTATCCCAGAAAATATAAACATGGTTCAAAAAATTGTGGTACTTACGTACGATGGAATATCCCTCAGCCATGAAATCAATGTCATAAGACCAGTAGCAGCAAAATGGGTGGATTCAGGTACGATGATTCTAAGTGAAATAAGTCACACAGAAAAAGAAACTTATCATAAGATATCACTTATGAAGATCCTGTAAACATGGCTACACTTGAACTGAGTTAGGAAAGAGAACAGTGTCTCACATTTAGAAAACACTCTTATACCTGCTTAAGGGGGAAGGAGAGGTGGGGTGATGCATAAAACCAGAGTTTGATATAAGCACAGGTACCGTTCCAAAAACCAACTATGGAATAGACAAGACCTACACCGTCCTCAGTGAAAGGGACTCAAAACCCCATATTTCCCGCAGAGGAAAGTATCTGACTAGTAAAAATCTTAAAACCTATGTATTGATATGTCTCCGTAAGGGAATCAAGTGTGTCTAGACTGGCATAAACATGGCAGCGAGAATCAGCTCAAACCCACTATAAAAAGGAATTTCAAAAACAAAACAAAAAAACTGGGAAATTCTTTACAATTCCTTCAGGGTCTCTGATGAAAGCTGGAATGACCCTATCTACAACGACAGCTGGATGTGGCATAAGGAGGGACACTTGGGACTGAGACGATTGGTGAGATTGGGTGAGCAAATGCAGACCCTTTAAAGCAATAATGCATGGCACCCATTTCATGGGTCCGAACTCTCCAGGTTGAAGGGAATATTACTACAGCTATAACATGTGCGGGAAACCTAGGGAACGGACACACTGTGAATACGAAAGGTTTCTAAAACTCAACGCATAGTACCTCTCCTGGTGCTCCGGTTTGACTTTCCGTCTGCTTTACTATCAACCTCCCAACTTGGAGAGACAGCCCCTTTAACCTCTTGGTTCGCACAGGTTGCCAATTTGGCAGAGGATGAAAGGGAAGAGGGAGAACCAATGAGAGAGTAGCTGTTAGGCATTTGGACGGGCACATATCACTGTAATTTCCCGGCAGGAAAAAGAATTAACCAAATTCTCAGCCACCCACCGGGAACCAGTATAGGTCCTGAACCAAAATTTTGGACTTGCGGTCAGCTCACCAAAAACGAGTTGAAAAATGGAGCTCAGGGGCACAGCAATTCACAAACTGGCCGAGTAATAAAGGACAACTATCTTCCAAAAATCTGTTGAGGGAAGGCAACGAGGCGGACTTGAAAGCGAGGCAGAATAGCAGGAAACAGATTTCAAGAGGTACGTTGGAATCGCCTTTAAAGCACAGGAAGAGGGGCACAACTTCGACAATGATGCACTTGGCCAAAAAGGGCGTATGCGTTTTCTCCTGAATATATTCAGGAGAAAACGCATACGCCCTTTTTGGCCAAGAAAGCAAGCTGGCAATGCAAATCTGCACTACAAAGAAGTATCACTTCCCACCGGTCAAAAGGGACATCCACAAAATGTGTAAGAACAAGAAAGGCAAGACAGGCCCTGGAGAACAGGGAGCCTTGTTATGCTGATGGGCGGGATGTAAATTGCCAACTGCCTCTCTGTAGGAGTGCATTCTGTTCCCTAAAACAAGTAAAGAACAGAGCTACAGAGCCAAGGGCACTACCAGTCTAGGGAATATACCTTCGGAAAACTGAAAATCAATAAGACAGAGCCAACCCAAAATTTAGGGCTGCACTGCATACAAGGACCTCAACTTGGATACACCTTAAGTATCCCAGAAAATATAAACATGGTTCAAAAAATTGTGGTACTTACGTACGATGGAATATCCCTCAGCCATGAAATCAATGTCATAAGACCAGTAGCAGCAAAATGGGTGGATTCAGGTACGATGATTCTAAGTGAAATAAGTCACACAGAAAAAGAAACTTATCATAAGATATCACTTATGAAGATCCTGTAAACATGGCTACACTTGAACTGAGTTAGGAAAGAGAACAGTGTCTCACATTTCGAAAACACTCTTATACCTGCTTAAGGGGGAAGGAGAGGTGGGGTGATGCATAAAACCAGAGGTTGATATAAGCACAGGTACCGTTCCAAAAACCAACTATGGAATAGACAAGACCTACACCGTACTCAGTGAAAGGGACTCAAAACCCCATATTTCCCGCAGAGGAAAATATCTGACTAGTAAGAATCTTAAAACCTATGTATTGATATGTCTCCGTAAGGGAATCAAGTGTGTCTAGACTGGCATAAACATGGCAGCGAGAATCAGCTCAAACCCACTATAAAAAGGAATTTCAAAAACAAAACAAAAAAACTGGGAAATTCTTTACAATTCCTTCAGGGTCTCTGATGAAAGCTGGAATGACCCTATCTACAACGACAGCTGGATGTGGCATAAGGAGGGACACTTGGGACTGAGACGATTGGTGAGATTGGGTGAGCAAATGCAGACCCTTTAAAGCAATAATGCATGGCACCCATTTCATGGGTCCGAACTCTCCAGGTTGAAGGGAATATTACTACAGCTATAACATGTGCGGGAAACCTAGGGAACGGACACACTGTGAATACGAAAGGTTTCTAAAACTCAACGCATAGTCCCTCTCCTGGTGCTCCGGTTTGACTTTCCGTCTGCTTTACTATCAACCTCCCAACTTGGAGAGACAGCCCCTTTAACCTCTTGGTTCGCACAGGTTGCCAATTTGGAAGAGGATGAAAGGGAAGAGGGAGAACCAATGAGAGAGTAGCTGTTATGAATTTGGATGGGCACATATCAATGTAATTTCCCGGCAGGAAAAAGAATTAACCAAATTCTCAGACACCCACCGGGAACCAGTATAGGTCCTGAAGCAAAATTTTGGACTTGCGGTCAGCTCACCAAAAACGAGTTGAAAAATGGAGCTCAGGGGCACAGCAATTCACAAACTGGCCGAGTAATAAAGGACAACTATCTTCCAAAAATCTGTTGAGGGAAGGCAACGAGGCGGACTTGAAAGCGAGGCAGAATAGCAGGAAACAGATTTCAAGAGGTACGTTGGAATCGCCTTTAAAGCACAGGAAGAGGGGCACAACTTCGACAATGATGCACTTGGCCAAAAAGGGCATATGCGTTTTCTCCTGAATATATTCAGGAGAAAACGCATACGCCCTTTTTGGCCAAGCAAGCAAGCGGGCAATGCAAATCTGCACTACAAAGAAGTATCACTTCCCACCGGTCAAAAGGGACATCCACAAAATGTGTAAGAACAAGAAAGGCAAGACAGGCCCTGGAGAACAGGGAGCCTTGTTATGCTGATGGGCGGGATGTAAATTGCCAACTGCCTCTCTGGAGGAGTGCATTCTGTTCCCTAAAACAAGTAAAGAACAGAGCTACAGAGCCAAGGGCACTACCAGTCTAGGGAATATACCTTGGGAAAACTGAAAATCAATAAGACAGAGCCAACCCAAAATTTAGGGCCGCACTGCATACAAGGACCTCAACTTGGATACACCTTAAGTATCCCAGAAAATATAAACATGGTTCAAAAAATTGTGGTACTTACGTACGATGGAATATCCCTCAGCCATGAAATCAATGTCATAAGACCAGTAGCAGCAAAATGGGTGGATTCAGGTACGATGATTCTAAGTGAAATAAGTCACACAGAAAAAGAAACTTATCATAAGATATCACTTATGAAGATCCTGTAAACATGGCTACACTTGAACTGAGTTAGGAAAGAGAACAGTGTCTCACATTTAGAAAACACTCTTATACCTGCTTAAGGGGGAAGGAGAGGTGGGGTGATGCATAAAACCAGAGGTTGATATAAGCACAGGTACCGTTCCAAAAACCAACTATGGAATAGACAAGACCTACACCGTCCTCAGTGAAAGGGACTCAAAACCCCATATTTCCCGCAGAGGAAAGTATCTGACTAGTAAGAATCTTAAAACCTATGTATTGATATGTCTCCGTAAGGGAATCAAGTGTGTCTAGACTGGCATAAACATGGCAGCGAGAATCAGCTCAAACCCACTATAAAAAGGAATTTCAAAAACAAAACAAAAAAACTGGGAAATTCTTTACAATTCCTTCAGGGTCTCTGATGAAAGCTGGAATGACCCTATCTACAACGACAGCTGGATGTGGCATAAGGAGGGACACTTGGGACTGAGACGATTGGTGAGATTGGGTGAGCAAATGCAGACCCTTTAAAGCAATAATGCATGGCACCCATTTCATGGGTCCGAACTCTCCAGGTTGAAGGGAATATTACTACAGCTATAACATGTGCGGGAAACCTAGGGAACGGACACACTGTGAATACGAAAGGTTTCTAAAACTCAACGCATAGTACCTCTCCTGGTGCTCCGGTTTGACTTTCCGTCTGCTTTACTATCAACCTCCCAACTTGGAGAGACAGCCCCTTTAACCTCTTGGTTCGCAGAGGTTGCCAATTTGGCAGAGGATGAAAGGGAAGAGGGAGAACCAATGAGAGAGTAGCTGTTGGCATTTGGACGGGCACATATCACTGTAATTTCCCGGCAGGAAAAAGAATTAACCAAATTCTCAGCCACCCATCGGGAACCAGTATAGGTCCTGAACCAAAATTTTGGACTTGCGGTCAGCTCACCAAAAACGAGTTGAAAAATGGAGCTCAGGGGCACAGCAATTCACAAACTGTCCGAGTAATAAAGGACAACTATCTTCCAAAAATCTGTTGAGGGAAGGCAACGAGGTGGACTTGAAAGCGAGGCAGAATAGCAGGAAACAGATTTCAAGAAGTACGTTGGAATCGCCTTTAAAGCACAGGAAGAGGGGCACAACTTCGACAATGATGCACTTGGCCAAAAAGGGCGTATGCGTTTTCTCCTGAATATATTCAGGAGAAAACGCATACGCCCTTTTTGGCCAAGCAAGCAAGCGGCAATGCAAATCTGCACTACAAAGAAGTATCACTTCCCACCGGTCAAAAGGGACATCCACAAAATGTGTAAGAACAAGAAAGGCAAGACAGGCCCTGGAGAACAGGGAGCCTTGTTATGCTGATGGGCGGGATGTAAATTGCCAACTGCCTCTCTGTAGGAGTGCATTCTGTTCCCTAAAACAAGTAAAGAACAGAGCTACAGAGCCAAGGGCACTACCAGTCTAGAGAATATACCTTGGGAAAACTGAAAATCAATAAGACAGAGCCACCCCAAAATTTAGGGCTGCACTGCATACAAGGACCTCAACTTGGATACACCTTAAGTATCCCAGAAAATATAAACATGGTTCAAAAAATTGTGGTACTTACGTACGATGGAATATCCCTCAGCCATGAAATCAATGTCATAAGACCAGTAGCAGCAAAATGGGTGGATTCAGGTACGATGATTCTAAGTGAAATAAGTCACACAGAAAAAGAAACTTATCATAAGATATCACTTATGAAGATCCTGTAAACATGGCTACACTTGAACTGAGTTAGGAAAGAGAACAGTGTCTCACATTTAGAAAACACTCTTATACCTGCTTAAGGGGGAAGGAGAGGTGGGGTGATGCATAAAACCAGAGTTTGATATAAGCACAGGTACCGTTCCAAAAACCAACTATGGAATAGACAAGACCTACACCGTACTCAGTGAAAGGGACTCAAAACCCCATATTTCCCGCAGAGGAAAATATCTGACTAGTAAGAATCTTAAAACCTATGTATTGATATGTCTCCGTAAGGGAATCAAGTGTGTCTAGACTGGCATAAACATGGCAGCGAGAATCAGCTCAAACCCACTATAAAAAGGAATTTCAAAAACAAAACAAAAAAACTGGGAAATTCTTTACAATTCCTTCAGGGTCTCTGATGAAGGCTGGAATGACCCTGTCTACAACGACAGCTGGATGTGGCATAAGGAGGGACACTTGGGACTGAGACGATTGGTGAGATTGGGTGAGCAAATGCAGACCCTTTAAAGCAATAATGCATGGCACCCATTTCATGGGTCCGAACTCTCCAGGTTGAAGGGAATATTACTACAGCTATAACATGTGCGGGAAACCTAGGGAACGGACACACTGTGAATACGAAAGGTTTCTAAAACTCAACGCATAGTACCTCTCCTGGTGCTCCGGTTTGACTTTCCGTCTGCTTTACTATCAACCTCCCAACTTGGAGAGACAGCCCCTTTAACCTCTTGGTTCGCACAGGTTGCCAATTTGGCAGAGGATGAAAGGGAAGAGGGAGAACCAATGAGAGAGTAGCTATTAGGCATTTGGACGGGCACATATCACTGTAATTTCCCGGCAGGAAAAAGAATTAACCAAATTCTCAGCCACCCACCGGGAACCAGTATAGGTCCTGAACCAAAATTTTGGACTTGCGGTCAGCTCACCAAAAACGAGTTGAAAAATGGAGCTCAGGGGCACAGCAATTCACAAACTGGCCGAGTAATAAAGGACAACTACCTTCCAAAAATCTGTTGAGGGAAGGCAACGAGGCGGACTTGAAAGCGAGGCAGAATAGCAGGAAACAGATTTCAAGAGGTACGTTGGAATCGCCTTTAAAGCACAGGAAGAGGGGCACAACTTCGACAATGATGCACTTGGCCAAAAAGGGCGTATGCGTTTTCTCCTGAATATATTCAGGAGAAAACGCATACGCCCTTTTTGGCCAAGCAAGCAAGCTGGCAATGCAAATCTGCACTACAAAGAAGTATCACTTCCCACCGGTCAAAAGGGACATCCACAAAATGTGTAAGAACAAGAAAGGCAAGACAGGCCCTGGAGAACAGGGAGCCTTGTTATGCTGATGGGCGGGATGTAAATTGCCAACTGCCTCTCTGTAGGAGTGCATTCTGTTCCCTAAAACAAGTAAAGAACAGAGCTACAGAGCCAAGGGCACTACCAGTCTAGGGAATATACCTTGGGAAAACTGAAAATCAATAAGACAGAGCCAACCCAAAATTTAGGGCTGCACTGCATACAAGGACCTCAACTTGGATACACCTTAAGTATCCCAGAAAATATAAACATGGTTCAAAAAATTGTGGTACTTACGTACGATGGAATATCCCTCAGCCATGAAATCAATGTCATAAGACCAGTAGCAGCAAAATGGGTGGATTCAGGTACGATGATTCTAAGTGAAATAAGTCACACAGAAAAAGAAACTTATCATAAGATATCACTTATGAAGATCCTGTAAACATGGCTACACTTGAACTGAGTTAGGAAAGAGAACAGTGTCTCACATTTAGAAAACACTCTTATACCTGCTTAAGGGGGAAGGAGAGGTGGGGTGATGCATAAAACCAGAGTTTGATATAAGCACAGGTACCGTTCCAAAAACCAACTATGGAATAGACAAGACCTACACCGTCCTCAGTGAAAGGGACTCAAAACCCCATATTTCCCGCAGAGGAAAGTATCTGACTAGTAAGAATCTTAAAACCTATGTATTGATATGTCTCCGTAAGGGAATCAAGTGTGTCTAGACTGGCATAAACATGGCAGCGAGAATCAGCTCAAACCCACTATAAAAAGGAATTTCAAAAACAAAACAAAAAAACTGGGAAATTCTTTACAATTCCTTCAGGGTCTCTGATGAAAGCTGGAATGACCCTATCTACAACGACAGCTGGATGTGGCATAAGGAGGGACACTTGGGACTGAGACGATTGGTGAGATTGGGTGAGCAAATGCAGACCCTTTAAAGCAATAATGCATGGCACCCATTTCATGGGTCCGAACGCTCCAGGTTGAAGGGAATATTACTACAGCTATAACATGTGCGGGAAACCTAGGGAACGGACACACTGTGAATATGAAAGGTTTCTAAAACTCAAAGCATAGTCCCTCTCCTGGTGCTCCGGTTTGACTTTCCGTCTGCTTTACTATCAACCTCCCAACTTGGAGGGACAGCCCCTTTAACCTCTTGGTTCGCACAGGTTGCCAATTTGGCAGAGGATGAAAGGGAAGAGGGAGATCCAATGAGAGAGTAGCTGTTAGGAATTTGGATGGGCACATATCACTGTAATTTCCCGGCAGGAAAAAGAATTAACCAAATTCTCAGCCACCCACCGGGAACCAGTATAGGTCCTGAACCAAAATTTTGGACTTGCGGTCAGCTCACCAAAAACGAGTTGAAAAATGGAGCTCAGGGGCACAGCAATTCACAAACTGGCCGAGTAATAAAGGACAACTATCGTCCAAAAATCTGTTGAGGGAAGGCAACGAGGCGGACTTGAAAGCGAGGCAGAATAGCAGGAAACAGATTTCAAGAGGTACGTTGGAATCGCCTTTAAAGCACAGGAAGAGGGGCACAACTTCGACAATGATGCACTTGGCCAAAAAGGGCGTATGCGTTTTCTCCTGAATATATTCAGGAGAAAACGCATACGCCCTTTTTGGCCAAGCAAGCAAGCGGGCAATGCAAATCTGCACTACAAAGAAGTATCACTTCCCACCGGTCAAAAGGGACATCCACAAAATGTGTAAGAACAAGAAAGGCAAGACAGGCCCTGGAGAACAGGGAGCCTTGTTATGCTGATGGGCGGGATGTAAATTGCCAACTGCCTCTCTGGAGGAGTGCATTCTGTTCCCTAAAACAAGTAAAGAACAGAGCTACAGAGCCAAGGGCACTACCAGTCTAGGGAATATACCTTGGGAAAACTGAAAATCAATAAGACAGAGCCAACCCAAAATTTAGGGCCGCACTGCATACAAGGACCTCAACTTGGATACACCTTAAGTATCCCAGAAAATATAAACATGGTTCAAAAAATTGTGGTACTTACGTACGATGGAATATCCCTCAGCCATGAAATCAATGTCATAAGACCAGTAGCAGCAAAATGGGTGGTTTCAGGTACGATGATTCTAAGTGAAATAAGTCACACAGAAAAAGAAACTTATCATAAGATATCACTTATGAAGATCCTGTAAACATGGCTACACTTGAACTGAGTTAGGAAAGAGAACAGTGTCTCACATTTAGAAAACACTCTTATACCTGCTTAAGGGGGAAGGAGAGGTGGGGTGATGCATAAAACCAGAGTTTGATATAAGCACAGGTACCGTTCCAAAAACCAACTATGGAATAGACAAGACCTACACCGTCCTCAGTGAAAGGAACTCAAAACCCCATATTTCCCGCAGAGGAAAGTATCTGACTAGTAAGAATCTTAAAACCTATGTATTGATATGTCTCCGTAAGGGAATCAAGTGTGTCTAGACTGGCATAAACATGGCAGCGAGAATCAGCTCAAACCCACTATAAAAAGGAATTTCAAAAACAAAACAAAAAAACTGGGAAATTCTTTACAATTCCTTCAGGGTCTCTGATGAAAGCTGGAATGACCCTATCTACAACGACAGCTGGATGTGGCATAAGGAGGGACACTTGGGACTGAGACGATTGGTGAGATTGGGTGAGCAAATGCAGATCCTTTAAAGCAATAATGCATGGCACCCATTCCATGGGTCCGAACTCTCCAGGTTGAAGGGAATATTACTACAGCTATAATATGTGCGGGAAACCTAGAGAACGGACACACTGTGAATACGAAAGGTTTCTAAAACTCAACGAATAGTCCCTCTCCTGGTGCTCCGGTTTGACTTTCCGTCTGCTTTACTATCAACCTCCCAACTTGGAGAGACAGCCCCTTTAACCTCTTGGTTCGCACAGGTTGCCAATTTGGCAGAGGATGAAAGGGAAGAGGGAGAACCAATGAGAGAGTAGCTGTTAGGCATTTGGACGGGCACATATCACTGTAATTTCCCGGCAGGAAGAAGAATTAACCAAATTCTCAGCCACCCACCGGGAACCAGTATAGGTCCTGAACCAAAATTTTGGACTTGCGGTCAGCTCACCAAAAACGAGTTGAAAAATGGAGCTCAGGGGCACAGCAATTCACAAACTGGCCGAGTAATAAAGGACAACTATCGTCCAAAAATCTGTTGAGGGAAGGCAACGAGGCGGACTTGAAAGCGAGGCAGAATAGCAGGAAACAGATTTCAAGAGGTACGTTGGAATCGCCTTTAAAGCACAGGAAGAGGGGCACAACTTCGACAATGATGCACTTGGCCAAAAAGGGCGTATGCGTTTTCTCCTGAATATATTCAGGAGAAAACGCATACGCCCTTTTTGGCCAAGCAAGCAAGCGGGCAATGCAAATCTGCACTACAAAGAAGTATCACTTCCCACCGGTCAAAAGGGACATCCACAAAATGTGTAAGAACAAGAAAGGCAAGACAGGCCCTGGAGAACAGGGAGCCTTGTTATGCTGATGGGCGGGATGTAAATTGCCAACTGCCTCTCTGGAGGAGTGCATTCTGTTCCCTAAAACAAGTAAAGAACAGAGCTACAGAGCCAAGGGCACTACCAGTCTAGGGAATATACCTTGGGAAAACTGAAAATCAATAAGACAGAGCCACCCCAAAATTTAAGGCTGCACTGCATACAAGGACCTCAACTTGGATACACCTTAAGTATCCCAGAAAATATAAACATGGTTCAAAAAATTGTGGTACTTACGTACGATGGAATATCCCTCAGCCATGAAATCAATGTCATAAGACCAGTAGCAGCAAAATGGGTGGATTCAGGTACGATGATTCTAAGTGAAATAAGTCACACAGAAAAAGAAACTTATCATAAGATATCACTTATGAAGATCCTGTAAACATGGCTACACTTGAACTGAGTTAGGAAAGAGGACAGTGTCTCACATTTAGAAAACACTCTTATACCTGCTTAAGGGGGAAGGAGAGGTGGGGTGATGCATAAAACCAGAGTTTGATATAAGCACAGGTACCGTTCCAAAAACCAACTATGGAATAGACAAGACCTACACCGTCCTCAGCGAAAGGGACTCAAAACCCCATATTTCCCGCAGAGGAAAATATCTGACTAGTAAGAATCTTAAAACCTATGTATTGATATGTCTCCGTAAGGGAATCAAGTGTGTCTAGACTGGCATAAACATGGCAGCGAGAATCAGCTCAAACCCACTATAAAAAGGAATTTCAAAAACAAAACAAAAAAACTGGGAAATTCTTTACAATTCCTTCAGGGTCTCTGATGAAAGCTGGAATGACCCTATCAACAACGACAGCTGGATGTGGCATAAGGAGGGACACTTGGGACTGAGACGGTTGGTGAGATTGGGTGAGCAAATGCAGACCCTTTAAAGCAATAATGCATGGCACCCATTCCATGGGTCCAAACTCTCCAGGTTGAAGGGAATATTACTACAGCTATAACATGTGCGGGAAACCTAGAGAACGGACACACTGTGAATACGAAAGGTTTCTAAAACTCAATGCATAGTCCCTCTCCTGGTGCTCCGGTTTGACTTTCCGTCTGCTTTACTATCAACCTCCCAACTTGGAGAGACAGCCCCTTTAACCTCTTGGTTCGCACAGGTTGCCAATTTGGCAGAGGATGAAAGGGAAGAGGGAGAACCAATGAGAGAGTAGCTGTTAGGCATTTGGACGGGCACATATCACTGTAATTTCCCGGCAGGAAGAAGAATTAACCAAATTCTCAGCCACCCACCGGGAACCAGTATAGGTCCTGAACCAAAATTTTGGACTTGCGGTCAGCTCACCAAAAACGAGTTGAAAAATGGAGCTCAGGGGCACAGCAATTCACAAACTGGCCGAGTAATAAAGGACAACTATCGTCCAAAAATCTGTTGAGGGAAGGCAACGAGGCGGACTTGAAAGCGAGGCAGAATAGCAGGAAACAGATTTCAAGAGGTACGTTGGAATCGCCTTTAAAGCACAGGAAGAGGGGCACAACTTCAACAATGATGCACTTGGCCAAAAAGGGCGTATGCGTTTTCTCCTGAATATATTCAGGAGAAAACGCATACGCCCTTTTTGGCCAAGCAAGCAAGCGGGCAATGCAAATCTGCACTACAAAGAAGTATCACTTCCCACCGGTCAAAAGGGACATCCACAAAATGTGTAAGAACAAGAAAGGCAAGACAGGCCCTGGAGAACAGGGAGCCTTGTTATGCTGATGGGCGGGATGTAAATTGCCAACTGCCTCTCTGGAGGAGTGCATTCTGTTCCCTAAAACAAGTAAAGAACAGAGCTACAGAGCCAAGGGCACTACCAGTCTAGGGAATAGACCTTGGGAAAACTGAAAATCAATAAGACAGAGCCACCCCAAAATTTAGGGCTGCACTGCATACAAGGGCCTCAACTTGGATACACCTTAAGTATCCCAGAAAATATAAACATGGTTCAAAAAATTGTGGTACTTACGTACGATGGAATATCCCTCAGCCATGAAATCAATGTCATAAGACCAGTAGCAGCAAAATGGGTGGATTCAGGTACGATGATTCTAAGTGAAATAAGTCACACAGAAAAAGAAACTTATCATAAGATATCACTTATGAAGATCCTGTAAACATGGCTACACTTGAACTGAGTTAGGAAAGAGAACAGTGTCTCACATTTAGAAAACACTCTTATACCTGCTTAAGGGGGAAGGAGAGGTGGGGTGATGCATAAAACCAGAGTTTGATATAAGCACAGGTACCGTTCCAAAAACCAACTATGGAATAGACAAGACCTACAACGTCCTCAGCGAAAGGGACTCAAAACCCCATATTTCCCGCAGAGGAAAATATCTGATTAGTAAGAATCTTAAAACCTATGTATTGATATGTCTCCGTAAGGGAATCAAGTGTGTCTAGACTGGCATAAACATGGCAGCGAGAATCAGCTCAAACCCACTATAAAAAGGAATTTCAAAAACAAAACAAAAAAACTGGGAAATTCTTTGCAATTCCTTCAGGGTCTCTGATGAAAGCTGGAATGACCCTATCTACAACGACAGCTGGATGTGGCATAAGGAGGGACACTTGGGACTGAGACGATTGGTGAGATTGGGTGAGCAAATGCAGACCCTTTAAAGCAATAATGCATGGCACCCATTCCATGGGTCCGAACTCTCCAGGTTGAAGGGAATATTACTACAGCTATAACAAGTGTGGGAAACCTAGAGAACGGACACACTGTGAATACGAAAGGTTTCTAAAACTCAACGCATAGTCCCTCTCCTGGTGCTCCGGTTTGACTTTCCGTCTGCTTTACTATCAACCTCCCAACTTGGAGAGACAGCCCCTTTAACCTCTTGGTTCGCACAGGTTGCCAATTTGGCAGAGGATGAAAGGGAAGAGGGAGAACCAATGAGAGAGTAGCTGTTAGGCATTTGGACAGGCACATATCACTGTAATTTCCCGGCAGGAAGAAGAATTAACCAAATTCTCAGCCACCCACCGGGAACCAGTATAGGTCCTGAACCAAAATTTTGGACTTGCGGTCAGCTCACCAAAAACGAGTTGAAAAATGGAGCTCAGGGGCACAGCAATTCACAAACTGGCCGAGTAATAAAGGACAACTATCGTCCAAAAATCTGTTGAGGGAAGGCAACGAGGCGGACTTGAAAGCGAGGCAGAATAGCAGGAAACAGATTTCAAGAGGTACGTTGGAATCGCCTTTAAAGCACAGGAAGAGGGGCACAACTTCGACAATGATGCACTTGGCCAAAAAGGGCGTATGCGTTTTCTCCTGAATATATTCAGGAGAAAACGCATACGCCCTTTTTGGCCAAGCAAGCAAGCGGGCAATGCAAATCTGCACTACAAAGAAGTATCACTTCCCACCGGTCAAAAGGGACATCCACAAAATGTGTAAGAACAAGAAAGGCAAGACAGGCCCTGGAGAACAGGGAGCCTTGTTATGCTGATGGGCGGGATGTAAATTGCCAACTGCCTCTCTGGAGGAGTGCATTCTGTTCCCTAAAACAAGTAAAGAACAGAGCTACAGAGCCAAGGGCACTACCAGTCTAGGGAATATACCTTGGGAAAACTGAAAATCAATAAGACAGAGCCACCCCAAAATTTAGGGCTGCACTGCATACAAGGGCCTCAACTTGGATACACCTTAAGTATCCCAGAAAATATAAACATGGTTCAAAAAATTGTGGTACTTACGTACGATGGAATATCCCTCAGCCATGAAATCAATGTCATAAGACCAGTAGCAGCAAAATGGGTGGATTCAGGTACGATGATTCTAAGTGAAATAAGTCACACAGAAAAAGAAACTTATCATAAGATATCACTTATGAAGATCCTGTAAACATGGCTACACTTGAACTGAGTTAGGAAAGAGAACAGTGTCTCACATTTAGAAAACACTCTTATACCTGCTTAAGGGGGAAGGAGAGGTGGGGTGATGCATAAAACCAGTGTTTGATATAAGCACAGGTACCATTCCAAAAACCAACTATGGAATAGACAAGACCTACACCTTCCTCAGCGAAAGGGACTCAAAACCCCA